>NW_006261964.1:12851363-12894490 GCF_000493195.1 Citrus x clementina
AAAATTTATTCTAGCCAAATGCAAATAACTTCAGAAGTTGAGTTCATAACCAGCAAATAATGAAAAGACCACGAGATTTTGAAAAGGGAAATAGAAGGCTATGCTTCTTTCCTTCCAAAACACAGCTTATTTTACTGCGCTAAAAACAAATTGCAAAAGAGAGATAATTGTTACCTTAGTTGAAGGTCAACGATATCGAATTCAGTATCAACATACAAATTTATTGTAGAATTTTCCTATACGAACTAATTGAAAACAATTTCGAATTCAAGGTAATGTTAGCATGACATGCTTCAAAACTTTTTTTTATTTTCAACCACCAATCAAAAATTAAAAGAGTCCGGAAATCCAATTTTTCTTCGTATTTAATGGACCATAACATTGCTAAGTCCAACAAATTTAAATAAATTTACTGGACAAAACAAACAATAAAGAAACAGAAAAATAGCAAGCACGCACAAATCCCAAAACAGCATGAAATTGAATAAAGCCCAAGGAAATAATAATAAATAAAATTAAAACGACAACACTGCAAGCGTAAAACGTTGGTACGATACAAAATATTTAACAATTACAACAAATTACCACAACCTGAATCAACAATATATCTGATGCATTATATAATAACCTATTTAATTATCCTAATTAAGAAAAATAAAATAAAATAAAATAAGAAATGAAGTAGCGATAGACGAACCTTGCGATTTAAACGGCGAATAGAGAGAATTTGAGAGAGAAAAAAAACCGAGACATGGCGAGGAATTTAAACGGAAGGCGGAGGGAGAATTTGACAATGATTAATCAAATAAAAAATGGAATAAATTACGGCTTAAGGCAAGCAAAATTGAAGGATGAAGAAACAAGGCAAGGGATCTCTTCTGTTCTGCTCTTTGTGTTTCCCTGCATTGCACGTCAACCTCTTCCTCCACCTTCCTTCCTTAATTTCGTTAAAAAAAAATCAAAACACAAAATTAAATTTCTCCGGCGAGATTTTGAACTTCTCGCCAGAGGGATATAGACGGAGGAAAGACGAAGCAAGTGACCGTTAAACGGTTATTTGACGACGTCAGGTGAGGGTCCGGCTGAGGTCGTGATCTGAGGAAAAGGCAAGTCTATTTGTTTTCTTTTTCTTTTCCTTTTTCTTTGCTGCGGTGATATCTGTCTCCTGTCTCGAAAAGCCACGCTGGCAAGTTTTTTTTATTATGACTAGCGAAATGATGTCCTTCAAGGATAGCTGCTTTTTCCATTTAGATTAATTTCGGATTACCCCATTTTTGTTAAAAAAAAATTTAAAAAAAATTATTAACTGTTCCTTTATATTTCGATTAGGGATGGCAATGGGCACCGCCTGCAGTGGGTTTGCCATTATCAAACCTAAACCCGCACAAAATTTAAATTACCAACCCCACCCACAACCCGCAGCGGGTTTTAATTTTTTTACAAAAACCCACCCGCAGCGGGTTTTAATTTTTTTACAAAAACCCACCCGCAGCGGGTTTTAACAATTACCAAACCCGCAATGGTATCCGGCGGATTTTTTACGGGTTTCCGTATTTAAAATCACAAATGTTTAATATATAAATTTATAATAATAACTTTAAATTCCATATAACATACTCAATTTTATATTTAAATAATATAAATGAAAAATTAAAATTTCCACATCAATTCAACACAAATTCTCAAATTTAAGTATAAATTACACAAATCCATTTAAAAAACACAAACTAGTATCTAAAAATAATAATTACATTTCATATTATTATTTAAAACAAGCTCCAAGAGAAGATATTCATTTCATTCACCACCATAAGCACCCATCCAACACAATGCTTATAATAATAATTAAGATTAATATTTTCAAATACTAATTCGAAGGAAAATACATTTAGTTTTCTTTAGATTATGACTTTAGAATAAGATATAGGCCACATACACACATAAACAACTTTGAGCCTTTGGCTATTTGGTAATTTAATTAATGACATTATTTTCTTTATACATTTTTAGATTAAAATTAAATTAAAAATATTTTAAAAAAATATTGCGGGTTTGGTGGATATCCATGCGGGTATCCACCGGATATAAGGTTAATACCAAACTCACCCGCATCCATGTGCGGGTTTTAATTTATAATACTAAACCCGCCCGCAACGGGTAAAATTACCCACAACGGGCGGGTTTTGGCGGGTGAGTTTGGGCGGGTTTACGGGTTTACGGGTACAATTGCCATCCCTACTTTCGATCAAATTTAGAATAAGGTAAAGATTTAAAAACAAAGAAATAATTAATTTATGAGGGTTAATTTGAAATTTTTCCTTTTTTTAATTTTGTCGAAACTCTTAGGAGTATAGATAAGTCAGCAAAGTTTATTCTAACTATATCTCATCCAACTTAGATATTCATGCTCTTTATAAAAATGTGGAATAGATAATATAGTTCAACTTTTTAATTTTAGGAAATTTTTTCAATATTTTTTTAATTTTAATTTTAGAAATTGAAATTAAAAAATTCTCTAAAATTTTAAAAATTAATTGGTTATCGAAAAAGTCAAATACTTTTATGTTTTACCTAATAACACAGATTTATTTGTACCATAATGGCAAATCTTCCTCAATAACATCTGTAAATTTTGTGACGACACAAATGACAAACAAAACGGCATCACTTCTAGATGAAAAATAAATAAGGAAGAAGGTAGCCTAGGTAAAAAGGACAAGAGACTAGCTAGATAGGGGACTGGGTGTGGCTTGCTAGTTTGGGGGGATCGCTCTCTTTAAATTTAAGTGGGGCCCGGTGATACGTGAGCTGTTAAAATTTGTTGATCTTGATTGTTTGAGCATTCCTCCACTGCAGCGAAGGTGCATGATAGGGTTGATAATTATTCGCGTGGAAGACAAAAAGTTTGGCCTTTCGCAACGTGGAAGTTAATGATATGTTGGTTTCATCTCTGTATTCGAAGCACTTAGAGGGAGTTGCCTTACCAGATTATGCTGGAAGTCAATCATTTAGGAGTTTCCGTGTTAGTTGAACATAAGGAAACTATAACATTACAGCAAATGCTTGGAGACAAAAAATACCTATATCCAACACGTGTCCGAAATATTATATTTTTAGAAATTGTAAGAAAAATAAATAAAATTTTGTCGAATAAAATTGAAATTTTGAATTAATAAAATTTACGGAGTTGAAAATAAGAGGTTTCGGTCACGTTTTTTTAAAATGAAGAGGGTATTAAGCTCAGGCTAAATAATAATTAAAAGATTCATAATTAAAAAAGAAAAATATTCCCAATCTGTTTGATGAACAAGGACAGAAACGGATGATTCGGCTAAATTATAATTAAATTTTTCATAATTAAAAAAGCAAAAAGAATATAAAAATATTCCTCAATCTGTTTGATGAACAAGGATAGAAAATGATGATTCCACTGGCTAGGAAAGTTTGGATGTAGACTTGTCAAGCGTTGATTGGATGCTCATCTTGCAGTGCCCATGACGTTATTGAATTATTGTCATCTTCTTTCGTTTTCACGTTTCAAGACTTTCTAGTTATTTAATTATGCTATTTTCTTTTAATATTGTACACACACAACACAGGCAATCCCATTGATGCCCTTTCAAAGGATGAAAAAAAGAGCAATCTCATTAAGCAATCATCATTTGCATATTTTTATAGCATTCAAATTATTAAAAATTAAAATAACATCATTAACAGTTTGGATTAGAACAATATCTTGAAATTATATATTAAAAGCTAAAATTACTAAACAAAAATAAGAAAGAATTTGTATACTACAATTTTCTCAGCTTGTTTGCATTGAATCAATTTATGCTTCAAATTTGTAGAGGAGTTTTCCATTTTCGGTCATATTTTAATATATTATTGGTAAATTAATATGATTATCACTGTTGGATTGAAGTATATGATTCACTATGTTGAAGATGAAGTTTAAGGTATTTTCGTTAAGTTTGACCAAAATAACTTTAAAAATTATTTCATAACACGATTCAAAAATTTGTTTATTATTAACTAATTAAATCCTCGCATGTAAGAAATTTAAGATGTTTTAGAAATTAACCGTCTTAGGATCTTACTAGCATAAAAAGGGCTTAAAACTTTTGAACTTTTCATCAATAATTATTTTTAATTCAAAACTTTTTTCTTACCTTTTCCGCTTTCTATTTCATCAAATGTGATTTTCAAAACATGATTAATTTTTTTTGAATAATTACTATTATAGCATAACGCCAACACATAGACCTTTTTTGAATCAAATCTAAACTATTATAGATCACATATGCATCATTATGTATTTCTTTTGAAGGATCATTTTAATAGACATTTAAGTTCCTTTTTCTTCTTTTTTTTAAAAAAAATAAAATTACAATCAAATGTAGTGCATGTTTGGGATTGCTTTAAATTGTCAAATAATTATTTGACAATCTAGCAACTAAATTATGTTTAATAATTAATATCAAAAGTAATTATTTAACTATTTGATTCTCAAATAATCAGATTTTACATCAATTAGTAAAAATATCCCAAAGTAAGATTTAGAAATTAATACACAAAGCCAAAAATGCCTTCATTTATTATACATATATCTAAAAATACTCCTACAATAAAATCAATAAAATAAAAAAATGTAATTATTTATAAATTTAAAATAAAAAGCTTTTTAACGTGGTCCACTATACCATTGCCAGAAGAAGAGACAGTTACATAGATAAGAGAATTTTGAATCCATGGCTAAAGCTACAATGCCGGGCATTGAGGCCCGGCATCATGCCGGCTTGTAAACACAGCCGTTGGATTCAAGTAAAATGAATCCAACAGCTGAGATTGAAAAGAAATAAAAAAGAGAAAAAAATGGTTAACTTGTTAAACCGGTTCCAAAGCTTGCAAAATAAAATTTTGCTTTTTGAGGGTTTCACCCAGGCCATTACCAATCTGTCACAGCTCTCTTTGAAATCACAAATTTCTCTCTATTTTCTCTCTTCTATTTGTTTAGTAATCACGCAAGATCGAAGGCACCATCTCGTTCAAAGCAAATAACAAGTGGAATCCATGAAGTGGTCGCTGTCATCCTGAGGTGTTGAAGATGAACACAGTTTCCTCTCTTTCCTTTTTATTTTGTGAGTTAACGGCAAGGTGAGGAGGTAATTTTGATCTTTTTGGTTTTTATGATGTACTGTAAATTTTGTGTGAAATAATTAGAGATTTGAAACAATTAGAAGTTTGGTAATTTAGAGTGAAAAAAGATATTTAGATGATGAAAAATTGATGTTGAAGAGATGATTAATGGCTTGGAAGCATGAAATTGGCAAAGAAACCCTCAATCCTGATATGATTGATGCATTGTAATTCAAGCATGAAATTGAAGAAAGATATTTAGAAGGGGATGCAATGTTCCCATGATTTTACGTAGTTTCAATGGCATTAGTTGGTAAAAATTCTGATTGATCAGCACCTAGTAGATTCGCCATAAATGTAGTCGAGGGTGGCAATGACTCCAACAATAAAGGCCTGATCTATCCCCGGTTTCACCACTATGTGATACAGATCCTTGCTTTCCATCAAGTCTTTTATTTCTTTTTTCACTCCAATCTGTAATATTTAAACGGAATCATCACTAAGTGATCAAAAGCAAAACGAACACTGCAGCTTTAGCATACTTTTGCTTTCTTTTTAAATGAATAAAAATAAAGCAATGTCTACAGCTTTTATATCGTGGAGTTGATTGTATACCTGAGCTACAATGTTGCCACTGGGATCAACAATGATGCAGTCTTTATCTAGGAAGTAACCTTTGACCTCAAAGTTGCTGCTTCTGGCTGTAGTTTCAGTGGAGATCCTTATGGAACTGTTCCTCACTAAACATGAACTGCTGGGTGGTTCTTTTAAAGTAAACACTAACTTCTTAGATCCTTCATAGTCAAAAGCGTAACCCTTCTATTTTTTTAATTTTTTTGTATTTTGTGGTTGATTTTTTGAGGTTTGATTTTTAAGTGTTATTTTTCTATGGGTACCCTAAATTTTTCTTGTTTGGTTTTAGGTGTTGTTTGCTTGTTTTGAGCTCTACACTCTTTGCTAGGAATACTAAAGATGGGCGCTCAATAATTTGCTAAGAATTTACCCATTGTTCTGGGTCCAGCCTTGATACTACATTTATGTGTGGTCTATTTCGGGATTTAAACTATAGCATACAATTATAAAATGGAGTCCACAGAAGGCAAAAGGGGAGGACCTGGTTAGAGAGCGTGGATACACTTTTTGTAAGTATAAAATTATTGCTTTGAATAAAGTTCTTATTATAACTATCTATTTTGTTGACGTAATTAGCTGAACTAAAATGTTGTGTACAGTAAGCATGAAGCAAAAAAGGTCATGCAAGAAGGGATCAAAAAAGTTTGTAGGGCGACAATTGTTGAAAAATGGAAGAAATTAACGAATGAGGAGAAGTGCCGATTTGGTACGATGCATGAGGACCCAAGTTCAAATGTTGGTGAAAGGAGAATTGAAAAAACAGATGAAGAACAAAAAATTGGGGATAAGTGTTGTGCAAATTTTATTGAACTCGCAAGTGCACGAATCTATTGTAGAATATATTAATGGTGACGAGTGTCGATCCCACGAGGAGGTGGATTTTAATTCTATGTAGAATTAATTTTGTTTGAGGGTGGTTGGATTTGTGGTGAAAGTGACTTCGATTATCCTAAAATTGGAATTGAAATGACGAGAATAAATTGAAGAGAAATCTATTGAAATGACGTACTTGGGTATCTGGATCTGTATCAACATGCACCATGGGCTAAATATTCTTTATTAGTGCCAATTAAATCATGAGGGGGAAATCCACACCTCATGAACCACACTCTAATCAATATGGTGCTAAGGGCTTATCGTGCCAAATAATAATAACATTGTACTAGGGAGCCGGTGAAACCAGGGCGGTATTTAGACAAGATTATTATTATTTGTCGACGAGAAGTAAAAAAATCCACAAAAATTAGAGGGGAAAAAAAAATAAATTTACCAAATAAAGCTCATGACACATGTTGAGATTCACCTTCAACCCAAACTTGAAAGAAAATTAGCTACTCATAATTGAACTAGGGGCAAAATGAAAATTTATTAAAATACGTAAAAAATACAAGATGAATAAGGAATTACAGAAAATGGAGTCCAAAAATGGATTCAGAGCTATCAAATTAGGGGGGGAGGCTTCCTTTTTATAGATACATTGAGTAAATTATGACCATCAGATTAAAAAAAGTTTGGACGCTCAGGATTGTGCCACGTCATCAGTCAACAGTACGCGGTTTGAACAATAACACGGTTTGACCCGGCTTGAACAGTGACGCGGTTTGGTTGAAAATAATCTTGTATAATGCATGTACCGTACGCGAGATTTTTGGTCCACTGATATGCTGCCATGTCATTGATCAACAGTACATAAGAATTTTAGTCCAACAGGATCGTGACACCTCATCAGTCAATGCCACATCATCGGTCAATGCCACGTCATCGTTCCGTCTATGTGAACAATGTCGTGAACAGTAACGTAGACAGTACTGTACATATGAATAGTACCGTACATGTGAACGGTACCATTTTTCTTTTTATGCTCCTCTTAAGGTTTTCGACCGTTCTGAGTTCAAAAGTGATGTCCATTTTACAGTCTGATCTCTTGTTCATTGTGAAATGACTATGATGCCCCTAAAATACATAAAATACTTAATTATAATACAACACACATAATTAAATGACAAGAAGCTTAAATACATAAAAGTAAGGGTGTTAGTAAAACTTGAAGTGTAAAATGACGAGTTTCTCCTTCATAAATATACATTTTCTAACACTCAACACACCCCCCAACCAGCTTATTGCTAGTCCCTAGCAAATAAAGCGAAAACAAAATTCAAATCCAAAATGATTTTTTTTTTTAAGGGTTAACTCAAAAGAAATCTAGAGACCGTGTATAAAATAATAAACTGCTAAGCTGTATAAAGAATGGACAAAAAGGTTACTCTTCAAGTAAAATGATAGACTGAAAAACTCACTTGATACTTATTATGACATGTTCATTCCTTCAAGCAACTTATATTTGTCTCCGACATCAACATGTAGAGTAGTAAATATAGCGTAACATCACTTAAGACCAAAGATAATACAAATATTAAAATTTGAAATTCATCATGTCATCCAATGTTAAAACAAATCACACAATTTTTTTTTTGTAAACAACATTTTACCCCCCAACCTATTCTAAACATGAAAGGAAAATATGCATGCAGAAAGGTGAAAATGATGAAAAAAAAAACTAATTTAGAAAAGTTACACTTAAAATGATAGAAAATTTTTTTTTTTAACTAAGAAGATGCGTTTCTAGAGGTACTACACTCTATATTCAGCCATCTTCGACTCAAAAAATTTGAAAGTGTATATTTATAAAGGAGAAATTAGAAAGAAGAAGAAATATGATTGTAAAAAAAATTAATAAAGAAAAAAAAATATCTGAATTTTTTTTAAACGAAGAAGATGCGTTTCTAGAGTAACTACACTCCATATTCAGCCATCTTCAATACAAAAAGTTAGCAATAGTTAGTTTCTATAACAAAAAATTAGTAAAAACTTAACCAAGATTCCACAATTGTCGACTATTCCCTGCCCCCAACCAGAACGAAACATTGTCCTCAATGTTTTAAAGGAAAGAAGTAGAGTTTATAAGACATCACCTGGGTGGTGCAACACAGAAGAAAATATTTATAGGCAGAGAGTTAAATCTAATTTGTACTTCTTACTGCGACTACTGTTACCGTCATTATTTGGATGCTCCAACACAAAGGTCCATGGGTCTGGCTCCGGTCTATAAGCTTGTAACATATCAAGTAGCTCATTAGCAGTGTGAGCACAAATAAAAAGCTTTTTCGCATTGGAAGGAATGAAATAGTTTTTTATTGCACGGTTAAGAAATGCGATGAAGCCATCATAAAAGTTATTGACATTTAACAAACCAATGAGTTTCTGATGAATGTGCAGATGGGCCCAAGATGCTAGTGTGATAAGTGCCTCTAGTGTTGCAAGATCTCCTAGAAAGAAAATAAAAGCATCAGCATGATTAAGCATTTCAGTTATTCTTTCTTTCATACCTGAGACGACTAACTCTTCTCCAATCGGTGGGTTAGACAAACTGCCCAAAGGTTTTAGGGCTCTTGGGATGATGCCTAACACTTGGCTGCCTTTGACAAAAGCAGCTTCTGAGACTAATTTTGATAACCCTCTATTACCTCCTCCATACACCAAGTGTAATTTTCTCTCTGCTATGTTTCGACCAAGATTTATGGTTGTCTCAACGAACTCATGTTTACCATAGTTAAATCCAGAAAGCACACAAATGTTCTTGAATTGTCTATTGGGAGTAGCTGCTATTGAAATATTTCTCAAAAATAATTTGTGAGTGCTTAACAAAAAGTTATATTTAAGAATCTTGGTGACAGTGGATCGCAACTGTGTATAAGGTGGCATGTCAGTGTCAAATAACGCGTAAAGCACATGGCTCGCGAGTCAAAAAGGAAACAGTAAAAAGAAAAAGAAACAATGATAAGATAAAATTATTAAAGACAATAATGGAAAAGATAAAACAATAGTGAAATAAAATAATAGTGAAGTAAAAGAATATTTACAGGTAGTTGCGACTGTGGCTCACATCTTTCTCTGGTTTTACGTCCAGAAATGGCTTGAACGCTCTCTATAGGTCGAGGATAGGCTTCCCATCCAGTTTTCTTATAAACTGGCAAATAATGGCCATAATTGGAGAATCACTCCTTGCACATATCCACTGGGATGCGTTTCAAGAGACAGAAGGATATCATCCAATGACTTCTTATTCAAGCCATCCCTAATGAATTGAATCTTATCTTCCCTGTTATTAGACATCATTCCTAAAGAACATGAGTTTTATTGCATCTCATTCTGGCACATTTATGACAAGCAACATAAATTCTTCGAGCTCTTCGTTTTCTTGCATAATTTCCTTTACCACAACCAGGCATGTATGCAATAAATTTTGGAGGTAACTCACCTGCCAATCGTACTTTAGCCTCAATTAACCAACGAATGTCAGCAGGTATGTTATTCCTCATGAACAATCGCATGCGTTCGGATCGAGCTTTATATATTGTAAGGAGGGCATTCTGAGGAAGTGAAGGGAATCGATTGTGAAGCTGTGCTAGAATCTCATTTCTGTCCATACATTCGCCTCAAAATATCAGTTATTATAAGAAACTGAAGTAACCAACTTGATTGTCACGGCGTACCGTTATCCGTCACTTCACCGGGGTAACAAACTAAAGCACACAAACATAAAAAATAAATTAAAACACACAAAGAAAATTAAAATCGTTCTTTTATTGAATTTACCTCAAGCTCCAACTGGATGTTGTAGACACTTCTCTCAATGTATTTGAGTTGGCTTTCTAAATCCTCAACATAGGATACCAACTCTGGTGGTTGCAGAGCCCAAATACGATATGTTTTACAAAATCAAATCTGCCTTTTGAGATGAGATTTTACACGTTAAAGTGGTTTAAGAATATTCAGGAGGAACTGTTTAGCTATGGTACTCATGATTAACAATGATAAGAGAAAACTTAATGGTTAAACAAACACACTTATGCAAAAATAATTTCAATTAGCAAAAGAATAATAAAAAGAAAAAAAAATCAAATCATCGAAAAGAAAGAAAAAAAACTCAATTCAAATCTGGTGGGTCACTCAAATTTATTTCGGTATCCTCTCCATGTGGTTGATACTCTAGACATGGCTTTAATCTTTGACCATTAACTTTAAACGTGACACTGTTCTTTGGGTCCTTAATTTCAATTGCCCCATGTGAAAAAACAGTATGAACAATAAATGGGCCAGACCATTGAGAGCATAACTTACCTGGGAATATGTGCAAGCGAGAATTGAATGAAAGCACTTTCTGACCTGGAGTAAAAGATTTTCTCATAATTTGCTTGTCATGAAAGACTTTCATTCGCTGCTTGTAAATCTTGGCATTTTCATATGCGTCATTGCGAATTTCTTCAAGTTCTGCCAGTTGTAATCTTCTTTCTAAACTAGCTTGGTGCATGTCAAAGTTGAATTTCTTGATGGCCTAATATGCATGATGCTCGAGTTCCACAGGTAGGTGGCAAGTTTTTCCAAACACTAGCCTGTAAGGTGACATCCCAATCGGGGTATTGAAAGCCGTTCTATATGCCCATAATGCATCATCAAGTCTTAATGACCAATCTTTTCTGTATGACCTCACCGTCTTTTCTAATATATGCTTTATTTCTCGATTGGAGATCTCAACTTGGCCACTAGTTTGCGGATGATATGGGTTGGCACTTTGTGAGTGATGGAATACTTTGTCAAAAGAGTATTGAATGCTTTATTACAAAAATGGGCACCACCATCACTGATTATCGCTCGAGGGAATCCAACACGTGAAACAATGTTGCTTTTAAAAAATTCTATCACCACCTTGTGATCATTTGTTCTATATGGAATTGCTTCTACCTATTTTGATACATAATCAACAGCAACCACTATGTATTGAAGGCTAAAAGAATGGGGAAAGGGTTCCATGAAGTCGATACCCCATACTGAAATACTAGCTAGGCAACCCAAGAGGGGGATGAATTGGGATTTTAAAATTATTCTAGGCAAACCACACAACAATTCAATTTAATGCCTTAATAAATTCGAAAACAATAAATTCAATAAAAGCACAATAATAAATGAGTAAGGGAAGAGAAAGCTAACTCAATGATTTTTACGTGGTTCGGCAATCCCCGCCTACGTCCACGCCTCCAAGCACACCGGGCTTGAGGATTTCACTATCCAAGCCTTTCTAAGGCTTCAAACGATTACAATTGACTTCAAGGTGTCAATGAACCTTTACAACAAGAGATTATCTCTCCAATCTCTTCACCCCAAGTGTCTCTCACACTTGTACTCTCACAATTTGATAAGAAATGATAAATACAACAATGAACCACTCTTTAAGAGTGGATATACAAATTATAGCTCAATGATGATTCAACAAATGATGATTTACGAAATGGAAGCTCAATATATGTTGTGTGCACTTGTTTATGCTTGCTTGAGTTACCAAAAATGAATTGGTTTTGAGTTTATATAGTTTGAACTCAAAAACTAGCCGTTACTAGCCGTTATACACATTTTTGGTCGTAACCGGCTCGCCGTTTAACCATATTCGGTAAGCCGCTTTCGTTTTGGTGCTTACTGCCCCGTCTCCGGCTTGCCGTTTATCAGCATCCGGTAAGCCGCTTGCTACAGTAACTGCTACAGTAAAATATTTCCCAAAATTTATAGTTTGACCCCAAAACTTTATAAAACTATAGTATGGCCCAAAACGTTATGAAACGTTACAAATAAGTCCAATTTTAGAATTTCTAAATAATTCTTTGTTAATCCCAAAACTTTTTGAAATTATGATATAGCCAAAAATACTATGAAACTTTTCAAATAAGTCCTTTACCAAAATTTCAAGCAATACTTGTTTATTTCAAAGTTTTCAAAATTCTTTCAATGAAACCATAAACTTTGAAAAACAACCAATTTCATAAAATCATTTTTCCATTAAATATGAAACATTTATAATGTAAAAATAATGATTTATTTAAAAAGAATAAAAACAATCAATTTCATAAAATCATTTTTCCATTAAATATAAAACCTTTATAATGTAAAAATAATGATTTTATTTAAAAAGAATATTAAATAATTTGGGCTTAAAAGATTAATCATTCTTAATCTTGTTTGTTATCATCAAAATCAATATCATGAAAACATATATGTTAACAATCTCCCCCTTTTTGATGATGACAAACATTTCATGTGTTTACACAATCATTTTTCATAAAATCATTTTTTCATTAAATATAAAACATTTATAATATGAAAATAATGATTTATTTAAAATATATAAAAAATAATTTGAGCTTAAAAGATTAATCATTCTTAATCTTATTTGTTATCATCAAAATCATCATTATGAAAATATATATGTTGACAATCTCCCCCTTTTTTATGATGACAAACATTTCATGTATTTAAAGAATGATTACACAAATTGCTCTCCCTAAATATAATCTTCTTTTACAATTTGCCAATTAGCTAAATTAACATATTTAAATACATGGATTTTTCTCCCCCTCATCATCAAAAAGAAAAAACTCAATTGGCAAAAAAAATAGCAAATTTTTATAAATTTGAAAACATTTATTCTTCTCCCCCTTCATCATAAAAAAGAAAACGTAAAGGAAAAGAATAAGAGTAGCAAATTTGTTACCAATGTTGTCCGAATAGAAATTTCAACAAAATCTCCCCCTAACAACAAGCATCACCTCAAATACAAGATTAGTGATATTACTCACAAATTATCATCATATCTCAAAATCATCAAGTCCTCACCATAATCACATATCATCAAAATCATCAAAAGAATCAAATATCAATTATCAAAACAATTACTCAAAATGCATATTATTCAAAAACATATTATATGCTCCCCCTAAATATATAGCCAATTAAAAATTTAATCAAAATGATTTTATCCAAAAAAAATATCATATTTATCTCCCCTTTCATCATAAAAAGAAAAGAAAAGATAGATAGATGCAATTGAAACAAAATCATTAAAAATAATTCAATAAAGATATTACCCATTTTGTGCGAGAAAAATTTTCGGCAAAGTCTCCCCTTTAAAAATGAACAAATCCTTAAATACACAACATGGTTAAAAATACTTCCATATAAGCTTAAACAATTATAATAAATCAACAACTCCATCCATTCATCAAGCAATGCACATATAATCATTAATCATCAAAATCAATATGAATTCCTCAAACACTTGTAACAATTAAATCCGAGGATTCCATAATCATATATCAACCATTAAAAGAATGCTCAAAATGCATATTATTTCCCCCAATTTATATCATTAAAATGATTTATTACTTTGTCTCCCCCTTTGGACAATAAAAATGCTCAAAAAGCATATTATCCAAAATAGAACAAGTAATAAGCTAAGCAAGGGAATGCAAAAGTCATAAGAGCATAATGTCAACAATTCAAAAAATATATAATTACTAATCACATTTTAGAAATCAAGACAACTAAACTCATCAAAGATCTAATGTGACATTTTAATATAATTTACACTCTCATATGCGCCAAGATCTCAAGGATCATGTATTTCTCCCCCTTTCGATATTATTTAAAGCAAGTAATGGATATTTAACAATACGTCAAGAAAGCATACAAAAAATGTATCCATTCACCAATCATAGATTCCATAAGATCAAATTTCATCAACTACAATGGAATCATCAAAGCACATTCTTTGTCATCAAAGCATAAGTATATAATAGCAATATATAGATAATCAAAATCAACATATGCCATTATAGATCATCAAAATCAACATAGCTAAAAAGCCATCATTATGAGCTAAAGAACAAGTGATCAAATCCATTATTACAAATGCTCACATATATTTTTAAGTGATGATCTAGTAGTTACACCTTGTGATGGATCTTCAAAATTAAATTCTTAAGGTGAGAAGAAATATACCTCCAATCTTTAGGGAGTGTTTGAGAAGTACCTTCATCTTACTCCGCATTTGTTTCTATGTTGCTCCTTTTGATTTTCAAGTGGTGCATTCTTTTGGCTATCATTTGATAATCTTCTTGTAGCTTTTCATCTACATTATCATCAACAACAACTTTCTCCATAGAGGAAGAATTAGACTCATCAAATATAACATGTATAAATTCTTCCACAATCAAAGTTCTTTTGATATACACTCCATAAGTTTTGCTTGTGTTTGAATAGCCAAGAGAAATACCAACATCAAATTTGCCAAGATTATCTTTTGTGCTCAAAATAAAACATTTGCATCCAAATATCAAATAATAATCATCATCAATCCACAATGAAAGCAACAATGCATATGAAAATGTAGGTGCATAATATAATAGAAAACTATGGTAAAATCCATAAGGAGAGCACACTATGGAAGTGGTAATTTGAAATACTCAAAATGCACAAATTCAAATTTTTTAAGATATTGAGTAAAAAGTGTAAGTTTGAATCAATTAAAATGATTTTAGAGATGATTTTAGACACAAGAATGGATGAGAATAATTTATATGAATCAATTTGGATTGAAAACGAATGAGAATGATGGATTTTGGAATGAAATCAAGTGAGGAGTAATCGGCTTTTAGTGAGAAAGAGAGAAACGGAAAGCCGAAAGAGAGGGAGAAGATGAATAGTTGAAATAGCACCCGAAACCGGATTGCCAAATGAGCTTAACCGGAAATCCGATTGGTTCCAGCAAATGTTTCACGCAAATCCGGTTTTCCGGATAACACGAACCGGCTTGCCGGTTGGATCCAGAAGATAGCAAGAGAGAATCGGCTTGCCGATTTGCCAAAATGCAGCTCGAATTCGGAATTCTGAATTGACAGAACCGGAAATCCGGTTTGGTCCAGCAAGCGTTCCTTGCGAATCCGGCTTTCCAGTTTTGCTAACCGGTAGTCCAATTTAAGGCAGACAGTAACGTGCAAGCTATATACCGTTGGAAAGATAATTAAGTTAGCTTTCTAATAAATTTTACAGAGCTGGATTTGGAGTTCTCTAGAAGGAGTTATGACCAATTCATTACAACATGTGCAGACTTGATTTGGAGTGCTTATAAGCATTCAAAAATAAAATGCAGAAAGGTCAAATTCGGAATAAAAACTGTATTGATTGAGCCAGAAGTAATGTACAAGCTATATACCGTTGGAAAGATAATTAAGTTAGCTTTCCAATAAATTTTACAGAGCTGGATTTGGAGTTCTCTAGAAGGAGTTATGACCAATTCATTACAACTTGTGCAGACTAAAGATTTTCACAATAATTAAACATATAAACATTCAAAAGTGAATAAATTAAACACACCACTTAACTATCATGCTTAAACACTTCATAAACATTAACATCAAACAAATCCATCATGATAAATCACTCAATATTACACACAATGATAATTCCATCATGTAAACATATAAGCATACTTTCGCAATTTTATTTATCATGATTCATTCAACAAAATTAATATGGCAAGAATTGTTACCAAAATAATTAAATCATCTTGCCTCATCTTTTTCTCTTAGATCATGCTCAAATGATTATCCTTACAACCTTCCATCAAGGAACTTCTCCACCATTCCTTGATTGTGGTACCTACAAAACAAATTCAAGTTGTGTGCTTTGGTACCCAAATACTCTTGGGTCCTTGAACGTTAGATTTAATTTCTTTTGGAATCCAAATACATTTTGCTCCATAATACGCATTTATCTTAACTGGACATCTAAAACTCATATGACCATTTCCATTACAATAATGACAAATAATCATATGATCACTTGTGGAGGTAGCCTTAACAAAATAATTCTTATAATATTTTTGTTTCAAGTAAGGCTTATACCCAAGTCCTCCTTTATCAAACACACATTTTTGAGTGCTTAGTAATTTTTCTAAGTTCTTTTGACCATTTGTGAATTTTAACACAATTTCGTTGAGCTCATTACTCTTTTTCTTAAGCACTTCATTTTCTTTCATCAATTTACCAACATGTGATTTTTCATGCTCATATGAAGTACTTTGTTTGCATTTAAATGATGCAATTCTATCATGCAAAATTTTATTATCTAACTCTAGTCCTTTAATCTTTTCATTTAATGAACCATTGCATTTTTGTAAAGCATCATTTTCATTTTTCAAGTCATTTACATGTGATTCTAGATGCTTGTGTGAAGTGCTAGATTTCTCATTTGATAATGCAACTCTATCATGCAATATTTTATTCTCTAATTCTAGGCATGTAATCTTTGCACATAGAGATTCATTTTCATTTGTGAGCTCTACCATTTTCTTTTTAAAACATGCATTCTTTTTACCAATTTTTATCCAATTATCATGCAATTCTTTAAAAGCATCATACAATTCATCATAGGTTGGATCACTTACCACATCAAGTTCATCATCCGATTCATCTCCAATTGCCATAAGTGCCAAATTCGACACTTCATGAAATTCCTCCTTGTTTGTAGTCTCCTCATACACAATTTCAAGTTTTCTCCAAATTTCATAGGCATTAGAACAATTTGAAACTCTATGAAATTCATTTTTATCTAAGGCACAAAATAAAGCATTCATAACCTTGGAATTTAAAGTCATGTTTTTCTTATCCAATTCACTTAAAACATTCTTCCTAGGAATGAATGAACCATCACAAACTATTTCCCATAGTTCATAATCTAAGGCTTGTAAAAACACTCTCATCCTAGTTTTCCAATAAGGATAGTCATTACCATCAAAGAATGGAGGTCTAGTGGTGGATTGGTCTTCCATGAAAGTTGAACTAATTTGGGTTGATATTAATCTTTAACTCTAGACGGTTAAGTCTACACAAGAGCACCTCGCTCTGATACCAAATGAAATACTAGCTAGGCAACCCAAGAGGGGGGGTGAATTGGGATTTTAAAATTATTCTAGGCAAACCACACAACAATTTAATCTAATGCCTTAATAAATTCGAAAACAATAAATTCAATAAAAGCACAATAATAAATGAGTAAGGGAAGAGAAAGCTAACTCAATGATTTTTACGTGGTTCGGCAATCCCCGCCTACGTCCACGCCTCCAAGCACACCGGGCTTGAGGATTTCACTATCCAAGCCTTTCCAAGGCTTCAAACGATTACAATTGACTTCAAGGTGTCAATGAACCTTTACAACAAGAGATTATCTCTCCAATCTCTTCACCCCAAGTGTCTCTCACACTTGTACTCTCACAATTTGATGAGAAATGATAAATACAACAATGAATCTCTCTTTAAGAGTGGATATACAAATTATAGCTCAATGATGATTCAACAAATGATGATTTACGAAATGGAAGCTCAATATATGTTGTGTGCACTTGTTTATGCTTGCTTGAGTTACCAAAGATGAATTGGTTTTGAGTTTATATAGTTTGAACTCAAAAACTAGCCGTTACTAGCCGTTATGCACAGTTTTGGTCGTAACCGGCTTGCCGTTTAACCATATCCGGTAAGCCGCTTTCGTTTTGGTGCTTATTGCCCCGTATCCGGCTTGCCGTTTATCAGCATCCGGTAAGCCGCTTGCTACAGTAACTGCTACAGTAAAATATTTCCCAAAATTTATAGTTTGACCCCAAAACTTTATAAAACTATAGTATGGCCCAAAACGTTATGAAACGTTACAAATAAGTCCAATTTTAGAATTTCTAAATAATTCTTTGTTAATCCCAAAACTTTTTGAAATTATGATATAGCCAAAAATACTATGAAACTTTTCAAATAAGTCCTTTACCAAAATTTCAAGCAATACTTGTTTATTTCAAAGTTTTCAAAATTCTTTCAATGAAACCATAAACTTTGAAAAACAACCAATTTCATAAAATCATTTTTCCATTAAATATGAAACATTTATAATGTAAAAATAATGATTTATTTAAAAAGAATAAAAACAATCAATTTCATAAAATCATTTTTCCATTAAATATAAAACCTTTATAAAGTAAAAATAATGATTTTATTTAAAAAGAATATTAAATAATTTGGGCTTAAAAGATTAATCATTCTTAATCTTGTTTGTTATCATCAAAATCAATATCATGGAAACCTATATGTTAACACATACGTCAAAAATCTCAACCACTAAAATTGGATTTAGTGACATCATGTTCCTTCATGTAATGCTCCCCATTCGTTGACACCTATCACATGAAGAACAGAAAGTGTAAGCGTCTCGAAATATAGTTGACCAATAGAAACCACATTGTAAACCTTTAGTGGATGCTTTCTTAGCACTGAAATGGCCTCCACAAGTTTGTTCATGGCAGAATGAAAAGATATTCTGAAATTCACTTTCTGGGACACATTGTCTAACAATTTGATCTGTACAATACTTAAACAAATACAGGTCATCCCAAAAGAATTTCTTTATTTCTGCAAAAAGTTTGACCTTGTCTTGCTTGGTCCAATGCTCTGGAAGTTGACCTGTAACAAGATAATTAACAATATTAGCATACCACGGTAATACTTCCACACTCATCAATTGTTCATCTGTAAATGACTCATTCAATTGTAATGATTGCATAATTATGTCAAAATGGAGACGAGAGAGATGGTCTGCCACAACATTTTCTGTACCTTTCTTATATTTAAATTCCAAGTCGAATTCCTGCAAAAGTAACATCCAACGAATTAGCCTAGCTTTTGTATTTTTTTTGTGAGAAGGTATTTAAGATCAGCATAATCTGTGAATATAATTATTTTGCAACTAATGAGATAAGATCGAAATTTTTCCAATGCAAACACTACTGCTAGCATTTCTTTTTCAGTAGTTGAATAGTTCAACTGTGCATCATTCAATGTCATACTAGCACAGTAAATAACATGGGGAATTCGATCAACTCTTTGTTCTAATACTGCTCCTACTGCATAATCATATGCATCGCACATGAGCTCAAATGGTAAGCTCCAGTTTGGGGGCTAAATGATGGGTGATGATGTCAACAATTGCTTTAATTTTTCAAAAGCCACAAGACATGAATCATTAAAGATGAAAGGTACATCCTTAGCAAGTAGATTGCATAAGGATCTAGAAGCTTTGCTAAAATCTTTAATGAAACGTCTATAAAAACCAGCATGCCCAAGGATAGATCTTACTTCTCTGACTGTTTTGGGTGGAGGAAGATTAGAAATGAGATCCATCTTAACTTTTTCAACCTCAATACCTTTGCTCGAAATGATGTGACTGAAAACAATATCTTGTTTTACCATAAAATGACATTTCTCCCAATTTAAGACTAAGTTCTTCTCGATACATCTCTGCAGAACTAGTGTTAGATGATGTAAACATTGATCAAATGAATCACCAAAGAAAGAAAAGTCATCCATAAAGACTTCATGGAATCGTTCAACCATATCAGAAAAAATGCTTAACATGCATCGTTGAAATATGGCAGGTGCATTACATAATTCAAATGGTATCCTCCTATATGCAAATGTGCCAAAAGGGCAAGTGAAAGTGGTCTTTTCTTGATCTTTTGGTGCTATGAGAATCTGATTATATCCTAAGTAGCCATCTAGAAAGAAATAAAATTCATGGCCTACTAATCTATCAAGCATTTGATCGATAAATGGTAGAGAAAAATAGTCTTTACGTGTGACAGAATTCAACTTTCTATAATCAATGCATACACGCCATCCTGTAGTTACTCTAGTTGGTATCAATTCATTATCAGCATTAGTAACTACCGTGACTCCTGACTTTTTGGGGACAACTTGTACAAGACTAACCCATAAACTATCAGAAATTGGGTAAATAATACATGCATCTAATAGCTTAAGGACTTCAGTTTTAACAACTTCTTTCATGTTAGGATTTAACCGACGTTGCATTTCCCTAGTAGGTTTAGCATTTTCATCAAGGTGAATGTAATGCATGCAGTCTACTAGGTTTATACCTTTTATGTCTGCTATGGTCCATCCTAATGCTCCTTTGTGCTCTTTTAAAATATCCAACAACTTACCTTTTTATTTGTTATTTAGGGATGATGAGATGATTACCGGCAGAGTACTTTCTTCTCCTAAAAATGCATATTCCATAGTGTTGGGCAATGGTTTGAGCTCGAGTTTCGGTGGTGATTCTAATGATGGGATGAGTTTCTTCTCTAATGGTGCTAGTTGTTCAACTCTTGACTTTTATTTATTGGTATCTATGGATGGTGCTGAGTCAAGTAAGGCGTTGACCTCATCGACTGATCTGTCAATATCAAAATCCAAACCAAAGTGAGTTAAACATGTTTGTAAAGGGTCATCACTAAGGTTTGAAAGAAAAATGTCATCAACTAATGCACTTTCAATTAAATCCACATCAACAATTCCATCATCTGCATTATGAAGTTGTTTGGTAATGTTGAAGATGTTTAGCTCCATAGTCATGTTGCCGAAGGACAACTGCATATTTCCAGTTCTGCATTGAATGTGAGCATCGACAGTTGCCAAGAAAGGTCGGCCGAGGATAATGGGGATGTCAATTACAATGAAATCAACAGGAAAATAAAAATTGTCTACCTGGATAAGCATGTCCTCCACAATACCATGAGGTATTTTTGTGGACCGATCTGTAAGCTGTAACACCACTGGAGTTAGGTGTAATTCTCCCAGTCCAAGTTTCACTAAAACTGAGTAAGGTAACAGATTTACACTATCTCCTAAATCCAACAAAGCATTCTCAATTGTGTGGTTCCTTATATTACATAAGATAGTGGGAGAGCGTGGGTCTTTACATTTTAGAAGAATTTTGTGTTGGAGTATAGAACTAATGTTTTTTGTTAAAAATGCCTTCTTTGAACATGAATGTTTCTCTTTTTAGTACAAAGGTCTTTAAGAAACTTGGCATAAGATGGAACTTACTTTATAGCATCAAGTAAAGGGACGTTAACACTTACCTGTTTGAAGATGTCGAGAATCTCACATGTCAATTTTTCCTTCTTTCCTTTAGCTAAACTCTGAGGAAATAGAGCTTTGGGAACATATTCTCGTGGGTTGGTTTCTTCTTTCTCTTCCGATGGTGAGTCCTCAATATTCACGGGTACAATTTGATTTTCTTTTGTCACCTGCATCTCCACTTTGTTGTCGACTTCTTTTCCTTTTCGCAAGGTTATGACTGCTTTGACCTCTCTATGCTGCAGTGGTGAACTGGTACTTGCTTTATGTACTCCTTTAGGATTAAGCACTGGTTGACTTGGAAATTTACCTTTCTCAACAGTCATTGCCAAGGTCTGAACTGAAGAAGCAAGTTGTCCCATCATCTTCTCGAGGCTTGAAACTGATTGGGCTTGTGAGTTGAAGCCTGCTCTCAACTCATTTTGTAGTCCATCAATGGTGCGATTCTGTTGCTCAATCGTAGAGTGAGTAACATTCTTGAAATTCTGGAATGCATCCTCCCATGGTCTGGGTTGAGAGTAGTTCTGGTTATGATTGTATGGTCTAAATGGTGGTTGAGAGGCTTGAGGAATTTGAGGAATTGGTTGCATTAGTGGAGCTGGAGCTGCTGATCCATTCTGTTGGAATCCTTGAGACCATGAAAAATTAGGGTGGTTTCTCCATCCATGGTTATATGTGTTGGAGTATGGGTTGTAATTTGATGGTTTTCTCATTACACCTATGACATTGGCTTGATCTGAATATGAGTCATGGTCATGTGGCTCTATTGATTTAGCAATCGATAACGATACAATTTGTCGAGCGAGACCTTCAACCATCTCATTGACTTCTTTCATTCCCGAAGTTGACTCGCGAATGTGAACCTCATTCACTCTTTTAATTCTTTTAGTATTCCTGAGTGACCGACTCCGTTGTTGGGAATTATCTGCTTGTCGTTGGAAGAATTCCCAAATCTCTTATGCACTTTTTGACATTAGCTTTCATCCACTTATTGCCATTAGCCATTTTTACACATTTGGCAATAATCCCTCCAAAAAGTATTGGCATTGGTGCCATTTCTCGTACCCATGATGTGGACACTTCAAGAGTAGCCCATTGAATCGTTCCCATGTTTCGAAAAACTGCTCGTCTTCTCTTTGGGTAAACTCTGAAATTTCCCTACGAATAACATTGGTTTTATGCACTGGGAAATATTTATTTAAAAAATTAGTTACCATTTGTTCCCATGATGTGATGTTATTAGCAGGCAATGTATTGAGCCATGAACAAGCGCTATCCTTTAAAGAAAATGAGAATAGTCTAAGTTTAATATCATCATCTGAAAAATTCTCATATTTAAATGTTTGACAAACAGTATGAAAATCATTCAAATGATTATATGGGTCCTCATTTTCTAGGCCATAAAATGTGGGGAAACAATTTAGCACACTAGGTTTTAGTTCAAAACTCCTAGCAGCTACATTTGGGTATCTTATGCATAATGTGCTCAATTTAGCTAAGGGACTGAAGTAGTCCTTAAATGGCATCTCCTGTGGTGCTGCTTGTTGTTGCAAATCCATTTTATTTTTAACGTGTTTGTGTGTGCGCAATGTTTTTTCTAGTTCAAGGTCTATAGGTTCAAGATTAGGTAATAATGACCTACGACCATGCATGCAAAGAACACAAAATAAATGGGACAAAACAAATAAAAATAAAGAAAAATGAGAAATTACAGTACTAACATTATTACACTGTTAAAACCTTTCTATAAAAAACACTAGAAAAAATTCGTGAAATAAATTAACTAAAAATTAAATTAATAAGATAAACGAAAATTACAAAGAAAAATAACTTAGAAATTAAATTACAGAATTGTAAAGAATAAAGAAAGAAAAGAAATTATTACCTCTAAATGCAGATTCATTTTTTTTTTCATTTTAAAAAAAATAATAAAAGAAAATAATTAAAAGAAATTATTCACAAAAATTAATTCTACGAATTAAAATAACTTACTTTCCCCAGCAACGGCGCCAAAAACTTGTTGTGCAAATTTTATTGAACTCGCAAGTGCACGAATCTATTGTAGAATAGATTAATGGTGACGAGTGTCGATCCCATGAGGAGGTGGATTTTAATTATATGTAGAATTAATTTTGTTTGAGGGTGGTTGGATTTGTGGTGAAAGTGACTTCGATTATCCTAAAATTGGAATTGAAATGGCGATAATAAATTGAAGAGAAATCTATTGAAATGACCTACTTGGGTATCTGGATCCGTATCAACATGCACTATGGGCTAAATATTGTTTATTAGTGCCAATTAAATCATGAAGGGGGAATCCACACCTCATGAACCACACGCTAATCAATATGGTGCTAAGGGCTTATCGTGTCAAATAATAATAACCTTGTACTAGGGAGTCGGTGAAACCAGGGCGGTATCTAGACAAGATTATTATTATTTATCGACGAGAAGTCAAAACATCTACAAAAACTAGAGGGGAAGAGAAAATAAATTTACCAAATAAAGTTCATGACACATGTGAGACTTCACCTTCAACCCAAGCTTGAAAGAAAATTAGCTACTCATAATTGAACTAGGGGTAAAATGGAAATTTATTAAAATACGTAGAAAATACAAGATGAAGAAGGAATTACAGAAAATGGAGTCCAAAATTGGATTTAGACCTATCAAATTAGAGGGGGAGGCCCCATTTTTATAGATACATTGAGTAAATCATGGCCACCGGATTAAAAACAGTTTGGATGCTCAGGATTGCGCCACATCATCAGTCAACAGTACGCGGTTTGAACAGTAACACGGTTTGACTCGGCTTGAACAGTGACGCGGTTTGGTTGAAAACAATCCTGTGTAATGCATGTATCGTATGGAGATTTTTGGTCCACTGATATGCTGACACGTCATCGATCAACAGTACATAAGAATTTTAGTCCAACAGGATCTTGACACCTCATCAGTCAATACCACATCATCGGTCAATGCCACGTCATCGTTCCGTCTATGTGAATAGTGTCGTAAACAGTAACGTAGACAGTACCGTACATGTGAACAATGCCATTTTTTTTTTTGCTCCTCCTAAGGTTTTCGACCGTCCTGAGTTCAAAAGTGATGTTCGTTTTGCCGTCTGATCTCTTGTTCATTGTGAAATGACTATGATGCCCCTAAAATACATAAAATACTTAATTATAATACAATACACATAATTAAATGACAAGAAGCTTAAATACATGAAAGTAAAGGTGTTAGTAAAACTTGAAGTGTAAAATGACGATTTTCTCCTTTATAAATATACATTTTCTAACACTCAACAATAAGCATAGCCAATGTAATTTATCTCGTTGTCGTGTCAGTGCATTCACTAAGGTCATTTCCACACTATCACCCGACCAACAAGCTGCAATTAGAGAAATTGGCTTCGGAAGCATGCTAGAATTACGATGTGGTCGCCTGAGACAAGACTTCTTTGAAACACTTGTCCAACAAAGTGACACAAAGAGGCATTGTATAGTTTTGCACAGTAGAGAGTTTTGTTTAAACCCTACAACCTTCAGCATCGTAATGGGGATCAAAGATGGAGGGGAACTAGTATACATCCGAAAAGAAGCGGGTGATATAATTGAACTGCGTGCCAAGTATAGAACGGGTGGAAGAGGAATTGAAATAGCCGCAGTTACTGAAAGACTGATAGCTAGTGAGAGTAGTGATGATGACTTTAAGATCATGTTTTCTTTGTTTGTTCTAGGAACTGTATTGTGTCCACAAGTGCCAGCTACATCAATCTGATGTATCTGCATGCCCTAAAAGATGTGCAGTTAATTAGGAAAAAGAATTGGGCTACATGGTGCTTCAACTTTCTATGGGAGGGCATAACGAAGTATAAAGATCATCAAGTGAAGTCAGTTAGTGGTTGTGTTGTGTTTTTAAAGGTATATTTAAGAAATCTTAGATGCCATAATTAATTTTCTAAATACGAAAAATAAAATGACATAGTAATTAGTTTTTGAATGAACAATTATTTTACTTTAGTACTGTTTTGTATGATCGGTGTTCCATGGACAGAACAGTTTGCCCTGTTAATGTATGGACCAAAGAAGAGATTCGGCGCTTATTGAATTGGCGGAAAAAGTTTGGGGACATGACAAGTACTCAGGTTTGTTTTATTTTTTGTCTTGTTCACACATGTATTTAATTTTGTTTACGGTTAATTGAATATATTTTGATTGTCATTATGTATGATTGTTGTGCACATTTATTTTAGGTTCCAATGCATGAATCAAATTTTCTGCAGCTCGAAAGAAATTTCCCTCATTTTGAACAAACCGAAGATGTTGGGCCGAGCACTGTTAATATAGAGGAAGCTTTTAGGGTGCTAACACAGTGTGTCTAGAGAATTGAACACAAAATGGATTCGTTCAATGTGATAATGGAAATGGTTGAGAAGTCTTTGGAGGAATTAAGATCCAAGTCTCCGGTTGGTGCACCATTAAAACAACCATCTGATCCATGCCCGCCATCTCCGAGCTTGAAAATATTAGAACCAACATGTCCAGTCAAAAAAACCGAGCCAACCACTGATGGAAAAAACAAAATGGTAATGGATAGCGACGAGGACTCTGTGGATCGCAGATTGAACCTAAGCCTCGATAAAATAATGGGCTGGATGGGGACAAGAGAAGGAATCGGTGAATTTCGTAAAGATCCTACCCACTTTGTCCCTATGCCACCACCTAATCTCTGAGATGAGGTACAGTTTTATAACGTCATTTTCTAAAACTTATTTCGATGATAACTCACTTATGAAGTAACTTACATATAAATTTATTTTTTATGAAAGATATAAACGAACCACTTCAACTTAAGCAAGAACCTTAAACATCTACTAGTGTCAGTGTCCTGCCAATGCGACCAAGTAGGAATCGTAGGCCAGGCCGATATCAACTTTCACCATACGATCAAGTGTCGAGGGGAGCAAATCCCAAGTATAAAGCTGGTCCGTTTTAAGTCAATGATCCAGTTACGCTGGAAGAATTGAAGCTTATTCAATATGCTTTTAACAAATAGGCTGACGGAAGGTAAAATTTAGAAGACTGAAATTAGTTTGCTGTATATAGTTGTTATGCTATAAGACTAAAAAATTATCGTGTTTTGTCTTTAGTGAAATCATTGTTTCTAGTTACGGCGAAATTCTTAATCGGCATTCTTTATTGACTCTTTTGCTAGGGGCTTATCTATATGGAGAGGTATTAGGTTTCAACATTTAGTAATGTCACAATATATGTTTGTCCTTTATTATATGTTATTATATATCTCAATCAATATCATCACTTTTAGGTGATTTCTATGAAAGCGCATCACCTCACCCTCATTCAGCAGGTGGTGGAGAAAGATGTGCCAATGAACTGGTATTTACCAACAAGATATTCTGTGAGTCTCGCCGGTACTTGTTGCATTGTGTTTTGGTTTCTTTATTGACAACTTCCTTATGCAACGTTGTCTTTATTATGTGTAGCAAGCAGTTCTAATGGTTGGAGATGAGGTGGATTGTTTTGCAAGGGCAACTAGATGTGGAAAGAATTTTATGCAACAGGTGCATAGGAGTCAAAAGGTTAGTTTCTTAACCTTTTACTTATTTTAATTTATACTAGTGTGCTTAGTGTATGACATTGACAATTGAAATGCCAAATTTATATGCTAATAAACGATGAATCATCTCATTGGTACCTACTGATCGTGAATGTCAGAAATAAAAGTGCAGAAATATGGGATCCTCTTCCAGATCCCTGCAATAATAGAAGACGGCACGATCAAACCATGTACATTGTATCTTAATAATGTTCTTTTTCTTTTGTGATCTATTTAACATTATCAGTTATGTATATTGTGTTATATTCATATCCATAATATTGTCTGGTTTTTGACATTGCCGACAACTACATTCCTTGGATTGGATTCTGCAGCCCCAATTGCCAAGCAATATGCAACACGTGAAGTTCCAAGACTTTCCAATCAACTGGGGCATTGGAGTTCCAAAGCAAAGGAATGGATATGACTGTGGGGTTTATGTGATAAACTATATGGACAGCCCAGAATTTATTCCGAAGAAATCGTCAATTTTGGTACGACTATGCCAAACTTGTTTAATGGTTGAACTCAAAATTTTGTTAACTTCATAATTATATAAAAGCTATTAATTATATGTAAGTAATATTAGTTTCATTTCAAATTGACCAGTGCACATCTGAGGATACACGAGGTAGGCTAGCTATTCAACTAATTAATTCTGCATTGAATCAAAATCGAGATAAATTACTGGAACTAAGCAACGCACAATTTACGATTCATGTTGTAATGGTGAACCTTGTATCCTCTCAAGTGCAAAAGCCATTTCACCAACAAAGCGACAACATTCGTAAGAAGAAGAAAGTTAACACGAGAACGCGCGCTTAGATATCGAACCATACTAGGGAATGATTATGCAAGTGATTGCATACTATTTTTTATTGTAAGTTGTTTGAAACATGTTGGGAGGTCATACTGTGACTTTTTTTTGTCTTCTTGCTTACGATGGTTGTAAAATCAATTTTAATGGAGAATTATGTTTAAATTTATGACATAGTTATGTATTCTCGGCCGAGACATTATTTAACTATAATGAACATATGCATGTTAACAGTGTTCACATCTCATCATTTGATATTGAACTGGTTGTCATGTTGGTACATGATAGTGGAATTCAAATGGTAATACATATTGACTCATTTTAATGGCACTGTTTAATGAGGCCACCAATAAAAAACATTAGAAAATTGGTTGCTTGCATGACCTAACAATGTTGGATTGACACCAGCAAAGGCTCCAGGATTCTGGGTGATTGATGAATCGAATGCGGCAAAACAATTACCATCGACACTAAAATCAATACCATGAAATAGGGGTGGGCATAAACCCACAACCCATGGGTTTACCCAAACCCAAACCAAATTAAATGGTTTGGGTTGGGTAAATCATGAAAATGGGTTAGATGTGAGTTTTATATAGAAAACCATTTCATTATGGGTTGGGTATGGTTTACCCATGGGTTATGGACAAAATCCCAACACTCAAATTTTTCAAATGAAATAAATGAAAACAAAATAAATGAACACAAATAAGTGAAAGGCCACCGTTAAATTTTTTGCGGCGTGATCAATTGTCAACAGTTAGAAAATGAAAATAACAGTAAAAATAAATTTAAATTAAATCAATATTGTTGTAAATAACATAAATTTTTTTCTTATTTACAAAAATTACATGAATAGAAACTAAATAAAAAATTAAGTATTAAAACAAGAAATATATGTTTTGATATGAGCAAAAAAATTAATAATAAAATTTTTTCTTGTAATTATTTATTTTGTGAACATTTTCTTATAATAAACATTTTGTAATATTTTAAAATTAAATGTAAAAAGTATAGGTAAAATATTTTATTATTTATCTTATAATAAATTTTTATTTGTCATTCAAGTTTTCTTATAATATTTTTTTTATCATTTTACTAATAATTTTCTTATATATTTATTATAAGAAAATTTTCACAAAATAAATAAGTATAAAAAATTTTTATTATTAATTTTTTTGTTCATATCAAAACATATGTTTCTTATTTTTAATACTTTATTTTTTATTTAGTTTCTATTCATGTGATTTATTTAATTTATAACAAATATAAATAAAAGAGTAGTTGAAAATAAGGGTAATATTGTAAACTTATACTATTAGGGGGGGTTTTTGGCCATTATAAAAACAGAATGGGGAAAATGATATATATTGATTACTGTAGGGGGGAAAGTGGCAATCTCCCTAAAATTAAGCATATAAGTAGACAACATAACGCAAAACTACCAAAACGATAAATAAAAACAAATATTGCATAATAAATAACAAGTGGTAAAATTTATTATTAGATTGTTAATGTCATGTTTGTGAAAGTTTATTATTAAAGTGTACGTTCTTATTTATTGAGAAATAATAATTTTTGTGATTAAACTCTATTTTGATTTTTTAGTATTCTTTAATTTAAGGATTAAGTTATTATAAAATTTATAATTTTTATCCACTATACTTTTTATATTTTAATATCAATTTAATAATTAATAACAATTAATAATTATTATAATTTTGATATAATTAAATTTTATTAAAATAAAAATTATTTTGATAATAAAATTCAAACCAAACCCAAACCAAACCCAAATGGTTTGGTTTGGGTTAGGTTAAAAATATTTGGGTTGGATCCAAATTTTTATGGTTTGGTTTGGGTTAACTTAAAATCCAACCCAAACCAACCCATGCCCACCCCTACCATGAAAGTTATTTGCAATGAAATATCCAACAATGCAATAATTAAACACATGATAAAGAACTTGGGACATACCTTAGTTGGGTGCTATCATTCCCTTAAATAGGACAAGTTTGTGCTGTATGCCCAACCTGACGACATTTTCCACACTTTCTAGAGCTTTTTGCTACACATTTCGCTTTAAACATAGCGCACTTGGTCTTTACAACTGCAGGATTACGAAGTTTTGTTCCCATCCGTAATTTTTTATTTGGGAGACCGTCTCGTTCAGATTATTGTTCATAAGTTAATGTTAGCCGATTGATTTCTACCAACGCATTTTCATAGGCTTCAACGTTTTTTGTTGCATTGTAGCACATTTTATTGTAAGCTGCAGACAATGCACTAAATCTAGCCACCTCTGAAACATCGGTGTCAACTTCTGGTATTGTGGTCCTGCAAGTATTGTGCTCCTTGGCTTTTTTTGTCCATCTACGAGGAACCATATTGTCAGGAATCTTTTCAATTTGTTCCACTTTCAAGACATGAAACATATGCCTACAAGGAAGCCCAACGGACTCCATCATTTGACAAGAACACTGTATGTTGTTTTCGTGTAGATTGTGGATGACAATCCAACATGTTGTTGGTGTCCCAAATTCAGTCACTGTGTACAAAGCAGCATCGACAGCTTTGACAGTTTTTACTTCGATGACCGCTCCTTCTCGCAGCATCTTATCTCTAACATTCGAAAAAACTCTTAATGGGAACAATTGTGGATCATGTTTCTCCAGGCTCTGTAAGTGCGTTCTTAAGACAGGAGTACTGTATTTGGTTTTGAACTCATCGTATGTTTCTGTGGTACGAATATTGCGGAGAGCACGATCGATTTGTCGCACAAACTCAAACAATTTTAGTTTATGTTGGACAAATCGGCTAAGATATGCATTCATACTTTCACATCGTTGAGTGCTTCGCATACTAGCAAAGAATGTTCGTCTAAGATAAGCTTCCGCCCAGTTGTACTGCTTCAAATACATTTTCTGTACCCATGCATGATGTTCAAGTGTGAATTCAGCCACTACAGCTGACCATTGGGTTTCAAATTCAGTTACCGTCATAGGTGTCAACATCAAATCACGAAATTTTCTCGTAAAGTCTTCGTTCTTCAAATTAGCCTACGCATTGCGCTCAAGATGACAACAACAAAGACGATGGATGCACCCGGTAAACACGGTCTTTATTGCCTTCGACATTGCCTTGTCACCATCAGTGATTACAGACACAGGCTTTCGGTTGCCCATAGTGGATAGGAAAGTTTGCAGCAGCCACGTGCATGAGTCAATTGTCTCATTTGCGAGCAAAGCAAAACCGAAGACTGTTGTTCTGAAGTGATGGTTTGTTCCGACAAGTGTAACGAGAGGTTTATGATATGCATTAGTCTTATACGTTGCATCGAATGCCAACACATCACCTAAACACTGATAGTCATAATGAGCTACACAATCAACCCAAAAAAGTACGCTATTTTCATCATCTAGTGTGTACTTAAAGCAAAGCCAGGGTCATGTTCAGATTTTGCCGCAAAGTATGCTATAGTTGTGTCTGAGTCAGAATCTCCAACCTCGGCACGAGTGGAAGCATCTAGTGTGTTTTGCATGTCTTTGCGTGTAAACCTTAGGTTTTGAGGCCCCTCTACCTGATCAGTCATGTAATCCATGAATTGGCAAGTCTTCACACCAACATGCCTTAATGCCTTTGCTTGCGCAAGTTCTGCATCAGCAACCTTTCGATGTGAACGAATGAGATGAACTTTATTATTAGAAGCCAAATGATGGTTGTGCTCAGGCCTGAATTCTTTGGAGATGTATTTACCAACTAATTCATCGTAATTCACTCAAAATGATACCCAACACCCGGTTCGTGGTTCTCGCACCCTACTGCAGTTTTGAGATTGTCTTTCATCTCTTACCCCTTCGAAATGACAAACCCAACGTCGAATTGTGATTCGTCCAGTCTTTTTTCCTCGCCGCATATCATCTTTCCTAATACCAAAACCAATCATTCGGGCATAATTGTTATACCACAATTGTGCATCCTCTACTGAGTCGAAATGACTGTCAAGTACGTCCGATGCCTGTAAACCAACCTTTGGAGCAATGGATATTCCTAGGTTGCTGGAACTATGTGGGCTACTCATATTTAACCCTTGTTCAACCAAAACTTTGTTAATAACATAATTCACACCCTTTATCTTAATAATTTAATATAATAATAAATATGAAACCATCTATGGGAGCACAAATCTACTACTTAAATTATAGCACATACCTTTGTTGGAGAGAAACTTGACTTATGAAAAGTTGAAAACTAGGCACCAGAGATGTTCAATGAGATTTTAGAACATAGCATTTGGGATTATGTTTTGGAGTGATTGTGTTTTTTGTGAAGAAGTCTTGGACATGAGCCTTAGGATAATCCCTCATTAATGGAGGGAAAGTGAGTTTTGTTTTCATCATATTTATTGCAAACCTAACCAACCAAACGTGATAATTTTACCTTTATTTTTTTTAACTTTATATAGGACATGCAACATGTAAAGTTAAACATACAACTGGAAAACTGGAAATAGACGTTGATGCTTGCTGGAATCATCCAGTGAACCGGTTAATAAATTCAGAAAACTGGTCAACCGGTTTGATGCTAGCTGGATTGAACCGGTTAACCGATTAATAAAATCGAAAGACCGGATTCGGTTTGAAGATTGCTGTGGCCAATCGGTCATCCAATTATGAAAACTGGAAAAACGGATGCGGGAGGGAACTTGCTGGATCCACTCGGCTAACCGGTTATGAAAGCCGGCAGACCGGAATTCACAACTGGATTGAAGCATGCTCGAACTAATCAACTTACCGAAATTCACAACCGGAAGACCGGATTCGAGTGACATGCTTGTTGTCAACAACCAGATAACCGGTTGTGAAATCTGGTTATCTGGATTCGAGGGACATGCTTGCTGTCAACAACCGAATAACCAATTAGGAAATTCAGTTATCCGGATTCGAGGGACATGTTTGTTGTGCACAACCGGATAACCGATTATGAAATTCGGTTATTCGGATTCATCTTACATATAAACCGAATTCAACTGGCTTACTGGACGAAACCGGATAACCGGTTATTCAAACCGAAAACCTGGATTCGCGTGGCTAGGTTACTACCCACAACTGGTTAGCCGGTTAGGAATTTTCAGATAGCCGGATTCGCGAGTATATATACTGTTCATCTCCTCCTTTATCTTTCGGTAAACCGGTTAGCTTTCTCTCTCTAAAACCGATTATTCCTCTCTCGTTTGCTCTCTAAAATCCATCATTTTAACATGGTTTTTATGCAAATGGATCCATGAACTTGTTTCCCATCCGTTCTTGTATCCAAAATCATCCTTCAAACCCTTTTTCAACCTCAAAATCAATAGATCCGAAATCGATTCTAGGGTTTAAGCCGAAACTTCTCTCTAGATTTCTCCCTCTGAAGCCGTTTTTTATCGAAATTGCTTCTCAAAATCTCTTTCCATCCTTATTATCTCCCTTCTCATTGATTTATTTCACTTCAAATCAAACAAACTCACCATGTCAAGCTCACGACCGGTTCGAAGAAAAGGCAAAGAACCAGTTCAACATACTAACCGATCACGACAAGCAGGGGGCACCTCCAATCAATCCAACTTTGAGGCCACACACTTTCAGAACCACAAACATCTAGCCAAACGATTTCACCAACAGTTCATGACTCGTGAGGTACTCCAAACCTTTTTTGTTTTACCGGATTAGTTGAATAATCTTAGTATTAACAATAGAACTTTATTGCAATTGTTGGAAGATGTTGGTTGGCTTAATGCAATTGTTTTTTAGGAAAATGTATATCCCGACTTGGTGAAAGTGTTTTACTCAAATATGGATTGTTCCGCGGAGAAAGAGAATCGAGTAATCACCACAGTTGGAGGAGTTTCGATTAAGTTTGATTATTCGGAGTTGAACTCTATCCTAGGAACTTCCGATGATGGCCTAGAAATGTTTTCACCCAGGAAACCTCCTGATATTGATGGCTATGTTCATATTGATGCTGTTAAGAATATATGTCGTCGTATTGACCTTTCGAATGACGATTGTACTATCCATTTTCGCACCTAATGTCTTTGTCTTCAAACTCGGATATTACTTCGTTTTATTTAGAGTATTGTGCTTCCTAGATCAGGCCATTTGGATGAGGTTTCTCATATGGATGTTGCCTTGATTGATTGTATTCTTAGACATCGTCCAGTCGACTTAAGATACACTATTGTCCGAAACATGCTTAGTATACCTAAGTTGATTACCCGTTCCTTTCCGTATGGTCATTTCATCACCCGAATCCTCAAATACTTTAGCGTCCCTATCCAAGAACCATCATCTAGGCCATCTAAGAGCATTGAGGATGAGGCTGTTAGTTCTTTAGGTTTTGAGTGTCGTAATGGCACTTGGGTGAAAGTCACTGATAATAAGTTCACCTTTCTTGCTCCAAGTGATGATCGGCCACTTAATATTGCGGTTCCAGCCCATCAGCTACCTATTTTTTCGCTTTCATTTCGGGGTCAGCGTAGACGTTGAGCTCCTTCAGTATCTCCCTCAGCTCCTACAGCCTCTGCACCTGCTTTACCACATCCTGAGCCTCCTACTTCTAAAGAAGTTACTCTTCAGCAGCTTATGGATGAGGTGAGGACACTCTCTATGCAGCAGACTGAGTTTCAGCAACAGCAGCAGCAGCTTATTCATGGACAGCGCCTCCTCTTTGAGCACTTCGGCACTCCATATCCGTATCCACCTCCATCACCACCATCCTCACCACCTCAGTAGTCTCTTATGCTTGTATTTGGACACACCTACATTTCATTATGATTTTGGATTATGTATTTGTTTTGAATGATATGGATTTGTTTTGATTGTTTGATATTTCATGGATAATATGTTATTTCCGTATGCTTTGGATATTTTTGGACTAATGTGCTGTATTGAGATTTCGATAAAAAACCACATGTGTTGATTAAATAAAGATTTATGTATTGTGCTTTTACAATAAGAATATGTTTTTATGGAGTTAAGTTGTTTTTCATAATCTTTGATTTTAATAAATTATTGTTTTGAATTTCGAATTTAGACTTATTTGAAAATATTTAAATATTTTGGGTCATTCTATAATTTCTCATATTTTGGATCATATCTTAATTTCAGAAGTTTTGGGTTTAATAAAGTAATAATTAGAAATTCTGAAATTGGACCTATTTGAAAATTTTTATAATGTTTTGGGTCATAACATAGTTTCATACAGTTTTGAGGTCAAACTGTATTTTTAAAACATAATTCATTGTAACACTTCACGTGGAATATACAACTTATCACGTAAAGTTGGCAACATGGACTTCAAACATTAAACGGGCGAGATTATTCGAGAATTTTGGCTTTATCCAAAACATGCAACATCGTACGTCAAACATGAAATCCTACCGTCAGACATGCAATAACTGACGTTAAACATGAAACTTACAACACTTCACGTGAAATATACAACTTATCACATCAAGTTCGCAACATGGACGTCAAACATGAAACGGGCAAGAATATTCGAGAATTTTGGCTTTATCCAAAACATGCAACATCGTACGTCAAACATGAAATCCTACCGTCAGACATGCAACAACTGACGTTAAACATGAAACTTGCAACACTTCATGTGAAATATACGACTTATCACGTCAAGTTCACAACATGGACGTTAAACATGAAACGAGGGAGAATATTCAAGAATATTCTTTATTTTGGCTTTATTCAAGACATGCAACCTCTAACATTAAACATGCAACCGTTACGTCTGACATGCAACAACTGACGTTAAACATAAAACTTGCAACACTTCACGGGAAACATGCAACTTATCACGTCAAGTTTGCAACTTCAACGTCAAACATGAAACAAGCGAGAATATTCAGAAATATTCGTTATTTTGGCTTTATTCAAGACATGCAACCTCGAACGTTAAACATGCAACCGTTACGTCTGACATGCAACAACTGACGTTAAACATGAAACTTGCAGCACTTCACGTGAAATATACGACTTATCACGTAAAGTTCGCAACATGGACGTCAAACATGAAACAGACGAGAATATTCCAGAATATTCTTTATTTTGGCTTTATTCAACACATGCAACATCTTACGTCAAACATGAAATCCAACCATTGAATATGCAACAACTGACGTTAAACATGAAACTTGCAATACTTCATGCGAAATATGCAACTTATCAAGTAAAGTTCACAACTTCGACGTCAAATATGAAACGGATGAGAATATTTCAGAATATTATTTATTTTGGATTTATTCAACACATGCAACATCTTACGTCAAACATGAAATCCAACCGTCGAATATGCAACAATTGACGTTAAACATGAAACTTGCAACACTTCACGCAAAATATGCAACTTATCACGTAAAGTTCGCAACTTCGACGTCAAACATGAAACGGACGAGAATATTTTAGAATATTCTTTATTTTGGCTTTATTCAACACATGCAACATCTTACGTCAAACATGAAATCCAACCGTCGAATATGTAACAACTGACGTTAAACATGAAACTTGCAACACTTCACGCGAAATATGCAACCTATCACGTAAAGTTCGCAACTTCGACGTCAAACATGAAACGGACGAGAATATTTCAGAATATTCTTTATTTTGGCTTTATTCAATACATGCAACATCTTACGTCAAACATGAAATCCAACAGTCGAATATGCAACAACTGACGTTAAACATGAAACTTGCAACACTTCACGCGAAATATGCAACTTATCACGTAAAGTTCGCAACTTCGACGTCAAATATGAAACAGACGAGAATATTCCGGAATATTCTTTATTTTGGCTTTATTCAACACATGCAACATCTTATGTCAAACATGCAATCGAGACGTCGGACATGCAACAACTGACGTTAAACCTGAAATACTATTTTTTTTTCATTTTCAATTTCTTTATTTTTTGCCATTTTATTTAATTATATTATATTGTATTATAGGGTTTCTATTATATTATTTAATTTCTTTATCTTTTGCTATTAATTATATTATAAAAAACTATTTTGGAGATTTTATTTAATTTTTTCATTTTTATGTTGTATTTTTAATATATTTTTTTAAAAAAATATGGTGCAACAAGTTTGTTAACTGGCTGCACCAAGTCTTTGGCTGCCAAATCGCAGCCAAAGACAGCCGGGCTCTCTTTTTGAGAGCCCGGCACGGTGCTGGGTACAATGCCAACGGCATTGTAGCCAAACCCTGAATCCATTAGTAGGTGATATGCTTCAATCAGCCAGATACTTGCCACTACTGTTAAAGTTGACGATGTCAAAATAGCGAACGCCAGCATTATTTTTCCATCTCAATTAGTTAATTTTTATTAATCTACAATATGAAACAATATATTTTTGTTATGTATAAATGTGAAAAATATAGATAATAATTATAATGGTTATTAATTGGTTTATTATGGTAATTTCAATGTATGTGCTTTCTTTTATCATTAACTAGAAAATAGAACCACGCTTCACGCGATTTTGAAAAAAGGATTTAGTATTATCCTTTTTTCTTACTTTACACTTGATGAAACTGATGAAAAATATAAATTGATTTTTTTTAAGATGAGGTAGCCTTATAAAAAACAAAAAAAAACTATTAGCCAGCTATACAAATAAAGAAACAACACAAGATAAAAAATAAAATGACAGAATATATTATAGAGTGATTTTATTCATTCCAATTGTGTGTGTACAAAACAAAAAAATGAGCTCTCATTTTATAGTTACATAATCACTCCATGAAATTAATGAAAAATTATGGATCATAATTCCTTGTGAGATAGTGGGAGTTATAGGGAAGCTAAAGGTTGCTAATGGGAGATAGTGGGGAGACTAAGGGATATATGTTATGAACATCTACATTTGTTTTAATAAATTCATAACACTCCCCCTTGGATGTTCATTACAAAGAATATGCCTCATTAAAATCTTTACATAATTGTTATTGTGTAATAACAATCAAATTAATTATGAGAAGATGAAATGGCAAATCTAAAAGAAAATTTCTCTATTTATTAGATAATAGAGAATATGCAAAGATGAGAAATGGTGATGCCGCATCATCTCCTCAAGTTCCAACTTTATATATATATATATATATATATAGATTTACCAAACATACACGCTGGATTATTTGGTAAGTGATTATGTTATGATCTAAAATTACCAAACATATGGCCAAATTATTTATAAAGTTTATTTTAAAAAAACAAATCTATTATAAAATAGATTATTTAGGAAGCTAAATCAATCCCAAATATACTTGTAATCTAAACTTTTAAAAAATAAATTCATTTTTTAATTTGCATTCAATAAAATTATTTAAATTAAAATAAATCATTTTTAAATGAAAAATATAATACAGAAGAGAAGGTAAAGATGCAATAAGAGATAATTTATCTAGAAAATTATTTATACTAATATTTGCGGCGGTTGTATAATTATTTAAAAATAAAAAGCGAGTATTACAAAGTGATCAATAAATTATTTATTTTGTTCTCTATGACAAGTAAGCATCAAAGTTGGTATGCAATCAATTTCTAATCAATGTATATACTACCAGACATATATGTGGCCGGCAAAGCAAATCTCAAATGGACCGATCAAAGAACACTGCAAATTGCATAGTTATTCACAATAGGCACAACTTTTCCTACAACTTATTAGAGTAACTGAAAACATCTTCATAATTGACACCCATTCCAACGCTGCTAAATTATTTATCAATTAAGAGCATAACAATATAGTAAGGAGAGTTGTTATTTACTCCGGGCCAAACCCCGGGTCAAGTCCCGAAAATTAATAGAAACGACGTTGTTTTGATAATTATTAATTTTTTTAATTTGAGCACCGTAATACAGCGCTCGCTTTCTCCTTCAATTATCATTTCAACTACAAAACCCCTTAACTTCAATTATCTTCCTTATGGGCAAGTGAATTTAGCTTAAATAAATGGGGAAAAGGAAAAAGCAAAGCTTGAATAAAGATTTTATCTTCAACTTGCAGTGGCTTAAATAAATAGGAAAAAGATTTTATCTGTTAGTCCAATTTGTCCCCCATTGATGAGAAAATAGTGCTGGTAAATTGTTTGTATCTTATGATTTATGAAAAACGAATTCAAGGAAGAATATTTGTTTATTTAGTTGAGGAATAAAATGTAGATTTTATAGCACTAGATTGAAGCATTACCTCAGGTGCAGAAGTGAAACGATGGTGGCTATCATCGGTGGTTGTGGTGATGGCAGTGGCGGCAGCTGGGTAAGCGTGATGGTTGTGAATTGTGGGCAATTTCAGAAGAATTGTGGCTGGAGTTGACGATGAAAGAAAGGGGAAAACATCAAACGGTGTGTTTTTTGGCTAACGATGTCGTTTTGAATTCGAGTTGGTTGGTGTTTGTGATTGGCTTAAATAAAACAACGTCGTTTCATTTTCGGGGTTTGACCCAGGGTAAATATCATTTTTGTATAGTAAGATAAAGAAAGAAAGTAAATAAAAGACATAATGTTTAGAGATGAATTTTATTCAATCTCAAGTGTATACAAAGAAGAAGATGAACCCTCCTTTTATAATCTTATAACTATAAAAATAAAGTAAATTATTAGTAAATGGATACACCATTAGTCATAACTTCTTGTAAGAGAAGGGAAGTTATAGGAGATGAAAAGTTGATTTAATAAACATCCACATAGATATAATTATTTCAACAGAGCTGCTTTGATAAACATCCACATAGTTATAATTATTTCATAACACTCTCCCTTAGATGTTTATCCAACAAAGAATATGCCTCATTAAAACCTTTGCTAATGAAAACCCATTAGGAAAAAGACTAGCTAAGCGAAAGAGTATATTATGAATTTATATCTTGTAGTAAAACTTGACTAGAAAAAACCAAATGGGACAAAAGCCTCCACATTAATGACTCTTCTTGTTAAATATGCTCACTTTAAAATAACATGGATGCTTTAAGGATCAATCATAATTTGTTGTAACTAACAATACTTTGGTGAAACAATCTATCAGGATCAACACCATCCTTTGAAAACTTGAAAACATATAATAATTTGTAGATACTATCATCTTGAATTTTAAGAATACATACATATATTTTCATAATTTGGTTGATCTTTCTAAATAAAATCAAGCTTTACCATCTATATAAAGGAAAAAGTATGATATACTTTGCTCACCATTTTGATATTTTTCAGGTTTATGTTAAAAATATTTTAATTTGCAATGATACAATATTTTCATTACCTTTGTATGCACAAGTTGGAATAAAATATGGTACTTTAGGACCAAAATGTATATAATATATTTTGAAATAGAATATTTTTTAATATGGAATACTTTTAATTTTTCTATAATATCAGCATTTCACTTAATAAATTTCAATTCATAAATTGAAAGTAATTCTTCATTTCAAGATTTTCATCTCGAACTTTATTCTTAAAAGAAACATAATTTATAAGCTCTTCAATAGTTATTTCATGATGAAATCATCAACACATTTTGCAAAGATCGCAAATTTAATTTTTAATTTTTATTAAAAACCACATGGCAAAGTGGATAATAACACATTTGAGACTAAATTAATTACCATTTGTATTTGCAAAAATTGTCACAAATAACAACTACTTACGACAATTATGTAATGTCGTGATATGTAAACTTTAAGAACGAAAAAATAGCATTGTTAATTGTATCTTCAAACCTCTAAAATGACGATTTTTAATAATTATTGAGACTATATTTACACACTTTTGAGACAAATATTATAGTCACTATAAATCACATATTGAGACAAATATTATAGTCACTATAAATCACATATTGAGACATATGAAATGTCATTAATTTGACCATTTTGAATACCATTTGTGACAATCTTAACTTAATTTTAAGACAATGATTTTTGTCACTATAACATATTTTTAACATGATGCAAATAATTTTGGTCATTAGAATTTTTTAAAACGGTCTTTCTACGACTAACGTGTGACAATTTATTTTTAGTCATAGAAAGTATAAGGTGACTAATTTGTTATCTTTAGTGACTAAATTTATTGTAATAAAATATTATTACTAAATTTATTGTAATAAATTATTATTGTTCTTGTAGTGACATCCCACTAATAATAAAGTTTCACTCAAGCGATTATACTTTATAAGTCCAGATTGCTATTGTTGGAGAAAAATCAGTTTTTTGAATTAAAAAAAAACTTTTAGGATCGCTCTCATACAATATATAAGAATTTGTAATCTAGAAATCGTACCTTGAAAATCTGATTTGGCTTTTTCCGCTGAAGTGATTTAGGCTTCCAGATCACGATCCGTCACCACCACTCTTGTTAGATCATGATCTGTCACCACCACTCTTGTTAGATCACGATCCGTCACCACCATTCTTGTTAGATCACGATCCGTCACCAATACTCCTGTTAGATCAAGATCCGCCACCAAATAATCTTTCAGGTTATGACTCAAGTTTGATCTACACTTGATGTGTGGGCGCCTTTATCACCACTAAAGCAACTAACACGAGAAATTTTTCTCTCAAAATTAGAGAGAAAAATTTTTTTCTCTGATCTGTATAAAGTGGCTGCTCTCTTTCTTTTGGGAGAAAATAAGCCCTTTTATATTTCTATCTAGTGGAAACCCTAGACTCCATATTTATTTATTTATATTAAATCCCTTTTGATTTAAATTAAAAAATAATTAAAACAAAAGTCACATTACTTGTACTTGTGTTATAGGGGTCCACCTTGTAAAATAGCAAAAGACCCCTTGCACTCAAGCATATTAATGGAGCCTCCCACTAAATAATATATTTAGTCTTTTGACCCAAATAACTAGTTATATTGCTTATTAATTCAGTAGTGGTGCAGTCAATTAAATGAGCTAACTCATGGATCATTTGGGAACATATAATAGTGGCTACAATAATTAGGCCTGTAATTAAACTAGCCCAATTATTTAATTCCAAATCTACTCCACTAAAAGATTGGAACTGGCCTCTATAATTGTATGTTCGAATAATAATTCGTCCCAAGCCACATTGATTTCTTTACTGCACAATCATTTGTACCACATCATTAATTAAATTGATATCTCAACTGTCCAATCAATTTAATTACATTATGTTCCTTGATTTTTACTGATTTTCTCTAATGATCATTTTCAACATGCTAAATATGTTGACATACTCTGGCCAGAGAATTCGAGCTCGGTACCCGAAAACCTATCAAGAGATGTGTTGTACAAATTCTATATTGTCAATCTATAACTCCAATACTTATAATTGCTCCCACCAAGATACCGAGTAATCTTGACTACAAGTATGTGTGTGCCCATTGGTAACTCAAATGGAATAACAATTACAATCATAAAATCATAATTAACTCAAGATTACATTATGTTCCTTGATTCTTGATTCTTACTGATTTTCTCTAATGATCATTTTCAACATGCTAAATATGTTGACACACTCTGGCCAGAGAATTCTATGATCAAGTGTCGAAAACCTATCAAGAGATGTGTTGTACAAATTCTATATTGTCAATCTATAACTCCAATACTTATAATTGCTCCCACCAAGATACCGAGTAATCTTGACTACAAGTATGTGTGTGCCCATTGGCAACTCAAATGAAATAACAATTACAATCATAAAATCATAATTAACTCAAGATTAAGATTACAGTAAAATCAATGCCTATGAGATTTAATAAGTCTGACAGTCATTTCAAGGTTAATTAAATCTCGTATGTGATTCAGCTCAATGTAGTCAAACTGCATCAGTAAATTCATACATGATTTAGACAAATCATTCAATGAATTTACTACAGTCTAAACATAAATAAAGTGCCCAACTCTATTTATCAAATGCGAACTAAATTTATTTAATCATAAGATAACTTGCATTTATGTCTTCTGTGAATCCATATTATGATCACATAAATATATATAATATGATTAAACATACCGTCTTCAATATATATTTATGCAATTGAAAAT
>NW_006261964.1:12894590-12896919 GCF_000493195.1 Citrus x clementina
AATCCCAACAGCTATAATATACATAAGTATGATTATGGCTTTGTAATGAATATATAAGGTGTAAGCTTTTTGATTTAGTGTTTTAAGTACTTGTTTCAAGCATTTTATCCTTCAAGGATAAGTAAATAGTTTCTTTATTTTAATTTCGATACATTATAGTTTAGATTCACATTTTATTAATAAATTTTAGGACTTTAGGCATATGAACTATATGTCTAAAATTCTTTATATTTTGTTAATTAATTTTACTTCTTCTAGTGTATGGACTACAGGTCCAAAATTTGGCCAATCATATAATTGATATTCTTTCATATTTTTATGATTAAGGATCTTGAATATTTTATCATAACTAAATTTTTACTGACAATAATCTTATCTCAATTTTAATTTTTCTCTTGCACTAGGTACCAACATACTATTGATCAAATGTTTTTATTTTTCATTATAAATGCCCAATGAGATCTTTCGAAACTTTTAATAAATATGCCTCTACATGGGCTAAAGATTTCTCTTTGTTAATGTGCATGTGTGTCTTTTATAGGGCAATTTGAATCTCTTTTTATTTCTCAAAATTTACCTCTTCAAAGATATTTTAGATTTATTTTATAGTAAGTACATTATGCCTTTCCAAGGGCAATATGTTTAATAATTTAATATAAATCAAATATTTTGCTATGTATGCAAATGTGATCTCTTTAAAAGCACTAATTTATTTCTTCAAGCACCAATTGGTCTACCATATACTTTAGGCATTCATATATTTATTTGTCTTATCATTTTGTCCTTCTAGGACATCATGTCAACCAACAATCATATTTTTTTTGTGATTTTTCACTTTTGCGTATCAATAAATTCATTCAATAATTCATCAATAAAGGGCATTGTATAATAAGCGTGTTGAACTTCTTCAAATAAATTAACTCATATAAAGATTAAAATGGGATAAAGGTAATGGAAGGAATTTATATTGTCTACCAAATGTATATCACTTTGCTCCCCTAATTGTAGGAGGACTTTAACAAAATTATTAAGCTTTGCATAGCAAATTTGCTAAGCCAAATTAGTAAAGATTTTGGATTTGAACTTCTGGTCCATCCCCAATATTAATTCACTTTCATACCACTTCTGGTGGTATAATATTCACATGTTGATTTCTTATGATAAGACCTATAACTATTATAATTTTGAAAAGTTGTTTGATAATGGTTATATCCAATATTAATCGCACAAGAATAGAAATCCATTAAGGAATTGAATTAGTCACAATTTTATTTTAATCAAAAACTCATATTTTATCTTTTAATAAAAGAAAGCATAGTGTCAATTTATATTGGCACTCTTGATTTACTACTGCAAGAGTATATTTGTGCTACCAAATCATGTGTCTTCTAATATGTTTTCTTTTATTTTTTCTCTGCACATCATTTCAAATGAGAGAATCAATTGAGCTTTTGAAATTATCATCAAGCTTTATATATGAACTTTTTTCTCCTTTAGAGAGATGATCATAAAGAAAATCATAATCCTTTAAAATCATTCAGAGATTGATTTCTTTCACAAAATATTATAGTACTATTCACGATCTCAAACATGTGAATATTAATTAGATTTTAGTAACTCAAGAAATCATAAAAGAATCATTCATCAAGAATCCAGTAAAAACATATGGATCAATGTATATACACTTATATAATGAATCCTTCAAAGATGTTAGTGAATGACATCATAATTTTGGAATAATTCTTTAGGAACATATTTTGAAAGAAAAGTGATTAACGCTAGAAAGTATACATTTAATAAAGGTTAAAATTATTATTTTTTCACTTACAATCTTGATTAATGCATTCATAAGTTATAAATTATCTTAATACTCCTCCAATATAATTTCATATTAAATTAAATTGTATTATATTAATTTTATCTTAATTTTATATTGTAAATATAATTCAAAAATAAAGAGGAAAAGGAAGCCGAAAGTGAAGACAAAGAAGATGAATTGCATTGAAAAGAAAAAAGAAAAAAAGTGGAGCCACTTATCAATAATTGTTATAAAAATAATAAAAAATTAAATAATAATAAAAAGAGAGGAGGAAGAGGCCGAAGTTGCCTATAAAAAGGAGGCAAGAGTGAAATTGGAGGAGGGGGAAAATGGGGTGCCTGAGAATGGAAAGGAAGAGTAAAATCAAAGAGAAGGCGAAGAAATGTAGAAGAGGGGTGAGTAATGGATGGTTTAGTTTTAAAATTTTTTTCTCTTTCTTTTGTAATTTATTTTCTTGTAATTTATTTTGGAAGTTTAAAGGTTCCAATCATTCGTCTACTTCGATCGAAC
>NW_006261964.1:12898137-12900816 GCF_000493195.1 Citrus x clementina
TATTTAATTTTAGGCATATGTATTTATTTTAATTACACTTAGTTAAATAATAATAGTTAGGTTAGGGTAAGGTGAAACTCTTAGTAGAAAAATATGATTAATCAAATTTTATTTTTAATTTTATAAATTAAATTATTTCTATTTAATTTATCCATATTTTCTATTATGAAATTTTGATTTATTATAGACAAACAAGAGAGTTTGGCACAACAGATTCTTAATATCTTAATATAAAGTATGGTAAAATCTATTTTGACTTTTTATAGACAAATTGAATTTTGGCACATTAAGTACTTAATCCATAATAAAATTAATAAAAAAATAATGTTAATTTATTTAATTAGTCTTTTCCACAATAAATTTAAATGAAAAGAATTTGTTAAATTATGTCTATTACTAAGAGTGGATTCATAACCATAACTAATTTATTTCCATAGTTTCACTTAAATTAAATAGCATACATTTACGTTATATTTTTTTAAGTACTTAGATAAATTAAAGAAAACTAACAATTTAATTTTTTTTTTGTGGATTAACTTCGGACCCACTGAGTTATATTATAATAAGAAACTCTTATATTTGAGAGTAATCAGCATTTTTGAGTTGTGTCAAAAATCTTCTTTATGTGCAATGCAATTCTTCAAGGATGCATTCTTAATTTTCTTTCATTATATACTCTAATATTCACACTTTATGATGAATTTTTAATTCCAAGAACACAAATTGTGAAAATTTGAGCATATATAATTTCTAAGAAAATTTGATTAAATTATACCTTTGGAGGTAAAACTCTAGCATCGAAAGACGGCTACGAATTTGTTCAAGCTGGATCTTTGTAGCACTGGAGAGATGAGTATATCTGGTCATTCTCCTTCGCCTCTATTAAAGATGCAACCACTACATAATATTGAAAATTAGTTTTCGGCACTAAAGTATCACCGTTACAAATCACTTTACATGTCATACTTAGTTAAAACAGATACAAAATCAGCAGCCATAGAAATAAGAAATAATCATTAAGATTCATTAGATATATTCTTGTTTGGTATTGATATATAATATGGAAAAAATGCTTTGAAAAACAACGATAGAATACTTCCCTTGTAGAGATAGAGTCTCATGCTAATAATGTGTTAAATTATTTATTAATTAGGAGTACAATAATATAGCAAAAAACGAATGAAAGCAAATAAAAAGAACAATGTTTAAAGAAGAATTTTATTTAAAAGAAGGAGATGAACCCTCCTTTTATTGTTTTATAATCATTAAATTGAAGTAAATGATTAGTAAATGAATATATCATCAGTCATAACTTCTTATGAGATAGTGGTAGTTATAGGAGATGAAGAGTTGTTTGGTGAAAGGACGAAGAGTTGCTTTGATGAACATTCACATGGTTATAATTATTTTAATAGAGTTGCTTTGATGAACATCTACGTAGTTATAATTATATCGTTACAAAAGCTTGATTGTTAAGATTAGTATGGAGTTTTTTTAGTTAAATACATGAAATTTTTTAAGAGACTAAGGGCTAGTTTGGAATTGCGGTGGCTAATTAAATAAATTGCTTCTACTTTGCAGATAAAATAAGTTGTTGATTAGAAAAACTGGTGAACTATATTGTTGTGATTACTATGAATTTGAATAGTAGAGTACATGAATTTAGTATGTTTTATTGCGGCATCACTGTTTTATTCTATAATGACTAAAATATACACAAGTTTAAATTACCTTTTATTTTTTGGAGTATGTTTAATAAATTGGTAGACATTTTTTCTTTTAAAACATGTAAAATTATATAAAGCCAAAAAAATCTAATGAAATAAAATCTAATGAATTTCAATATTTGTTATATAAAATATGATAAAAATACATGCTCATATATGATCAAAATAAAAAAAAAAGTAATATGCATTACATTCACATTAAACTTATTGTACTAATATTCCTTAAAATTTCAATTTCATGTGATTTAAAGTTGTTAGTATTGTGATACTCTTCTTAAGTGTCATTGTCTCTTTCTATTCTTTCATCAAAAATTGAATTAGAATAATTTTCAATGTTCCCATAATATGATGGGTTTATGAACTTATTTTAGGAAAATGCAAAACTTTAGGATCCGATATTATTATCCCAAAACATAAAACCATATGGAGGAGACAAGAACAATTTAATTAAAAATTTGCCACCCTATCTGATGCATAATGTAAAGTTGCCAAACTGCCCCTTACCTTTTAAGGACAAAAAGAGGCATTGTTTGGATTTACAAGGAACATAACATAATCTGAACTGTCCGTCAGGCGGAAAGAAGAATAAAATAGAAAGAATGATTGAAGAGCATGTGGGGTGTAGTCAACACTAGTCATAGAAATTTATATTGAATTTTATAATTTGTATTTGGGTTTTGGTTGGACCTTATTTATTGAATTTTATATACACATGTAAATTTATAAACTGACAGGTCTTTGTATTCCTGGAGCATTATTTTTTTATTTATTCAATGCTTGTCATGTCGTTATATAATTTATCATGATTAATTAAATCATATATACAGCAGGGAATGAATAAAAAAAAAAGTACTTTAAAAACATCAAAAAAATTTCTTTGTAAACTACTCAGAGTGTGTTAAGTACATTATATTGTATTGCATTAATATTGTATTATAATAATATTGTACAA
>NW_006261964.1:12900916-12903504 GCF_000493195.1 Citrus x clementina
TAAATAAAGTAATTGTTGCCATAAAAATTTTCCCAACTTACTACGTGGTAATTCCAACCACAGATGGCCGCCTTAGGATTGAGCTTCCTTTTTGTTAGATCCAACGAAGTTGAAATTATCCTTTATACTTATCTTAATGGACTTTTGAATCTTTTTTCTAAGAGCTCACTTCCTTAGGAGATGAGGACGTCTTTGTCTGATAATGCTTTACAAACATAAGAAACCGATCAGAGGATTGGCTTTACCAGTGTGGACTCTTTGACGGTTAAGTCAATCATGAGATTTTTAAAAATATGAACTTAGAGAGAGAAAATCAACATTTCCCTTCTTGAGTCAAATGTTTTTACCTTTCAATGAGAGTAGAGACCATATTTACAAGCGAAATTGATTTAGCTTGAGTTCTAGTCACTTTGATGACAAGTGTCATTGTTCTTGTGACATTTGGTGGTACTTGTCTTCTTGTGTGCATTTTGATTGACACATGGGTATGCAAGTTTATCTACATATCAAAGGAGGAAGCGTTTTAATTTTAGGTTGTTTTTCCTAAAATCCTAGGATCATAGAATCCTTAGAACCTAGGAGTTTATCTTTGGATAGAATTGTAGGAACCTTAAAATCTTTTGGGCCTTAGAATCTTGTCACCTAGGAGGTTTATCTTAGAATATAATCTTAGGAACCTTGAAATCTTTTGCACCTTAGAGCTTGGGCACCTAGGAGGTTTATTATAAGTAGTTTGTCTTAAGATAAAATCCTAAGAGCCTTTTGGGCCCTGGGGCCTTCCCACCTAAGTGATTTATCTTAGATGGTTTGTCCATCGCTTCATCGACTTTATAATGACCAAATTTATTTGGGACTTAAATGTGCTTATTCTATTTTTGGTCCAACAATAATATTATAATATAATTTATAAGTTGTGATATTTGACCCCCTCATTATATCTTACCATTCCACCCTAATCACTTTATACTAATATCTAATTTATCTTTATATGAAATAACTTAAAATTGTAAATAGCTTTTAAGTGCACTCATATGAAAATTTCCATTAATATCTAATTTAATTAATCTAATTTCTTAAACCTTAATTTCTTTAAACTTTTTAAACTATTATTTCTTCTCAAATATTTTATACTCTACTTTTGTAATCATGGAAAAAATTAATTTATAGTACTCAATAGAGGATAATGAAGAAAATACCAATTCCTTTTTTTATGGTTATGGTAATGATGGATAATTCCTTAAAAAGAAAGAGAGAGATTATATTGATTTTGAGATTTTTTTTAAAAAAATAGCTTTTATAAGTTTTATAGGGTAGGTGCTTAGAACAAAAATGTAAAAATTACAATAAGGGTAAATTTGAGATTAGGCGGGGTATGTTCAAAGTTAAAGATCAATTTAAATTTTTTAATAGAGCTAACCAAAAAGCGGGTGCTAGTGAAATATAATAAGAGAGTTAAATATTACCACTCATAATTTATTTTTATATAAGTATTAATATATAAATATAATATCATACAATGATATAATAAAATATAGTATTATTAATAAAATAATATTGTCATATAATTTATTTATTATATTATTATTTAACATTAGAATAATTTATTTTTATAATATTATAATAAAATACATTTGCCTCAATTGAGGCATTAACTTTTGCCTTAATTGTGTAATGCGCCTAAGTGGCGCATTGTGGTAAGCTCCTTAATTTTGTCAATACATTCTTGCTTTTAAGTTAATATGAACGATATTTTAATGTCCTATAATTACATGTTCCAAACACACCTTTAGTATTTTAGTGTTGGTATTTTCTCATCTCATTCTAGATAAGAGGTTTAAGGTCCTGTGCGACATTGAGATTGGATAACTGTAGGTTAAAAACTGCAACACCATAATATTTGATAAATACTAACTATTATATCTTGAAAGCTATATTAATGTGATTTTTTAATTTTATGATTAAAAAATCTATTATATCTTTAATAATTTCGTCAAAATTATTATTTAAAAATTATATTTACTATATATTATTAACTTTTATTTTATAGTTATAATTTTTTTTCAACAACAGCTGAATTTTAAAAATTATAATATCTCAATTTCAAATAGAGCCTAGGTCCAGTCATTGTAAAAGTTAATTTTATTTTAAAAATTTGGAGTCGATCCATCCGTCCTTAACCAAAATGAATCTATTTTGAACATCAATAAGGTAATTTAGAAAGTTTGATAAATAGAGGGGTGCCAACTAATATAGTAACACCCCTCCAAAATTCTCCTAAAGCCTCTTTTAAATAAAATTATTCAATGATATTTGGCTATCGTATGCCTAGGGTTTTCAAGGTAAACAGGATTTCACCGTCCTTTGGATTAATGTGAAGGTGGAAATTTGTTAAATGAATTGTCATCCAGACAAAACGCTAAGATGCAGGATACTGCACAAGTTTTCATTTTGAACCCTTCACACCGACATAACAAAAAATTCTTGCTCAGATTAATTATAGGGTAATTTTTGGAAACTTCCCCTGAGGTTTGTCCTTACTACACTTAAAGAGAATGTATGCATTTCTTGTAGTCTGTCCATGGCCGGTC
>NW_006261964.1:12903604-12974538 GCF_000493195.1 Citrus x clementina
CTGGAAGCCCACGGCTGCTGGAATTGGAGGGGGTAGAGAGTGACCCACGGCGGCTGGAATTGAAGGGGGGAGAGAGAGTGAACCGTGCGTTTTGTGTTAGATTTGGAGATCCGAGGGGAGAAAGAGAGTGTGACCCGTGACCCACAACTGTTGGATTTGGAGGGGAAAGAGAGTGAGAGCTGTCGACGAAGCGTGGTGAGGAAGAATGGGAGATTGGTGGCTTGGTGAGATTAGTGGCATGAGCTGTGAGGGAGAGCGAGAGAGGGTGTGCTGTGAACGTTGCGTGTGTGTTGCAAACGGTGTTGCACAGTTCTTTCAATCAAACCCTAAGATCCTCACAAAATCATGTCAAAATCTTGATTCACCAGGCCTTTTAATTAAGTTAAAAGCTTCTGTTTTGTTATCTTCTGCAATGCAAGAAGCATCGTCAAGTCTGCAACTCCACGTTGCTGCAAGTATTGTCAGTTATTGAACTGTGCAGTGAAGGGCATTATTGTACTTTCGGTAACAGAGCAAACGACAGTCTAACACTAATACACGGTCAGGGGTGCTAAATGTCAATATATGCATACATTCTCTCTAAGTGTAACAAGGGCAAACCTCAAGGGAGGTTTCCAAAAATTACCCATTAATTATATATTTGTAAGGAGATTAAGAAGTAAGAACCCATTACACGAGGTTTGATTTTGAGCAACGAAAATGAAGCCGCAGAAAGACCACTTTTCATTCTGCGTTATAAGGTTACTTTGGGAATTACAGGAGTTTCATTAACTTTGTTAAAGAGCTTATTATTTCACTGCTTCACAGAAATATAGTCCCAAATTAATAGAATCTACTCAATGACAATACTACCCATCGGATCAGAATCCTACCAGAATAAAATATAGTCACTGCTTCACATAAATATTATCCCAAATTAATAGAATCTACTCAATAGCGATACAACCCTTTGGATCAGAATTCTACAAGGATATATAAAGTTACTGCACTTCGGGAGCCAACAGGTAGTAACAAGTAAGGTAAGCAAGCATACAGGATCTCGGTAATGCTAACGGCAAATAAGTGGCTTTAGTTCAATTAAGCAAGTTAAATTATCCCTTATTGTTTCCACATCGAAGGGTACCTAACTTTTCATAGGCAAGGCAACATTATAGGAGATCTATCATATCTGAAAGTGCAAATAAAAATTGTTACTATCTACAAAGCAGAGAAGATTTAGAAATGATACTACACAGGAGAGAGAATCGCTCGAGACAGGACTGTCTATGAATTCAGGGTTCATTCATTCCAAACCCAAGGTTTTAAGAAGCCTGAATAATGTTGCAGCTTCTCTAATTCTTGAGAATTCAATGCAAAAGGCTTGGACTTCGATGAAGAGATCCTTAACTGTAAAGCAAAAACTGGTCAGAAAATCGAGAAATATAACAGCAACATAAATGTTCATAAATTCAATTCACATGCTTCAATCATAGGAATGTAAACAAAGCACGAACATTGTTCAATTAATCAATACAGTATTTTCAGAACTCTAGATAAGTGTGTAGTCAAGTGCATATCAAGTATGCTTGACATGCATGAACAATATCTAGGGATGTAAAGTCACTCACCTACAAAACGTCCCAGTGTGTCACAGGAACATACAAAAAATGCTTACAAAATTGAAGGATTGCTTTCAATATAAAAAATAACTACTGACATGTTTCTTTCTAACCAGATAACCTAAAAAATGGCCAAAACACAATTCCACAATACAGCTGTCGTTTTACAATAACTCATTGAATACTCCACATATTTTCAATCAATTCTACAGCAGATTCAATACCTATATTTCTATGCCTTAAATTGATGGCTGCCCCTTGTAAAGGTCTTCAGGTCAATTGTTAAATTTCTTTTGAAAAAGAAAAAAAAAAGTTCTAAACAATGATATGGGGCAACCATTCTCAACAGAACCTTCAATTCCCTTCTATTACTGAAATTATCTTAGTAAACTCATCATTGGGCCTAACAAGATTTAAAGATGGAAATTAACCTTTAATAAACTTCTCCAATTAAAAAAGAAATGAAATGAAAGCCAACTTAAATCAAGAGAACAGACCCTTTTTCATATATATATATATATATATATATATATATATTATATAGGGACTCAGCTTGAAGCCTTCAATCCTAATATGTTTCTGATCTCCAATACACAAACTTAACAAAAATTCTACGAAGTTTACAGGAGGATTTCAGGCAGATTTTAACAGACATAAGGTAACTCCTCACATGCTGTCTTGCTACTTCGATATATTTGTCCTACAAGGACAGATGAGTAGACAGGAAAAAATAGTGAGTATAATCAGTTATAAATAATGACTCTCTTTGGTCGTACTCAATTTCAATATTTGTTCCCCAATACAGTCAAATAGATGCACAAAGAAACACGAGTGACTAGGAATCATCTTACTCTCTTGGACCAACTAAGTTTGATTTTAGCTTCAAGCACACACACAAAACATAAAAACATATAAATAGCCCATGAATGTTATATGCCTCGCACATAGTCATATAAACAACATGTGTAACAGGGAAAGAAAAAAGGCATAGCACATTCTCACCATCAATTATTCTGTTTCGGATTAGACTCTGTAAGAAAACACATACAAGTCGTACAAGTCTGTTCTGCATGTACTTATCCTGACAAATGAGAGAAACACTTGTGAACCTAACAGACAATAAGTACAAAGTTTCAATGTCATCAAAAGATTTTGTCCAAAACATATAATCAACTAGCATTCTATATAGTCCGTGTAACCCATTTTACATTTTGTTTCCTTTGGTGTGGTCAAATCAAATTGAAGAGGACTAAACGGGTTAAAAATAGGGAGATGAAGAAAGGTCCATCTCAAGATTACAACGCTTCATATTCAAAAGTATCTAAAGCACATTTTGTACCATACAGAACATCCAATTTTAGTGCAGCAAAGCCTCCCATTTCTCCAAAAGTGAAAAAATAGAGAGGAATAATGAAATTCTTCAGCAACTGAAACACATATTGATGCCAAACAATGAATTTCACAGCACAGCAAACTGGTTTCCTCGTCTATAGTATTAGGTTGAAGACTACTATTTGGTTTTGCGAAAGAATTATGTCAAACTAGAATCTAGGTCACTCAACCTTAAATAATGCAAAGCAAACAACCGACTTGAAGCTTCACTAGAAACTTAGGCCGAAGTGCATTGTGGACTTCCACAGTGAAATTCGTGTTTGTGATTATACGTGCTTGTAAGACCAAAGAAGAGTTCATGTCTATTATAGTTTCAACTGTTTGTAATCAAAACATCAAGAATTAAGATCAATCATGACCCTCCATTCAGGTAGAGAAAGAATATGTTTACAAAACTTGTTCTTATAGTGTATGGTTGAGTAATGATTTCTAAAAATGTGGGACAGTTGAAAAAAAATAGAGAATGTTTATGGAACACCGATCAACAGTTTCACCTTTTTAGAAATCCACATAGTATAAGCACAAACTAAGTATAAGCACGAACTAAGCAAATCAACTTTCATCATCAACCCTCAGTTGGTCTAACAACATTAAGAATCCCCTTTAGTTTCACCAACTTCATCCATTCTCTCAATCTAAATAAGTTTATTTTTCAAAGTTTGTTCTTTTAGAAATAGAATCCTTTTGATCACCCAATTTTTTGTTTCTTTTGTGAGACAGAATACTGGGCAACTTATTTTGTACAGTTTAAAATGCACTATTTCCTCACTATCTTCATGGCAGAGTGGCTAACAATCCGAATTGTTTATTATTGAATACAGTGGCTTCAGACTTGGAAACATATTTATCTGTTATTTGATATGAACATTGGCTAAACACATAAGATTTGTATTCTTTAAAACTTCAAAAAGAAGCACACCAGCGAGCATAATTTGTACATAATAAAATACATTATTTCTTACCGTTATCCTTGCAGATTGGCTTAAATAATAATTTGTTAGAATAAATCAAAAGATTCAAATTTTAAAATTAATTAAATAAATAAGCTATTCATTAAAACTCTACAAAAATTGCATAAATACTTATGTGTTGGTTTTGTTGGCTCCTTTTGTACACTCCTTGTGGGCTTGGGTCACCATAACCCTTTTTTTTAAGGTTATTATCCTTTCACTGCACCAAGTATAGCGAAATAACAAACCGCTACATGAATTATTGAAGTGTAAAACTTCACTACGTTAACTATAAAAAAAATAACATTTTACTACTTTTCCGTTACTACTGTTAGTCAAATGCTGATGTCATGATGATTTCATAGGGGCAAATTTGTCTTTGCTAGAAATTATAATAGTATGGCAAATAACACCTAATCCCAATTCCACAGTTTTTCTGTTTTCTTCTTGCCTCAATTTTTCCACTCTCTCTCTCTTATCTTCTCTCTCACTCGATTGACTGAAAGACCTCACAGCAATTTTCTTTGATCTCATCCTTGCAGCAACCGCGAATCAAGGGAAACAAACAGAAAATCAAAAGAAGCAAAAAGAACGAAGAAAAAATGTCAGGAAGAGGAAAGGGAGGCAAGGGTATCACGGCTACCGGTGGGTAGCTGACGCGAGTCTTGGGATGCAGTTGGCAGAAAGACTGTGGCGATGGCTACTGGTGGCTGGTGGCTGCAAAAATCATATTCCTAAATTTTAGGGCTTGAATCTTATATATACTTTAGGTTGAGTAATCTATTTTGGGGGGTAATTTATTTCGTATAAATTATTTTGATTATGTACAAAAATTTTGAAGTTATTGGATCCTGAAAGTTTAAAAATTAAGATGCATTGGGTGTTGTTCTTGATGTTTATGGGTGAATGAAGAATGATGGAAGAGGAAGAAGGAAAATAGATGAGGGAAGAGAGAGAAATAAAAATAAGCAAAACAGAAATTGTACTTTCAATAGATTAATAATCACATTTACATTTGGCATTTTGTCAAAGATTAAGGTGTTGGGTACTGGCTGGTTTTGGTTAGCCTAAACCCTAAAACTTTGGAATTAAATGTAATTAAATTCACAGTAATTTTGTCACATTTCAAACCTTTTTAAAAAATTTCAGAAATCTTTGCTAATTTTGTTATTTTCGACATTATTGATAAGGGCAATTTATTTTACAAGTCAACTAACAGTAATAACGGAAAAATAATAAAATGTAATTTTTTTCATCGTTAATGTTGTGAAGGGTTACACTTCAATAATCGTGTAGTGGTTTGGTATTTTGCTATACTTGACGTTGTGAAAGGATAATAACTTTTTTTAAAAAAAAATTAATTATTAGGAAATCTTATAGAAAAAGATTTGAATTTGAGTCAAATTTTGATACAAGTACAAGGCTACTTCCGAAAAACCTTTCTAACAAAAGATATCCACAGGAAAAGTATCTCGTAGGATGTGATTCTAATAAATAAGGAACAAAGGGCTGCTTGTACTACAAATAACTCTACAATGGTCAACATAGCGGCTGGATGCATAAATCCTTAGTAATTTTATAATATGGGAATCCCTCACTTTAAAAGTAAGGTACAAGCTAAAACACAAGAAAAGAACAAACACTTCAATGCAATGTATGCTGTCCAGTATTGTATTGAAATCATATATTTTTTTGAGTGATGATACAACCACAAACTCTTGTGTACAAACTTATTTTGTACAAACTGATTTGCCATTAACTCATTGGTTGAATAAAAATCCAAAATAATAGAAACAAATCATGTGGATCAAGAGATATTTAATCCAACCAATTTAATCATGCCATATCAGTTTGTACAAAAAAAATTTGTACAAGAGTTTGTAGCTTTATTATTACTCATTTTTTTAAATTGTCTTTTAACTTGTCCCTTGCTGTATTAAAGCGATTCTCTTATCATAAAACTACTCTAAATCCTTTGATAACATAAATTTGGCTTTCTCCAACCTATTGTCTATTTATGACTTTTTATTACTTCTTTCTGTTTTATTTTTCCCTGCCCTAAACTCCAGTTGTCTTCTTTACCTACAAACTGTACACTATATTACTTGGCAATTAAATCAAATCCAGCGTCTCAAACTCAGTGCAAAGAATCAGGTACCAATTAGTTTTACTATCTGTTGTTACATAATGCTTTGTATATGATGCCATTTAAACAGCAGAAAAGCATAGAAAACAAAAATACCTTGATGTTACATAATGCTTTGTATATGATGCCATTTGAACAGCAGAAAAGCATAGAAAACAAAAATACCTTGATGTTCTGACAGGAGGATATACAGTTAGTTATGTACATGCGTACAAATTCTTTTGGAAGTTCTACAGCAGTGGTAAGCCGGTTCACTACTTCCATTGAATGTAGACTCATGTCCATATTGACAAGAACCGTATAATACCTATGTGCACATATAACCAAAAGCAGAATTTCAAACGTCAAGCCAAAAGCATGACTTCAATTACAACAAAACAGAATCAATTGATATGCCAAAAACATACTCAGAAATTTCAGGCGAATTAATTAACTTCGTAAGGACATCAACCGCAATGAGGGGATTGTTTTCCACCAACTCCTATGAGCAAGGAAAAGGGCTATTGAGAATCAATTCAAGCAAACTCACATACATATACGAATTAAACAATGGGAATATTGATTCACATACCGGTAGTTTTCTTGGCGTCAGTCCACAGTGATATACTAGCTTTGGGTCATTAGCCAACTCCACCACAACTTGCTGGACAGGGGAAAAAAAAATTATTTCTTTCTGTCTAAAAACTATTGATAAAACAAAAAGTAATGCATGGTTTAACACTCAAAGACAAGCAGAAGCTTAAACCATTTGTTATTTCAAGTTGTTCAATTCAAAAGTAAAACAAAAAGTTAAAATCAAAGGATTAGACTACCTCCAGCTATTTTCCTTGCTTCCCATCAACAATGGAATTAAGAGAGAAAGAACAGATTTAAGTCCTCTTCTGTTTTGAATCCTAAATATGAAAGATTTCAAAGTCTTAAGGAGAAATCCAAGAATTTGAGTCTAAAATTTTAAATCTCTCATTCTCAATCATTGAAGAATTGCAATTCCAACCTTCACAATTTGATACTGATAAATTAGTAGCTACAAGAACAGACATGCAATAATGGGGTAAATATATGACCCAAAAAAAAAAAAAAAAAGCTAAGACTCTGGTGAAACTGCCATTGCTAATGATGATGGAGTTGAATGGTGGCATCAATCGCATGCTATAAAAATCAGTTATAAGATAGAGATTGGTAGTAATAGAGAAAATTGAGTTAGCAGCTGTAATGATGGTAAGCAACAGATGGCAAGGAGAGTTCAACAAGAATAACACCATAAGGCCGTGTTTGGTATGTTACATAAGATTGGGTAGGATTTAACAAGACTAATACATTAATTTCTTGTATTTGGTGCCAGTCTGGACATAATTGTATAATGGACAAGACTACTAAAATAATAAAGCAAATGTAAATGAAAGCATTGATTGTTTGAACATTTTATTTAAAACAATAAAATCATAAATATACATTTTATTAAATGTTAATTAAATTAATTATTATCACATAGTATTTTCATAATAATAAACTCATAAGTATATTTTTCACATTGTTAATAATTTATATCTCTAACCCATGTTCTCCCACTACGAAAATGATGATGAGGCTGGAAGTGGGTCATTGTAATATCTAACTGCTTTACATTGACTTTAGGCATGGTGTAAGGCATCACAAGTTCCACCTTACAAATAAACAAGTTGGTAGACAGAATTGATGCAAGTAGCTAAAGCTATGATTCCTAATCTTTGCAAAAGGGGATTTAGGTGGTGCACCGGATGATGCCACCTCACCTGTGCAATTAGAGGTGTTGATTGCATGTTGGCCAATTGGCACACATTCATAAGCCAAGAACAGAAACCGAGGGTGTTAAATGCATTTTGCATATGAATAAGAGGATGAAATTATGTGTTAAAAGGAGCTTGACACTAGACACTTTAAGAACACAATAGAGTTCAGAGTGTTAGTGCACCCGTACCCAGCGCAAGCCTTTGTTTTCCCTTTTCAGTTTTTTCATGTTAAACCATGCGTGTTAGTGCACCCTAAATTGCACGCAGTGGGTTGAATGAGCTAGCCTACTGGAGGCTTGCTGCTGTCAGAATATGCTGATGCATAATGAAAAATAGCCCACTGAAAATGGTCCTCATGGCAGCGTTATGACAGCAAAGACAATCGTGAAAATAATATGTGTTGATGGTTGATCAAAGCCAAGAGTTTAGACATATAAAATTTAAAGCACCTAGGAATTACAAGTATTGACCATAAAATCCAGATTCAAAACTAACAATATAAAAAGATGTTGACAAAGCCATAATAAATAAGGATTTTGAATTGCTTAAGAATTCGAAAGCCAACAGATTAGATGACACAAAAGACACACTTATCTAGCTAGTATCCATTCAAGGTAACAATATTCCAATATTGGATGATTCAATTAATCATGTTGCATGCAAGAAAGACTGCCAACTTCCTCCACCACCAAGCAACTTAATATTCACAAATATGTGTTCCAACATTTGTTTCATATCATGAAAGTCTAAAATGTAAATTTATGGTTAGTAACAAAAAATTGAACTAAAAGTCTATTTATATACTAAACCCATAAATTCAAGGCCAGAGTTCAACATGATCTCCCTATTTAATTAAAAATCTTATTCCAACTGATTAAACAGATACATAGACTATAACTTCCTTACATACAAAGACAACATTAAATTATAACATTTTGGATAAATTGCATTCAAGTGTGAGAAAGATAGAATGAGTGTGTATTAAGTTCGAATTAAGTCTAAGAACCTCATATTGCGCAGGCAGCAAAGGTCCCTTCAAAGCTTTGGCAATCAAGTCCCTAACTGCAGCTCCTCTACTAGTATCCGCACACATGCCGTGATCCCAAAGAAGCTCATGATTGTTGTCAGGTATGAGCCACTCAAGCTGGAAAAATTCTTGATAACTTAAACAAGTACATAGCACTCTTAAATTAAAATACAACACTGTTCTAATATGTCATACCTCCCTATCGAGCACAGGGAACCTCGGTGGAAGTGGCCTGATCCACCGAGGATCCAATCCCTTCAATGACAGATGCGTCAACAATCCTGTTACAGTTTCATCTCTACTACCAGCTCCAAGTTTAGTTTTGGCTCCAGGTTGGAAGTCAAACCTAAAACACAACCCTTAAGAGCATTATGAAGAAAACAATGTGAACTGAAGCATTAAAAGAACTAAAAAACCAAAATATGTGTGACAAGACGTAATTCTTTACTCTCAAAAGACTTACTCTGGTGAATTTGGATCACATCCATGTGGCAAATCAGGGTCTGGGAATGCATTTTTTGTAGAAGCATTTATATACGCGCTATTAAACGGTTCTGGATGTACTTTATCACAATACTGCTGCTGCAACTGCTCACGTTGAGGGAAGGCCTGACAGTAGGTAGATAAAATAAAATTTTAACCAAAATATTAAAAAAAAAAGATGAGAGAGAATATTATTTTCCTTGAATAATTCCGGTCAATACCCGCCCCCACCCAAAAAAAAAAAAGCCAAGAACAGCAGGAAATTTATGCAAGCTTCACAAGTATGGAAATTTTAATAAGAAAGTCAAATTTTATTAATAGAAGATTCATCTATTTATACAAAGTTAAAAAGAAAAGGGGAAACAAAAACACAGGTCCAAGTGTCCACGTGTCAGGTGTAGAGGTGGCAAAATGGGATACAACACGATTACATGACATGGATATGACACGACTTTCCTATATTCATGTTGACAAATATTGACAAGATTAATAAATGGATTGACAAGACACGATAAGTAACCGTGTCATATCCATGTTGGACCAACTCAACACAATTACACATTTATGAAACAAATATCAATTAATATGTAGTAATATTTATTGGAAAAATTAACTAATATATATACTGGACACTAAATTAATTATTCGTGTCATATCCATATTGTGTTATAAACTTATTCATGTCATAATAACTTATTTATGACTTATTTTTAAGAATAAAACTAACATATTTGTTATTTTTAAATCAATTTTAATTTTAATTTTTTTTGCATTAAATATGTTAAATAGGTCAATACGATTAACACGATTAATAAATGGGTCGTATTCGTGTTTTGATGTTTCGACATAATTAATAAATGGGTTGGTACTTGCTTAAATTTGACACAAATAAGATAGACACGATTACATGGATTGACCCAATAGTCATGTGTTTACTCATGATACGTAAAGCAAATGAGAAGTTGTATAAACATGTACTTACATGGGATGAAGGATCAAAACCTTTGATGTAATCTGCAGCTGACTGTTTGAGAAACTGCAAGCAAAAAAAAAAAAAAAAATCAGAAATCACATCCAAAACAAGAAAAGTAAACATTAATTAAGGTGGAAAAGCAACAAATTCAAAATAAGCAACCACAAGCAAGTTGATGTATGTCAAGTGTGGCAATCAACTTTTAGAAGTATAATAAGCTAACTACATATTGAACACATCAAAACCAATTAAATCTATTGAAATAAGGCAGATCATGAAATCAAGTTAAGCAAAGAATGTCAGAAAACTGAAATTTCAAGAAGTATGGAGTACACATGTCATGCAAATGTAAAACACATATCCAAAGACAAGCACTTCACTAAAAACAACCCATTCCCAGCCAGTAAAAGGATCAAGAGAGATTTATTATTCTATCTCAGCAGACAAATATTCAAAATAGTTCAGGTCTCCATGTTAATGCTAAGCAAAACAGACACTTGTATCATAACAGAAGTTTTGGCCCATCAAGACCTATGCCAATACCCCATTTTTCTATTATTAAGGGACTAAACAGACAACTCATCAGAATCACATTTCTTCGGGTCTATAAATACACTAGGACATTGGTTATTTAGCTGCAAAGCTTTCTTAGTGCTTGGCAGTCAAAAGTTCTGTCAATTTCCACAGGTAAATAGAATTAGCAACTTTGATTAGCACATATAAAAGATAATCTACTTTTAAGTAACATATCAGAAGGCTTAAAAGAGAAAGTAAAACCTCTTTATTACTATTGGAGCTGCTGGAGCTTAACAACTGGAGAAGAAAAGCCCTCTCAAATTTTTCAACTTCATCATCACATGCAGACTGCAACATGATTAAAAAAAGAAAATAATAAATAAACCCCATTAATGGAACGTCATCCCTACCAGAAAATCAACAAATGTGCCACATTGTTACATAACACAGATAATTGGAGACATTTACCATAAAGAACAAAAAAGAAACACTGAAAGAGAGACATCAAACAAAATATCATGACATCTCAAATTTAACAAGATGAGTAATATTTCTTTGATGCAATGCAAATTAATCAGGTAAGACATACAAAAAAGAAAAAAAATTATGAAAAATAATATATTTTATTTCTTTTATGGTATGAAATCTCTCTTTAGCTACAAAAAAATCAATTCTTTATAATAATGACAAAAAGAATATTAATATTACATAAATAGTAAAAACATAGATAATAAGATTCTTCAAGATACAAAATCTCGGACAAAACATCAACATTGTTACTTATGTCTGCATAAACACCAGAAAAGCTTCCGTGTAGCCATTTAGTTTAGATGAAGAGCTAAAATGTACACAGTTTCAACAAATATATATGCAACAAAATGATTATATTTATGTCTGCATGACCTTATATTCTTAAGCAATGTTAGCATTGAGTTGGATGAGATGCATTCAAATTTCAACAGCCATCCTACAAACAAAAGCTAATGATTTAGGCAGTTGTGATTCTAAACTTAACAATCTCAAATCATGGAAATTTCAGACCTCAAAAAAAAAAAAAAAAAAAAAAAATCAAATCTCACAAGAACAAACAAACTGGGACTTGAATTCTTTGTAAACAAACACTAGTAGTCTGTTGATCAGTCACAATTACAAACCAAAGAAAGACAAACTTGCTTATACTTACTACAAGAATACCAAATATACTTACATTTATTATTAAAGATATGAATGGATTTGCAGAAGGTTTTTGGGAGCAATAAGAATGATGTAGAATCGCAAATGCAACCAAACGTTCAGTCGAATTCAGTGCCTTTTTATCCTGCAATTGTATGACCATCAGCGGGTCAGCAAAGGACCCCAAAATGCATTTATGTAGAAAGCATAATATCTGCAATCTTACCCAAAGAAAAATGAAAAATGCCAAATTCATTTACCGATAAGGCACAAAAACTAGTAGCAGTAACAACAAAACAAACAATGAAAACAATAGCTGCAGCAGTAACACCAATTACAAGAGTGATTCAATAAATCAACATTTTACAACTACACAAAAATAAAAAATAAATAAATCCAAATGCAGCCGTTCGTAGAAGATTAATAACGCAAACTGAGGCAAAAATCTAAAATTATTATGACACATCCTTCTATATAAAATAAAACCCTAGCCAATTCATAACGCAGTCATAATTTTTCGATATATAAGTTTAAAAACTAAAGAAAATTGACTAAAATCAAATTTGCAAAGAGTAAAATTGCCTGTAACAAGAGAGAGAGAGTGGTGCAAAGAACGAAATGGCGGTGGCGAGGGAATGTGGAGATGAGATCGGAGACGATCTCCTCCACTGGCTTTTCCTGCGATTTCAACATTTCAAATACTCGTCCCGATTCTTCTTGACTCAACATCTTTTTTTTCCTACTCTTGCAAATTTTTTTCCTTCAAAAATTTCAATTTCAACAGGGACATATAATACAAGACCTCGTGTAGACTATAGCCGATGAAGGAGGTCGAGGACAAGTGAAACAGGGTGAAGATGTGAAGGAGTAATTTAAATACAACCCTTCATTTATAAAATAAACACAATCAACGCCTCATTATTTTTGATTCACTATATCTACCCTCATGTATACTTAGTAGAAGAAAGATACCTGCGCATTCATATTTCGTATCCACATTCCATGGGAGAAAAATCTATTCTTACCAATTCAATTAGAAAGGAAAATGAGTCCAATAATTACTAGAACTCGAACACATGCTCTCAAATCGTGTATCTTTCATTATTTATTTTGAGTAGAGTTGGCAAAAAATCTTAAATTTTAATTGGGATTTAAGATTCCAAACTAGACCGGATTAGTCTATACTTTTGAGATTATTTTTAAAAGTAGTTAGGATTTAGGATTAAGATTTATTTCACTTATTAATTTAGAATAGGATTGAGATTAGTCTCAAGATCGCATTATTAGAAAATAATTCTTTGATGAAAATCTTCAACTAAAATATTAGAAACATTCATATTGTATTATCAAGAATAAATAATTAAATATGCAGAAACGTATTTGAATTTATATTGATCAATTGCCTCTATAAGAATTAAGGCCTTTAGCAAAAAGTTTTCTAGTGACAAAATTATTTTTGTTGCCTTAAGTGTGTTATAGCAACATAAAAAAATATTTGTTGCCAAATACTTAAGAAATAAATTAATATTTAATTAGCATTTCTAGCGACAAATATTTCGTAACTAAAGACATACATTAGCAATGAATTAATTTTTTATTGCCTAAATTTTTAGCGTCAAACTAAATATGTTGGTGCCAAAACATTTAGTGACAAAACCTTTATCACTTAATAGTTTTGTCAAGAGAGAGTGACCAATGGCGACAAAAAATAATTTGTCTTCAAATCTACGTAGCTAAAATTCTAAATTTAAAAATCTAACTTCTTGACTTTTTGTGACAAAATTTGAGTTTTGTTGCTAAATGTGTGTTTGCAGTGAAAATTTCCAATTTTGTCACTAAAAGCAAAAAATTAAAGATTTAAATAATTTTGTATCCGCCAAAATTTTTAATTTTTTGCGACAAAAGATAAAGTTTGTCAATAAATGTATATTTTTAGTAACAAATGTAGAATTTTTTCGCTAAACAAATTAAAAAATTTTAAAGTGAAAGGTGGGTGGTTTTCCACTAGATTAAGTTTTAGTGATAAAAAATTCAATTTTGTCACTAAAAACTTTATTTATATCTCATATACTATATTTCTTTCATTGTTTCATTCTTTTATTCTTTAGCTTCTGTTTTAAATTCTCTCATCCATTAAGTCTCTTTAATTTTCATTTTCTCATCTCTAATGTATAATTCTCATTCTCTCATTCTCTATCTCAATCTCTATCTTTTTATCTCTTCTACTTTTCTTCAATATGGTGTAATTTTTTTTTTTATCTCTTTTTATTACAATCTTACATTATTATTATAGTTAGAAGTTAACTAATTACGGTTTGTGTTTTTTTATAGGAAATATTGAAGTTCAATTACACCACAAGATGAAGAAAATCAAGAAAGTTATATTCATTATTTAAAAAATAGATATTCCATCTTATAATTATTTTTATGTTTTTTTCATCAATAATAATAATTCTTTTGAATTAATTAATTCTCTTTTTCTCATAATGGTGTTAATTATCATTGTATTTAATTTAAAAAAATTGTGACATAGTAATTTTGTTGTTAAAAAATTTATTTCTACACAATTTTTATGTAGTAAAATTATTTATTTTATTTCTTAGCAACAAAATAATATTGTTGTAAAAAACATTTAGTACAAGGGCAACAAAAGAGTTTGTTGCAAAATGATTTCGTAAACAAGTTGGACACTCTTTTACTATGAATCTATTTTGTTGCAAAAAGATGTTTAAGGCAAGAAAACTTTTGTTTTGTTGTTGAATATTAAGTGCGACAGTGACAACAAACGTATTTTTGTTGCAACAATTTACGGCAACAAAATTTATACTTTGAGCAACAAACGATTCTTGTCGCAAAAGGTCATTATTGTTGTAGTGTGCTTTCTAGAGCCGTGAGGTTTGCCTTTTAGATCAACACGTTTTCTTAGAGAATCTTTTAAGTTTCTCTCTGCACTCTCTAACGTCAAGATGTTAGAAAAGAATAGAACGTTACATGTGATTTGGGGACTATAACCACTTATATAGATAATTTCCTAATATCTTTAGGTATTACTATTTCAGCCCATCACAAAAATAGAATTACCTCTAAGTTTCTATACATTAAAGGCCTACACCTTATTAGATACATTAAAGCCCAAATTACTAAAAATCTTAATAAATCACTTTTAATTGGGCTTAATCTTATAAGACAGTCTGCAATACATAATTATTAACACAAAAGCCCAACGTAGGATAAAAGATCCAACAATCTTCCACTTCGGCTATATATATAGCCTTATAATCATGCTTTGCAAAATAACTGTATGAGCTTAACCTTACTGTTATTGCCGAAATGTATGTATAACCATTTGGATCTATCAATTATACCAATACCAGATTAAAGTGGCCTTTGTTATAATTGTCGTAACTCAATCCACCAATGGTCACTATACCAATACAATTGAATGACATGGATCATGGTGTGGATGTGTATATGGAAATTGCATGCAATATGATCTTAATATACCTATTTCTAACTAGCTCACCTTAAACCTTAGTAAGCTTAAACCATACGAAGATTAGAGTATAAATAAACCAAAAACTTTATTATTGTGGAAAATGACATCAAATATCTATAAACTAAAAAATATCTATATTATAAAAGCATCTAAAATTACAAACTCCCAATAAAACTGAATATCCTCTAATGACACGGCACTATACGATCAGTGTGCTAACAAAACATTTAAGGTGGCAATCCCTTAGTAAGTGGATCCATAATCATGGAGTTTGTCCTGATGTGCTTTATAGACAAGTGCTTGCTTTGAAATCTTTTTTTAACAACTAGGAACTTGATGTTTATTCAAACAAAGAACCACATGCTCATGCTCCAAGTCTAAGTTAATTATATTAAGTATTAGAGAAATTAAAAAAATATCAAACTCATAAAAAATTATGAACACAAAGCCTTAGTTAGAAATTTATTGAAAATAAAAAGTGAATATACCAAAAATAGTTTGAATAGCCCCTTCCTATTGACCCAAGGTATATGTTTCCATGACTTAACATTCAATGAAGCACGATTACGAATGATAGTGCCACACTCGTTGGCTAGTTTAGATGAAAGAGGTTGTGTTACTTTTTTATGCTTAGTAAAGATTGTTAAAACTACCCAATCTGATGACCGAACAACGTAATCCAAACCTTTACCTTGTGTAGGACCACATCCTTTTTTTGTTGGTGGATGTAAGCTTATATACATTTGAAATATAAAAAGTTAGAACTATAAACAAAAATAAAACTTAATAAGTATGATTAATTATGTACCGGTACTACTACGATTGTCAGATATGCCGGTTGCATTCAAATCAACATTAAGACTTTCATCTGACAATGAAGGCAATGGTTATGGTTGTGCTCGTGATCGTTTTTGCCCCCCTAAAGCCATCTGAAATATATAATATTAGAGTTAGCTCAGATTACACTCATTTCATATTTAAAAAAAATAGATGATAAGAATATGTAAATTTACAATTAAGCATAAAAATAAATATGTACCATAAACTAACATATTTCTTATTCAACATCTGTATCATCTTCAAATTCAATTGATTTTTCAATACCATTGATAACTATATGAAATGAGAGTTATTACATCAATTCTAAACTTAAATCAAGATCACTTGGAGAGCAAATGAGGTGTTTTTATTACATTTTAGTTATATTTTGCATAAACATTCATTTTAGTTGAGTCTTCATAAATTTTGCTTGAATTAAAGTAATTTGTGCTCAAAACATGTGCATAATTGTAGGTTTTCTGAAATTCTTAATTCATGAAGGGATGCTTAGACATTAGACTACCAAGAGGTGGAAAGAAGATGGCTGCAAAATAAGTAAAACACAATCGGGAACAGTACAGTGTTGTAGCTGTTGTTAGAGCAACCATTACTGTAGCAATCCAGGAGCACTGAGGGAGAAAACTTAAGCGCGGGTCAGCTGCAGAATTGCGATCTGTATGTTTCCTAATTTAACTCATGCCCACAAACTTTTATTTTACCCTAGTTTGCAGTATAAAAGGAGAGTGTGCACCACATAAAACAACGACGGGGGAATTATCATCAACACATTAGAGAAAAAAGGAGAAGAAGATCATAATTGAAGAGGATGGCTTCAGCAACATTGAGAAATCCTGCAGAGTTATTTGGATTTGCTTTTTGCTGTTCTCAACTTATACCTTTCTTCTTTCTTTGACTGTTATGATGTATCCCGTGAACAATATATTAATGTTTGTTTTTCTCATTCAGAATATGAACTAGATTTGCTTGTAGTTGAGTGGCAAACAATCTAATGGGTTCTTGACTGTTCTTATGTGTTTTTATGTCATTGCTGTAGCATTTTACTCTAGTAGTTATTATTAATATAACTGTTATTTCGGTTGACCACTCATTTAATGGTTCAAGTTAAGATAGAGCCGCAAAAGGGCATGTCTTAGTGGATATTATTAGAGTATTACTTGATCTTAATTTAAGTTTCCTGAATTAAGTTATCTTGATTCCCATAAGGGCTATACTTGAAGTTAAGATTTGTGATACACTAGACAAAGGTGCTCACCTTGTAGGGTGGAGAGACTAAGGGGTCATAAGGCCATATCATAAGTAGATTAGCAATTGGTCATTGTTAATATATTTAAGGGTATGAGAGTTCCAATACGCGACAGCTGAGGATGCAGATTAATTCTGCCCAGTACTGCAGCAATTGCTGTAACAACTGGTGTTAACTTGATGGAAAGCAGTCAACCCATAAGGAGAATTTAATCATTTAACTACCATAGTCTCAATTGAATCTTAGACACATTTAATTTAGTTTATTTCGTTACGGTATTGTTTTACTTTATTCTCTCACAATCATCAATTTCGATAGAACTTACTTTACGTTTGTTAACTTCGGACTTAAATTAGATTGCACTATTGTGATTGCTGTAGTATTTCAAGTGACATCAATCCCTGTGGAGACGATCTTGAATATTCATCACTTTATTACTTGTTGTGTATACTTGCACCTTGGTATCAGTAGCATTTGATTATAAAATTAGCCAATAAGTTTTTGGCGCCGTTGCCGGGGACTGATTGTTTATTTTTGAAGTGTGAAGTAAATATAGCGCCAATTTGATTTGAAGTGTGAAGTCAATACTTGCATGCGTAAAGACGGATCTGTGGTATTCCAATTTGATCATGAGATTGAAAGGACTGTTAGGAGACTGCGAAGAGAATAAAGGAATTCAAAAACTATTTTAAGCATGAATAATTTGCAGGATGTGGGAAATTTGGACCCTCACGGGCTCTTACAACCAGTCAACGTTCAAGAAGAGCAGAATGAACATGCTAACCAGAGACAGCCAGGCAACAACAACATTATTTACATGGTTGATGACATGGACAGAGCTATTAGAGATTATGCCGTGTTAACTCCTCAAGTTGTACACCCTAGGATAATCAGACCGGAAGTAGAAGCCACAAACTTTGAATTGAAGCCAGTGATATTTCAAATGTTGCAAACAGTAGGTCAATTCAATGGATTACCAAATGAAGATCCTCATCTCCATCTTAAGTTGTTCTTGGAAGTGAGTGATGCTTTCAAGATTGCTAGAGCAACACAAGATGCTTTAAGACTGATGCTTTTTCCTTATTCCTTAAGAGATCGAGCAAGAGCATGGTTAAATTCGTTACCATCTGATTCCAACATGGAATAAGTTGGATGATAAATTCCTAATGAAATATTTCCCACCGACAAAAAATGCAAAATTGCGGAATGAGATTACTTCTTTCCATCAACTTGAAGATAAGAGTTGTATGAGGCTTGAGAAAGATTCAAAGAACTGCTCAGAAGGTGTCCTTATCATGGCATTCCTTGTTGCATTCAATTGGAAACTTTCTACAATGGGTTGAATCCGAGTACAAGATTAATGGTGGATGCTTCAGCAAATAAAGCTCTGTTATCCAAATCTTACACTGAAGCTTATGAAATTCTGGAGAGAATTGCCAATAATAATTATCAATGGCCATTAACCAGGTAACCAGTAGCAAGAGGAACAACAGGGGTACATAACATAAATGCAATTACAGCCTTATCAACGCAAATAACCTTATTGACTAACATGGTAAAAGCCATTACATCTGCTCCAGCAGTAGTAAAGCAAGTTGCTGAACTTTCTTGTGTATACTGTGGTGAAGAACACGACTTTGATAATTGTCCTGAAAATCCAGCATCAGTAAACTATGTGGGTAATTTCAATCGACAGCTTCAAAACAACACATATTCAAATACTTCAAAAAAACACATGTACTCAACCAGTACATGCTGACAAAGAAGTTGCAACACCAGTAGCCACGACCTACAACAAATCAAACAAGCAGAATTTGGCACCCCCTGAAGCTACCCAGCAGTTTAGACATCCACTTCCTTTCCCACAGAGATTCCAGAAGCAAAAATAAGACAAGCAGTTCAGCAAATTCCCGGAAGTGCTGAAGCAATTACACATCAACATACCTTTTGTGGAAGCTTTGGAGCAAATGCCTAATTATGTGAAATTTCTAAAAGACATCTTGGCACGAAAGAGAAGACTGAGAGAATTTGAAACTGTTGCTTTAACACAGGAAAGCAGTCATATGCTCCAAAGTAAGATTCCTACAAAAGTGAAAGATCCAGGAAGTTTTACAATACTATGTTCTATAGGAACTAGGTACACTGGCAGAGTACTTTGTAACTTGGGAGCCAGTATTAATATGATGCTATTGTCTGTATTTAAGCAGCTGGGAGTAGGGGAATGCAAACCAACAACAATCACTTTGCAATTAGTTGACAGATCTCATGCATATCCTGAAGGAAAAATTGAGGATGTACTGGTGAAGGTTGACCAATTCATCTTCCCAATAGACTTTATTGTACTAGACTTTGAAGCTGATAAAGAGTACCCATTATACTTGGAAGACCTTTCTTAGCAACTGGGAAGACTCTGATAGATGTGCAGAAAGGAGAGCTCACCATGAGAGTGAATGATCAGCAAGTCACATTTAATGTATTAGAGGCTATGAAGAACCCTGATGAATTAGAAGATTACAATTTCTTAAGTGTTGTGGATTTTGTTATAGCAGACAGAATCGACAGATGTTGCAGTAATGAGATCAATAAAGCTACCACCTTTGAAGGTTTTGAAGAGGAAGATGTTGCAGCAAACCAGATAGATTGGATAGAAGGAAAGCAATCTGATAGACATAATAGGTTTATTGAGCATTTGAATCTTTCAGACAGGGAAGTAAAAACAACTTTACCATCTATTGAATTACCTCCTAGTCTTGAATTAAAATTGTTACCCTCACATTTGAAATATGTTTATCTTGGTCAAAACAACACACTCCCTGTAATCATTTCCTCTACCTTGAATGTAGGTCAAGAGCAGAGTCTAGTAGATATGCTTGGAAGATACAGAAGAGCAATTGGATGGACTATGGCAGACATCAATGGGATAAGCCCATCAATATGCATGCATAAAATTATGTTAGAAGATTGCCACAGCAATTCGGTGGAGCCTCAGAGTGTTGGGGAAAGATAAGGTTTTTAAATTTTTATAAAACCTTTTGAAGATCGCTCTCATATAATATATAAGAATTTGTATTCTAGAAATCGTACCTTGAAAATCTGAGTTGGCTTTTTCCGCTGAAGTGATTTAGGCTCCTAGATCATGATCCGTCACCACCACTCCTGTTAGATCACGATCCGTCATCACCACGCTTGTTAGATCACGAACTGTCACCAATGATCTTCCAGGTTATGACTCCGGTTCGATTTGCACTTGACGTGTGGGCGCCTTTATCACTACCAAAACAACTAGTACGAAAAATTTTTCTCTCAACAATAGAGAGAAAAATCTTATTCTCCGATTTGTATAAAGTGGCTTCACGCTTTTCTTTAGAGAAAATAAGCCTTTTTTATCTCCCTTTAGTGAAAACCCTAGGCTCCAGATAATGCCCCAAAATAAAACTCATGTTACTTTTCATTTAATAGGGGACCCACCATGTAAAATAACATAAGGCCCCTTACACATAAGCTAATTAAATGGAGCCTCCCACTAAATGATATATTTAGGCTTTTGACCAAAATAACTAGTTATCTTGCTTATTATTCCAGTAGTGGTGCAGTCAATTAAATGAGCTAACCCGGGGATCATTTAGGAACACACAATAGTGGCTACAATAATTAGGCTTGTAATTAAACTAGCCCAATTATTTAATTCCAAATCTACTTCACTAAAATATTGGAACTGACTTCCATAATTGTATACTCGAATAATAATTCGTCCCAAGCCACATTGATTTCTTTACTGCACAATCTTTTATACCACATCATTAATTAAATTAATATCTCAACTGTCCAATCAATTTAATAACATCTTATTCCTTGATCTTTACTGATTTTCTCTAATGATCATTTTCAACATACTAAATATGTTGACACACTCTAGCCAGAGAATTCTATGATCAAGTGCCGAAAACGCATCAAGAAATGTGTTGTACAAATTCTATATTGTTAATCCATAACTCCAATACTCATAATTGTTCCCACCAAGATACCAGATAATCTTGACCACAAGGATGTGTCGTGCCCATTGGTAACTCAAATGGAATAATAATTACAATCATGAAATCATAATTAACTCAAGATTAAGATTACAGTAAAATCAACTCCTATGAGATTTAATAAGTCTGACAGTTATTACAAAGTTAATTAAATCTCATATGTGATCCTGTTCAATGTAGTCGTACTACATCAATAAATTCATACATGATTAAGACAAATCATTCAATGAATTTATTACAGTCTATACCTAAATAAAGTGCCCAACTTTATTTATCAACTGCGAACAAAATTTATTTAATCATAAGATAACTTCCCACTCCCATTTATAGATCAGAAGTTAGATAGACTTGCTGGAAAACAGTACTATTATTTTCTAGATGGGTATTCAGGCTACAACCAAATTACTATAGCTCCAGAGGATCAGGAGAAGACTACATTTACTGTCCTTATCGAACATTTGCCTTCGGAAGAATGCCCTTTAGTTTGTGCAATGCTCCAACAACTTTTCAGAGATGTATGATGTCTATTTTTTCTGATATGGTAGAGCAGACTTTAGAAGTTTTCATGGATGACTTCTTAGTTTTTAGAGAGACATACAATGATTGTTTACACAACTTGGAAGAAGTTCTTAAAAGATGTGAGATGACTAACTTAGTACTCAATTGGGAAAAGTGTCATTTCATAGTGCAAGAATGAATAGTATTAGGTCATAAGGTGTCCAAAAATGGCATTGAGGTAGACAAAACCAATATGGAAGTAATAGATAAACTGCCACCCCCCACTTCAATAAAGGGTATTATGAGTTTTTTAGGTCATGCTAGATTCTACAGAAGATTCATTAAGGATTTTTCCAAGGTAGCTAAACCATTATGCTCATTGCTGGAACATGACAAGCCTTTTCACATTGACAAAGATTGTCTCCAAGCATTTGGAGAATTAAAGAAAGCTCTGATCACTGCACTAGTGGTTATATCTCCAGACTGGACTCTACCATTTGAACTGATGTGTGATGCTAGTGACCATTTTGTGGGAGCAGTATTAGGGCAAAGAAAGGATAAGGTTTTTCACTCCATATTGTTGAGTGTTAGAAAATGTATATTTATAAAGGAGAAAATCGTCATTTTACACTTCAAGTTTTACTAACACCCTTACTTTTATGTATTTAAGCTTCTTGTGATTTAATTATGTGTGGTTTATTTTAATTAAGTATTTTATGTATTTTAGGGGCATCATGGTCATTTTACAATGAATGAGAGTTTAGACAGTAAAACAGACATCACTTTGGAACTCAGGACAGTCGAAAACCTTAAAAGGAGCATAAAAGGAAAAATGTCACTGTTCACATAGACAGATCGATAATGTGGCATTGACCGATGATGTGGCATTGACTGATGAGGTGTCATGATTCCAGTGGAGAAAATTCTTATGCACTGTTGATTGGTGATGTGGCAACATGTTAGTGGACCAAAAATTACGCGTACGGTACATGCATATACACAGGATTATTTTCAACCAAATCGTGTCACTGTTCAAACCACGTTGTCAAACCGCGTACTGTTGACTAATGACGTGGCACAATCCTGAGCGTCCAAACTATTTTTAATCTGATGGCTATGATTTACTCAATGTATCTATAAAAAATGGGGCCTCCCCCCTTAATTTGGCATCCCTGTATTCATTTTTTAGCTTCATTTTCTGTAATTCCTTCTTCATCTTGTATTTTCTACGTATTTTAATAAATTTCTATTTTACCTCTAGTTCAATTATGAGTAGTTAATTTTCTTTCAAGCTTGGATTGAAGGTGAAGTCTCAACATGTGCCATGGGCTTTATTTGGTAAATTTATTTTCTCTTCCCCTCTAATTTTTGTAGATGTTTTGACTTTTCGTCGACAAATAATAATAATCTTGTCGTATTTGGCACGATAAGCCGTTAGCACCATATTGATTAGATCGTGGTTCATGAGGTGTGGAAACCCCCCTCATGATTTAATTGGCATTAATAAGGAATATTTAGCCCATGGTGCATATTGATACGGATCCAGATACCCAAGTACGTCATTTCAATAGATTTCTCTTCAATTTATTTTTGTCATTTCAATTCTAATTTTAGGATAATTTAAGTCACTTTCACCACAAATCCAACCACCCTTATACAAAATTAATTCTACATATAATTAAAATCCACCTCCTCGTAGGATCGACACTCGTCACCATTAATCTATTCTACAATAGATTCGTGCACTTACGAGTTCAATAAAATTTACACAACAAGTTTTTGGCGCCGTTGCCGGGGAGGTAAGTTATTTTAATTTGTAGAATTAATTTTTGTGAATAATTTCTTTTAATTGTTTTCTTGTAATTTTTTTATAAAAAAAAAGTGAATCTACATTTAGAGGTAAGAATTTCTTTTTTCTTTCTCTTCTTTAAAATTCTATTCTACAATTTATTTTTCTTTGTAATTTTTTTTATCTTATTAATTTATTTTTCGTTAATTTATTTCGCGTATTTTTTTTAAGTGTGTTTTTTATAGAAAGGTTGTAACAGCGTGATTAGATTAGTACCGTAATTTCTCCTTCTTGCTTATTTTTATTAATTTTGTTCTCTTTTTTTTTTTTGTATTCATTGCATGCATGGTCGAAGGTCATTTCATGGTGCAAGAAGGAATAGTGTGGGGTCATAAGGTGTCCAAGAATGGTATTGAAGTAGACAAAGCCAAGATAGAAGTAATAGATAAACTGCCACCCCCCACTTCAATAAAGGGTATTAGGAGTTTTTTGGGTCATGCTGTATTCTACAGAAGATTCATTAAGGATTTTTCCAAAGTAACTAAACCATTATGCTCATTGTTGGAACATGACAAGCCTTTTCACTTTGACAAAGATTGTCTCCAAGCATTTGGAGAATTAAAGAAAGCTCTGATCACTGCACTAGTGGTTATATCTCCAGACTGGACTCTACCATTTGAATTGATGTGTGATGCTAGTGACCATTCTGTGGGAGCAGTATTAGGACAAAGAAAGAATAATGTTTTTCACTCCATATACTATGCAAGCAAAACTCTTACTCAAACTCAAATAAATTACACCACTACAGAGAAAGAGTTGCTAGCAGTAGGATTTGCCTTTGATAAATTCAGAGCTTACTTGGTGGGTACTAAAGTGACTGTATATACAGACCATGCAGCCATCAAATACTTAATTTCAAAGAAGGATGCCAAACCAAGATTAATCAGATGGATCTTATTGCTTCAGGAATTTGATCTGGAAATTTAAGACAGAAAGGGGACTGAGAATCAAGTAGCAGACTACCTGTCGCAGCTGGAAGCAGACACAAGTACATTGACAGGGAGGGACATCACTGAAACTTTTCCTGATGAACAACTGTTGGTAGTACAGCAAGCACAGATGTTGCAGCAGTCAGGATCTCCATGGTATGTTGATTTTTCTAACTACTTAGTAAGTGGGTTACTACTACCTGAGCTGAAGTTTCAGAAGAAAAAGAAATTTCTTCATGATGTTATAAGTTATCAGTGGGATGACCCACATTTATATAAGCTATGATCAGATCAAGTAATACGAAGATGTGCTTGAGAAGGAGAAATTCCCCACATACTGGAGTCATGCCATGCTGCAGCATATGGAGGACATTTTGGTGGTCACAGAACAGCTGCTAAAGTTCTGCAATCAGGTTATTACTGGCCTACTATTTTTAAAGATGCTTATGAATTTGTTAAATGTTGTGGCATGTGTCAAAGGACAGGGAACATAACTAAAAGACATGAAATGCCATTGACCAACATTCTGGAAGTGGAAGTTTTTGATGTCTGGGGAATAGATTTCATGGGACCTTTTCCACCATCCTTTGGGAACTTATATATCCTTGTTGCTGTGGATTATGTTTCCAAGTAGGTAGAAGCTGCAACATTACCTACCAATGATGCTAAAACAGTGGTGGCTTTTCTTCAGAAAATTTTTTTCCAGGTTTGGCACTTCTAGAGCAATTATTAGTGATGAAGATACTCATTTTTGCAACAAAGTATTTGCTGCAACTATGGTAAAATATGGAGTCAGACACAAGGTAGCAACAACATATCACCCACAATCCAACGGTCAGGCTGAAGTGTCCAAAAGAGAAATTAAAAAGATCTTAGAAAAATTGGTGAACCCAACAAGAAAAGATTGGTCTTTGCGGTTACATGACTCCCTATGGGCCTACAGAACATCATACAAAACTCCACTTGGCATGTCTCCTTACCGAATTGTTTATGGGAAGGCTTGTCACTTGCCACTAGAGCTAGAGCATAAAGCACACTGGGCACTGAAGCAATTAAATTGGGATATTCATACTGCAGCAGAGTAAAGGAAGCTTCAACTTTGTGAGCTTGATGAATTACGGCTATTCTCATATGAAAATGCAAGAATCTATAAAGAGAGGACAAAATACTGGCACGACAAACATATTCAAAACAGGCAATTCAGCCCTGGTCAATTAGTGCTGCTCCATAATACAAGACTAAGATTATTTCCAGGGAAGCTAAATTCACGATGGTCTGGACCTTTTAAGCTGTTAAAATTTTATCCTTATAGGACTGTTGATCTTCTAGATGAACAAACAAGTCAAGAATTTAAAGTTAATGGACACAGGGTTAAGCATTACATACACCCAGCGGCAGATTGTTCAAATGAGGTTTTACTCTTTAAAGAACCCAGCTACTGAGCAGTGAAAGAAAGTCAGGCTGAAGGACCTTAAATCAAGCGCTCAATGGGAGGCAGCCCATTGTGGAGACAGCCACCTCAAACCAAGCTTGACCCTCTTTAGTTTTGTTGAAGGCTCTTCCTCTCTTCTATTTTATTTAATTTTGTTCTTCAATTCTAGCTATTTAGTTTTATCCTTTCACATTATTGAACTCTTTACTCTTGCTATCATTTGATATCTTTATTTTTAATTATTTTTAGAATTGGTTGTAGTTTTTGTGGGAAGTATGTGTGGCAATTGAATTCCATATTGACAAGTGAGGTTATGTGGTGACAGAGAGCAGAGGCAAGCCACGTGTCAGAGGCTATTGGAGTGGAGTATGTAACCGTTGCTAGAGCAAGCAAATGGGTGCTACAACAACCAATATTACCGTTACAGTAAATTAAAAATTGGAGCTTCTCACTTACCGTTGGAGATAAATCATGACAGATGGATGCATGGATTTGGATAGTAATTGAGAAAAAAAAATCTTTGAAATTAATGCATTAATTTCGCTGGCCTATGTTTATGGGATATACTCATTATATTCAAAATATTTCCTTCCCTAATTTATCCTTATTTACCGGATTTATCTTCATGTAAATTCGACTATAAAAAGGAATTACTGTGCGTAGTGACCTATGACACTATTCCCCCTCTCCTTCGCAAGCACAACTCTAATAATTTTAACCCTCATCTTCCCATTTTACTCTCAGGGACATTACCTTCAAATTGTTACTGCGAGTATAAGAAAACAGCCAGCCGCCTCAAAGATCCTTCACGCTTCCAGAGTTACCACGCCGAAGAAAAATATGAAGAATTCATTGAGCCACGTAAGATTCTAGAAGAAAAAGAGTTTCAATTTCCAGAACAACTCACCAGGATTGTGCAAACAATACACAATGCTGCAGTAAAGCATGGGTGGTTAGAGTTTTGCAACCACCCTTGAGGTCCTGTGCTACCAGTAGTCAAAGAATTTTACGCCAATTTGGTAAGCCCTGGTTAGTACAACATTTGGGTAAGAAACACACTTGTTCCATTAGACTCCCGAGTTATAAATGTTTTTTATAATTTACCTGCTGAAATTAATTGTGAGTATGCCAAGTTGCTTGATAAATTGACCCCGAAAAGATAGAGCACTATCTTCACAACTCTTACAATAAAAGGGGCATCATGGGCTAATGAGGAAGGGCGTATAATTAATATGATAGATTTGAAACCTATTCTAAGGTGTGGATGAAATTTTTGAAATCGAGGCTTATGCTAACCACTCACTCTACTACGGTTTCACAAGAAAGGTTGGTGTTGTTATATGCCATTGTTCGAGGGCTTCCCATAGATGTGGGAAGCATCATCGAAAAATAAATTAGAGATTGTGCCATAAAGAATCACAAAGCTGCTGCCTTGCTATTCCTATCACTCATCACCAGCATCTGTGTAGTATCCGGTGTTCATCTTGACGCAAAAGATGAACATGTCAAAAATGATGGTGCCCTTACTACATGCACCATTGAGAGAATTGCTGGTAAGAGTGCTGGAACGACAACTAAACCAGCTGCTGTAATAGGAGTAAGACGAGCTATTGGTTTAGAACAGACAATCCAGGCGCTAAGTACCAGTATAACTCAATGTGCTGAGGCTCAGCAAAGGGAAAACGATCGGTTTTGGAGTTATCTACAACACTTGGACAACCAACTCCACCAATTTGCTCTTTACATGAAAAGCACCCACCGAAATTTCCCTGATTAATTGCTCCAGCAATACAATTTTAACATCAACACCACAGGTGCTCCAGCAGAAGCCAGTGAAGAAACTACTACCACAGATGAACCAGAAGCAAAAGCTGCAGCCAAACCACAAGCAGAGGTAGAATCAGAAGATGCTGAACCATCTTATCAACCTGAGGAAGAAGGTGACAAGTCTACGACTGACAGCTCACCCACAAAGGCAGAGGATGATTCTAAGAAAGAACGTGAGGAACCTTCAGTTAGGACCCCTTCCAAAACCAGAGAAAGGCATATTATCCAAGAAGAGGAAAAAGAGGAACCTGAAAAGGAGCCCCCCATTCTAGTTATTTCGATGAAATTGAGCAAATTGATGCAGAGCTGGCTACTGTAGCAACCAGAGCTACGCATACACCCGCAGAAGCCACACAACTACTTGACATCATTGCCGCCATCACAGTTGAGGGACAAGTAGCTGATGCATCAACCCTAACTCCTCCACATCATACTCTTAACCAACATGTTCGTACTAGTCTGCGAGAATTCAACAAAAGAAAGGGTAGTACTTTTAGAGGCACTGTTCTAGCAACCTCAACAGAACCAAAACGGACAAGATCGGTATCAACCACGCAAGCTACCCCAGCAGCAACTCCTCTCACCAGCCCACTGAAGAAAAAGATAAAGACGTTGTCAGCTACTTCCCCACAAGTTTCATCAAATGGTAAGCTGCGCAGTGCATCCAAGAAGTGCTGATGTCATTCCGTCATGTTGCAGTAATAGAAACCACAGGGAAGTATTCCCTTCCTGCTAGTCAATTGATTTCATTCTGAAAAAAAACTTTTCTTACATTATGTTTTCAACTTTTCTAATGTCTTCCTCAATGTCCTTGTCAAATTGTGTGACTTCGCTGTGTATGCTTGTGAGGACACAACACCTTTAAGTTTGGGGGGGATGTATATTTGGGTGTTTTGGATATGTGTTTATGTATAGGTCATGTGAAGCTCTAATATTTAATATTTTTATATGGATTTGGAATCCTAATGAAGATAAATTGAGTGTTAAAAATGGTGATTATAAGAATGTCGAGTAGAGACATAATAGATGGAGAGTGAAATTATGTCCTTACACATAAACTTTGGTAGAATTGTATGAGACTGCTAGAGCAGAACCAAAAGAATAGAAAAGATCTTAAGTTTAGGGGAAAAGCAAGTTTGATTGATTGTGCTATCTATGAAATAAACTATGTTCCAATGGCTCAAGTTGCTGAGTAACCAGATCTGAGTATGTACCCCATATGCAGAGTTGTGTTCAAAGGTAACAAGAGTTATGAGCAATGTTGTAGCATTTTATGTTCCAAAAAAAAAAAGACAATAATACAAGAAAGTCCTTTGTCTAGGACATTGAGTAGCTAGGTCTATTCATGAGCTCCATGTTCAGCCTTGAGTAAAAGATATCTCTGGATAAGATTATATTACAGATATTGCTACAGTAACTCTGATCTGTGCATGGTTTGAGTAATTGGGTGTCATCATTACAATTGATTGACATTCACATGAAAAATAAATGTTGCAGTGAGGAGGTTGAATACTCTCAAGTTTTCAATCTTAAAATCAGTACAATTTGAGTATGTGAAATTTATGCTACCCTATATATGAATGAAATTTTGTTACTGCTGAATTACATGCAATCTCTTGGTGAGGTTATAACATCTCTGGAATTCAATCAAAGTAACACACACACACACTATGGACAGAAGGAAGTTTAAGTCTAGAACTGTTTTACTATGGTCACTTTGCATGATTGGGATTGTGATATGAAGGTGGAAGAATTCTTGCAAATTTGATAAAAGAGCTAAAGTTGTGTTGCATGATTGTTTGCGTGAAGTGTTAGTATGTTGTCATTACTTAAGGACAAGTAAAGGTTTAAGTTTGGGGGTGTGATAACTATACGAAATGAGAGTTATTACATCAATTCTAGACTTAAATCAAGATCACTTAGAGAGCAAATGAGATGTTTTTATTACATTTTGGTTATATTTTGCATAAACATTCATTTTAGTTGAGTCTTAATAAGTTTTGCTTGAATCAAAGTAATTTGTGCTTAAAACATGTGTATAATTGTAGGTTTTCAGAAATTCTTAATTCATGAAGGGATGCTAAGACATTAGACTAATAATAGGTGGAAAGAAGATGATTGCAAAAGAAGAAAACCACAATCGGGAACAGTGCAGTGTTGTAGCTGTTGTTAGAGCAATCATTGCTGTAGTAATCTAGGAGCACTAAGGGAGAAAACTTAAGCGCGCGTCAGCTGCAGAATTGGGATCTGCATGTTTCCTAATTTAACTTATGCACTCCCACGGACTTTTATTTTACCCTAGTTTGCATTATAAAATGAGGGTGCGCACCACATAAAACAACGGCGGGGGAATTATCATTAAGACATTAGAGAAAAAATGAGAAGAAGATCAGAATTGAAGAGGACGACTTCAGCAACATTGAGAAATCCTGTAGAGTTATTTGGATTTGCTTTTTGCTGTTCTCAACTTATACCTTTCTTCTTTCTTTGATTGTTCTGATGTATCCCGTGAACAATATATTAATGTTTGTTTTTCTCATTCAGAATGTGAACTAGATTTGCTTGTAGTTGAGTGACAAACAATCTAATGGGTTATTGACTGTTCTTATGTGTTGTCATGTCATTGCTGTAGCATTTTACTCTAGTAGTTATTATTAATATAACTGTTATTTCGGTTGACCACCCATTTAATGGTTCAAGTTAAGATAGAGCCGCAAAAGGACATGTTTTAGCAGATATTATTAGAGTATTACTTGATCTTAATTTAAGTTTCCTAGATTAAGTTATCTTGATTCCCATAAGGGTTATACTTGAAGTTAAGATTTGTGACACACTAGACATAGGTACTCACCTTGTAGGGTAGAGAGACTAAGGGGTCATAAGGCCATATCATAAGTAGATTAGCAACAGGTCATTGCTAATATATTTAAGGGTATGAGAGTTCCAATACGTGACAGCTGAGGATGTAGATTAATTCTGCCCAGTGCTGCAGCAATTGCTGTAACAACTGGTGTTAACTTGATGAAAAGCAGTCAGCCCATAAGGAGAGTTTGATCATTCAACTACCATAGTCTCAATTAAATCTTAGACACATTTAATTTAGTTTATTTCATTACGGTATTGTTTTACTTTATTCTCTCACAATCATCAATTTCAATAGAACCTACTTTACATTTGTTAACTTCAGACTTAAGTTAGATTGCACTATTGTGATTATTATAGTATTTCAAGTGACATCAATCCCTATGGAGACGATCTTGAATATTAATCACTTTATTACTTATTGTGTATACTTGCACATTGGCATCAGTAGCATTTGATTATAAAATTAGCCAACAACCATCCATACTAGTTGCATCATCCTCATCTATGGTGTCACAAATGAAATCATCTTTTTGCATTTGTAGTGCTTTTGCATTAACCTTGATTGAATTAACATCATCTCCATTGAAATTTCGATCCAAATGAACTTCTTCAACCATAAAACCTCATACTCAATTGAGTCATTTTGTTGATACTCTTCTTGTTCTTGTTCATCTTCATTTTCTTTATCTTTTTCTTGAACATCCGACACACCTCTAAGTTGTACCTTTTCCACTACCTTCCACCTTTCACAACATTTAAGATTAGTAATATACATTACTTGTCGTGCTTGCAAGCACAAAAGGATCTTCATTTGACCCTGTTAAAGTCATATTAATAGAGGTAAGATGGTAATCTCGTATCACTCTTTTCCTTTTAGGGTCAGTATCAAATCATTTACACTTAAATAAAACAACTCGAAAATTAAATATATATTGTAATTCAATGACATCTGTCAACACTCCGTAGAAATCAATTTCGTCATTATCATGTTCACCACGTACAACTATTCCACTGTTTTGAGTTAAAAGTCCATCATCTCTCTCTTCTACATGATATCGAACTCCATTAACATTACATCCCGAGTAGCAAAAAACCCTAAGGTCAGACCCATAAGATAATGAATACGGTTGACCATTTACTTTAACAGACGCTTGACTATGCAAATGCTTCATCTATGCACATTAAATTTGAACATGATTAAATTTCTATAAAAATAGTTAATGTATTCTATTTAAACTTTTTAAATTTTTTATATATAAATAATCCACTTACATGTAAAGCAAACCATTTTGGAAAACGTTGTTGTATTTTAATTAAGTGTGTAACTCCTTCTGCTTGTAATAAATTCATATGTTCACAACAAATAATAATTGTTTGTAAAGAAAACTTTCTATTATAATTATAAAACTGAAACTAAGTTTTAAATGCACTTACTCTAAATACGGTGGCACTTCCTCACAATTATTTAAGATATACCAATGAGTTTTATCAATCTCTTGTCGTGAAAATTCTTTTGACATAACTTTGTCAAAAAGGTCGAGCATTTTGAGAGAAAACAGGTATGCCCTTTACTCGTTCTCCACCGTCATCGTAATGCTCAGTCCGATTGAGTATTTTTTCAGTTTGCTGAAGATACATTAAACAAAAAGTCAATAACTTATTGACAATATATGCTTCAGCAATTGAACCTTCGGGATGAGTTTTGTTGCTTACGTAAGATTTATATTCTCCTAAGTTCTTATTAAGGTAGAAATTATTGTAGTTGAATATCATATATATTCTAAAGAGAAATTAATTAAACAATTAATGACATTAGTAAAATATAATTATCTTTCAATTGGATACATCCATTTAAATGAGACAGGGCCACCATATTTTGCCTCTCGAGATAAATGTACAACCAAATGCACTATTATATAAAAAAATGCAGTAGGAAATATACATTCAAGCTTACAATGAATCATGATAATTCCTTTTTCAAGAACATCCAAATCAGCAACAATAATTGTCTTTGTGCACAATTGTCTAAAGAAATTGCATAACTCTACAATTGTCGTGCAGAGATCTTTTAATAGATAAGGCTGTATTCCTTTTGGAAGTAGGGGTTCCAATAAGACATGGCAATCATGACTCTTTAAGCCTGATAGGCTTCCCTAATTCACATTCACACACTTAACTATATTAGATGCATATTCGTCTAGAAATTTCATTGACTTTAGGAATTGACAAAACTTAATCCTTTCATCCAAAGTTAAAGTGTAACAAGCATGAGACCTCACTAGTTTGTTGCCCTGAGTTGTAAGGTGCAACTCTTTTCTAATGTTCATATCCTACAAATCTAATCTTGCTTTAAGCATGTTCCAACAAGGCTTTCACATATATTCTTCTCAATATGCGTCACATCGAGATTATGACGAAGTTTTAAAGTTGGCCAATTCTCTAACTCAAAAGAATATGCTTTTCTTGGTCCAGTTTTAGGATGCTTCCCTAGTTTATATGTGCCAAGCACTTCAAGCTGCTTTAAAATCTCATGACCTGAGTACTCATTTGGAGCATGATCTTTTTCTAATTTACCATTATGTAGTCTACTCTTTCGCCATAAATGGCTACTCGGTAAAAATCAGCGATGTCCCGTGTAACATATTTTACTAGGCAATGGTTCTGAAGATGTTTGTTCATTACACACAAGACAAGCTTTATAACATTTCATACTCTACCTGATAAATTGCTATAAGCAAAAAAATCATTGATCGTCCATAATACGACTGCATGTAATCTAAAATTACATTAAGTTTAAGTGTTATAAGTCTCCCCTTCAACATTCCACAATTCCTTTAATTCATCAATTAAAGGTCTTCGATACACATCAATGTCTTTTCCTGGTGCATTTGGTCTAGGAATAAGCAATGATATAAATAAAACAAGGCTTTTTTTATACACTTCTATGGTGGCAAATTATAAGGCATAAGCATCACATGCGACATACTGTAAGAATTGTACATATTTGCAATAGGATTAGATCCATCACTAGCAAGACCCAATCTCACATTATGAGGATCTTGTGCAAACCAAGGAAAAGGCTTATCAAAATCTTTCCATGCTTCACCATCAGCGGAATGTCTTAAAACACCTTCCTCAATAACATGCTTTTCTTTGTGCCATTTCATATCTTTTGCCATATATCGGGATACAAAAAGTCGTCGTTGTCAGGGTTTCAAAGGAAAATATCGTAATACTTTCTGAGGTATTTTTTTTCCTTTACCAATGACAAATTTGTATCGAGATTCACCACATAGATGACACATATCATATGCCTTGTTTTCTTTCCAAAACAAGGCACAATCATACTTACAGGCATGGATAACTTCATATCCTAAACTAAAATCCTTAAACATCTTTTTTGCCTCATAAGTTGAATTCGGTAAATATGCCGCTTCAGGTAGAGTAATAACTCTATGAAATGAGAGTTATTATGACACTTCTAGACTTAAATTAATATTACTTAGAGAGTAAATTGTGTGTTTCTATTGCATTTTTGTTACATTTTGTATAAACATTCATTTTAGTTTAGTCTTAATAAATTTTGTTTGATTTCGAATAATTCGTGCTTAGATTGTGTGCATAATTGTAGGTGTCCAAAAGCTTATAATTCAATGTAGTGTTGTAGCCGTTGCTGTAGCAATCCTAGAACAACGACAGAGAAAATTTAGCGCAAGATACTTGCAGAATCGCGATCTGCAGTTTTCTAATCTGACTTATGTGCGCCCTGGGCTTCCGTTTACCCTAATTTTCAAGTATAAAAGGAGCACGCATCATATGGAAGAGGGGCAATGAAAAAAAATCGAAGAAATCAAGAGAAAAAGAAGGAAGAAGCAGAATTCAAGAGAGAACAAGTCTGCACCATTGAAGAAATCTGCAGAACTATTTAGATTCAGTTTTCATCATTCTTTACTTATTTCCTTACTTATTCTCTGATTAAGATGATTTATTTCATGACTGATATTTTGCTGTTAGTTTTTCTTTTACAAGTTATAAACTAAATTTGATTGTAGTTGGGTGACAAACAACCTCAATGAGTTTTTGACTGCTCTTATGAGTTGCTGCAAGATTGCTGCAGCATTTCGCTATAATAGCTTATATTACAACTATTATTTCGATTGACCTCCCATTTAATGGTTCAAGTTAAGAGAGAGCCACAAAATGGCCTGTCTTAGTGGAAATTATTAGAGTAATACTTGATCTTAATTTTAAGTTTTCTGGATTGAGTTTAACTTGAGTCCTAAAAGGGCCATACTTAAGTTAAGATTTGTGAAGAACTAGATATAGGAATTCACCTTGTAGGGTAGAGAGAGTGTATGTTCATAATGTCATATCCTAGGTGAAATAACAACTGATCATTGTTAGGTTGCTTAAAGTTATGAGAAGTCCAACAATCGACAGCTGAGGATGCAAAATAATTATGCCCAGTGCTGTAGGGATTGCTGCAGCAACTTGTGTTAATTTGAACAAAATATTCAGCCCATGAAGAGAGTTTGATCATTCAAGTACCTTATTCTTAATAAGTTCTTTTTGCGTAATTCATCTAATTTACCTTATTACTGCATTTATTTTATTAAATTGTTAATTTAATTAGTCAATCAACTTTAATTAAATTTTTCTTTAGATAGAAGGAAGTTGCACTATCGTGATTGCTATAGCATTTCTAGTAACATCAGTCCCTATGGAGACGATCTTGAATATTCATCACTTTATTACTTGTTGTGTATACTTGCACATTAACATCAATAGCAATTGAGTTAAAATAACCAACATAGAGTTTCTTTTAATAAGTTGAGAAACAAATCTATTGACTTGTTACTTCATTTATTGAGAACCTTTATATGGAGTAGCTTCATAATAAACTTCAATAAAAACAACATAGCTCCAAGAAATAACATTTTCTTAGCTTCGCTTAACAAAGTAGCAATCCCATCAATTTCCCCATCTTCCATATTAGGCAAAACTGTGTCATTCCCTAGGTTAGATTGTTGAGCATGTATTTGTGGACCATATATACCATGTACAATATCATACATCTCATCATTTTCTTCAATATTATCAATATTTGCATCCTCAACAAAAAATGTTTCCATCCCTAATTCATTTGATCTATTACCAGAACCAAATTTATAATCAGAACTAGATTTATAATTTTTGCCATGAAAAACCCATCTCTTATAGCTAAACGGAATACCGGGTTTGTACAAATGATCTTCAACTACATCTAAAGGTTTTTTTAAAAAAATCATTTTGATAGTTTTGACATGGACAACGAACCAGATTATTTTGATCCACACATTTTTCTACAACTTTCATAAATGACTTAACTCCATCAATATACTCCTAAGAAAGTCTAGTTGGAACTTTCATCCAATGTTTATCCATTCTTTACCTCCTGACCATAGTATGTAAATTGTTATTAAAGTTTCCAACAAGTTATAAATGTTGTTGACACAATTTTGATACTATATAAATTAAACTATTAAAGAAAAATCAAACTTCAAATTTTTGTCATATTAAATATTCATCTTCAGTTAAGAAAAGTGTTAAAAAAAGAAAAAGAAAAGAGAAAGTGAGTATCATTTATAGAATCATAAACTTGTGGTTTCAATTGATGTAAAGTGTAGTTTCAATTAAAGCTTTATCACAGGTCCTATACAAGTTGAAAAAGAAAAATTGTAAAAACAATAATAAAATACAAAGCTATGTAAATCACAATTAACAAAATGGTGAATATCTTATTGCATTTTCACAGTGTTGGTCAAATCGTGAATTTTATAAAAAATGATAATTAGTCAGCAACTAAAAAAAGAACTCTTTCCATTTATTCAATTGATAAAGTTTCTAAAGTGGTGAAATCTAGAGCAAGAAGACAATTTAAAATTAGTAAACAAACAAAATTATAAAAATAAATTTAGCACCTGAAGGATTCTATTTTTGAAGATCAAATGCTTGGCATATAACATATACTTGCTTGACTAGTTTATATTTTTACGTGCAAGAAATAGTAATAAAAAGAATGTTGCCTAACATGTATACAATCAAAATCTAGAGAGTAACAAGATTATCCGAATCCTTATTACTTTTATTTCTCCTACTATTTTTTACTATATAGTTTCAAAATTAACCAAAATAGTAATTTCACATTTGTATCATCTTTCACTCATAATAGTAATTTTGAGTTCCATTAATTAATTGTAAGAACATGAAAAGAATTTAAAACTGTCAAGTAAATTTTTCCTTAAGGAAAATCATGACATAATATTAGTTTTTAGGATTTTGCTAGTTTTTAACATACAAGCCACCACAAAAAGTGCTCGAAATTTTAGGTATAAGAACTTCTAAACAAAGTTATTAACTTTTTCTTTTTTAAAACATGGAGCAGAGCATACATATTTAAATATGCATTAAAAAAAAAAGATGTTCTTGCTTCAGATTGCCCCTGAAACGGTTTTAATTTTTTCAACAACACATGAGACTTTCTTCCCCATTTTGTCTCAATGTTTTAAATTTTTAATCTACAAAATATTATCTCTTAGTAGCATCCAATTATTTATCAAATAATACAAACAACTTTTTTTGTCAAACATGGAACCCATTAGGACCACATCAGTACCACATATTTGCGACAAAAAACTATATTTTATATCCAATATCAATAAAATAAAATATTATTATATTACAAAGAAACTATTTCACCCACCCCCTATTACCATTCAAGAGCACAATAAAAGACCATACCCAAATTGTTAAAATTGAAATACTAAAAGAAAAAATGAGATCAAATAGACATGTCATTCATCATTCACCATCAAAACAAATTCAAAATCAAACATCATTAGCTCTATACCCATATTGTTCCTTGTACAATAAAGGACCAAAAGCAAAAGTATTAGCTCATATATACAATAAAGTTAAAACAAATAATGCTTAAATAAAGGCATTATACTAGGGATTGAGTGGCAAGAATAATGGGAAATTTACACTAATAACCATAAAAATTTTAGTTTTTTTCATCTTAACCCCTCAAACAAATTTCTATCAACATTAGCCATAAAAGAACTGTTGAGACCAAATTACCCTTCTCTCTCATCTCCCTTTCCTCTTCCTCTTGCCTTCTTCTCTCCAGTTCTCTATTAACTTCAACATCCACCTCTTTCTTCTTCTTCTCTCTCCTATAATCCTCGTAATCGTTCGGTCTAGCGGGGTCGTGCTCCTCGATTACGGTCGAAGTCACGTCGACCAATGCCGGTTGCGGCAGCGCTACCACGTCGTCGAGGGAAGGTGCGATTGCAGGTGAGGAATGGGGTCTAGTCGGGAGAGAATTTTGGGTGGTTTTGGGTTTGGATTGGGGCTTGAGGATGGTTTGTGGTGGCGCGAAAATTGACCAGACAGTGGTGGTCGTGTTGGTGGGTTTGTCCTCATTGGAGGGTGGAGGTAGGTATCCGTACAGCCCGCCTAGTATTTCGCAACGTGGCTTTTGATGGAAAATCCCGGGGAATTTGAATTCCGAAATTGGATTTTAGAGAATTAAAAAGCTGATTTTGTTTTGTTGTTTGGGTTGTCGGATGAGATTCGATCTGAGGTAGAAGAAGATATTACATACGAATAAGAAGAGACGAACAAAGACGAAAGGACTGGCGAAAACAAACAAATACTGAGGTAGAAGAAGGCAACCTGTCGCACGAAGCTTGGTGCGACAGGTGCCTGTCGCACCAAGACTTGGGCCTGTCGCACCAAGTTTTTTTTCGTTTGTAAAGAAGGGTAATTTGGGGAGAAAAGCGTGTGTTTGGCTAATGTTGATAGAAAAAAGTTGAGAGGGTTAATTCGAAAAATAGTAAAAATTTTATGGTTATTTTCGTAAATTTCCCAAGAATAATAGGATCAGTGATGTGACTGGCAGCTTTTGAAACTTTGGACAGCGGCAAAACTCAAATGGCTTTAAAGTGATGAGCTAAGAAGTTTGATTGCGGAGCGGTACGGTTATGGTTTTAGCCAAATTTCAAGAAATTAATTAAATTAAATAAGCTTTTGTTTCTTCTGAACTTGAAAAAGCCGTGGAAAATATCACGATGCCCTTAATTGTTTATCTGAGCTCTATAATTTTTCTCAAAACAAGCCCTAAAAATGAAGAAAATATAATTTTATTTTCATTAATGATATTATTTGTACTATCTATTTAAGAAAATGATATTTAATAAAATAAGTATATTTTAATTAACTATTGCTGATTATTATCATTACAATTTTATTACTTAATGTTTAGTAGCTTACCTCATTTTTTTTCAAAATATTTAATTATTAAATTTCAACTAAAAGTCACAATTTTAAAGCAATAAAGGGATTAAATATTTTAACACTACTTAATTGCATTTTCTTTAATATATATATATATATATTATAACTATGCAATTAATAAAATTATTTTTAGCATATAGGATTTGAAATGCATTTTCTTTTTCATCCATGTAAAAATACTTATATGATTTGTACACACTTTACATGTCTAATAGATTCTTTACACTTTTTGACAATTTGATTCTTAGATTAATTAGACTATGTATGTATTGGGATAGTGTTATTGGCAATTAGGGCCAACTGCCTTGCTTGATTTAGAAAATCTTTAAACTCTATTCATTAATTAAGTCATTGCCCCATGAACTTAATTAAAATGCTCCAATCAGTTGAAGAATTTAATATAAGCCACTGTTCCTATGAAATTAATTGGAACGTGACATAAGTTGAAGTTTTGATCCCTACCTTATATTGAATTCATTATTAAGTTGTCCTCCGTAAACTTAACTACTGGCTGTGTTCCTAGTTTGGAGTCTTTCTTGTTCTACTTAACTAATTACTCCACAGTTGAATGCCAATCTTTGTATATAATTCCTAATGAGACAAAATTGTGATATCTACCATGTCTATATATACATATACTATTTTTCTTTCTCAATTATACCCAATGAACAAGGGTTTAACCCCAAATATCTTTTTACTATAAGAGATTTCACCAACTACATTGGTTGACATCAACAGATCTTGAAACCATAGTCTTTTTTTTTTAATTATATATAGTATTAGTATTATTGATACTAATATATTAAAAACTAAAATTTTTATGGCTTTTGTGAATTATTATGTTTTGTGACAATATATGTTGTGGCTAAATCCTAGACATTTGCCCACGAATCAATTTTGTGGTTATATTGAACATATATAGCCGCGAACAAGTTTTGTGGCCTATAAACATATTCAGTGACGACATATATTGTGGCTAAAACCAAAACATATGGCCACGAAGTATGTTCATGGCTAAAAAGTTTGTAGAGCAACAATTCTTTCGTGGCTAAATATTAACCCATTTTGCCACAACATTTCGTGTCTACTGTCATCATTAATTTTAGCACGCATATTTTTCCCGCAATTGGTCAAACATTCATCCACAAAGTATATTTTCATGGCTCAAAAACAATGTTTAGCCACAAACAGTTTATGGCAAATATATTCATTTAATAACTTGAATTTCTCCCACAATTATTAGCCACAAAACCAAAATTTTGTGGCTAAATGTCATTTTAGGCAACTAAATTTGCTTTGTGGCTAAAACATTCATGGCTAAAACACCATTTTCTTGTGTGAAATAAATCAAGTTTTTTATTACCAATATATAAGTTATACCATATCAGCAATAAACTATTAACAATGTAACAAGTTCAAAGTCTAATTCGAATCTAATAATTATATCCAACCAAAGTAATACAAGTTCATAAGACAAATTCTAGCAACCAAGAGTAAATATTTCAAATTTTATAAGTTACAAAGCCATCAATCTTACTAGTGGTAGAACTCTTCCCATATTCTTAGTAAAATTCTAGTTGATAAACTCTCATTCTCAGCAAATATCTAACAAAACTCCTAAGTCCAGCAGTTTCTTCCAACCTGTATATGCAACACCAAAAGGATAATTAAAAATATATTATATTTTAGGCTTAAAATGATAGAAACATCGCATTTAGTTAAAATGATCTGTTTTACCAACACAAATCTCATCTTGGAGCCATAATTCCATTTTTCCCTATAATCTTCAATTGATAACAGTGTGATAATGTTATATGATAAATTACAACAGTTAAGTATCTAAAATATATTAAAGAAAGCGAGAATATGAGGATTATGAAATTAAAAGGAATACATACAATTTAATCAGCTATTCTAAATTAGGATCAAGAGCATTGTAACTTTTACAATAAAAAAAAAAACACTTCTTTTTTCACCACATCAAGCACAATTATATCCCAATGGAAGCTAATATAGAAAAAGGCAAAGAAAAGTAAGCATCAAGTATGAAAAACAAGCTAAAATGAATAAATAATGATAAGAACACTTAATTAGAGTTTGAAATTTCCAGACTAGGATTGTATGGTATAAATAAGAATTGTTCTTTATGAGCTTTTTTCAAGTGCACGCACACACTTCTGTTCAGTTGGGACGGGAAATGTCTGGTACTTATCCATGATGGGGTGACATAAAACTTGGACATATGAATTCAAATGGTTTTATTCCTTTTCTATTTGGGATAATTGAGTCATGTACAGTTGAGGAAAAGTACTAATATTTATCATTAGACAATTATTGCAACATCATATAAACTAAATTAAGGTTAAAGAAAAACCAAAATCTTTTACACAATATATATTTCAATATCATTCGGATCACTCGCACTCTCTCTTCCTAACATTACTACAAAACCTTCTAGCTGAAATACATCATCATCAATCCAATAAAAAATCTAGCTGGTTGGAGGCAAGTGAACGTCATACAATCTATCAGAGAGTTACAACATTGGATGACTGTTTATGTGCAGCATCGCCACATGCGTAGTATTTCTCGGCACATGCTGTATTGAACCTTTTTTTCTTTTTGTTTCTATTTAAGTTAGTAGCCCTTGCTCTTAGGCTGTTAGGTGGAATTTGACATATACCGTCAGTTAATTGTATCCTGTCCTAAAATAACTACTTCCTAGTACTACTAAGCTTAGGTTTTCCCCTCTCATTTGCATTATCCATTGGCAAGTAAGGGTTAAGTCTTGGACTTTTTCTTAGCATAACAACAATGTTTCTCGCTATTTGTCTTTTCTTCTTCAGTGTACTCTCATCCTTTTCATCAGGTTCTTTATGCTTTTTTATTATCTTTTTAAATGAAGATTTTCTTTCTCTCCCAATTAAGTTCTCTAAATTATCACTCTTGTAAAATACAATAGCAAATAGTAACTCAATCACCCTTCTAGCATAGTTTATGCATTGAATCTTAAAAAAAAAAAAAAACCTTGTGTTCAATTCCATCCACCTTGTCATTATTCTTGTCTTCCTAACAATCATCAGCACCATGGATAGGAATTGGTGGGAAGATGAAACTTCTTACATCTGAGTGGCAAGGTATCTTCTTTATTTCTTTAGTGATTTTCTCCAACTGACTTTCAATTGATTTTTTTAAAGCATACATGTCATTCTCTTTATCATGCTTGCTATGTGCATGAATGGTGTGAAAGTACTTTGTAAGGATTATAAGCTTACCAAGCCCTTATATACGGCCAATTCGAGGAAGCTTTCCCAATGATTGTGCAAGGCATGTTGTTTTTTTTATTTGATTTTAGCGAGCCTTTCCCAATCTCCTTTTTCAACTTTCCTATCACCATCAGAAATAAATTAGTAATAATATAATGATAAAATATTTTTTCCTATGGCACTCTATGGCTTATTTGTCTATCGATATATTGAATAACTTACTTATTATATATGAAAACAATCTTCTTAGTTTCATAGTCGTATCAACTAATATAATTTGCTTGGCCTAAACTAGTTAAAGAATATTTTAACTTTGTTGAAGTTTCTCACTATTTTGATAACAACCATCTCAGTTTTAGGGTCGAAATCTCCATTTTCTACTCTCTGAGCTCTCTTTTAAAGTTCATTCATATCCATTAAGTATTCTAAAAGACTAATTTCTGAGCATTGGTGGATAAACAAGTCATCTTATTTTAGTCTACTCAATAATTAATTTCTTTTAAACAAATTAACTTAGTATAAACTGATAGTTATGTTTTTACTATATGTTGCATCAATCCAATGTATCATGTTCAACTAAGTCAACAATTCAACTTATTAAGGCTCTTTTCTCTTCATTAATGCAACTGACTTTTTGAATAATTTTAAAACATTGGGTGTTTCTTGGTACATTTATACCAAATATTAACAAGTGACAAAACCTATGTTAAAGATACTTACTTGAAAAACATCATATAAGCGTTGATCAACAGACTTGGTCCAAACAGATTTGTTAATTTAGGGTTAATCAATTGGGACTCTGTATAGTCTCTTTCGATCTCCTATAAATGGCACAATGTACTTTCTTGTTAGCATGTAATTGAAGTGTCGAAATGTCTGTTCAATTGACTGTAATAGCTGCTTTTTATTTTTGCTCTCCTAATACCAATGTTGTGAAGTGATAGTAATTAAGTAAAAGATCATAACAATCACTAACAACTTTAAGATCACCTAGTATACAATATACAAAACAATAGATAGTTTGAAGATGCAATGAGAATTTTTCGTATGCTACCCTTTATTACTATTCAGTGCTCAGACATTTGATAAAATTTGAAATTAATAATTAAAGATTTAATTAATGTAACTTAAAATGAATTAATAAGACAACTAAAATGTATCATATATAATTATGACTAGATTTATAAAACAACAAAATGTATCTTGCTTTTCAATTTTTTGTTTTTGTTCTCCTATGAGTGTTTAGTTTTTTTTTTTTTAATTTTTATCTAATTTAAGATCAATATAATAGAATTTAGACATATACCTAAATAGATTCCCATAAACGCTCCTTGTCTCATGTGGAACTTTGCGCCAATTAAGAAATAGAATCGAAACTGAAGTACGAGTTAAGACTCTAAGATAAGTAGCCAGCTCAGTGGCTTTATTACCAATAGGAAATCCCACTATGTTATATTGTATCACTATCCTCCCTTTCCTCGTTTTTAGCTTTTTGTTCTACCTAATACCCATATTAACACCTTTGTTTGCATTATTACTCTTTAGAGCATCCATATCAGTATCTACAAAAGCATCAACAACACCTTCTGCATCAGCCATTACATCTTCAAGAGTAGTACCTTTAAAAGCATCAGTGGCACCTTCTGTGTCCTCTTCATCTTCTTTAAAGTTAGAGCCCATAGCATATCATCAAACAAATCATCATAATCATCATCGTCATAATTAATGCCATCATTAGGGGTGGGCAAATCGGGTTTCGGTTCGGGTTGTTCGGGTTTCGGTTTGGGTTTCAACCCGTTCGGGTTGGAGAATTGAACCAATTGGGTTGAAAACGCTAACCCGAACCAAACCGAACCGAATTTAATTCGGTTCGGTTCGATTTGGGTTGGCAATTCGGATCGAATTGGGTTGATAATTTGGGTTAAAATTTCGGTTCGGGTTAATTCGGGTTAGTTCGGGTTAGAATAATTCGGGTTAGTTCAGGTTAGAATGGGTTGGAACAATTTAATCTAAAAATTCTAACAACAACCACTTAAAATCTATTGGTAGAATACAATACCATCTTCATTGGATTACATTGTGCGTCTTCCTTGCTCAAAAGAGAAATCAATTTACTTGGCAATCCATAGTTAAGCACTTATTTAACTTTACAGCTCTGCAACAGAATTAATTTAGTACGTAAAAGAAGATCAATTGAAGCCTCCTTTCTCACCCTTTTGTTTTGGTTGTTTTGTTCCAGAACCATAACCTGTTGTGAAGAAAAGACTAATCCGCAGCTTCCCAATACTCGTCAAGTAGAATGGAATCCATTTGCATCAGTGGGTTTGAGTTGAAGCAAGTGCTTTTAATTTTCAGTATAAGCTAAATGTGTCAATCTGCCAAGCCAGGCTTATAGACTATAAAAGACTATTCATGTCACAAGAACATAAACCTTGTGTATATTTCTGTCATCATTGAGCATTTTGACAATTTAAGGCTTTAAGATTCTAATACAAAGAGGCGATACAGGTAATCTCTTCACATGGGTTTTGCCCATGGAATTAGAATCAAAACTTTCAAGAATTAAGACTATTTGAATCTTGCAACAATTAAAACAAGAAGAAAGCACCGATAGGTAGAATCAACCTCTAATCATGACAAATTTTAATGTCAATCCTGATTTATTTACAGAAGCTACAAAAGGCAGAGGACATCAGCTGTGATTTAATATAATGTTCTAACAAATATCAACTACAAATCATCTTTAATAACATTTCAATAATTAAAACTCTCAATTCCAAATATTTCAAACATCCTTAAGGAACAATTTAATTAAAAAATTATAACAACCACTTAAAATCCAAAAATCTCAATTCCAAACATCCTTAATAACAAATATCAACTACAAATCATCCTTAATAACATTTCAACAATTTAAAACTCTCAATTCCAAATATTCCAAACATCCTTAAGGAACAATTTAATCTAAAAATTCTAACAACCGCCACTTAAAATCCAAAAATCTCAATTCCAAACATTCTTAACAACAAATATTAACTACAAATCGTCCTTAATAACATGTAGTCAAGTACAATAAAACTATAAAAATTACAAATCTAAAAATTAAAATGGCAAATAGCAACCATGATTAAACATCTCCATTCTCCATATGACAAACAAGGCTAATAATCCATCTCCAACACCATCAATACTCAACACAACATCTCCAAATTAGCAATAATTAACCACCATCATAGCAAAATATCGAGCAACAACGGATAGAAAATGAAGCAAATCAGTCCATGCTGCAAAAAAATTAAAAAACTTAATTAAAATTTAGTTGAATCACTCAATATGCCTTAACAATTCTCAATATTACTACTAGCATATTTGTATTATGACTACGCCTTAATTGTAACTGATTATTAAGTTTGATCCAAATCAATATACATAATTACATACTTACTGTTGCAGCAAAAAATCTTCATATTAGAACACTTGGATGTTCCGCTTGTGTCGATTTACGAAGCTCTACATAAAATAAAAAGACTTGAAGTAAATAACTCTTAACTTAAAGTAAACAAATCTTAAAAATAAATAAATAATCATTAATATTTATACCTTTTGTAAGAGCATCCATAAACCCGTTTTCCTCCACCAACACTTGAAGGTTTGTCGTTGAATCAACAAAAAGTGAAGTTCGCAACCAATTTTGTGTCAGTATCAATGCTTCCACCATATCAGGAGTCATAGAACTCCTATATTCATCTAAAATACGACCTCCTGTGCTAAAGGCGGACTCAGATGCAACTGTAGATACCGGAATGGCAAGTACATCTCTAGCTATTTGAGACAAAATTGGGTATTTCGAACTATTAGCTTTCCACCACAATAAAATATCAAATGGAGCCCCCAATGCATTAGGCGCTTGATATTCAACTGACTCCATCAAGTAAAGATCTAGTTCATTTGACAATTCTATGTGATCTCTAGTGACAGCAACCATCTCAGTGTATTTGGAGAAAGGGTCCTCAAATACCTCATCGTCTTCATCCATAAAAGTCAGCCCATTATTAGCACTAACACCCGCACTTTCACTCGGAAATGCACTCACACTTTCACTCGAAAATGTACTCGCACTTGCCCTAGCACTTGGTTTTAAATGTTGAGCACTGTATGCTTCAAAAAGCTTGTTTAACACATCCTTCACCACATCTTTCATCTCAGCACATTTTGCACTATCTTTACCATATAAAGTCTCAAAGCAAAGTGTTGCAAAATTCATTTTCCCTCGTGGATCTAATATAGAAGCAACGATCAACAACTTGTTTATCTTCGAAGACCCCTCCCAATACTCCTCAAAATTTTCCTTCATGCTACTTGCTATCATACTAATATGTGGGTCAAGGCTGTCCGCCATTGTATTCAAAGCCTTTTCAACTTTGCATATCTCGTTGTAGCACGTACTAGATGTCACCCTCAGTGAAGAAGAAAATGATAGTGTGGCCTCATAAAAAATCCTTAAAAACCTGACCATCCGACGAGCATTATCCCAATCATAACTTCCTGGTGGTCCAACTTTTTTTTTCCCACCTTCTTCTTCACGAAAATAAGCATCATAAAGCTTATCCTCATATGCCATTCGATCAAATGCCAATCTAAACTTCAATGCCGTCGTTAACATGGTATATGTGGAATTCCACCTAGTTGGACAATCTAAAACCACACTTCCTCTAGTAGGCTGACCATTCTTCCCCAAGATCTTTTCTTACTCTACACGAATTTGAAATGCTTTCAATCTCGCAGTAGATGATCTTACATACTTCACAGCATTGCGGATACTAATAATACTGTTATCTAGTTTTTTCAACCCCTTATTAACAATAAGATTCATGATATGTGCGCAACAACGTACATGGATAAAGTCACCATTCAACACCAATGCACCATCTCTCCAAGTTTTCAATTTATTCGTCAAATAGGTAATGGCAACTTTATTTGCACTTGCATTGTCCACGGTGACTGTGAACACCCTCTCTATACCCCAATCAAGCAAACATTTCTCGAGCTGCTTACCAATCGTCTCCCCCTTATGATCAGAAATTGTGTTAAAACTGATGATCCTTCTGTGTAACTGCCAATCTTGATCAATAAAGTGTGCTGCTATTGCCATATAACTAGCCATCGTGATGGAAGTCCAAATATCCGTAGTGAGAGACACTCTTTGCTTCTTATAACATAATAAACTCTTCAACGAAGCCTTTTCTGATAAAAATATGTCAAGGATATCCTTAGTAATGGTTCTACGAGATGGGACCATAAACCTAGAACATGCAACACTGCAAAAATGTCTAAACCCAGAATTCTCCACATGCGAAAATGGCAATTCATCAAGAATAATCATTTTAGCAGTTGCTCTTCTAATAACCTCCTGATTAAACCCCCTAACCACAACCTGACCAACTTCTTCATTACCGACACCAATAGTTTCTTGACTTAAAGCTGCTTGATTTTGTAAATAACTTTCATATTCTAAACACCTTTTCAAGTGGTTCAACAAACTACTAGTCCCATCAGTAGATTTACATGAATATTCTTGGCCACAGTAGTTGCACTTACACCGATTATAATCTTCTGGCAATTTAGTGAAATCTTGCCACACCTTTGATCTCGGAGCCATCACTTTTCTTGGCTGAGGTGGTTTTGATGATGTCCTCGATGACCTCTTCCTCTTTGATTCGGATTGGGCTCCTGTTGCCGTTGGTGATATATCACTAACTTTATTATATTCAGTGGATTGGATGTTTTCATGAACTCTTGAGCCATCACTATCAGACATCTGAATCATAAATCCATAACATGATCGCATTAGGTTCTCACAATTTAATTAATAATAACTACAATAACAACAACAACATTTGGAAATATATATAACTTTGTCGAACAACAATTAAGTTAAACACAAACAATAATAATAACACTAATAATAACTACGAATCAACAATTCAGCATATTGCCATTTTCTAAATTAAAAAAAAACAGCAAAAATTAATCAATTAATCAATCAATTATTTAACAATCTCTAATTTAATTAATAATAACAGCAACAAACCCACTCCAATTTAATTAATAACAATCTCCATTTGTTCAATTATCAATCAACAACAACAAACCCACTTCAAATAATTGAATAATTGTCATGAAAGGCCAAATAAAATCGATGTCTAGAAAAGGAAGGCCAAAATCCAAATAGAAATGGAAGGCAAAATTAGTAATATAAGCTTGGCAAGTACAGCCCAAGGAGCTGGACAAAATCAAAAGAAGGTATAGTTAATTAAGTCGATCGGGTTTGGGAGAGTTGAAGAATGAAAATATTGTTTCGTAGCTAAGAAAGCAGTGAGAAAATTGAAGGAAAATAAGAACTGGATCTGAGAATTCTCTAGAACATCATTTTATTGATCAACAACCAAATGATATGTACAAGAGGTTCCTTTATATACAAAGCTGAAGCTCAAATCAATTGTTATAACCAACTAGAGCTAATTAACTACTAATTTAACTACTCACAATAGCTTATAACAATCAATTGATTAAAAATATACAATTTAATTAATAGCAACATGCTGTTAAAAACTTAAAATTTGATTCGGCTTGTTGCCATCAACTGCCAGCAAGTCAGCAAGTTACAGGCTTACAGCGTCGGCAGGGCAAGACAAACCTTGATCTCGGAGGTCGGAGCAGCTACAACGTCGGCAGATCGAGACTATGCTGGGCTGAGTGGGACGCGAGTGAGCTGCGGTGAAGCGCAGTTGCGGGCAAGGCGTGCTGGCTGACGGCGAGTGGGCTGCGGTGAACGGCTAGTGTCTGTTGGAGCTGGACGGGGCTGTTGGCTGCTGCTGTCGTCGTGGGCCACGAAACTCAAAAAGTGAGAACTGAAAAGAGGGAGCAAGGAGGGGGAGGGAGTGAGACGGTTTGTTTAGGGATTTTAGGGATTTTTTGGTGTAAGGTATATATATTTTTAATTTAAAAGCTAAATCTAAAAAAAAAAAAAGCTTCAACCCGAACGGGTTGAAAATTTGGCTCGGATTGAACCCGAACTGAAATTTAACCCGAACGGGTTGAAGCTTTGAACCCATTCGGGTTTAACCAGTTAACCCAAACCAAACCGAACCCGAAATAAATTTCGGGTTCGGTTCGGTTCGGTTCGGGTTAACCCGAACCGAACGCCGACCCCTAGCCATCATCATGAACATTATCCTTAGCAATACCATTTCTTTTATCTATGTAAGTACACCTAAAATATATAAATAAAAATTAAACTTAATAAACAAAAAAATAATGGCTTACAAAGCCAACAAATAAAACAAAAAGAAAGAAGACACAACACGCAGAAAATGATAAAGTTTAAAACAATAAAAAGTTACAACATAGTAATTATAATATCCAAAACTTAGCTACAATTAAATCATAAGAAAATACTCACTGCCAACTCTATAAAAAGGCATATTAGCTATTAGTCTAAATTCCCTCTTTAGAATTTCATGCATAGATAGCTTTTTTACCATTAGAAGATTTTAATAACTCATTATTTGGTAATTCAGTGTTGAATAGAGGGTGTTTGGTTGTAATACACATCATGCTCATTTGTATGTTGGAAGTGCCTCTAGTGGGCATATAACTCACTACCAATCATTTTTTTCGACCTAATCAGGTTCATTAAAAACTTTTTTGGCTTGAGAATCTAATATAAGTGGATCAGATTTATACCTTAACTGGTTTAAGTTCATAAGATGAATTTATGTTCATCATTCTTCACACTACCACTATTTCAAACCAAATCACACCTTAACATAAAATTTTTTAACAAATGGTAGTTAAGAATCCATATCTCATCTATAACTCCATAAAGTGTCATGTCACATGTTACAAAATTTTTGTCTTTTGCACTTGTAGCATGAATAACTTCTGCAACTAGAATTATTCCACTATTTTGAGTAACACAATTTGATTCTCAATCTCATGTTATATAGTGGAAGCCATTAATGTCATATCCTGTGTGTTTAACCACAAAAGGAAGAGGCTTTTGCTATATCCAATGTACGGTATCTGATATACCAACACCATTTCTATATCAACATACACCTATCAGGCAAGAAATGTATGTAAGTATTGTTTTTTGCTTAATAAAATGAAATGAATAGTCTATTACTAGTGAAATCTAATGGTTTATGAGCATGAACCTTATCCATTAGCCAATCAGCAAAGGTACAATTAATGTTCTTCTTGCAACATTTGTCATTTTAATGTGGATGCTTAGTTCTAAGCCATTGCATATGCTCATTAAAAAATTATAAAATTCAGATTGTTAGATTAGAGAAAACAATTGATTTCAATTGAATAAATATTAAAATTTATTAATATAGAGGGTGAATATGTTACCTAATGTATGATTCAACTTCTTGTCTTTGGTTTAAGACATACAAATATGCTTGATCTAATGGGTTTGGATTAACTTGCAACCATTTTCATTAGACAACGGCTTGTCAGTTGACAAGTTTTGCACATATCTAGGTGGCACCTCAACAATACAGATGTTTGACATGCATTCTATGTAGAATATTCCAATGCTTCCTCTACTACATAACTTTCTACTATGCAACCCTTAGGACGGTTATGATTTTGAATATAAGTTTTAAGAGTTTTCATGCATCTCTTAAATGGATACATCCATTGAAGATAAGGTTGGCCATATAGTCTAGCTTCATTCACCAAGTGTATAGTAGATGAACCATCATATTGAAAAAAGAAAGGGGAAATATTTTTCTAATAAGCACAAAGTCACTACAAGGTCTATCTCTAATTTATCAAATGTTGTCACATCCCGTAGTTGCACGCAAGAAATTAAAGAAGAAATACAACCTGATGATATCATCTTTAACATGCTTTGGCAAGATACACTTAAGGGCAATGGGTAAGAATATAACAATCATGAGACTTAAGGTCTTAAAGTTTAGAATCCTTCATTGACATGAAATTTTTTATGTTTGAAGAATACCCATAAAAAACCTTGGTACTTTTTAAAGCTCTGCAAAATCTGGCCTTTTCTTTTTTAGTTATTATGTAATAAGCTAGAGATAGAAAGGTAACCTTGTCAGTTTTAATATCCGATGAAAATTCACCCATACTTTCTGATGCCACAGGATCCATCTTGGACTTATGACCATATTTGTTCTTTCTCGGAACGTTCAGTAGAGCTCCATATATGCTTTCACAAATATTTTTTCAATGTGCCTTACATCTAATTGATTATACTCCAACAAGTATTTCCAATACTCTAAATTATAGAATATGGATTGTTTCTTCCACCATGTACTATCATTATTATTGGAACTTTTGTGCACTTTTTACTTTTACTTTTCTTATTTTATTTTCAATAGACTCTACCAACTATAAGTCCTCTTACCATTCAATGGTTTCGGAGATGGATCTTTCTACTTTATTATTAAAGGCTTTCTTTTGGTCTCGAAATTCATGGTTACTAGGAAGCCAACGATGATAAACTAAATATGCATTTTTTAAATTATCTTTTCGTCTACATTTGGATGTGTCTAAACCACAATATGGACATGTATTATACCTTCTAATGGTGTAACCCACTAAATTTATATATGCTAGGAAGTCATTTATAGTCCATAGCAACACAAACCTTAGATTAAATAATTCTTTTCAGTTAGCATCATAAGCTTCCACCCTAACATGCCATAAAGTTTGTAAGTCTTCTATCAACGGTGCCAAGTACACATCAATGTCATTGCGCGATTGTTGAGGACCAAAAATCAATAAGGATAACATCACAAACTTCAGTTTCATGTATAGCCACGGGTAGAAGATTGTATGTCGTAAGAACAACAGCACAATAACTATATATACTACTAATAAAGCATGTGGATTGATTTTATTAGTTGATACGGCAAGTAAGAGATTTCTAGGATCTGATACAAAGATAGGCAACTTTCCATCTACTAACTTTTATGATGGTGAGTCAATTGAATGTCAAAGCTTACCATCAACCAACATCTTATTTGCAAGCCAAGTTAAATCCTTGGCAATTTGTGATTAATGAAACATATGCCTAAATATAGGAATGAGAGGAAAATACCATAAAACCTTCGCTGGAATACCTATTATATATTTGTCAACACTACCATCATTTTTCTTCCATCTAGACAAACCACCAGTAAGACATTCAGAAAGCCTTTCATACTCTTTTTTATAGAGTATGCTATCATTTGGACAAGCATATATTTTCATATATTCTAAGCTTAAAGTAAACATTGTCCTTTTAGCCTTGTACATAGTCTTTGGGATTTCATTTTTTTAGGTAACAATTCTTTTAAAAAACTCAACAGTGTGGTAAAAATGCTCCCAGACCATTAAATTTACCTGTTATTGAACAACTTCATGAAAGTGACTAACTTAGTGAACTTTGTACATCCTAAATACATAAGTTTCTCAGCCTGTTCTAAATGTGCTCTAAATGCCTTAAGGTCTCCATCACAATCTTTGTAAGTATTATTAACCATATCCACTATACTCCCATTGTTCAAGTCCATAGGCTCAAATGCAAAATCTACATACAAGATGGGGTGGTATAGGTATCTTCCCCATGCCAAGTCCAAATTTTATAAGATTATACAAAACCATGCCAAAACAGTTGTTCGATTACAATCGTAAGTCTGCAATATGCTAAATTCCAACATCAATAACATGAATAGCTAATGACACTATTGTCTTCGACATTTTCAACAATAAAGTTCACAAAATCGATGACCCTTTTTTCATACTCAAATAAGATTCTACTACAATCAATCTTATTTTTAACAAGTTTTTATCATAATACATAAAAAAGGGCAAACATGAAACAATAACTTTTTTACTTTTCTGACTTCTTTTTTCATTATAAAAAAAATTAATAAACTAACAATGATTTTGTCGAACGTTGAACTGGAAAAAGGATCAAATCATGTCAGCACCACATACTAGTCAATACTTGCATAATAAAAAGAAAACCAATAGTAAAATACAAAAAAAAATTGAAAACTTAAAAAGAAGACAAACTAAAAAATTCAAAACAAAAAAAAATAGGAACCTATATAATCAATTTCACTCGAATAATTTACATGAAATTACTTAGAACCATGTGTAACAAACTATTTGGCCTATATGTACCATTGCTTTGTTATAAAATAAAGAACAACATCTATCCAACTTAATAAAAGACTAGTGTTGATACAATTATTGGGCAGTAATAAAATACACCAAAAAACATAAACAATATTAGACCTATATTAATCAGTTCATACATATCACAATCGGGTGATGCATATGACATATAAGAGGTTGCTATCAAATTCTTGTAATGCGATTGTGAAAAAAAATAAACAAACTCAGTAGTATATTGAAATATATTTAATTTACTAAGTTTATTACCTACAAATGCGTATTAAAGAACTAAAATACCTTGGTTTTGATCGCATGCACTGCAAGAAAATTTAAAGGGCCCTAGAACATAGCAGCAAAACATCGATATAAAAGAAATGGTAGTAAATAATACAATAGTGAAATAAAAAAAGCATATCAACAATTGGAAAACGTGGTTGCCCTATATCTCCAGTTTTTGAGAAAAAGATAACCTTTACCTAAGTAATATATTCATAAGATACAAATCAAAGGAAAGATTTTGATGCAAAATGGTATGCAAAAATGACCACTTGCAAGCCTTGATGGATAATAAAAATAAAAGTACAGAAATTGACAATGCTATGGATAAGATACATGACTTGCAGAAATATCCATATTTTAGTAATTAAGCTTTATAATTTGGTAATAAATCTTTAACTATGTATTACCTTCAAAATATCATGTTCCCAAAATGATGGCAAATAACAATTAAATCGATCTACTTTTTGTTCAACTATTATCCTAAATTAATTAGTTGATATTAAATCCAAAAAGGTAGATATTTAATGTACGAAAAAGTCAAATTTCGCATAAGAATGTAATCAAATTGAAAAGTAAGGAAATAAATAAATCATGCCTCAAAATTATCATTGAAATATAAGAAATGAGAAAGGAATCGTATTTTATGAAGACCACTTTTTACTAGAAATTTTTTTTGCCTAGATTACAAAATCAAGAGAACATTTATCAATATATAACTCCATGTCACTGAGATATAATATTTTGGAAAAGAAAAAGAAAAAAATGGTAAGACATAGTGCGCACACTCAACACACCCCTCTGTTGCATCCTGGCCAAGAAAATCGTATACAGATATAAAGCAACCTCATTAGCAACCTTAAACAATCTTAGCTTTATCTATCCATCTCCATCTCCATCAACTTCAACCTTTACAAATAAAAAATATAAAAATCTTCACTCTCTTTATCTCTATCTCCTAGTCCAATTTCTTAACTAACTGAATCCAACTTCTTAACTAACCCCATCATCTCAGTTAGTCAGTTACTCGCTCACAAACTTCACAAATACAAACTTTCACTCAACCACTTGAGGCCTCGAGTCCTTGGCTCCAAATCCCAATCCAAATTTTTAGTGTACAAGCCTTGGTCATTAAAATGGATCTTTTGTTTGTTAACAAATGGTAAATATGGGTAATAGGTTTAGGGAAAGTTCGAGTCTCAAAGATAGGTCAACGGAGGAATCAACAGTGATTGAGCAGAATGGTGATAAGTATGGAAGAAAGAGAAGGGATGTGAGCTCTAAAGATGAATATTCTAAGATTGTTTCTAGTACTAGTAGTGCCAATGAATTGAATGATTAAAATGGTAAACAAATGTGTGTTTTTTATTGGATACTCTGTGTGCTCAATTTCCCAGTTTTTAAATAAATTTACTTGAAGTAGAAGAATAGAACCTGGAATTAAAGATTTAGGGCTACAATCCTTTGGTTTGCATGACAACATTAGGGAGATGGATGATTCGCGTTGCGTCAAGTCATCACCCTTGGTGGTCATGGTGGTTGGCTTGAATTCAATCAATGGGTCTATGATTCGGGTGTTGCTTCACTATTTGATCGATGGTGGTAGTGGCTAGTCGTGATTGGAAAACTAAGTGTAGGGAACAATTGGCTAGCTAGGGTTTGCGCAGTGGTAGTGACTGGCTGATTGAGAGTGTGAAGATGAGTGTTCAAGCTAGGACTTAGTGTGTTCTTTATGAGAGTGAGAGTGACGATGAGTGTGGTGAGTGTAATTTTGAGTTTTGAGTTTAGGACTTAGAAAAATCATTTGACAATCTAGACGCTACATTTCAAATTCTAAACAAATAAAATATTACTTATAAATTTGGTCAAAGAAGGTCAAATTTAAATTTCTATCACAATATTTGTGAATAATTTAATTTCTATAACATGCATATCATAAACTCTTGATAGACAAATATTCTATCACAAGTATGTCATTAATCGTTTGATAACCAAAATTCTATCACGATTCTATCATACTTACATGATAAAATAATTCTTATCATTAAGTGACTTTTATCTATTGTCATTTTTCTTGTAATGTAAGTGGTTTAATGAGAGTTCTATTGAAATCTAGTTAGATATTTTGAAAAAATTAAAGGAGATCGCCAATCCTAAGTGTACCTTTCTTTTAGATCCAGAAGTGAAGACATGAACATAAGGTCGACTATCTATTAACGTTGATACTTTTACCCATTGTGACCCATCTACTTTTGAGTTAGTATTATCTGGCCATGAAAGTTGCTCACTTAATGCGAACAATAAGTTTTAAATTAAAAGGTGAGGTTAAATGTAGAGGAAGATAAAAAACAAAGGTAATACAATCTGAACTTAAGTTATTCAGTAAGTCATTTAATTTAATTTTTTATTATATATAATACTTATTTTTGCATGTTAATGCCCATCAAATCAATTAGGTCTATTGATGAATTTTTTAGTTCGATTACAATCATATATTCATCATATTATAAATGTTGCTGATTGACACTAAAAAGTGTACATTTAATAAAGATAAAATTATTAGTTTTTCACTTATTGTGTCGATTAATGCGTTCATTATTTCTAAATTATTTTAATACTCCCCAAATATATTTTATGTTAAATTAATTCGTAATTTGTTAATTTTTATCTTGTAAATATTTTTCAGGAATAAAGATGGAATTGGAATTGAAAGCGGTAACAAAGAAGAACTACTAGAACACAATTGAGGAGATCTAATAATAAAAAAATAAAAAATAAAAACAAAAAAAAATAAAAAAGAACAAAAAGACAAAAAAGTAAAAGGCAACCAAAACATTGGTTGCCTGTGATGGTCAGGAGGCCATCACGCCTCCTGGCCATCACACTTCTCAACAATTCAGTTTATTTATTTTTGTGCATTAATTTATTTAATTTTATGTTTTATTATATGGTTGGTTTTAAAATACCGCCTAAACTGTTTCATTTAATGGCTGGTTTCACCGCCTAATTTATTTATTTATTTTTCAGTTTATTTATTTTTATTTCGCAGTTGTGGCTAATAGGCTTGAGTGAGGATGAATGGGTACAGATGATTACAACAATTTACTAAAAGAGTTATACTCTCACTTAAATGATTACGACAATTTACGAAAAGAGTTATACTCTCACTTAGATGACTACGACAAATTATATGGACCTGAAAGGATAAACAAGCTTATTCACATATTTTCATATTATGAGAATTGGCCAACATCGTCTAATCAATGGATGACCATGCCTGAAATGGGGTATCATATAGGATTGTGCTATAATGTTATCTTATTCCACTTGTCCTCTGTATGATGTCTTACATTTTTACCTTTTGATATCTAAGCCATTGCATATACTATCTCGTAGAAATGTTGCTCCTGGATATATATTTGGCAATCATTTTGTTGAGGTATAATTTATTATTTTATTAATTTAAGTCATGTTCTATTTTAATTTACGCTTATTAATTATAAGCTTTTACAAGTATTTTTAACATTGGTCATCTTGTTCCACTTGTAACGTTTGATTAGGCACATATCATCGCCTTATTGCAAACAAATGGGAGATTTCATATGCTTCTCAAATACAGCATTTTAGAGAAATTATAAGTCCTAAGGTTGCTACTACAAATAGAAGTTTTAGACAATTAACTCTATAATATTTTTCAGATGTTTATTTTATTTTTTTTGCCTTAATTTTGGCATGCCATTGGGAGGAAAGCAAAATGACCACGGAATCCAATTGTAAATCACTTCTATAAAACTTTTGAAATATTTTTATATTTATTCATTTTCATTTTTTCTTACTCTTTAAATGTTCCTTTCTCATGTTATTGCTCCATTAGCTTGAAAATTTTAGATATATGTTGTGGATTTTGAATAACTACATAAGAAATTTAATGAAACATTTATTAAGGGTTTATAAATGAATTTAGTGGGTTCAATGAGTAAAACCACTATTATTATAAAAATTTAGTCTAGTAAGGGTATATTGGGTATTTAAATAAATTTATCAAGTAAAATTTAAAATTTCAAAATTTAATTGTGCGTTTATTTAGTAATTAAATTTAGCAAGTAGTTTAGAGGATTCAATTTGGCCCACCCAATACTAAATCTTGAACCTGAATTGCATTAATTTTTATGAGGCCCATGGGTTTGTGGATCGAATTAAATTATGTTCTAATATGATCTTCTATCTAACCAAATACACTTACATAATTAGTAGTTAATAAATGAGAATATAATAATAAAGTAAATGTTAACATAAATAAAAGTACATAAATGTTACAAGATCATTCAAAGATCAGATATTATCAGGAAACAAAATCTACCTTATTTTTCCAAATTTTTTTATTTACAAGAGGACCGCTATTTTTTTTTTTTCCAGAGTACCTCTCATTTTCTTTGTCAATACATAATTATTCTCTATCAAGTTTAGAATGACCTGTGATTAATAGATTAATCAAACCATAACAGGACTTTATTAATACGATTCTCATTCTGAAATGGAGAATTGTAGCCAGCAACACTCACTACAAGAAAAAAAAGGTACTATAAGTCAAACTACGATGATCATCTGAAATTTTGTAGTTGAAAATTATTGCTGATTCCCAGGTTGAATTCTTGAAACTTTTCTTTAATGCAGAAGCTTGAGTAGAAATGCTAGTGTCATCCATCAAGCCACCAAATCTTCTTACAACTACATATTTGTGTTTAGGGAGCTTGATTGGATGAGCTTGCAATTGGCTTGATTAAGGAGGGTTTTTTTAGAATTGGACAACAAATGACGAGTTGCAAAATGGTCCATTAATTGATGGAATAATATTGGTCAACACTGGTGCTGTCATTGTGATTTTTGCTGATTGATCATTGTTGCCTTGGAAGTATGAGTATAAGCTGAAAAAGAAAATAGGAAGAAAATATATAGCATGATCTTAATTTATAAAACTATACATACGTATTTATCACAATTAATTGAAGAAAATCTTCATTACAAGTCCTATTTTTTTAAGGTTAATTTTAAATTATCTCTTATGAATTGAATACTTTTAAATCACTGTCTTTATTTTTGAAAATCTCAATTTACCCTCTCATTTTTATTAAGAAGACAAAAAAAATCATCAACGCACCTCAAATTTTTCCCTTATCTTTTGACTATATATAGGGATAATTTGTCAAAAATAAGGAGACAATTTAAAGATAGTCAATTTATGAGGAAAGTAATTTGAAAGGGAGGTAATTTAAAATTTATCTTTCCTGTATCAAATTAGTATGTACAAGAATTAAAAAAAAATACACACGACCATGCCTTACTTTAAATAAAATATGACATGTTATTGAGGGAAAAATCTTCAGTATTGTGATGTTTATAGTACTTTTAAAAAATTATTGACTATACCATGTATGCAACCACAAGTAAACTATAAAACAACTAAAATAAAAGCACATTTGTGCACAAAAATAAAGAAGTAGATCATGGATTGAGTGAGATGCTTACATTCTGAATCCTCTACCGGCAGCATCCTTATAGGAACTAGAATTGATTGGTACTGTAGAAACCCACATAGCATTTTTATAGCTTCTGATTTCAAACTCATTTTGGCTATGAATCACATCATATTCAGCGCACTAAAGCCTCGTAGTACAATTATATGGCAATTCAAATCCCTAGCTTTCACTTTGTTTAGCCACCACCATCATTACTATTACGACCAAAAAGATCCATTTTTGGTCGAACCCATTTGATCAATGGCTTAAAAACTTGAACCCTTAAGCTTTTTTTCGCGTATTAAATTTTGGCTCTTCAGTTGGTTTCACTATTTGAATATTGACCTTGCGAGAGAAAGTAAAGCCATTTTTGTGGTTGTTATTTTCCCGTTTCTGAGACTTAATTCTAGTGGCTGCATGTGCTGCAACGTTGCATGTTTTAGCGCTTTCTTTTTATTAAAGAAAGTTATATTTGAAGCATTTGAATTTAGTGCTAAACCGACATTTTGTTATTTTTTAAAATATAATTTGTAATTATTAAATAAGAATATAAAAATAATTAAATATTGACTTATATTGTTATACATGCACATGAACAAAAGATTATGAAGAGTTCAGCACAAGTCATCTCAACACAAGATCTAAGTTTATCCTAGAAATATTTCTCATAACGACATTATTTAATAACTTAATATTAAGCTAAAAGTTAATTCAGTTTTAACAAATTAAAGATTTTAGAAAACATATTGTGTACCACTATTTTTTTCATTAATATTTCTATACTATGTATACATTTATTTTATGAATTGATGGTTAAAAATAATAAAACGAAGTATTTCGTGCTTATTTGGAGCTTTTTTTAAAAATAGCAATCGCCTTTCTAAAGTTATAAGTAAAACAAAATGGTAATATTAATAAGAATGGCAACGACTCAGTCGGTTATGATACAAAGATGCCAATATCTATAAACATGCTCTTGTAAGCCTAAATTGGGATATGAGTCCAGAATTCCCTATATAGATGTATAATTAACCATAAAAAATTCATTAACAAACAAATAAGGGTAATTTTAATATAAAGACTTGACGTTGCTAACTGTTTGAGGGAATTATGAAAGTAAAGGTAGACAAACGGCACGATGACATGTGGCAAAAGAGAGTCAAACAACTAAAATCACAATTGTGAACATAGTGGTAGGACAGCTAAAGGAGAGCTGGGAGGTAAGCTCCTCTTAAAGAATAGCAATTCCAGAAAAGACATGTGATTTCGAAGGGTATAATCAGAACTCAAAATTTCGGTTGTTAAGAGCACATGTGAACAATGTACTCGATTTGAAAAATAAAAAATATTTCACCTTTGGCTGAATATAAGGAACCATTAACAAGAAAGATACCTTAGCTAAGCCAATGAACAGGTGTCATGTCAGCTAGAGCTGGCAAAACGGGTCATCGGATCGTGTTCGTGTCGTGTCAGCTTCGTGTCGTGTCAAATTTAGGTCGACCCAAACCCGACCCATTTAATAATCGTGTCAAAATATTGAGACCCAAACCCGACACGGAAAAATAATCGGGTTACCCAATAACCCGTTTAATATATATATATATTGAATAAAAGTAACATCAAATATTTACACACTATCATACATACGTATGTGCATAACTACATACATACATACATACATACATAATTTATCGATATTATAAAATATACATATCTACCAATATATTACACATTTACACTATTGAAGTTTTAATTTTATATATGTATATATATATAATATTATATATCAATATTATAAAATATACATGTCTATCAATTTTTACACATTTACACTATTGAAGCTCTAAATGTATGTAAAATTTTATAAATAAAACACTGTGTTTATATTCACCCTTTTAAAGAAAAAAAAAAGAAAATCATCTCTAATATTTGAGTTTTAATTATAAGAATATGTAAATTATTTTAAAATAGAAAATATAATTGGGTCATTGATCGGGTAAATGGGTCAAGAATTTTAACCCAAACCCGACACGGAAAAAAATCGTGTTGACCCGGACCCGACCCATTTAATAATCGTGTTAAATTTGACTACCCATACCCATTTATTTATGTCGTGTTCGTGTCGGGTAATCGGATCGTGTCAAATTTTGCCAGCTCTAATGTCAGCTACTCCTTGCAGTAGTCCAAAACGTAGCAGGACCACAAGCTGAAGGGAATGCCACATAAAAAGTAAGGGGAGCAATAGGGTGGCTAATGGTTTCCTTGGCCCCCAAGCCAAAGAATATCACTATTTCGGGATCACTAATCCAGTTACACAAAGGCTCTCACCTGAGGGAGGGCAACCACTAATTAGGCACTACATGCACAAAATTACCAAATGGCTTGCAAGCACACTCCACAAAAGCTCATGGTTCACTCTAACAGTAACAACAATTCATTATTTCATCCACCACTCCTCTTCTTTCTTATCTGAGTCGATTCTCAATTGTTTTACGGCTTTGAGGTCTCTTTTGACCTTAAGGCATCTTTTGTTCTTTCATTATATTACTTGAATGTCCGAGTATAGACGTCAGCCACCGTTGGCTCTACCCCTAACGTCAGCATCTTGCTCTGTTTTACAGGAGTTGATCAGTCCAAATCTAGAGGCACTCAACCTCATTTTCTCCTCAGCTTATTCCCCTCTTCATCTATAATCTCCTCACATAGTTAATCTCTTCTATTTGCATGTGAACACCCTAGACATTATTTTTATTGTTTTGTTGGTCAACCTAAAAAATAGCACAAACAATTGTTTTATTGTTTTATTGGTCAAGCTAAAAAATAGCACAAACAATTTGGTGCGTTTGAAGCAACATGGATGATGATCATTCCTCCAACGACAATCTTGCCATCATGGTGCACAATGAGGAATATGATAATGAGCCCATCATAGAACCTCAATTGGTGTTCATCACGATGATGAGTTTATCAATTAAAGGCACTTTGATGAGTTTGCTGACAAGATTTGCCATGCCATGGGTTTGCAAGTTTAAAGCCCAGATGGTGGCCCTTGTAAACAAGTCATAACACAAGCCTTAGGTAAAAAGCTCGCGACCCAACAGCAAAAGGCACCTGAAGCAAGCAAACAGCTCAACCCCGCCACCACCAAATCTAAGGCACAACCAGTTTGCTCCAAAGATGAAAGATCTACTGCTAACAACCGATCTAGCAAAGGTAAAAAATGTGGCAAACGACCAGTCAAAGATTTATGAGAGCAGGAGGAGTGTTGGGTTATTTATGTTGATAGATCTTTTAATTCAAGTGGTAGTAGAGCGAGTCTGATCATTATAAGCCCAAGTGGAAAGAAGCACTATTATGCAATGCAGTTCGACTTTAAAGCCTCTAACAACAAAATTGAATATAAGGCAATCATTGTTGCATTAAAAGCATACAAAGTTCTTAGTGCAGGAAAGCTTATCATCAGGAGTGATTTCCACTATTATTGAGAGAAAATTATTGATTTCATATAGAGGTCTATAATTTACAGGTTCAGTATTCCTAACGCCATAAAAAGTGATAAGGGGAAGCAATTCGGCAGTCAAAATTTTTTAGATTTTGCTCAGAGTTGGGGAAGGCCGACAAGTACTCTTCGCCATCTCACCCTCAATCCAATGGCCAAGAGAAGTCTATCAACAAAATTATTAAGGGAAACTTGAAGAAGAAGCTCGAAGGTAGAAAAGGAAATTGGGTGGATGAATTGCCAAGCGTTCTTTGGGCCTACAAGACTACTCAAAATGTTGCTACGGAGGAGACACTTTTGGCCATTGCCTTCGAGATTGATGCAATTATACACGTTGAGATTGGCATTCCTTCTAATAGGACAGCTCACTTCAATGAGGAGGACAATATGTCCCTTATTGCGGCTGACTTAGATTCATCAACAGAGAAAAGGGCAAGAGTTGAACTCCAAATGGCTACATAATAGTATTGAGTCTCTAGGTTATTTAATGAGAAGGTTCACCCATGGGCTTTCAAAAAAGGTGATATGGTGCTCCGGAAGACAACTCATAACATGAAGGTTGCCTTAGAAGGAGTCCATGGACAAACTGGGAGGGTCCCCACCAGCTGAATAAGCCAGTTGGATCAGGTACTTACAAGTTACTACACATGGATGAGACTATAGTTAAGCACCCATCGAACGTAGCTATGCTAAAGAAGTAATATCGGTAGTCCTCTTTTATCACTAATCCTCCAATTTCTTACTCTTTTTAAATATGTATTTATAATCTTGTGTGTAGGCCATTGTGGGAGCTGTACTAGCTTCCTCCAATAGTCGGTTTTTATTTTTCAATTCCTAAAAGTTGTTTTGACAAGTTAAGAGGCCTACAAGATTTGCCTCACTCAGGTTAACTTCTGCCATGTCATGTAATGATGTAAGCTCTCGTTACCTAGAGAAACGTTATCTGTGAATGCCTACATTTCGTTTATGAATGCAACTATGTTTGATCTCCTTATTAAATGAATTAATAATGAATTCTTTCACTTGAATGAATGAAGTTTAACTCCATACTTGATGATTTATTCAGTCGCCTCATGGTTGTTTATTCCTAAATTATCTCCATTAACATTTTGCCATTGATTAATGTTTTTAAATTCGTACTTTAAGCCAGCACAGTTGTTAGGAAAATGACACCATCAAATGGACTTGAACAAGAAGCTCTCCTAGAACATTTGATCCGATGGATAAGCTCCAAGACATAATTAAAGCATATTTATACCGAGGCAATGAACAAAAGCAATAAAGACTGCAGCACTTCATATGAAATCTGAAGATACTAAAAATTTAAGATGGGAGTGGAGGCTATAGAAGACCTAAGAACAAGAGCGAATCCACAAGAATCTAGTAAAGATACACCTCTAGAACTAAGTCACCCTTACATACTCCACCAGAGTTAAACCTTCATAAAATTACGCCTCAATGAGGGAATGACGACATCCTAAACGATGAAATAACCACTATATATTATGGGAGACACAAATGCTCCTTTGTGTATAATATGATAAGGCAAGAACCCATGGAAAAGCTCAACTGCTCTAAAATGCTCGCAAGGCATTCTTCATAATATCTTAACCCACCGTTTATTTTATGCACTAATTTGTCATCTATTTAAATCACCTTATGAGTTATCGCCCTAGGAATTATCACTCATGGGAGCTAAGCTCTACTTTGTATATCATATTGTGTAAGCTCACCTTCGACACATAGACTGAGAGCTCCTCTCCATAAGACTATGTATTATTCGTATGGATGGCAGAAATCCTTGAATGATGGGGCTCCTTAAGGATTTTTCCCATTTATGAAGGGTATAAAGACGATTTTATACCCAATTTATTATTCGAGACAAGGACAAGATGATTTTTACCCTTTTTTCTGGGAAGGGACAAGACGATTTTTTACCTTTTTTTTAAAGAAGGGACGAGGATGAGCTAGAACCCTCATTCCCGCCCTAATTCCCCATTTTCCCATTTTGATTTTGATTTTATTTTTATTTTTTAGAAATATTAATGAATAAATAATAAAATTTAAGTTATAAAATATTAAATATTAAATATAAATAACAAATATCAAAATATTTATACAAATATACAATGAAATTTTTGTGCCTAGTTAACTAATTGTAGTCTTAAATTACTATTCAATCAGGTCTTATTTAAAAAGACCTTGACCCAAAATTTTTATTTTAAACTTTTATCTAATAAAACAAAAAAGTAAAGCAAAAGCTAAAGCTATAACATCCAAACTTTACTGAGATATATGTTAAACGGGTGGGTCGCCCATGATGGGCCAACCTGACCTGACCCGCACATGGTAAGCAGTTACCATGTGCAGTTATAGAGAGTTGAAGGAAGTTGATTTAAAATCATCTTCCCACGTTAGTTTCCTGTGAGTAGCCAACTCCCTAAAAAAAAAGTAAAAAACACACAGAGAAAAAGTGATAAGCAAGAATCTTCATTTTCTTCTCTTCTTCGTGAAGACATAATAAGAACATTGAACAACTCATTAGAGGAGGATTTCCAATTGTGATTTCTTTTCGACCATTGACATGATCCAACATTCGATTACTCCGTTGCTTAATTTGAGAAGAAAGGTATTTCTAGAATCCTTATTTTTCCTTCAATATATTGTCTAGCTTTATTTTTATTTTTAATTTTAATTTTAATAGATTAAATCAAATTTGAAAACTAAAAACTGTATTAGTTATTTAAGGGTTTTTGGGGATCACGGACCCTCGAGAATCCCTTTTTATTATTTGAAGAGGGGACAAAGATCCCTTTCAGCAATTATAACGGGACAAGAGGGGACAAGAATATATGCAGAATATTAGGGATTGGTAAGGAAATGTCAATCCCTTCCATTACCCTCCTCATTGCCATCCCTAATTATTTATCATGCAAAAAGCACATTTTTGAATGGGCTTATAAAGTAAGCGTCCTGAAGATGTAGCACCATAAAGAAAGCTAAAGCTCCAACAAATATTCAGGGAATGGGTAGAGAATTCCTCCCCATTAACTCCATTTGGCTGAAGAAGTTCATGTGTCCTGTGATGAGATGCGAACCCCAATAAATTTGTGGGAGCAATCCTGCATAGATATTGGGCACCACTGCCCACAAATAGAGGTGGCAAAAATACCCGCCCGGTCCGGATCCGGACCGTACCCGGGCATTGCGGGCTGGGTAATACCCGGCCCGGGTATGAAGCCGGGTCGGTTTTGGGCATCACTTGATAAACCCGGAACCCGGATTTTATTAAAAAAATTATAAAATATATATTATTTTAAATATTTTATATTTATTTGACTTATTTATTATACATATATAAAGTTTTAAACACTTAAAGTTTATATTTTCATGTCAAATTTTATTGAAATAAATTTAAAACTTATAAAATTACTAAAAAATAAAAAATATATACACATAAAATATTAAAAAATATAAAATTCGGGTACCCGAATTAAAATCCGGCCCGGACCCGGACCGGTTGCATCCGGGCAGGGTCCGGTCATGGCAATACCCGGACCCGGCCCGGGGTTTTGCCATCTCTACCCACAAAGGACAACTCTAGAATTCATCAAAAAAAATTTAGAAAAATTACAATTATGACAAGCCAAATAACGAAACATCACCTCTTACCCACAAACACTTTAGTCTTAAATAAATGTCAGCCAATAAATCCTAAATGAAGTCATGTGATCAAACATCCAAAACACAAAAACAATACGAAAACATTAAACAAAGTTTCACAGGCAATCTAAAGTATTTGAAAATAGACAAAGCATAAAAGTTTTTTCAGATGCCATCGGGGGGCATCTGTAACAAAGCAAACATCAAAGAAATTGATTTAGGCAGCAGAATCAACTTCTTCACCAATAAGAGAGGTTAGCTCCAAGAGAGTAGAAGGATCAGTGCTTGGGAGAACCTCATTGATCATCTATGTGACATCCTAGGAAACCCCTTCAATAGCCTTCCTAACTAGGGGTGGGCACGGTTCGGTTCGGTTCGGTTCGAAATTAAGTAGAACCGATTTAAATCGGTTATTTTATAAAAAGAACCGAATAAGAACCAAACTCAATAAGAACCGAACTCAAACGGTTCTTTTCGGATCGGTTTGGTTCGGTTCGGTTTTTTCGGTTCTTAACTTATTGGGTCTATTTTGAATTTTTAAATTTTTAGCTCATTGGGCCTCATGAATGTAATAATTTTTTTCAACAATTAATTTATCCTAATTTTATTACAAATATTAACAATAAATACAAAGTATTCAAAACACATTTTATCACTAATATTTTTCTAACTATTAATAAGATACTCCCAAAATATGAAATATTAAAATTTCAAAATACATAACCAAACTCCAATACTCCATCTATATAAACATAATCATAATGTTATAAAGAGAAATAAAAATAACAACAATTACAACTTACAACAAAAAATAAAAAAAAAAATTACAAACAAACGCCAACAACATTCTCCGATCTTCATCAATAATTCGGTTTTTCGGTTCGGTTTTTCAGTTCAGCTAAGTGAACCGAATACCGAACCGACATTTCGGTTTTTTTTTACAAATGGTATATTCGGTTTTTAAAAAAAATAAAAACCGAACCAAATTAAAAAAAAACCGTCGGTTCGGTTCGGTTTTTTTAAGACTCCGGTTTTTTTGCCCACCCCTATTCGTGATTGCCTTTTCTTCCTATTCTTTTATCAGATCCAGGATGTCTTTCTTCACCACAAACGGCTCTAAGTAAGGGGCCTCGAATTCGGGATCCTCCTTTTAAATCTCTGAAATGATAAAGTATAAAGATGCGCGAGCCTCCTGGTCATTTTGCTCCCGAACCTATTAGGTGACTCTCCTCTCCACATTTAACTCATCCTCTAGCTCCTTATTTTCAGTCTCCTATTTTTCTTTTTAGGATTCCATTAAGGATGTCACCTTCTGCAATTGCTCATTCTACCATTTGTTAGCACGCCGGCACTCCCTGTGAAGTTAAACCATTTCCTCCTCGTACTTGGTGGAGGAGGATTCCCTAGCCAGGTCATAATCCTTCATCAACATAAACGCGGCCTGAAAACAAAAGGAATGTTAGCTCTTTATAAAGAAGGGATGAGAAGGAAGATGATTATTCTAATTAAGTAGTAGAGAAAAACTCACATATTAGTAAGCTTTGAAAGCCCCAATGACAGTATCAAAGAGGCTTTATTTATGCAGGGTTGTATCCGCATTCGCCGTAAGATGTTCACTTGAGAGCTAAAAGTATTTCTCTAAGTGAGGAGGATTGTTGCCAGCAGTGGGGTCCAAATCCACGATCCCTTGTGAGCCCAAAGAGAAGGCAACCTCAGGAAATTTCCTCTTTCTAAAAAGGCCTGGAGCAGCACCAGAAGGTTCCTTTGGATCGACATAAACGCGTGTTGGGATCTAGTTATCCTACCAAATGAATAGAAAATTGTCCCACGACCAAGGGAGCTCAACTTTTCCTTCTTCTCTATTGACTTAAACATAAGGCTCACGAAAGCTCGCTTGTTTAAAGACCTCTATTTACTTCGGCTAACACCAGAGGGGAACTGAATACCTATAAATAGTAGCATAACTGTTAATCAGCAAATAAACAACAAAAGAGGAAAGCTAAACAAAGCAAGCAGTGGAAGAAAGGAACAAAAGGAGAAAAGAGAAGCACCCATCATTGATCTAATGTGATCATCAGAGAGGAAGCGCTTCTCAACAAGTTGAAACTTGATTAGTCTCTTCTCATTTAGCATATCACCCCTCTTAGCAAGCTTTGTCTTATGAGAAGCCACAAAATCTCTTATTTTCTTTATTGGATAATCCTTTTTACTCCACATAATATCTACAATAGAGTAAGGGGAACGTAAATCAGTTTCCACGAAAAAGGGACAATAAAAACAAAAAAGAATAGCTAAAGGGGGCACCTACTTTTTGAGTTATAGGATGTCCTGACATGGCTCACTCTGCCTCTGAACTCTACTGTAGAGGCCCAGTCATCATCCACAAAAAACCACCCGTGCTTGAACCTTTTTTTCAAAGCAGGTATGGGCGTTACCAGATTTTTGCCCGATGTCCAAGGAGTGAGATAAATTGAGGCCGATAAAGGAGGCTTTTTAAGTTGGTAAAGCTCTTTTATATCCCCCAAGGCAACCTCTTCTTCAAAAAAACTCTCTCTAGTACATGCAGCAGCCTATAATACTTCTCTAAGCAATCAAAAGTTTAAGAGGCAACCTAAGGCCAAAATGGAATAAGTTGATATAGAAAGAAAGCCCGGAATGAGGCCAATCGAGTCTTTCATCCTCACCAGGAATCCTAAGCCTAACAAAAGGAGAGATATGATATTTTCTTACAATAAAATCTTGGTCCTCTTGCGACACTTTAAAAAAGGGATTAGATAGTGGGGAATGGCTGATTGAATCGGGAGGGGGGGAGTTGAAGCATAGGGAGGTAGGAGCACCCTTCCCTTTGGAATTACGGTCACTCTTAGGAGTTTTACTCTTCTTTTTGGGTTTCAAAGAAGGTAAACTCCTATGTTGGTCAAAAGTAGTGGTACTCTCGTCGTCAACATTAGAATCCTCCCCAAAAACTACTCCTAGGTCTTATCTCTTCCTTCCCTCCTCTGGATTCCCTGGAGTTGTCCTTAGATCTCTCCTCGCTCAGTTCAGAGAAATGACTATATCTAGGGGCAACATGGGATTGAGATAACTCCCCACGATCACCATTCGAATCCTCACTATCTTCCAAAAACATACCACTCTTTTTTCTCTTCATATCTAATGCAAAACCACCGAGCAACAAACTCAACATAACCAACAAAAAAAAAGAAAAAAAAAGATGAGGAAAAAGAAGGTCATACCTAGATACGAAGCGCGGAGAAGAGTTGCAACAGCAGAGCAGCAAAGAAAACCCCTGCACTACAACAAAATTCAATCAAAACATATGACCATAAAGAAAAAACAGAAACAAGAAAAAGACAAAAGATAACTGTAAAGCAACTTGAATAAGCACAACAGGATACTCTATAAGCATATTATTATTTTATCACTAAACTTATTCTGACATATTATGTCAGTATTATAATTTAGTAAAAAAAATATTTTATTATTAAATATTTTTACTGTTATTAATTTACCATCATTTCGTTAGAAAAATATTAATGTTTAACAGAAAATGAGTTAAAAATCGATTTTACCCCCAAGAGAATAAAATATAATTTTACCCTTTGAGAAGAAATAAACAATGAACAAAAATAAGATTTAGAAAACAACTAAAAATTATAATTAATAAAAAATAATCAATAATATGTAGAATTACAATAAAAGGCAAAGAACAATTAATAAAAATTTATGATTCAAAATTAATATTATAACCTATGAAATTCAAGTATTAATCACAACTAAAAATAATAACAATAACAATTAATAAGATTTAGAAAATAACTTAAATTTCTAATTAATAAAAATAATGAAGAATATGCAAAATTATGACAAACAACAAAAAAAAAAATTCTGCTTCAAAATTAATATTATAATCTATGAAATTCAAGTATTAATCACAACTAAAAACAATAACAACTTAATTAAAGGAAAAAATTAATGAGAGAGAGGGCCAATTTTAGGGTTATCAATTTCCTAATTCTCTAATTATTTCCCTTGATTTTTTTTTTACTTTGTTTTATTGTTATTTTACACTTGCATGGAGTGTTTTGACTTCATAGGGAAATGTCTTTGATGCCCTTATGACATCAGCAAAACATCA
>NW_006261964.1:12974638-13045003 GCF_000493195.1 Citrus x clementina
GTAGAATAACATGGCTTACTTTCCTCTTACTTGACATTGGCATTCTTCTCCATTAACCACCACAACTATTTTGCGATAACCTCAGTGCACTACATATGACCATCAATCCAGTGTTTCATGCTCGATTCAAACATATAGAAATTGATTACCATTTTGTCCGAGAAAAAGTCACACTAGAAGCACTCATTACAAGGTTTCTGCCCTCTACAAAACAAATTGTTGATGTATTTACAAAACCACTGCCAAAGCAATCTTTCCTTCAATTTCGGTACAAGCTGGGAGTTCACTGCATTCTACCATCCAGCTTGAGAGAGGATGATAAGGAAAGAACTCATGTAACACCGCAAATTCACCCAAGAAAAATTCAAGAGAAATTTAGAATGAAGTCTTATAACATTAATCTTATAACTAATCCCAAATAAAGTCAATGTTGCCCATAGGCAAAACATATTCTCCAAAATAATAATTAATTCAATAATCCTCCAAAATAAAAAATAACTCCAAGCAATAATCAAAGTAGCTACAATTAATTCATCTAGAAAAAATGCCAAAGTTTTCAGCTAACAAATCCTCTTCGCTAGACCAAAAGCCCACATCTTTAAGATCAATCTGCAAAATGCTGGAGATGAGGGGTGAGCCGTTAACTCTGTAAGAAAACTTATGCACAAGGTTACTAATATGAGAAAGCATACAAACATTATTATGAAGTACTATAAGTTAGGAAAACAGTAATCATTTTATAATCATATGTAACTCATAATCAGTTAAGTCATAACGTAAAAATCATTTCCAATAAATAATTGTGTAGGAAATCTTTGATCAATAAAACATTTCTTTCATTCAATTTGCTCATGCCTCATAATGTCACCCGTATCCCCGGTGATCTGGTCAATAGTTCAATATATCACATATACTCTCGGTGACCCGGCCAATAGTTCAATTAGGGTACTTTACCCCATAATAATCGTCAATAGGTGCGCACAATATAACTAGCTGTTTAATAATATCAATAACGGTAACTACGGACAATGAGCCAAAACCTTAAAACAATTTCCAGTTTTTCAATATCAATCATTTAGTAATATTTCAATAAAACGCTTATAAGACATTGACTTAGCAAAGCTTTATAAACATTTTTAAGGAAAACACTTTATAGAAAAACAAGTATTAAAGTTATTTTTAAAACTAATTTAAGAAAATCGTTTTAAAATAACTTCAAAACCATACCTTGCCAATCCATTTGAACAACATCATTCTATTCATAAATATTTACATATATACTTATAATAAAACATTATGCATGAATTTACTTACCTCGATCCAATGCAATCAACAATAACCCTAATCACACGAGCTCACTCTTGGCCTATAATTATCAAGACGAAATTCTTATCAATATCTTATTCAATTCTGATGTAGATAGCAAAACCCAAAAATCGTTAAACCATGTACTTTTACTTAAGCACATCAATTCACTAACTGTACTAGACCATCATATAAGAGCTGATTTCTATCAAGTTATAAAGATGTTGGAAAATCATAAGTATCACAAAAAGCTAGTGTAAACATTTTGGCATCCAATACATAATTTATATTAATTAAAGTTAATAATCATCTCTGAAAACTGATTTTCCACCAAAAACATCAAAACTGTCTAGTGACGATATATACAGAGGACTGTTGATTCAAAAATTCATAACTTTAGTTATACATATTCAAAAATAGCGATTCTAGTTTTGATAATTGGAGGAAACAATAAGGAATCAGAATTAAAATTCTATATGGCATTTAGTAATAAAAAAAAGTAACCAAACTTGCTTTAATTTCAGCCCTCGCAATTCTGGAAAACAGTTTCCAGGATTGCAGCAGCCCTACTCTATGATTTTTATATGAAGCCAAAAATAACGAAATTAAAAATACAGAAACTAGACATATATTCATGCTGTAATAAAAATTTCTAGAATTTTCAGAAGTCGTTTGGGTTATGAAATAAATTATAGAAGTGAGAATGACTGTTGAAAAACTAAATTTTCCAGCATCAATCTTCCAACTTCGAAAAATTAAAACAATTTATATAAAACAAGTTTTTGAACAATAAAAATATGGATAGAAAGATAAGATGTCTAGTTTAATAATATATAAATTTTTATGCATGAAACGCAATGAAAACAGTAGTCGTAGTAAGTTCAATCTATATTGTTCACAGTTTCCAAGATAACATAACAACACTACTTCCACTCAATAATCACATAAATCAATACATGATCATACTTTTCACAATTTTATAAATACAACACATACAAAATCATTCAATCTAAAGTCACAATTAAAGTCAGAGGTTCAAATTCTTATAACTTCTTTTCTACCTTCAAGACAAAATCCAAGCTTAAGACCTCCTTTAATGGAAAGCAAGAGCACAATCAAAATCTTCTCTTTTTCTTATTAAAAAATATGAATTTACTCTTATGTTGGCTGCTGTATTCTTTTCTTTATCAACCTCTAGGGTTTTGAAAAAATAAAATAACGTAGAGGAGGTTTTTATAGACCAAGCCTTTTTAAAACCCTTACCCACTAAGGAAACCTTTTTTAAATAGGGTATTTAATAAATAATAATAATAATAATAAAAACAACAGGTATTACAAGTCAATCATTGGAAAATCATAAAGATCAATTTAGCAGAATGCAGAGCACTATCAAATGGATTTCCAATGACTAGATTATCTCCATAAAATATTTTCAATGATTACAATTCTTTTATAAATATTTCTTTTACGCTAGCTGTACATAAATGTCATGCATTAGTGGCTATTATTTTGACCATTAGTTAGGACAGCAGCAGCTTAAGTTTGGGCTACTTGCTCTTTTAATCTCACATATTGTCTTGTATAAATTCGTCGTTTCAGTATCAATAAAGTGCAACCAATTCTCTCACGCCTCAATTTTCTTTAGGGATCTCCGGACACCCTTCAAATTTGAACAATTAGAGATTTCAATACACCCAAGAGACTGCTACTTAAGTATGCTACTCGAGATGTACTCAAGCTCTTAACAAAAGTCGAACAATAACTGCTTGGACCCAACAATTGTAAGTGGTTGTGAAATGTAGCTTTTATCAAAACAAAAGAGTTGAAGAACATCTATAAGTCGCTTCCATCGTCATATAAAAATATAAAATCATAAAAGAAATGTTTGGAAAGCATCATTTTAAGATCAAATCGTACCAATGAATTAATCTAACATATCTTTTCTCAAAAATATCGGCTGCTATAGACGTTTTCAAGAATATTTGAGTCTTTTTGGGATGTCGCTCCTCTACATGGTTATGGCAAAAAAAATTCACTTGGATCTTCCGTTGATTTTGTGGAGTCTGGTGTAGACAATAAATGGATCCCACATTAAATTAAAAGAGATAGAAGACTTATAAATAATAAATGATCGACCTGCATTTGTGTTTAGCTTTTAATATATTTCACTTCATCTTGTGTAAGGACCTGCCCCTTACTCCGAAGGGAGAATCTAATTACAACTCATATATGTGCTTAAGTATCTCTTTACAATCATAAATAATTCAATCCTCGAACACAATTATGAAACTCCAACAGAAGAATTTAAAATCTTGTCAAGCCATGTACCATCCTCAATTTAAGGCTTTCTCGTCACTCATCACATAAACACATGGGCAAAAACATATAAATTCCTATATGTGCATATTAATATAAACTTTTCAAACATATCAAACATACATAACTGTAATGAGCCACCCTAAACTCTAAGGGCGAGTCTAGCTGGTTATGTCTAACTTGACTGATAATAAACTTATTAATAAGGGAGGTTTTGTCGAATTATTGGCAAAATCCTTATTAATAAGTTTATTATCAGTAAAGTTATACGTAACTATTAGACTCATCCATAGAGTTCGTGGTGGGTCATTACATCTTGTCTCCCACCTTTTTTTTTTAATGAAAGTAATCATTTCATAAGTCAAACAACACTGTTTAATACATTCAATATCTATGTTGGAATGTGATCCAGCCATATAGCTGAAGTATTTGTTCCTACAGCAAGTTTTGCCAGGGAATGGTCACAAGTGTTACAGGTTCTAGGAATATGTCTCAACTTGACCTCTTTAAAGTCTCTTCGTTGCTCCTGGATGTCTGAGATAACCCATCTTATACCTGTTCTACTGCCCTTGGTGTTGTTAAGTAAGTCCGCAACTTCTTTGCAATCTGTCTCCATGATCATAGCAGATAGAAAGAATTCTTTTGCTACCTGCAAGCCCCACTCCATCGCTTCAGCTTCTGCAAAGCTCACTCCCTCCTTTAGTGGAACTTGTTTTATGCCTGCAGCCACTTGGGTATTTTATAACAGCTCCCAAACCTGATACTTAGTTCCTGCTATTTATTGCTGCATCCACATTAACCTTGAGAAAATTTCCAGGTGGGGGCTCCCACTTTTTCTGCACAACCCTTTTGACATTATGAATGTGAGATGCATCTGTTTGTCTAGCTCTGTGATAGGCTTCTAGAAGTGATTTAGCCTTTGCTGCTGAGGCTCTTGGGTCTGAATTTGTTCCTTCGAAAATCCTTTTATTTCTTGCAAACCATACTGCCCAACAGTAAGCTATTGTTTGTTCAGCCTTTGCTTTTCCCCAAGTACTCCACACCTTATAGATGAATTCTAAAATATCCTGATTCTGAGCATTTGATATTTGGACTGAAGAAGCGGCATGATACCAGATTTTCCTTGTTGCTCTGCAATCCAAGAGTGCATGCCTGATTGTCTTCACCTCCTTGTTGCACCCCTGACATGTTAGATCTTTCAAACATTTCCTTTTCCAAAGATTTTCAGTCGTTGGCAATAAATTCCTAGCTGCCCTCCACATGAAGATTTTCATTTTTTTCGGTAACTCTATAGACCATACAACATTCCACCATTTAGAGTTTGATCCAGAGTTGCTAGGCTCATTAAGGGCTTTGATTTTAAGGGTTATCTAATATCCGCTCCTTATTGAGTAATCTCCACGCTTGTCATAATGCTACAGCATCTCATCCTCCTTTTGGCTTCTTAGAAGAGGAATTTTGAGAATAGCCTCTGTATCTTCTTGCATAAAATGTTGGTTCAGCTTTGCCACATTCTAGTTATTTTCATCATCCATAAGATCAGCTACAGTTATATCAATTGGCAAGGTTGGGGGAGAGATCGATTTAAAAGTGTCCGGTCTTGGTATCCAATTGTCTTCATACACTAAAATGTTACTGCCATTTCCAATACACCACCTCGCTTCTTTTTGAATCACTTGCCTTCCCCATAAAATGCTCCTCCATATAAAGGATGGGTTGGAGCTAGATTTTGCATCTAAAAAGGAGCAGCTTCTGAAATATCTTGCCCGAAGAACTTTGGAAACCAGAGAGTTTGGGAATTGAATCAGCCGCCACCCTTGCTTTGCCACCATAGCTTGATTAAAGCTTGTGAAGTCTCGAAATCCCAATCCTCCCCTACTTTTTGCACAACTCAGCTTGTCCCATCGAGCCCAATGGATGCCACGCTTGTCTTTTTTAGACCCCCACCAGAATTTTGCGATTGCACTCTGAATTTCCTCACATAAGCCTTTAGGGAGCTTGAAAATACTCATGGCATATGTAAGGACGGCTTGAGCAACAACTTTTATAAGGATTTCTTTGCCTCCACTTGAAAACATTTTGTGCTGCCAATTATTAATCTTGCTTAAGACCTTTAGCTTGACTTCTCTAAAAAAGCTTGTCTTCTTCATTCCTATCATCGACGAGAGCCCTAAATATTTTTCATATTTGGAAACCACATTGAGGTTGAAGATGTTTCTTATTGCTGCTTTCTGCTCCTCAGGAATCTTGCCTCCAAAAAACATTGATGATTTTTCAAAGTTAAAAATTTATCCCGACGCCTTTGCATATCTATCAAAAATTTCCTTCAGGTGCTTGCATTCAGTCACTGATGCAGTTGAGAAGACCAAGCTGTCATGCGCAAAAAGTAAATGGGATATTGTGACATCCTCCGCAAATCTTAGGCCTCTGATATGTTTTTTCCTTTCTACTTGTAACAACAAGCTTGAGAAGACTTCTGTACAGATGATGAACAAATATGGGGAGAGGGGACAGCCTTGCCTTAAGCCTCTCTCTGGATGAAAGAAACCTTTTGGGGTTCCATTGATGATTACTGAAAAGGAAACTGAAGTAATGTAGCCCATAATCAATTCCAGCCACTTCCTTGAGAAACCAAGCTTCTTCATTGTTTATTTCACAAAAGGTCATTCAACCCTATCATACACTTTGTTAATGTCCAACTTTAATGCCACCAACCTATTCTTTTTTCCTTGGCTATGTCTTATTTTATGGAGACATTCATATCCAATAATCACATTATCTGATATGAGTCTATTGGGTATAAATGCACTATGATTGGGGGAAATAATTTGCGAAAGGATTGGTTTTAGCCTATTTGTGATAGTCTTAGCTACTATTCTGTATATCACATTGCCAAGGCTAATTGGCCTAAACTCAGTAACCTTCCTTGGCTTGGCTGTTTTGGGAATCAAAGCAATAAAAGTGTGGTTAAGGGTAGCTAAGTTACCTCCCTCGTTGAGGATGTGCATGCATGTTCCTATCACACTGCTCCGAATTGTCTGCCAATGCTTCTGGAAAAAAACAGCGGGCAGGCCGTCGGGACCTGGAGCTTTAGTTGGGCTCATCTGGTACAGGGCTTCCACAATTTCTTCTTCTGTGAATGGCTCCTTCAGCTGGTGGTTCATTTATGTGGTTACCTTTGGACTAATTCCATCTAAAGCACTCTGAATCTGGGTTTGATTTGGGCTGGATGTTGTGAATATGTTCTGGAAATACTCACAAAATTCTTTCTCTACTTCCCCATGATCTTCTGTCTACTGCCCGTGAGAGTTTTCAATGCCCCATATCTTATTTTTTCTCCTCGTTGACGCCTTTGAGTGAAAATACTTGTTGTTTCTGTCACCTTCCTTTAACTATTCTACTCTTGATCTCTGCCTCCAATAAATCTCCTCGTCCATCAACATGCCATTAATTTGATTTTCAAGCCTTCTAATTTGATCTCCATCCATTCTCTGAGCACTGTCGTGCTTTGCATGTTTGAGTTGGTTGATTAACTGATCCTGCTTCTTTTTCCTATCCACAAATTCAGTCTTACTCTAAATTTTAAGGTTGGCTAGAGTATTTTTTACAGCCTGGTGGAAATGCTTTACTGGATTTTCCCTTATTCCTCTCCCCATGGAAGCCCATTCATCTCTCACAATGTTTTTACAAGCTTCATATGAACTCCACATATCCTCGTAATGCTCTCTGTGGATTGATTTTTTGCCATAACTTTGATCTTTTGACCTCTCTCTTACTTCTATTAAAATTGGGCAGTGGTCGGAGACCCAATTTACCAAATTTGTTGCTGCCATATCATGGAAATTTTCACTCCAGTCGTTGCTACATAGGAACCTATCAAAGCGCTCTTCAATGAAGTGTTGGCCATACCTCCTATTTGACCACATAAACGGGTACCCCCTATACCCCACATCGACAAGATTACAAGCCTGAACAGCCTCCCTGAACTTTACTACCATATCTATATTTTTTTCATTCCCCCCTGATTTTTCTTGTAAATTCAATATTTCGTTGAAATCACCGAAACAACACCAAGGGTGAGAGAAGATACCTGCTAACCTCTTCAGCAAAGTCCAAGTGTGGTGTTTTTTATTTTGTTTATGGGTGGCCATACACTCTGGTGCGCCTCCATACCTTGCCATTTCCATTTTTCACGAGTGCGTCAATATGGTGTAAGTTGTAGGATTTTATCTCAACCTCAACATTCGATGTCCAAAATAAAGCTAGCCCTCCCCCTAATCCATTTTTGTCCACAACAAAACAATTGTCAAAATTAAAATGTCTACTTTCTAAGCTAACCTGCTTGGCCCTCATTTTTGTTTTACAACAAAAGAAAATGTCTGGCCTATGCAGGTGGAGAATTTTCTTAATGGCTAATCTCGTTCGAGGCTTCTCCATACCTCAAACGTTCCAACTTAAGAGCTTCATATCTGCCGGCGGGGCTGGCCACCAGCTCCCACCGATTTGTTGTCTGCCATTTCCTTCGGTTCCATATCTGCATTATGCTCTTCGTCAACTAACTTCAGTTGGGTTTTTGCTTGATTAGAACTGAGAGCACATCCACTGCTTGGCTGTTTTTGGGGGCTAAGTCTTCTTTTCTTTTTATTTTCGGGGTTGTGCGCTATCAATGCATTGTTGGGTCTTTTGGTGCACATAGGCCCTTTGACACTTATGGTGGAGGTCTTTTGATTCCTGGCTTGCAGCTTCCACTTTTTAGCTTTGGGCCTAATTTTTTCTTTGCTTGGCCTATTAACCACCTCATCCTCGTCTGATTTGGCTTTAGCAAAATTTTTCAGGCTGTCTTCTAAATTTTTTTCCCTCCAGTTTTCGTTTCCCGCCTGTATTTTCTTGTTTCTGAAGTAGTTGTCATTGTCAGTCACCTCCACTAGCATCTTACTGATTTCCTTTCCCCTACTTTGGGTCTCTATTTGCACGTTTTCTGTCAGCTCTGGATCTGTCATTAATGGCTCTTTGTCAGCTACTTGCCCCTGGTTTTTGCCTTTTGGTTTACCATCGTTACCTTGTTCATTCTCTCTTTGGCTGTGGTTTAGCCCCTGGTTGTTTATTGAGATTGGTGGGTTTTTTTGTGATTATGGGTTGCTGACTGCTATGAAGCTTTCGTTAGCTTGGGCTTGCTCCCTATCACTCTTCTCCTTCATTTTGTTTTGCTTCACCCTCTCTGCCTGTGATATTGCTCTCATCCATGCTCCGTAAGGCAGTTCGTCTTTCGGTTGTCCTTTATACTTCAAACATTCTCTGAATTGGTGCTCAATGTGAGCACAACAGAAGTAGAAGTTTGATAATTTTTCATACAAAACTGGCATTGGAATTTTTACTTCACCTTTCTGTAAATAAACAACCTTTTTTAATGGATGTGTTATATTGATGGAAATTCTAGCTTGAGCAAATGGCCTTATGCATTCCCCTGCATTGTCTGTTTAAACTTCCTCTACTTTACCTATCTTCTTCCCCAACTCTTGGATAGTCTCTCTATTCATGCACATGATAGGAATATTGTGTAGTTGAACCCAAAAAGATGAATGCGTAAAAGGTTGGTTTTTAATATCCCCTATGCCATCTGGTTCAATAAGCACTAGTAATGCTCGATCGAAGTGCCATGGTCCACCCATTAGCACTCTTTTCTTTTCCTCTTCTGAACCGAACTTAAACAAAAATATGTTTTCCCCCATGCTTTCAATTTTAACCTCCTTTACTATTCTCCAGGCATGTTGCATGGCCACTTTCAGGCCCTCTCTGTTCACTTTTCGTGTGAGTAAAACTTTTCCAACCAAGCAGTTAGCAGCCATTTTTTCCCCTCTGGTCTTCATGCTTCCCATGAAAGTTACAATATCTTCCTCTTCTTCTTCTAGAGTTATTGTTTGACATTTTCTAATCAGTTCCTCTGCATCCATATTTAAAATAGAAATACCAACAATAATAGCACCTGCAAAACTATCTCCTACCCCTCTGATTAATCTGCAAAAATTTTAATGATAATAGAAGATGAAAATAGCTGGAAGATAAACAAAAAGAATGGAACAAGAAAAAGAAACACCCAATCAAAGGGTGGCCAAAAGATAAGCCATGACAACTTTACACCACTTTCATTCTAGTACTTTTTTCAGAGAAAAAAGTATTGTAGAAGAAAGAAGAGACAGCGGGTTTCCGTTATTGTCCCTTTTCTTTCTTGTCTCCCACCTTTAAGGCACCCTGGCTAGGCTATCCAATAAAGAATGCCATAAAGCACTTGCAGAATGATGGTGATTTAGACAGCACATGAGAATGTCATGACGGAACCTATATAACAATGTTTTCCAATAATTCTATTATTCTAACACCACCACAGAACCTGACCCTTCCACTAGGTTCATACGCTTAGACTTATTAAGAACTAATAACTAAAGTCAACTTGGAAAGCAATAAAAGATTGCAAGTATTAAAGATATAATTACCAAATGCAGTTACCAACTTTATTGTAATAGGAGTTAGATCAGCCAAAACTCTTTGGCTGTCATCCCATGATCTACTAACTTCTCAGTAACATTAAGAAATTATTAATAGATATTAGAAATTTCATGAAAAAAAACACAACACCCCAATTAGAGAGTTTGATTGTGCAGGATTTTAAATGAAGATATATCATTTCACCATATCATTAGCATGATCATTGAAACTGACGGTGGAAACTTGCAATGGAATGGCGGGGTTTATTTTCTAAAAAATATAACTAATTAAGGTGCATATTCTGTTTTTCATTGTTTGAAATTTTTAAAATTTGGTATTCAATATGATAAATAAAGAATTTTTATAATACATCAGAGCTATCATATCAATCATATAATAAGTAAATGATATTAAAGCACGCGTGCAATTATTTTGACAAACTACCATGCAAGTGGTGGTTATATCAAATTTATTTACACATTTCATGCATCCATTAATTACTTTGTGGTTTTATTAAATTTAATTACATATGTCATACATACATTAACTGGATGTATTGCCTACAATATATTCTAGAATTCGTCTATTAAACAATAATTTATCATAAGTATTAAATCGGAAATTTGTTGTCTTACTTTATTTGACACGAAAAATAATTTTCACAACATTATACACATTGTCATACCTAATTAGTGATTAATTTAAAATAAGATAAATTTAATCCTTAAGAATAAGTTTGTGTCAAATACCAAATGTATCCAACTACGGTGCAATGAGTGCATGTGCATCATACCCCTTTTTTTGTCTTTTTGTGCTACCACCATTAGATACGACACAAAAGTGGTTTCAAGGGTAGAGATGTGTTTATTTGATTACTAATAATCAAGTCCCTATTGTTGGTTGAAAATTTTAAAAAGTCAAAGTTTAAAAAATTTTGTGCCAACGTCTTTCTTTCCAAATACTCTAATAGAGAATCACTAACCATCAATTCATCATCATTATATTATAATACTTATTCTCATAAGTTATAGTTAGGAGACCAAACATGCCGGATAGAACTGGCAAAATGGGTCACCGGGTCGTGTTCGTATCGCGTTACTTTTGTTGGGTCAAATTTAGGTCGACGCAAACACAACCCATTTAATAATTATGTCAAAATATTGAGACCCAAACCTGAAACGAAAAACAAATAGGTTATCCAATAACTTAATATCTTATTCAACAACTTAATATCTATACATTTAACAAATATTACTCACACACCCCCAAACTATTACACATTTACACTGTCTAAAGTTTAAATTATATATATATATATCGATATCACAAAATATACATGTGTATTAATATTTTACACACTTACACTATTAAAGTTCTAAATTTATATAAAATTTTATTAATAAAATACTGTGTATATGTCCATCCTTAAAAAAATTAAAAAAAGAGAATCATGTCTAATATTTGAGTTTTTATGATAATAACCTAAAAATTAATTTAAAATAAAAAATATAATCATGTCATTGTTTTGGTAAATGGGTCAAGGACTTTTAACCCTCACCCTATACCAAAACATTGTGTCAACCGGACCCGGCCTATTTAATAATCATGTTAAATTTAACGACCCATACCTATTTATTCGTATTATATTCGTGCTGGGTAATCAAATCATGTTAAATTTTGCCAGCTCTAATATCATATGCATCGACAAAGACAATAAAAACTAAGATGGATTTTGAATTTTTGTTAAAGTTCTCACTTTTGGTTATTTGTGAAAATGTTTTTTTTTTTTTGAAAAAAATGAACCTATTGACATAATAAAGAGAAATTTTACTTATAAAAATAATAACAATAATCAATTATTGGAAAGCTCTAGAGTTAGGTTGTTCAAAGAGAAAATGGAGAGAATGGAGGAGAAAAGGAGAAGAAGACCCATAATAAAAGACTAAGAAAAATCCAATTGATTTACTTCTTAATTTCATTGTAGATGATAAAGAGAGTGTGAGTAAAAAAATATATAGTTATGTAATATTCTTTATATAAAAAAGTTCAATCTTAAGGCAACAAAAGAAGTAGCTTTAATGAGAATGTCAACTTGTTTCTTATTGATTGCAATTTGTTGATTACAGGTTTAATTGAAAATGAAAAAACAAAAAATATCTGAAAGATTGTAGAGACAAGGGTAGAAGAAAGAGGAAAAAGAAATTACTTCAGTAACCTGTAAATACAGGAAAGTGTAAGGGGTGCAGTCAGAAAAGACAAGAAAAGGGTACTGTGCACCAGTAGCATTGATCCTAAATTAATGATTACAAACCTCAAAAACTCAACAATTTTATAGTCACACGAATAGTAATTTTCACTGAAAAAGTAAGTATAATTAAAATGATTTTAATCATGAACTATTCTTAATCAGCGCATGTTTTGTAATTTCAAATGTGAGATTATGTTATTACATGGATATGTAACTTTTGGGATCCAGACTTGAACTGAATACAAACTACCAAATGCAAAAAAAAAAAACAAAAAAAAAACAAAAAAACAAAAAGAATTCATAAATGTACATCCTTAATTAATTAACATTTATTTTTGAATTTACTGATTCATCCATCCAATAACAATTAATAAATATTACATAAATGAACGTACTGATAAACGCATATATAGAAAGAAGACAAAGACAAGGTCTACGGAATGATTTTTTTTGGCAAAAGAATACTAGCTCCGATGGAGTTGAAGAATATTAATATTTAAGTCTTTTGGGGCGTCGAGAATCTTGAGCGTACACAAAATCAATCCCACATTTTTTCACTTCGCAGTCCAGGCATTGACTATGTGGACAACGAATGCCAAAGTAGACCTCATAAACCTCCTCAAAACTCTCAACTAAATCCTCACTATCAGATAAATAAGATCTCAAAAACACGCTATCTGCCTCAACATAACTAATTATCTTCAAAAACACATGATCTGACTCAAGATAACTAAATTCTCCCAAATACCAAGAGTGGAGATGTCCATAACTACCTTCGGATTTCACTTTCAAATCACAGTATAAATAGCCTTTCCAGTAATGATGGTGGTCTGGAACTGAAAATGCTATAACAGCGCAAAAAGCAAAGCCCATCAATTTATTATAGCCTGCTGGTGCTGGTGGCGGCGGCGGCGGCGTCTCCAATGTTACAGAAGATCCCATACTTTGATATCTAAACAACTTTAGAATTTCATCCCCAGGGAAATAGATACCTCTGCAGCTTGCATAATTATATGACTGCATCACAAAAATCAAAATATTAATTTTTAAAAAAGGGTTAACTTTAATAAATAAATAAATAAAGACAAAAGAAAATAGAATAAGAGGATTGAGTTAGAGACAAACCTGCTTCATCCATCTATCTTTGATGATTTCACTAAGCTCACTCAGGTCCAATTTCAAACAATTACTCAAGTCAACAGATAAATAGAATTTTGATGACAAACTTGCAGGTAATGCTTCCAGCGATGTGCAACCACTTGCATCCAAATCATGTAGATTGCACGGAAGCTCTGGTAAGGTTTGAAGCATCTTACAATCACTTATAAAGAGCGATGTCAATTTAGAAAGATGTCTGATGCTTTCTGGTGCTCTCTCCAAATTGCTATTGTCACTTAGACTCAATATTTGTAGCGAGGATAACTGACCAAGGCTTTCTGGTGGTCGTCTTATAGCAGTTCCTTCAACTCTCAACTCCTCCAAGGCTTTTAAATTTCCAAGTTCATCAGGCAATCTCTTAAGTTTTGGGCAATAAATGATTTCAAGAGATGTAAGAGATTTAAACATACTCAGGCTGCTCGGGAGACTCTCAAGACTTGTACAGTCGTGAATCTTTAGTGTGTCGAGTTTGGATAGGCGATCGATGGAGGAGGGCAGTTCTTTGATTCCAACATGTGTTAAATCTAAACGATGTATACCAGAAGATGAGATCTCTGGAAAGTTCTTCAAATTTGAGCAACCCCGAAGCACAAGTCGCTTGAGATACTTTGATTGAATGCTAGTTGGAAGAGTCCTCAGGCTTTCGCAGCGATCTAGATCAAGGACTTCAAGTTTATTTAGATATTGAATAGATGAGTGAGTCTCCGTCAAACTTGAACAGCCGCCTAAATCCAATATCTCAAGATTTTGTGCTAGGGAGAGGTCTGGGAGCTTCGTCAGCAACTTGGAGTACCAGAGGTCTATCTTTTTTAAGTTTACAAGGTTCTGCCCCAAAAACAAATATAACAATTACTATTATTATAAATTAACAGACACTATCACGAATATTAATTATAGCATCAATTGTATTTAGAATTTATTACTGAAAGGATTTCAAATAAATATGTACCTGAACATCATCCCAAAGCTGTTTAACTTTGCTACCCGGCATTTTAAGTGAAACAAGATTCTCCGCATGTATATCCAACGTTTTCAATGGATATTGATGCCACTCGAAATACCTCACCTCAGTAAATGGCACTCCCTCTAAAGAAGACACCATGCATTTGTTCTCAGATCCATAGAATTTTAAGAATCTCAATTCAGTCATCTTTGAGAAAGTATATGGATTTATTTGTATCTCACTATTGGCTTTGCCCATATCTAAAGAGATGCCCTTGATTGCTTCAGTCCCCTAACAATCAAATAGCAGGTTATAAGTTGGTATATAATTGAAGCAAACAAGTAAACAATTACTTTCAAGTGGTCAAACACAAACAAAGATATAACTATTAATTTATAATAAACTATTGGTGTAAGTTCTTTAAAATTGCAAAACATAAAATTCAAGAAAATGCTTAATATGTAAATTGTAAAATTAATTTACAACATTTCCATGAAATATTATTCCATTCAATTAGAAATACATGATCTGTATTTTAATATTTCATTTTAATTAAGGGTCGGCGCAGAGCTTGAGTTGAAAAGGAATAGCAATTCTTTTCCAGTGAAAATTAAGGTAAGGGGCTGGGCTTGAGTTAAAAAGGAAAAGTAATTTTTTTCCCCAGTGAAAAATTAAAATTTTCCCCCCTCTCTCTCCAAAAGCGCTCTTTGCTTTGGAGATTTTGAACTTAGGGTTGGCAAAAAAGCCCAGCCCGCATAGGTTGGGTCTGGATATGGGCTCAAAAAATGTAAAGCCCGCATACACTGGGCTTGGCAAAAAAACTTGGGCTTATCCCGATTTTTTTAAATTTATAAATAAAAAATAAATTTAATTAAAATAAAAAAAAACTCAAAATACTAAATTAATTTATTTTTTTATATTAATATTTGTTATTTATTAAGTTGTATTCTAATGTGTTATGTATTAGACTATGATTTTATTATGTATTAGATAATTATCTTTAATTAAAATATATTTTCTTAATTAAAAAAATTATTTTATAATTAATTACAAAGCCCAGGACCGGCCCAAGCATGTCTAGGCCCGATCCATCCAAATTTGAACGAACTTTTAAAGGAACTGGGCTTTGCTTGAATAATGTGGGCTTGAAAAAGTTCGACCCAAGCCCACAAATTGCCAACCCTATTTGAACTTAGCCCAACAAGGGCATGTTCCCAACTGGGGGGGGGGGGAGGGGGGAACGATCTATCTATTTTATTTTACTAATTTTTTAATATTATTCTTCCAATAATTTTAAGCAGAATTAATTCTATTCTTATTCAAATGGAAAAATCCAGACAAACTAATACTATAAATATAACATAAATAAGATACAATTTAAAACCTATTATTGCTTACCTTATTTTTCTTCAAAACTTCACAAATATCCTTGTGATACCACAGCCGACTACGCTTTCCTGAATGATCGATAGATTCTTTTCGAACAATTTCTCTTCCCATTTCTCGTAGCAAGTCATGCATTCTTATCTGGTTATCTAAGCAAGTTATGAGAGACTTACCATCAAGAACACTTAACTCTATTTTAACTTCGAAGCCAATGGCATCAAAAAAGCTTATCACCACATCTCTACGCTCTCCTTTTAAGAAAAATGCAATATCTAGAAAAACATTTTTCTGAGAGTCATCCAAGCTATCATAACTTATTTTTAACACCTCTTGGATTTCCACGTCAGGAATTACTTCCAGTTTTCTCATTGCACTTTCCCATTCCTCTTTGCTATTTCCGCATAGATGGCGACCCAAAACTTTAAGAGCTAAAGGAACTCCCTGCGCATATTTTATTGCCTTGTGTGTGAGCTTCGAATAACTTGCATCGAGATGGGCTCCTCTAAAAGCATATTGACAAAAAAGCTTATGAGCATCAACATATACTAATTCCTTCATCTCATATATTTGACTGGCCCAACAATTTTGAAGAACTTGTTTATCCCTTGTTGTTATTATTACTCGACTCCCTGAAGCTAACTGATCAAGGCGTCCAATTAATGATTCTATTTGTCTTGAATGATTCACATCATCAAAAACAACTAGAACCTTCTTGCGAGCAAGTCTCTTGAGCTGAAACCGGACGTTCCTCACATTTCCATCATTCAATAACTTGGACAGAAGTTGCTTTTGTAAGTCCTTTATTCTGTCCGTTTCTTCTGCATCTCTAACATTATGCACAAAGTAAGAACCTTCAAAACGTCTAGAGATTTTGTTAAAAATAGCATCAGCAATTGTTGTCTTGCCTATACCACCCATGCCCCAAATCCCCAATATGTAAACACCTGCAGACCCAGTGCATACCAATGATTCAATTTCTTTAATGGGCCGTTCAACCCCAACCAAGTCTGTGTTATCACTTTGAAAAGTATCATCAAGCCTCTCCAAAATTTCATTGGTAATTTCCTTAATAAGTTTAGATTCAGGCCTAGTAAAAAAATAACAGCAACTAGTTCAAATATATATAAACGAGACAGAGAATCATGTGTTTGTAATTAGTTGCACTATAAAATAACTAATTTAATGTGAAGAACAATTTCATCAAATAAAACAATTGGAAAAATTAATTAAATATGCAAGATAATAACCTAATCTTCACAAAAATGATTTAATTAATAAACTATTGTTAAGTTAAACCCATTCTTATAATGTCATTTATTGCGCATACTAGATTAATTGATAGTAAGAATTAGATAGAAGATCGTTGTTACCTAATTACATGAGAATCAAAGCCAGAAAGATTGGCTGCTTCGGTCAAAGCATTCCTCCATCTTTGCAACTTCTGTGGAAATCGTTCTTCGAGCTTCGAAAAAAAATCTCCAAAATTCCCCGTTTGCCTTCTCACGTGTGAAGGGTCAACGCGATAGAAAACTGGTATCACAATCTGTCCATAACCGTGCTTGCATTCGAGGATCTGTAAGAGTTCATCGAGACAGCATCCTGAGGAAGCATATCTTTCTGAGAAAATGACAATTGAGATGGTTGATGCTTCAATTGTATCAAGCAGAGACTGTGAAATTTCATCTCCTCTCTTAAGATCGTTGTCAATGAAAGTTTCAATTTTATTTTGACACAGAGCAGAATAAAGATGGCTGGTAAAGTTGTCACGGGTGTCGTCTCCTTTGAAACTAAGAAAAACTTCATACTTATTACTGTTTCGGGGAGATGAAGAAGAAGAAGAATCCATAAGAGAGACAGTGAGATTTCGACGAGATGAAATCAATTACTAAAATGAGCGTGACAATGATTATGTTGTTGCAAACAAATAAGCTGCTGTCTTCTTCTTCCTCTGTTTGAGTTCTTGAATTTCTTTCCTGCCTTGGCTTCTATGAATTGAATTCCCCTTGGCGCCTTTAACTTCTATGCTTCATCTTTTCTTTATTTTCGTTGTTACTGCTCTTCTATGTTATTTGCCCGTTGCTGCTGTTCTCTGTGTTTGCAGTTGCCGCTTTCTTGTTGACTCTGTCTTGGCCCCTTTACTGTCACAATCTTGCCCGTTTTATAGATAATTTTGTGCTTAGCTAATACAGGTGTCAAGCTAGCCAAACTACACCTGTCTCCATTTTAATCTCCTGCATACTAACTTTATCACCCAAAATTTATCTACTTAAATTATAGATAATCATATGAATTTATGCTAGTAATATTTTATTCACTAACAGTAAGCCTTCCATCGTTTTATAATTTAAAATAAAATATAATACAATATTTTGGCAGTTGTTGATGTACGTGTCATTATCTCTAAGTCATCTATGTTTATTTCGGGCACCGTAGAAAACAAAGAGAAGCAAGTTTACCAATATGACTCGGATGAAGAATTCACGGGGCTCAAAGCTTTGGAGCAAAAATATAGGTGCCAGTCGATTAATTTTTGAACCTGAGCTTTTAGATTGATCAAGGATCAACCTTTTAATTTCAAGTAAGGCTAGAGCCTTTGAAAATTAATTTTTAAAAATTTTTCAGCTGCTGAAGTTGTAGGTTAATCACGGATTTAACCTTTTAATTTCAAGTAAGGCTAGAGTCTTGAAAGTTAATTTTTTATAATCAACTTTGCAGTTGCTGAAGCTGTAGGTTAATCATGAATTTAACTTTATAATTTCAAGTAAGGTTAGAGCCTTGAAAAGTTTTTTTTTTTTTTTTTAAATTTTCAGCTAGTGAAGCTGTTGGTTAATCATGGATTTAACATTTTAATTTAATGGCCATGAAATATGAATTAATAGATTTAATTGTAATGAATTAAATCTATCATTTCAATCTTGCAAGTATAAGAATATTCATTTCCCCAGTAAGGAAGATCGTTGTTGTATTGATATATATGCGTATATTTATAACTCTTCCAGTTTAGTCATAAACTAATTGGAAGTTTTATACATAGTAAATGCACAGATTGCTAGTATTCCAGGGTCCTGCTAGTTTTTTCCCTTCCATGTCCGAGAGCCAATAAGTACCTTTTGATTCAATTTCGACAATCTTATAAGGACTTTCCCAATTTAGACCTAACTTTCCAGAAATAAACTCTTGATTGTTGTAGAAGATTTTCTTGAGGACTAAATTTCCCAAATGAAATTTTCTGTGTTTGACCTTTTCATTGAAGACTGACTTGGTTCTTTGATGACATGCTTCTAAATGGATCAGTGCTTGCTCTCTTCTTTCTTCATTTGATGTATTGATTCTGTGCGTTGGTTTTCCGAAAATCTTTGCTCTCCATTATAATTTTGGTTGGATTTTGATGCAAGATTCTTCTTTTCTTCTTCCCGTGCTACATACTTATGTGCTCGAGTTAGTAGATCCCACATACAACTTGGTTTATTTTTGACAAGTGATTCAAAAAGCGGGTGATTTGTTGGAAGTCCTCACTTAAAAGCCACTATTGCAAGCTGGTCATCACAGTTTTCAACCTTAGCGAATTCTAATCTAGATCTTCGGATATAATCTTTCAAACTCTCCATATGCCACATTTGCACTGTAAACAAATAATCTAATCCTTTCTTCATGTCTCGATGAGTTGAATACTGCCCTATGAATGTTGAACATATATCTATAAATGAGTGGATTGAATTTGATGGTAAGCTATGATACCAATTTAATGCTGGTCCTTCAAGACTAGAGGGGAATACACGACACATTAAAGCATCGTCATGCTCATACAAAGCCATTGTCTGCCTATGATGTCTAACGTAGTTTATTGGATCTGACATTCCATTATAAAACCTGATCTTGGCATAACAAATTTTTTTGGAAGTTGTATTTCCAAAATTTTTTTACTGAGAGGGGAATTTACGGCCTTCAATATCTCATCTTCAAGTCGTAATATTTCTGAATTTTTTATGCGCTTTACTTTTTTCATTTTCTGCTACATTAATTTCTCAATATACTTGGAAGAAAGTTTGTTTTTCCGTGAGGTCTTGGAACTGGATGATGATGTCTCGTCACTTTCAGTTGTTGAAGTTGAAATCAAAGATTTGTTTCGACAATTTTGAATTCTTCTTTTCAAGTTCTTATGTGGATTTTCCTGACTTAATTCTATACGTTTTTCATTCGTCAACTCCAACGGATGGGTCGCTGATTTTCCATTTGTACGTTGCAACTTGGCAGGCTCTTCTTGATTTAATTGATTCAACTCTGTCCGATTCTCTTTCATTTGTTGTTCCAGAGTTGCTGTAAGATGTTGCTTTAATGAAGCTTCAATCTGGATTAAACTCTGATTTTGGAGTGATAACTGTTCTTGGGGTGCTAAGAACGAATCAACCCGAGTTCTTTCCTCAAGGGTTTTCGTCTCGTGTTTCTTTGGGAGTGTTGGTTCTTGCGATGGTTATGCCATTCTTGTATCTTGAAAGTTAAATACGGTGTACGCTCTGAGTATTGTGCCTTGAGCTTGTTAGAATCGCCTCTCAACGAAAGCACCAATTGTTGTTGCAAACAAATAAGCTGTTGTCTTCTTCTTCCTTGTTTCTTCCTCTATTTGAGTTCTTGAATTTCTTTCCTGCCTTGGCTTCTATGAATTGAATTCCCCCTTGGCGCCTTTAACTTCTATGCTTCATCCTTTCTTTATTTTCGTTGTTGCTGCTCTTCTTCTATGAAACGACCCGCCCCGAACCTCAAGGTGAGTTTATTTAACCTCATCCAAACTGGATTGATAATAATCTAATTAATAAGGATTCTGCCAAAAATTCGGCAGAGCCTCTTTTATATATATAACACTCCCAATCTGAAAATATGTAAAACGAACACTCTCAAAATAATTCAATACACAACAAACTCCAACGTTTAACATTCTCAACCAAAACGTTGAGTTTTACTCAAGATATCTCTAGAGTCTCAAAAGATAATATTATAACTAATATTAATATCTCAGTTTATTCGTAATCCCAAAAGAATAATATAACAAAATTATATAATCCCAAAAGAACGAGATAACCAAGATGTCCCAACAAAATCATTTATATCTTCTAACACGATCACGTGGCCAAGACTCAAAATATATTTATAGTTGCTGGGTCAGTCTGGTATACCTGCAACCTCCTGGTGGGGGAAAAAATATAATAAAAACGGGGTGAGTATAAAACTCAGTGAGATCAGTGAGTGGATAGTAGTTTTTTAAAATTAATTCTTATTTTAAAAAAAATAGTCATATAATTTCCAAACACGATTTCATCAAACCATATGCGAGAAACCAGTAATAAATCATTTAACATTTAAATCAGATTACTAACCATGAAGGACATATATAATATCGTACCAAATAACCATGGAAATCATATCACAATATCATATAAAATATACAAATCTGAAAATCATCACCAAACAAGTACTCAAGGAAATAATCTCGTCGTATCCGGACCTCAACGAATGGACAATGACGTATTATTTGAGTACCGTCACACCCCGGAACTACACGAATAGACAGGGAAATACCATTTCATATCTCATAATATCTGTGCATGCATAATCTAGTCCCCAAGGGACAAGAGCGCCCAAGCACACGGCCCAAAGCCTTTGTGTGTACTCAGACGGGCCCCAAAGGCCTGTATCTCATTCGTATCATATGTATCTTAATATCTGTTTGTATCTCATATTTGTATCTTTGTAATTATTATACCGCATGCATATGCTCCTAAAAGACAAAAACGCTCAAACACACGACCCAAAACCTTTATGCGTGTTCAGACGGGCCCCAAAGGCCTCTTATTTCATTTGTATCATTGTATCTAAAGGGAAGGGTAATGTCCAATAATTTTAAAAACAATCTCTATACTCATATTCATGTATATTCTAATCATACTTTAAATCATACATTTCTTTTCATTATCATATCTAAATCCACTTTTCTTATCTTTAAAACACTATCATATTTCATTCAAAGTTGACACGGAAAACCATTGACCAAACATTTTAATATAATATCAATGCGTGTATAAAATTCATTTCAAGAAAATCATTAAATCAGAAAATTTAAAATACTTATTTCGCAAACATGCTTTACTATGCATAATTAACTATAAAAATAGGTTTTGTATATTCCACTCATAGTGACGATGTTCAGACTTGGTCATCGTCCACGTCTACGGACCGATTCTCGCTCGCAGATCCCCCTAAATCAAGGAAACGACATAATTATTTTTCGTAAATCGAAATTACGACTAAATTTTATGCAATAAACTCAAAACAAACATCTATTCATAATTTACAACTCCCGTGTCTGATAAAATTAATAAAGTACCCTCGAATCCGTAAATCATTAAAATACTTTGAAATCATAAATCACCGAATTACCCTCGGAATCCTAATTACACCCAATCCTCAATTTCGGAAATTATTAAAATATCCGCAGGCTCATAAATTACAAAATCGCCCTCATAGTGTGAAATTACCGAAATGCCCTTGCCGGTCAACGGTCACCAGAATTTAGTCAACGCTGGCTGAGAAGCTCAAGTTTAGAAGTTCCAATCACGCTGAATCTAATAGTGCCGGCGGTGAGCTTCCACGCGCGGCAACGACGCCGAAATCTAGCTTGGCAGCCGTGAATTTCCAACAATGGGCCGGCGGCGAAACAGTGACTCCCGGTGATTGTGGATGGTCGGGAATTGAAGAGGGAGTCGTGGGGAACAAAACTGAGATTGTGGCATGGTCAAATTCCGGTAGAATCAGCGGCGGTGGTGATGGGTTTTGGCCGCGGTTTCTCAAGCCTTAAACGGCGGTGTTGCGGTCAATTTTCGGCGAAGATGACAGCTGAAGTATGACCAGCGTCTCATGGGCTTTCGATTGATATCTTGCTCAACCGGAGGGGTGGCTGGAAATTGAAGATATGGCCGGGTCACGTTTGCCGATCGGGTCGGGTTTTGGCAGCTTCCCCTCTCTCTCTCACGTGTGAGTATATTCCCCTATTTCCAGCTCTTTTCTTTTACTTATAAAATCCTTAACCGCCTCATTTTCATTTTTAATTTCCACATATGTTACAGTATATGCTTCATCTTTTCTTTATTTTCATTGTTGCTGCTCTTCTATGTTATTTGTTGTTGTTGCTGTTCCCTGTGTTTGCACTTGCCGCTTCCTTGTTGCCTCTGTCTTGGCCCCCTTTACTGCACAATCTTGCCCCTTTTATAGATAATTTTGTGCTTATTTAATACAGGTGTCAAGCTAGCCAAACTACACTTGTCTTCATTTTAATCTCCTGCATACTAACCTTATCACCCAAAAATTATCTATTTAAATTATAGATAATAATATGAATTTATGCTAGTGATATTTTATTCACTAACTGATTATGCTTGGAAGTTGGAATCTTTATGAAAGTCTCGCGATAATCAATTTCATCTCACTTTCGTAGGCAATAATTTCACAGAACATGTAGCTTTGTTGGCTTTTAACCTTTGGAAAATGCTTCTCAGCGAGAATGCTGAGAGAATGCCGAGAGAAATGGCATTACTGTATGTCGTTTCTCTTCCCCCCCCCCCCCCCAATGTGAACTTTTGCTGCTTTAACTTTTTCCACATTTTTTACTCTCTGTCCCCCCAAGTTTGATTCTAGCTGAAAAGCACTACTCCTCACGTGAAAGGATTGAGTTGGGATTTCTCTCTCATTTCACAAGCAGAGAGAACGACATTAGGGCAGGAGTATTTGCTCATTCACGTGAAAGGATTGAGTTGGGATTTTTCTCTCATTTCAGAAGCAGAAAATGGGCATTAGCAGCCTAGCAGGAGACAGGAGTAGTTCATCACCAGCTTGAAGTAAAACACCCAGCTGGTAAAGAGTATTTTTTATTTTTCCTATTATTTTTTGTTATATGATAATGAAATGATAATGATAAATTTGATTAAGAAATTTTTAGTTTAAATTTTGTGCTGGATTTAGAATTTCTTTTAATATAAATGTTGTGTTTGATTTAGAAATCTTTTTATTTAGAATTTTTTTAATTTAAATGATATGTGGGATTTAGAATTTTTTAATTTAATTTTTTGTTTCGATTTTGTTTCAACCAATACAGGGCTTTTAGGCTACTATAATGTAAGAATGTAATTTGTGAAAAAATTTTAGTTTTAAATTTTTATTTTTGATTTTACATATATAATTTTTTTAATTTTGTAGGGGCCTATATACCCAACCCAAGGTGGTGTGCACTAGGGGTGGGCAAAATATCCGATCCGACCCGATTCGATCCGAAAATTATCGGGTTCGGATCGGATCGGATCGGGTTGTTAATTAAATCCGATCGGATGAATTTGTGAAAACCCAATCAGATCATGATATCCGATCCGAGAACCCGATCCCGTTGACACACAAAAAAAAAAAATTAGAAACAAGAACATAAAAAAGGAAAACCGAAACCTAAATTGCAACAAAGCCCCTAAATCCTAACCCAGAAATCCTAAACTCTCAACGCACACCACTCAATCCAGACACAAAGTGTTACAAACAAACACAACTAAACGCATTAAACCATTAACAACACTAGAAAACAGCACACGGCAGTGACTGCACAAGGCACAAACAACATCCCTCAAACACACGATAACCTCCCTCAAACAGCCTCCCCTTAAACGACATCAAACGGCACAAGGCACAACCAGCCTCGCTCATGACCCATTATCGACAGCCACACGGCCCACACACAGTGCCTCCCTCAAACAAATGACAGCCACACGGCCCACAAACAACACCTCCCTCAAACAAACGACAGCCACACGGCCACCAAACACAGCAACCACTGAAAGTTGACGCCAATCGAAGCTAGCTCCGTGAGGATCGTGACCCGATCTATCGATTCGTTGCTACTAGGTACTATATCTGCTAACCTCCATGCCTTGAATCCTCCACCATTACCCGATTCGGTTCGAGCTCCATTCGAACCTGCAAGCTGCAACCCGAATTTTGGCTGCTGACATTTGAGTTTTGAAAGCTTGAGTTTGGCGTTCATACTTGGTAGTTGGCGTATTTTCATTATATATTATATCTAATCCGAACCCTACCCAATCCGAACTCAATCCGAATTTTTCACCCAATCCGATCTGATCCCAATTATATTCGGATCGGGTTATAAATTCGGGTTGAATTCGGATGAACTTTTATCCAACCCGATCAACCTGAAATCCGATTGGGTTGATCCGAATCCGACCCGAATTTGATTTTGCCCAGCCCTAGTGTGCACAATATTTTTCAACCATTTCCTTATAATTAGCACCAAGTAAGTTTTCATCTTAAAATCACAATTTGTTAGTGTATACTTATATTTTTTAATTTCTACAATTTCATATCATGTTTTAATTTTTTATATATTACAGCAACCACTCCCTCCGTATGCTTTGCAACCACATTATCATTCTCATTCGATGACGTACGAAGGATCTGGAAGTGGAAGTGTCCAAAATTTGCTACATCAACAACGTAATAAAGACAACAATGAATGTGATTGATGTTTGACTTATATTTTATTCGAACTAATTACAGTGATGAACATGTAATTGCACAATTGTATTTTCAATAATGAAAACATATTTTCACAAGTAATTACCAACAAAAATTTTATACCCAAACAGAAATTTTCACCAAATAATTACCAACAAATATTTCAACTTGTAATACATATACCAATCGATAATTTTCACCAAGTAATTACCAACAAAAATTTATACCCAACCGACAATATACCAAAAAATTTTCAGAACCACCCAACACAAAAAACCATACCCAGAATGCTTGTAAATCTGCAATTTTACATGCAAATTTGATAAGGTCCCAGTCAAAGTGTTAATAATAGTTGTTCTGTTCAGGGTAAGAACGACCACACAAGTTGAATTTGAGTAATACTGAATGCCTTTATTAAGGAGTACTGGAGCTTATTTATAGTAAAAGAAATATAGCAAAACAACTCAACTAAACAACCGAAATTGTAGGCTAAGATAACAACCTTGACTCAACAACTAGCTAAATATCCTAACTAGTCGGGTAACAGAATAAAATAAATCAATAACGATTCTCCACCAAGTCGGCAACGATCTCACGAAGATTGCTCCAGACTTATCCTTTTGCTACTTGCATGCTGCATGCATAATTCCATGCACCGTTTGGTATGCTTCTTGCATGTTGCATGCATAATTCCATTATGTTTCACATGTAACCTTCATGCTTAGTGCTTGGCTTTGATACTCTTGACGACCTTCGTATCGTATCAATACCCCCTCCACGAAGTGGACCATTGTCCTCAAGGGTCAAGTGAGGAAACTGTTACTTGAGTACTGTAGTATCCTCCCATGTTGTTTCCTCATGTAGTAACCGTTATCAGCGCACCAAACTATGTTCGTGAAACCTACCACTGCGTTTGAGCCAATGCGTATCAATAATAACATCAGGCTCAAGTATGAGTACACCTTGTAATAAAATATTGACCTTTTCAAAATTTCCTGTGCATGTCAGTGTTTACCCATTTGCGACCCGTACTGAAAATCCAGTAGTGGGCACAATTGGTAGCCGCAACATGTTAGCCATCCGAGAGCTGATGAAATTGTGAGTTGAGCCGCTGTCAATAAACACTATGATGTGATAAGGTCCTACCTTGGCCGTTACACGCATAGTTTGGGGGGCTGTCCATCCTGTCAGTGCATATAAGGTAATTTTGGGGTCGGTTGGTTCTAATCCTTTCTGCAATTCATCAGGTACCTCTTCACATGTGGAGTCTTCACTTGTTACTTCACTCTCAAGAAGCAATAGTTGTGGACCTTGACACTTATGTCTTGCTGTGAATTTTTCATTGCAGTTAAAACAAAGTCCTTGCGCTCATCGGCGTTGCATTTCGTCCCATGACAGCTTTTTGATGGATCCAGGTAATGGAGCACGAGCGTTGCTTGATAGTGATGCTATTGTACGGTTGTTATATGGATAACGCAGCAGCCTTCTCTGTCGTGATAATTGATCATCCTTCATACGGGCTAAGTTAATCGGCTCTTTTAGTGTTTTTGGCCCTAACATCCAGATACCTTCTGATATTTTCGGTTTCAATCCCCCCATAAAAGTTCCCACTAATGCCTTTTGTGTCCAGCCCTGCACCATTTTCCCAAGCCTTTCAAATTCTTTTTGGTAATCACGAAGCGAACCCGTCTGTATCACCCTTAATAGTGCCTCATCATAGTCTTCACAATCTGTAGGACCAAAACGGGCCCATAATTCTTCCACAAATGCTTCCCACGTAACTGTCCTTCCTTCTCTTGATAGGCCCGTCGTAACCATTGCCACCACTGATTGGCTTCCCCTTCAAGATGGAATTAAGCTAGTGATACTTTCTGCTCATCCGTTGCCTCTTGATATTCAAAGAATTGCGTTATCCGGTTGTACCATTCTGTTGGATCCTCGCCTGAGTACCGTGGACAATCCAGCTTGACTGCTTGAGACGCAAATTGATGGCGACCCCTTTCAGCCTCTTCACGAAGTGGCCGTGACGATCCCGTCTGATCATGGATACTATGACTTGGTGTTCCCCTGGAAACTCCAATGGAGTCAGCCAACTTGCTAAGTGTTTCCTCAAGGTGGTGTAGCTTGTCGTTGACCCCTAGCTCCATGCGTTTCATGCTGTCTTGTAAGTTACCGAGCTCCCCTTCTAAGTACTCAATTTGTTCTTTGTTGGTTGTCATAGTTAACCTCGCTCTGATACCACTTATAAAGTCCCAGTCAAAGTGTTAATAATAGTTGTTCTGTTCAGGGTAAGAACGACCACACAAGTTGAATTTGAGTAATACTGATTGCCTTTATTCATGAGTACTGGAGCTTATTTATAGTAAAAGAAATACAACAAAACAACTCAACTAAACAACCGAAATTGTTGGCTAAGATAACAACCTTGACTCAACAACTAGCTAAATATCCTAACTAGTTGGGTAACAGAATAAAATAAATCAATAACGATTCTCCACCAAGTCGGCAACGATCTCACGAAGATTGCTCCAGACTTATCCTTTTGCTACTTGCATGTTGCATGCATAATTCCATTATGCTTCACGTGTAACCTTCATACCTAGTGATTGGCTTTTATACTCTTGACGACCTTCGTTTCGTATCAAAATCAAACCTCAACTGTCAATAAGCCACCATCCAGTGTGCAAAACTAGGCTCAAAGTTCAGAATTTTCTGATAAAGATCAAATTTTAAAGGCGAATCAAACCTCAGTTGTCAATAAGGCACCATCCAATGTGAAGAACCAAGCTCAAAGTTCAAAAATTTCTGTTAAATATTAAAAATTTGAAGGCAAATCAGAGTGCTGCACCTACTAACATTGGTGAAGGATGGAGTGGCATCGAATGACTCGGCATCTTTGGTGAAGAAACAGGGTAATGATGGGAAGAACCAGAGGACTGGAAACGATGCAAGGGTAGTGGTGAAGCAGGGGAATGAGGGTTGGATTGATGGAGAATAGGGGAGAAAAAAAATTCACCGAGAAAGTACCTTCAACACGTCAAGAATCGGCCAATTGTTAGGTTTTTGGAAAGAAAAGTTTTCCTTTTTTGGAAAAGGTTAAAGAAATTTGGAAATGGAGGTGTAAGGTTAAAAAAAAAGAGTGATCGATTTTATGTAGAAAAATGCGTAATAAAAGGAATGTTGCCACATGTAAGGAATGGATGATTTGCTTCTTGAGATGATTTTGATCCAACGATAAAGGTAAGAAAGCAGCTGAGAGGGTGTCAGGAGTACATGAAAAGACGGGAAAGAATTGGAGCTGTTGATGAAGATCTAAGCTCAGAGGATCACCACGAGGTGGCGCGACAGCAAGAGTATAATTGTAGGCGGCAGGAAGTAGGGATGACAATGGGGAGGGGAGGGGAGGGGACCGATCTCTCCGTATCTATCCTCGATATTTTACGTATGTCCCCGTCCTCTCCCCGTCCCCGTCAGAATTACTTGAAAGAATCTCTATCCCCTCCCCGAATAATAACAGGGGATCCCCGAATAACTAATACATTTTTTTTTCGATTTTGAGTTAATCATATTAAAATAAAAAATTCAAATAAAAGTAAAGTTCAAAATATATCTTACATTAATATCTATTACAAAAGTCACATACATTAAATTAGTAAGTAACGCAGCATGCAAGGGATACAAATTTCTTTTACAAACTATCATGAACAAATTAATAGTTTAATACAAAATTGTTACAAATAAAATCGAATTTAGATTCAAAATTAACTTTTTCAATGGTGGCGTGGACACTTTATAAATGTGGACTATTCCCTTTACAACACAATAATTAAATCGGAGCAAATCAAAAGCAAATATTAGATTAGATTAGATTAGATATTAAAATTGTGATTCGTTGTGGGCAATTATAACATCTATAAATAAATAAAAAATAGATTTTAATTTAAAATATTTAAAGAATATGAAAATTAAAAAGAATGTTTGGCTATTACAATCTACTCGGTCTTTTTAATGTCCTAAATAAAAATTTAGGACTTTAATTAGTTAATTAGGCCTAAAAGTTTAATAATATAAATATTTTGATATTTTTTATTTTTACCAATATTTATAATTTTATAATTTAAATTTTATTATTTATTTACTAGTAATTTTAAAAAATTAAAATGGAGAAATGGGTAGGGGGTGGGGATTCCAGCTCATCCCCGTCCCCTCCCCGAATAAGAAATTGGGTATGAAATTATCCTCATACCCTCCCCGAATGGGGAAAATCCCCAAGGGTACCCGTCCCCGTGGGGACTTTTGCCATCCCTAGCAGGAAGTGTAAAAAAGGAGGAATGAAAAAACAATATTTTATATACATATTCATAGTGTGTAAATATATTTTATTTAATATTATATCTAATTCAGTTATTTACGTTCTTACAGTAACTTAATAGTAAAATTTATAAGATATATACAACTGCTTTTAAAACTTACCGTACTTTTAGAAATAAATTTTACAGCATAATTAACAATAATTATTTTAAAAGGTACAACATTACTAAAATGGCCCTGAGTTAAAATAAAAATTAAGCTAAATTATTAAAAAAAAATAGAATAATTAGAACAAACAATTTTAGGTAGCCCACAAAACAAAAAAATAGACACATTACAATCTCATATATTCTTAAATATCAAGAGCATGAAAATTTAAATGTTTTAGCTACAAGGACAGATATCCTATATAATAATATAATATTATACATAATATCCCTTCTATTTTCAGAAGCTCCACTTGACTAGCACAACCCCAATGATATCTAGTTTGCGGTTGTATAAGCGGCGGCCATAGATGAGATTATTAGGCCGACTCCACACGAACCCTCCATGATCCCAGTGCTCCACGCAAATGTATGGGCATGAAACCCTCGAGTGTAGGCGTGCATGAAAACAGAAAAAGCAAAAGCAGAATTATCTGAAATGGCTAAAATTCTTAGTTACACGTAAATTTTGTAGACGAACGTGCATATATGCAATCATGCAGGATGGCAAATGGCCAAAGAGGGTAGCAAGGGATCCCCATCCCACTGGAGATCCTCGCTACACATCCCTGAATTCAGAGGTTGAAATGGTCATTCGATCAACTAGCTGGTCTACACATGGTCACTTCCTCTGCATGTGTTCTCATCAGGCTTATCATTAAATGAAACTGATGAAAATTAGCAGCTACATACAAGAAAATAACTATTTCATACGTCGAATGATAAGCTCAGATCAACTAATGCATGCAAATTTAGTGACTATTTTTCTGTGGACTATTTTATCAATCAATATACAAGCGTGTATTATCTAAAGCACAAACTTGTTATGTCAATCTAGCATGAGATTCCAGCAACTTTTAATGACTTCGAAATAACTGAGGCAACCTGCTCATACTGTTGATTCTGAACCACGTGAGAAAACCATGCACTTATTAGGTGCCACAAGAGGGCAAAAACAGAACACATTTAACCGTTCATTCCTAGCTTTATTTTGCTCATAGAGGCAATAAATAATTCGACCAATGCCAAGAGATGATTAAATAACTGATTGTGTGAAAACTTTGGTGTTCTTTCTTTTTCTCAGAAATTGACAACGTTTTCTTTTCCAAGAGTGCAGCCATAAAACTCCATGTCCCCTATGGGTTCCAATTGCTGTCTTCATTTCCAGAACAACTTTCTCATTCCATGCCTACTAGGAAAGAAATTTAAATATTATTTACTGGCAGTGTTTAACTCATGGCATGAACAACAGAAAAAATAATTCATCTTTACCTCCAAATCTTCAACCACATTCTTTTGGTTTTTTCCCTTCAATGCAAGACCCAGCTCTTTTTTCACTGGAACAATCACCAATGTCCAGAAAAAAGTTGCAAGCTATCACGTTACTTATGCCCAAATGAAAACGAAGTGTCAAGAACTCTATGTTTATACAATAACTAGCAGCAACAATGAGTGTAATTAGCATAAAGAATACAATTCCCTAGGTTCTGAAAATCTCTCCTGAGCAACAAGAGCGACACCACTCTTCTCCTGTTCTGTGACAGAAATAGAAATTCAATTAGTTCGCACACCAATGTTTAAAAAGCAAAAAATCAATGGTGCTGTCCCAGTATGCTCCAAGAGGAATAAAAAAAGAACACCACACTACTATAATGTATTAGCCATTGTGATACAAAACAATTTTGTTTTGTATCACACTTGTCAGTGCCCAGCCCCACAGAGTTGAGGAGACTTTAGAAGAGTCCTTCTACTTAGGAAATTATCATGAATAGCAACAAGAATTAGAGGCAACAAAATGTAGACAGCACATACCCACAGAACAAATGACAATATTAGCAGTCATGAACTACTAACTATTCATGACGTACAAAGCCTGATAATTAATTGTAAATTTCATTTTTTTTCCTTAGTCTGTCTATAATATGGCAGAAAAGGAGAAGTGTACAAGCAAATACCTATGGACCCATAAAAAGGAAAGAAAACTTATTGCATAAAATTGGGCAGTAGACAACCACAAAAATGACTCAGGTGAATATAAAGATTTATGCTGAAATTTTTGGAATTCCTTAACATGTAGATATGTAGATAGTGACAGCAGCAAGAACATGTAGTCCACACAAATAATACCAACCAAAATAAAATATAAACAAGCACTGCATTCCTTAAAAAGTTGTACAATATCATGTAGCCCATCCACTGCTGATAATTCCAATGCCTGTGGACCAAAAAAAAAAAAAGTGGAACTAAAAATCTAAACGCCCCATTGCAAAATCCGAAGCCATTATAACTCGCTAACCTCTTGGACACTAATGCCGATTCCAACACCAGCCACTTGAATCATTGAAACATCATTCGTGCCTGTTAAGCATTGCAATAGAATTTCTCAGCCATAACCACCAATAAGTGAGTTGAAAATTTCTAAAAATTTCACAGAGACCATAATGGTTTTAAGAAAATGAAGTTAATGGTAGTTACCATACCAAAATGTAGGTGCCATGTCAGCTGTTTGCCGTGGTGCTACTCGGCAACACAGTACCACAGAACAGTTCCATCTAAATGGAAAAGCTACAACTCGAGATGATAAAACTGGGTCAGGGTATGGGACATCATGGAGAATCAGAAATAAATTGTAAGGATGGTTGACAATTCTCACTTGTGTTATATCATCTCCAGAATTTCTTTCAGAGTTGTGTAATAACCAAATACAGTCATTAGCTCCTCTGAAATTGCAATGGCATCTCCTAAATTTTTCTAAAATACTCCACACTATTAATTATAACTTATGTCATCTTCCTTGTTGGGAGACAAATTGCCAGTAGAAACAACAGTTTCTTGCTTGCCACCAGTCAAAGCCCATGGTTTAATAGCTTCAGGCACCCCTTGTAGTTTATCTTCAATTCTAGAGGTGCCCAGTATGCACAGATCATTTTCAACACTGCTAGCAACCTTGCAAAAAGTGAAGCAGCCTCAAAGCAAGATTGCACTGAACAAATTCTGAAGCACTCGTTCTCGCATGCCAACAAGCGTTCTCAAACCCAGAGAGGAGTAACCACGAAGATAGCTTTCAGTTCCCCTTATTATGTTCATATTCAAAGCTTTACTATCACACTTAACATAGACTGTCAGAACCTTTTGCATAGAGTGTCAAAGTCCTGTCAGGGAACCCCAAAATAACTGATATCCTCTTCTTGTCGCTGTCAAACTTATGCATATGCAAGACAAGAAACTTGCCCTACCAATACGAGGCAATGAAACAAAATACAACAAGACCCATATATTGAGTAAATTTTAGAAACCAAAAAACAGAAAGAGTAAAATAGTATCATAAAAGTAGAACCACTGATATCCAGACCTAAGTTGGTAGCATAAAAGTAGAACCACTAATATCCAGACTTAAGCTTGCAGTTACCAACTTCCACCAACAAAAAAGGATCTTTGTTTATCAGTACAACTAAGGACAAACAGAAAAAGTAGATCCTGGAATGATCCCACCCCACCAGGAACTCCAACATCTCCCCCCTCCCAACAACCCCTTCACAAAAACAAGAAAAGAAAGGGAAATATCTCATTTTGATATCAGAGGCATTTCATTTACAAGGAAAAGATTTTTGTTTTCAGCCATGACTTTCGTCTCCAAGATGAAAGTACCAGTTAACTTCAAACAATTACAGAATATCATACGTAGATTATTGTTTTGTTTGTTAAAATGAGTCTTTTTCTTCATAGGTTATTGTTTTATCTTTTAAAGTGAGTCTATTCCCTTTTTAATGCCAACCTTGAAACAACAGCAATGATTGCTGCAACCGTCTACTGAGGTATTTAGTTTAAGATCACTGCTACGCAATATTTCAATTTAGCTGTTGTGGTCATCAAGCAAGTAGGTTCACTCATGATGTCATAGCAATTATATAAGAATAGCAACAAAGGAAAGAAAAGCACATGAAGCTACCTTTGCCTTTCACCCTGAATATCAGTAACCAAATAACCAGAAATTTGTTCTATTAGCAGAAAACCATATGCTGCAGCAGCAACATAAGCCAATGCTTGTTCATCTGACACTCCCCTTGGTAATCTATTAATTTAACTGTAGGATCGAACGTGTCGACAACAAGAGGCACAATAGTATTGCAAAAGCAAGTAAAAGGATGGAGAGCATAATGTGAAAAATTATTTTATAGAAATTTTGGGTACAAATTATGTTACGAAAATTAGAATTCAGTATAATATATAATCATTGACAACATTCTTACATCTCAAGATAAGCAGGATAATGAATTCAGATAACCATTGATTAAAAATGAGAAAAACCGAACCAGAGTAAAAGACAATGTTCACTCCCTTTAGTGCTAAAATCCAAAAGCATTAATAATTCTTATCCATTTGAACATGTTCATTCACCACCTACAAGTTCGAGCTCCATACCACCATTGAACAAAAAGTTTCTTTCGCTAGCCAAAATATCAAAGCTGACCAGCTATTATTTAAATACAGTGTTTCTTTGGGAGTTAGCCTAGCATCCATTGTGCAGGCGACAAGTTGTGTCTTCAACGTATATCTAACAGGATTCTGATCTCCTCAAGAATTCAATGATTTTAAACCCATATTTCTTGCCAGATATCCGACTTATTCTGCAGTCGCTTCGGCAGCATAACAAGAGTTCTGGCAAACATCTGGAAAAAGCCCTAATCTTTTTATTTCCTTCAGAATCCGTCACAATAACAAAGGTGCTATTGCACATCAGCTTTAAGTAGACAGTCAGCAATTTGCTCAACACTATAGCCAGGAAAATGAGAAGATCCCATAAATCTCTTTCCATCTTCCACTATTATTCCCCTAACAAAGTCCATGGGCCTGGAACTCCTTCCCATTTCATCATCCCTCCGACCGTGGAATGAATGAAATTCCTGAACCCTAAAGCATTTGGAGCAGAAACATTTTGTTTTGTACCCAAATTGCCAAAGCTCGGGGCAGACAATTTTGACCCTCTCCTCATGCAACATTTCATGAAGACCAAAAATGACGTTTCCCATTCTCTAAATAACCTATAGAGTTAAAAAGAAAATGAACTGAATTATATCCAACAACTATAATAAAAGATCAACATCTGCCCAACCAAATTCGAAGGGGCATTCAACAGATACTACACAAACATTTCAATTTTTCATGTTTTCCAGGGTTCAAAAATTTTATAGATGAAATCTAAGGGGGTAAATACATCAAATTTAATCGATTGAGAAATAAAAGTGGGTAAAAATGAAATTGGAATTTAAAAAAAGAAAATAAATCTAATCAAAACCTGCGTGGGTCTGGGTCTGGTTGTATTCTTAATAGTAACCAAATAATGAAAAATTCCGGCATTGCAGCAGCTATAGAAATAATTATAGAAAAAAATTGTTAAAAAGAGAAAAAAAAATACCTGAAACATGAGCTGATAGTGGGCGATTGAGTGCGCCACTGAATCGTAGTAGAGAAGTAGCTCTGCGAATTGGAAAAAGATTGCGCATTTCTAATGCTTGATGATTCCGGCCAGCGGCGAAGGCAAGGCACGGCGGCGGTGGAGCATTGGCTCAGCTGTGCTGGCGTGCGTTTGGAGAAGAGGAGGAAAGCTGGGTTTTCGACTGGTGGCCCGGCACCTGTTTTGAAAACAAGGAGGCAAGAGATTTTTTAATGGGGAAAATTTTTAATTAACTAAACATTCCCTCTTCATAATTTTTAGTATTTAATTGGTTTGATTATTTTTATACTAAAAAATGAATGTTTGTGATATTCTTAGCTACTTCTCATATTAACAAATAACAATTAATAATTTAAAAAAAAAACATGTGTCTTCCTTCACGAAAGTTCTCTCTCTCTCTTAGAGAGGCTTGAATGGAAGGTTGGAGGAGTCTTATGCTGTGTTTACTTTACTTGTTGGAGTGGGAGTGAGGAGTGTGGATTCCTCCACTTCATCATTTATTTCTTCTAAATGGGAAGGGAGTGGGAATCCCATTCCGTGAGCCCCACTTATTTTTGGAGTTGGGAGTGGGAGTGGGACTCTCATTGGGGGAGGTGGGAGTGGGAATCCACTCCCACCTCTCCCTTTTTTACCCTTTTATTTTTTTAATTTAATTTAATTTAATATTTTATAATTAATAAAATAAAATAAATATTATTATATTTATTTGAATAATAATATTATATTTAACTAAATAATAATTTGCATTGATTCTAAGTTAAAATTATTTTAAAATAATATTATTATATTAATAGAGAATTAATAAATATAATATTATTATATTTATTTTAAAAATAATAGTACTATATTTATTTAATATTAATAATAATAAATAGTTTATTCTAAGAAAATATTAATTTTGTACTAAATAATATTATATTATTATTTTATATAATAATAAATTTAATATAATTATATTAAATAAAATAAAATAAGGTTTCATTTTGTATTAAAATTAATAATTTATTGTTCATAATTAAGAATATTAATAATTATAATAAATTTACAAATATAATAAAATAAATATTATTCATTAAATATATTTTTTATTAGTTTTGTAATTAAAAACTATAATTCTTTAAATAAGGATAAAATTGTAATTTGAAACTATTTACTCTCAATCCAAGACAAAGTAAACACATAAATTAGATTCTGATCTCTATTCCATGCTTCAATTCCAGTGTAAGTAAACAACCTACTCACACTCCCACTCCACACTCCCAATCCTAGGATTCTCACTCTTCAGGATTCCCAATCCAATCCAAAAAGTAAACGCTACCTTAATGATTCAGGTGGTCACTCCAAGGTGAGGGCTTTTTCTTTCTAGTTGGATTAGGAGTGTGGAGTGAGAGTGGGAGTGGGATTATGGTGTTTACTTAGACTAAATGAAAGTATGGATTGTCAATCAGAATCCTAATTATTTGTTTACTTTGTCTTGGATTGAGAGTAAATTGTTTTAAATTACAATTTTATCCTTATGTACAGAATTATTATTTGTAATTAAAAAATTAATAAAAAATATATTTAGAAAATAAAATAAATATTTTATTATATTTATAAATTAATAATAATTACTAATATTCTTAATTATGTAAATCATAATTTTTTATTAATTTAAATTTAAATTTAAATTATGTGAATAAAAATTATTAATAATAGCAACACAAATGAAATGTTATTATTGATAATATAGTACAAAATTAATATTTTTTTAGAATAAAATATTTATTATTATTAATAATTAAATAAATAATTAATATTTATTAAAATTAATGTTTAATATTATTAATTTAAATATAATATTTATTTATTTTAATTTTATTAAATTTAATAAAATAAATATGAGATAATTATTATTTTTAATAAATATAATATTATTTATTTTATTAAATATTATTTATTTATTTTTATAAGGATAAAATGGGAAGAGGGGGGAGTGGATTCCCACTCCCACCTCCCCCCATGGGAGTGGAAATCCCACTCCCCACTCCTAAATTGAGTGGGACCCACGGATTCTCACTCTCACTCCCCCCCTTTTTAAGGTAAGTAAACACTGGAGTGGGAGGAATTCACACTCCACACTCCCACTCTAGAAAGTAAACACTACCTTAGGGTATTCTCTTGAAACATTAACTACCATGGATACGGATGAATTAATTCGCAAATGCAAAGCTATAACCATACGCGAGGAAGATAAATCTAGGGTGACACTGGAAGCAAGTATGAAAGCGAAAAAGGAAAAAGCATTGGCAAACTGCTTAGTGGGCAAAGTTCTTCTTACGAGAGTAGTCAACAAAGAAGGAATGAAGATAGCTTTACAGCAAGTTTGGAGAACCTTTAAAGAGGTGGAAATCGAGAGTTTAGGAAACAATATATTCATGTTCAAATTTGCAGAGGAAGCGGATAAGAAAAGAGTCTTAACAGGGGGCCCTTGGCACTTTGATAGGGCATTGATTGTTCTTACTGAACCAAGGGGAATTGGGGAGGTCATAAAACAATCATTTACACATATATCCTTTTGGATTCAGATTCGAAATGTCCCGCTTGCATGTATGGAAAAAGAGTTTCTCCACGAGCTGGGAGGAAAGATTGGGCTAGTGGAGGAGGTTGAAACAGATGAAAATGGGGACTGCATTGGGGAATTTGCAAGAATCGGAGTTTCTATTAACATAACACAGCCATTGGAGAAAATCTTATTCCTCAAACAAGAAAGAGAAACAGACATCCCAATGCCAGTGGTCTATGAACGTCTGCCCGACTTCTGCTTTTGGTACGGAATAATTGGGCACTAATACAAAGAGTGTAGTAGATACCATGGCCAACAAAAAGAGGAGTTACCATTTGGTGGCTAGATGAAAGCAATTATGCTAGGGGGACGCTCAAAGAGTAATCAAAGCAAGGGGAAGTGGAATTATGAGGGGGTAGATCGGAAGAGAAATATGTAAACTCAGAGCATCAAGGCTCCTCCCAACAGCAACCACAGAACCAGAATAACTCGGTTGAAGTAAACGGGTTAAAACCCCTGGAGGAAGAAACAAGTCAAACCAAGGAACTTGCAAGGAATAGTGAGGTGGAAGGGGTAGTTGAGCAATATTTAATGAGGGCAGTGATAGAACCGATGGATAAGAAGCAGATGGGTGGCAAAAAGCACGATGGGGCTACTGGCAATGCAACAAAGCCTAGAAAATTGAAAACAAAGGCGGGAAATGAAAAGGAAAAAGAGAGGGAAAAATTGGAGGCAAACCAAAAGGAAAATGAGGAAGCTAAAAATTGATGATGGGCCGAGAATCTCTGAAATACAGCCCAACAAAAAGAGATGGAAGAGGCAAGCTAGAGAGCCAAGAGAGGGAGGAGTCAGAGTTGGGCTAGGGGCTCAAAAAAGGCTATTTGGTGAGACAATTGAGCAAAGCCCAAAAAAGAAAGCAAAGCTTAATAGCCCGACCAAAAAACAGGCACATCCCTCACCAACAGCAAGAATCAAATTGAGCGGGGAATTGTTGGGGGTGGAAGAGATGGAAGTTGTTGATTCAAACACAGCAGAGATATCGGTGGAGGCTGGAAGCCAGCCCCGCCGGAAACTATGAAGATACTCAGTTGGAACGTTCGGGGTTTGGGGAATCCCCGAGCGTTTCTAGCCTTAAAAAAATCCTTCGTTTGTATGGTTCTCAGCTGGTTTTCTTATGTGAAACAAAGCTGACAACCATGCAAATGAACACGGTTGGGAACAAGCTAAATTTTGAAAACTGTTTTGCTGTGAATTGTAGTGGACAAAGTGGGGGGATAGCAATGCTTTGGAACCTGGAAACTTGCTTGCAAATTAAGTCTTTCAGTAAGCATCACATCGATGCTGAAATTCAAATGACAAATGGGAAGCAAATGAGGTGCACAAGAGTGTATGGGCATCCAGAAGCAAACCAGAAAAAGCACACATGGACGCTCCTAAGACGGTTGGCTGGCTTATCTTCTAGCCTTTGGTTGTGCTTTGGCGATTACAATGAAATCTTGCATCCGAGTGAAAAAAATGGAGGTAATTACAGAAACTTGAACTCAATTAATGAATTTAGAGAAGCCTTGAGGGATTGTGAGCTAATGGATGTGGGCTATACGGGATACCCGTTCACTTGGAGTAATAGGAGATCTAGGCCAGGATTTGTGGAGGAACGGCTGGACAGATTTGCTTGTAACAAAGCTTGGAGTGACATTTTTGTAGATTGCGCAGGAAGTAACCTGGACACATGGTCATCATATCATTGCCCAGTGTTAGTGGTAGTTCAGGAAAGGGATAAAGGAGTGAATTTTGGTGGGAGACATTCATCACGGATCCACTACGAGGACATGTAGAGCCCGTATGCTGCATCCAAGGATATAATCAAGGAGGAGTGGATCGTGTATGGAACTTGGAGTAGGGACAACCCGATAAAATCTTTCCAGATGATAGTAAAAAATTCGATGGCTCGGCTGCTGGATTGGAGTAAAGGGGAATTTGGGGGGAGAGACAGAAAATTAGCATAGCTAAGGAATCAGCAGCAGGGCTTGAAACATAGAAGAGTTCAATATGTGAATGGAGATGAGATCAAGAGGGTGGAAGGACAAATTCAAAACATTGTCATTGATGATGAAATTTTCTAGAAGCAGCGCTCAAGAGCGGATTGGCTAAAGGAAAGCGACAAGAACACAAAATTTTTTCATCATAAGGCCTCATCTAGAAAGAAGAAGAATAGAATATATGGGATTGAAACTGATGCAGGGAAATGGGTTGCGAAGGCCAAAGAAGTGGAGCATGAGTTCTGTAACTATTTCACAAAACTCTTTACAACCTCCAAGCCAAGTCATGATCAGATGGCAGCAGCACTTATAGGAATCAGCCCGAGAATCACTGAAGACATGAATGAGCTACTAGAGAAGCCGTTTATAGCAGAGGAAGTGGTTGAAGCCTTAAATCAGATGTGTCCAACCAAGGCTCTGGGACCAGATGGCCTGCCAGCAGTGTTCTATCAAAAACATTGGCATCAAGTTAAAGAGGGAGTTACCACCACTTGCCTTCACATCCTAAATAAGCAAGGTACAATAACTGATCTCAACCACACCTACATTGCTTTAGTGCCAAAATTGGGAAGCCTAGAAAAGTTACAGACTTTAAGCCTATTAGCCTTTGTAACGTTATCTATAGAATTGTGGCTAAGTCAATTGCTAATAGGTTTAAACAAATCCTGCACAAAATAATCTCCCCAATGCAAAGTGCTTTCATTCCCAATAGGTTGATTACAGACAATATCATAGTTGGCTATGAATGCCTTCATAAAATTAGGCACTGCAAAGGAAAAAGAAATGGCTTGGTAGCCTTGAAACTTGATGTTAGCAAAGCTTATGACAGATTAGAATGGAGCTTCCTTGAGCAAACCATGAAATGCCTAGGCTTCTCCCAAAAATGGATTAACTTGATCATGAGATGTATAAGTTTTGTCTCGTTTTCTATAATCATAAATGGTTCTGTTAGAGGGTTAATCAAACCTCAAAGAGGCATAAGGCAAGGTTGCACTCTATCCTCATACTTGTTTATCACATGTGCAGAGGCATTCTCCTCATTGTTGTTGCAGGCAGAACAACAAAAGCGTATCCGTGGGCTGTCATTTGGTAGAGACTTGAGGATTTCCCACCTTTTATTTGTCGATGACAACCTCATATTCAGTAAAGCCTCAACTGCCGATTGCCAAAACTTGAAAAAGATCCTTGATTGTTACTCTACAACATCTGGACAAATTTTTAATTTTGAGAAATCTTCTCTATTCCTAAGCGGCAACATCCAGAGTGATCAAGCTACTGCAATTGGGAACATCTTTCGGCTCAACATCGTTTCAAGGCACGAGAAGTACCTAGGCCTGCCATCTAGGGGTGGGCATTTTACCCGACCCGATAAATTTCGGGTTCGGGTCGGGATCGAAACCCGATCGGTTTGAAATTTACAAACCCGATCGGGTTGTGATCGGTTCGGGTCAAACCCGACCCGATCCGAATACCCGATCGGGTTCTTAAAAAAAAAAAAAAGCGTACTGACCCGAATTGACCTGATTTCAACCGACCTGAACTGACCCGAACTGACCCGAACTGACCCGAATTGACCCAAACTGACCCGAACTGACCCGATTTCAACCGACCCGAATTGACCCGAACTAACCCAATTGACTCGAACTCAATTCTACCCATTTTAAATCCAACCCGATCCAACTCTACCCATTTTAAATCCAACCCGATCCAACCCGAACATAACCCGAATTACTCCCCAACCTCGATCGCACCCGAATATAGTTCGGGTCGGTTCGGGTCGGGTCATTAATTCGGGTTATGTTCGGATTGTTCCTTGTCTAACCCGAACAACCCGAAACCCGATCGGGTTGACCCGAACCCGACCCGAACCCGATTTTGCCCACCCCTACTGCCATCTATGATTGGGAGAAAGAGAAGCAGCTTTTTCAACGACATTAAGCTAAGACTTTACAACCATATCTCAAGTTGGCAGCATAAGCTCTTCTCATGCGGGGGCAAAGAAATTTTGATCAAAGCTGCGGCGCAAGCCATTCCAGCCTACGCAATGAGTGTCTTCAAGATTCCTATGGGCGTGTGTAATGATATTCAGCGAGTAGTTGCTAACTTTTGGTGGGGATCAAAGAGTGATAGAAGGAATATTCATTGGTCGAAGTGGGAAAAGCTGAGTCAAGCTAAATGGAAGGGAGGAATGGGGTTTCGAGATTTTTCCAGCTTCAACCAGGCGTTAGTAGCAAAACAAGGTTGGCGGATTTTGAAATTTCCAGATTCTTTAGTGGCGAGAGTCCTGAAGACCAGGTATTTCTAGAATAAAGACTTCCTGAATGCAAAGCTTGGCTCCAACCCTTCCTTCATTTGGAGAAGCATTTTGTGGGGGCGGCAGATTATACATGCTGGTTTTAGGTGGAGGATTGGAAATGGACAGCAGATTGAGATCCATAAGTCCAATTGGATCCCCAAGTCGCTAACCTTTAAACCTGTGTTCAAGCCAAATATGCCAACTGATGCACTGGTTTCTGAATTGATAAACGAGGAGAATCGTTGGGATGAGAAGCTAATATATAGCCATTTTGATAGGTTGGATGTTGATAGCATAGTCAGAATTCCTTTGCTGAGAAGGCCACGGGAAGATGAAATCATTTGGCACTATGAGAAGAAAAGGCAGTACACTGTAAAGAGTGGGTATCAAACAACACTCAAGTTGAAGTTTCCAGCCATGCCATCAAGTTCAGAGGCTATGAAAAATCAATGGAATATAATCTGGAACCTAGCCTTGCCAGAGAAGATCAAAATTTTCGTATGGAGGGCTACTAAGAATCTCCTCCCATCGGCTGAGAACTTGTGGAAGAGAAAAATAATTCAGGAGCCCACCTGCCAGGCGTGCAAAACAGGGCTAGAGAATGTCCTTCATGTGTTAGTGGATTGTAAGGTTGCCAAGAAAATTTGGAGGCTTACTCACATGGAAGATGATATTAGAGGAAGGGCTGGGCAAGACATTCTGACTATGATGCATGACATGAACAGAAGAAGAGGAAAAGCTGACTTAGAAATGATGGTAACAATTTTTTGGGTGATGATAACTCTATGAAATGAGAGTTATCATAACACTTTTAGACTTAAATCAATATTATTTAGAGCAAATGTTGTGTTTTCATTGCATTTTTGTTACATTTTGCATAAATATTCATTTTAGTTTAGTCTTAATAAGTTTTGCTCAATTTAAAGTAATTCGTGCTTAAATTGTGTGCATAATTGTAGGTTTCCAGAAGCTTAGAATTCATGGAAGGAATGCTGATGCAATAAGCTTGCAAAAATAATGAAAGAACATGACTAAAAAAGAATTGAAACAAATCTGGAACAGTGCAATTGCTGTAGCCGTTATTGTAGCAACCATTGCTGTAGCCGTTGCTGTAGCAATCCTGGAACAATTCAGCGCGGGATACTTGCAGAATTGCGATCTGTAGTTTCCTAATCTGACTTATGCACGCCCTAGGCTTTCGTTTACCCTAATTTTTAGTTATAAAATAAGCACACATCATAAGGAATGGGAGGAGCCGTCACCTAAAAAGAAAAACACAAAGAAACAAAAGAAAAACAAGATTCAAGAGAGAGATTGAAGGCTACACATTTGATAGTATTTATTTTTATTCATTATTTCGGTTGATTACCCATTTAATGATACAAGTTAGGAGAGAGCCGCAAAATGACCTATCTTAGTGGAACATATCAGAGCAATACTTGGTTTTAGATTGAGTTTAACTTATTCTAAAAGGGTCATGCTTAATCTAAAATTAGTGATGAACTAGACATAGGAATTCACCTTGTAGGGTAAATAGAACCTAAGCGTGTAATGCTATATCTTATGTTGGCATAACAACTGATCACTGTTAGGTTGCATATAGATATAAGATATCCAACATGCGACGGCTGAAGATACATAAGGATTCTGCCCAGTGCTGTAGCAAATACTGCCGTAACCGAGCCAACCATTAGAAAATAGTCAAGACCATTAAGAGAGTTTATTCACTCAACCACTCTATATTCCCATTGATTTTATCTTTGAGTTTGACGTGATAATTTACTTTGTTGCATTTTATTTATTGGGTTTTTATTTTAATTAGTATAATAGTTTCATTAATTGTTTATTTTATTTTAGCACAAAATCTGCACTGTTAAGATTGCTGTAGCAAATCTGATAACATCAATCCATGTGAAGACGATCTTGAATACTCATCATTTTATTACTTGTTGTGTACACTTGCACATTGACACCAATAGCATTAGTATTTATACACCAACAGGTGACATGGAATGCAAGAAACAAGATGCTATTCCAAGGGAAAAGAGAAAACCCCAGGTGCTTATTGCCAAAGCTGAAGCCGTAACTAAAGCCTACACAAGAGTTAAACAACCAAGTGATGCACGCAAGGAAAATCAACAGTTGATGCTTACTCAGACGTGGAGTCCTCCCCAAAATGGATATGCCAAAGTTAATGCGGATGCAGCTACCAACTTAAAATCAAACCTTGTAGGACTGGGAGCTATTATTAGAGATGAGAACGGGAAGGTAATAACAGCTGCAATTAAAGTCTCAAAATTCTTTGGAGATGTTTCTTTTGCTGAGGCAGAAGCCATAAAATGGGGCATGCAGATTGCTAGAGATGCACATGTACGCGCTTTGATTGTGGAATCAGACCCACAAGGAGTGGTTAGCTTAGTAAACAACATGCATGGTAGCAGAACTGAGATTTATTGGGTATATTCAGAAATCCAAAGCTTAATGAAACAATTTGAACAAGTTAACATCAAGTATACCCATAGATTTTGCAATGCCATTGCCCATTCTCTAACTAAACTGGCTTTAGAAAAATGCAAAACTGTTGTATGGATGGGTTCATACCTCACATTTGATGTACCTTTTTTCTTCCTTAAATTAATAGAATCTTTTTTTAAAAAAAACAATTAATAATTTTTGGCTCTTCTCACATCTCTTTCATTTTTCTTCTTGTTCATTATCTCATATTATTTGCATCTCCCGTAAATTACTCTCTCTCCATTTGTTTTTGTTCATTAATTTATTCGCTCGCTTTCTCTCAACAATAATCGCACTCGCGTGTTGAAACTTTCAAGTTAAAATTGATTTTTTTTTTCTGGATCTAATATGAAGTTTACACATTTTTTTTCTTGCTAATTTCCACTTGACGTTACATGTTTTTGCACACGTCCACTTCCGTCTACATATTGTTATAACTTTGCTGACATCATGAGGGTAAATTTGTCATTTTATCTAAACATACAAAAACGACGTCGTTTACGCACTAGTAATCTAAGACCTGGCTTCAAATTAGATTCAGATTTAATCTAAAAATCCGATCAAACTGCACAATTAAAAAACTAAAATTAAAATTAAAATATAACTACAAATAATATTTACCGTTTAAGTTACGTATATTTTAGTTTATTTATGAAAATAATTTAATTTGTTTTGCAATCTTTTTTTTTGTCATTTAAATAGGGTAAAATTGTCATTTTAGTAATATTCTGTTAATTTCTTTAACATAATTAAGACGGCAGTAAACAGCTAAAACACTTTGTAACTTTAGGTAGAAATTAGCCCAAAAAAAAAAAACATTTGTATATTTTTTACAAATCCTGAAAAATCATGTGGTTGGTGAAATAATTGTCCTTTATTTTTATAATTAATTTATATTCCATTTAACCATTATCACATTTGTTTATAGCTTGAGAAAACACCTAATTAGTTTCCTAAGTTGCAGAGGTTGTTTCCTAAGTTAAATCGCACAAAATTAAATTAGTTTTACGTCTATCAAATTCAAATGGGAGTATCATCGATAAATAATAACAAAGGATGTATGCTCAAAAGTCAAAATTGTTGATTTATTATGATGTATACCAATTGATTATGTATGTCACGGGGATATGTCTCTATACAATCCTCCAACATTGACAAACTTAAAATATTTTTTTTTTTAAACGGACAAACTTAAAATATTTAAGACAACAAGAACAATTCCAAAGTTCATAATGCAAAATTTGTTATGAGCTTTCGTAATACTATCATCTATTTTTATTTTTACTATTCAACGAACAAGGAGAGTAGTATTAGAAAAGGCAACGCCTTTGAACTTTTTTTTTTTTTTTTTGAATTTTGAAAGGAAAGAGAAACATTTATTAGATAAGCTTAGAAAATACAGACATTATATGATAAGGACAAACTTCCTTCCGGACACAATTTTCACTACTATCTAAAATTATTCTAGCTAGAGCATGAACAATGGCATTACAATCTCTTAGAAGTTGCTGAATTTCAACCAAGATGTTCATTAATTCTCTGCATCTTTTGCTGAATTTCAGCAAGATTCCAACAAATTTCAGTTCGATGCATGTTTGACTTTGACTGAAGAGTGAGGGGCCGCATAGCCAGAAAGTCGAGGTCGGATGACACCTGTTATTATTGTGGCTAATGAGGGGGGTGGAGGCTTTGTGGAGGGTGGTGTTGATGAAAGGAAACACCTTTGTATTGGAGAGAGAAATGTGTCATCTTTCTAAAAGGGAATAGATTTTTGAAACATAGTATTCGAGTAGGTCATCATAAGGCCGAGAAAATTATAAGTTATCATTTTGATTTGATCGAGTGAAGTTAGCTAGTTAGGGCCAACTGATAGGTCCCAATCAAAGTTAGCTAATCAACCACAAGAGTTTTCTGCTTATGGCGAGAAAACAAAGACCAAGACAAATTGATTTCGTTCTGATTGCCTTTTTATTTTTGATGGAGCCTTTATTTATAATACTAACATGACAAACTCAGCCTACAATCACGGCTGTAATCAAGCTGAAATAACACCCTTGCTACTTTTACGAAACACAAAACTAAACAACAACTACTAAGGATTCGATCTTTACTAAGGATTCGATCTTATCTGTTATTCCTGCACGATTGTTGAAGCTATCAAATCCCTTGATTCTTGCTCTAACAACTTTGGTGCATTATTCCCACGTGAACCCATGCATGCATGAACCATGAGAGGCTAAACCGAAAATCTTCACGTCACGTACTTGGGATTTGGCTTATGCCCTCTGCTGGACTTGCATAGCTCTAGTGGCTGTGGCTGCTTCTTATCATTACCCTTTTCCTGAAAAGTTCCCTTGTCCTCAAGGGTCATGTGAGGAAATTGTCGTTGCAAAAACTCTGTATCTTCCCACGTTGCATCTTTGACTGGCAACCTCTTCCATTGAACTAATTGTTGTTCCACCACTTTGCCACATATTCTCAACCAACGGGTATCAAGAATAGCAAGAGGTTCCAGGACTATTAGGCCTTCATCATCAACTGAGGGTAAGTCAGTACTGCTACTAAAATCGCTGATAGCTTTCTTCAATAATGAAACATGAAATACTGGATGAATGCGAGAGCTTTCAGGCAGCTGAAGTTTATAAGCAACTAGACCAATTTTGTGTACAATCTTATAAGGCCCGAAATAAGTGCATGCTAATTTTTTATGAGCCCTCTTGAACACCGAGGATTGTTTATAAGGTTGTAACTTTAAAAACACCAAATCACCATTCTGAAATTCCACATCGCGACGCCTCTTGTCAGCCACTTACTTCATTTGATTTGTTGCCATGGCCAAATTATGCTTCAACTGGCATAGCAAGTCATCTCGGGTACACAATGCCTGGTCCACTTCATTCACAGGAGATGACCCAACATGATAGAAAGGTACAGTTGGGGGTGGTCTGTCGTAGAGAGCTTGGAATGGTGTCATGCCCGTAGAGACATGGAAGGTGGTGTTATACCAAAACGCAGCCCAAGGCAAGAATGCGTGCCACTTCTTCGGCCATTAATGCACAAAACACCTCAAATATTGTTCGAGGCAGCGATTAATTACCTTGGTTTGGCCGTCCGTCTGCGAATGGTAGGCAGAACTCATTTTTAATTTAGTGCCGGACAAATTAAAAATTCCTGCCAGAATTTACTGATGAAAATTAGGTCACGATCACTGATTATACTTTTAGGCATGCCATGTAACTTCACCACATGTTCAACGAATTTCTCAGCCACTATCTTAGCAGAAAAAGGGTGGGTTAAGGAAATAAAGTGAGCGAACTTACTTAGTCGATCCACTACGACCAATATGGTATCCTTGCCTTGTGAATATGGTAAGCCTTCGACAAAATCCAAGGAGATATCATCCCAAACCTGGCATGGTATGGGTAGTGGCTGTAGAAGACCAGCTGGCTTGAGAGTTTCAAACTTCACCTGTTGACAGACTTTGCATTTACTCACATATTCCCGTACTGCTTGAAACATTGCTGGCCACTAAAACTGTTGTGAAAGGCACTTGTAGGTTCGCAGGACTCCCGAATGACCACCAATTTTAGTGTCGTGAGCCTCATATAGAAGTGACTCGCGTAAAGTACGTGGAACCACCACTCTTTCCTTAAAGAATAACAGTCTATTACGAACCGTGTATGGCCCCGGAGTTTAGTTTTGAGCCTACCGTCAATATCGTTTGCATATATTCATCACTACTAGTGGCCTCCTTGATTTCGTCCCAAATAGCAATCTGTGATACAAACAAGAGATAAAGAAGTGGACTGTCAGATCGTCGGGATAAGGCATCGGCGGCTTTATTCTCACGCCCTGGTCTGTAAACAATCTCATAATCATACCCCATCAATTTACTCATCCATTTATGCTGCTCGGGTGTAGCCACTTGTTGATCCAAAAAAAATTTAATGCTTTGTTGATCGGTTTTGATGATGAACCGGTGCCCAAGCAAATAAGGTCTCCACCTTCGGACAACCTCCACAATTGCTAACATCTCTTTATTGTAAATAGACCACCCCTTTTTTGAAGTGCTTAAAGCATGGCTCATGTAAGCAATCAGCCTCCCTTGCTGCTGTAGTACCGCCCCAATTCCTTCACCAGACGCGTCAGTTTCCACAATGAAAGTCTCATGAAAATTTGGCATGGCTAATGTTGGGGTACTGCTCATGGCCTTTTTTAATTTCTCAAATGCTTCCTTCGCCTCACTGTTCCATACGAACTGCCCCTTTTTCAACAAGTTTGTGAGCGATTGTGCTATAATCCCATAACCTTGGACAAATTTTCTGTAATATCCCGTGAGCCCAAGAAATCCTCTCAACTCTGTTATATTTTGAGGTCGTGGCCACGAAATCATGGCTACAATTTTGTTCCCGTCGACCTTGACGCCATGGCAAGTTATTATATGGCCCAAGTATTCTAACTCTTGCTGGCCGAAATTACACTTGCTTGCTTTGATAAAAAATCTCTGTTTTTTTTAAATCTCCAGTGCCTGCTAAACATGATCCAGATGTGTGCTCCATCTAGGACTATAGATTAGTATATCATCAAAAAAAACCAGAATGAATTTTCTAAGATATGGACGAAAGATAGAATTCATGATTGCCTGAAAGGTGGATGGGGCATTACACAGCCCGAACGGCATCACCAGGTATTCGTAGTGGCCATTGTGAGTTCGAAACGCCGTTTTGCATATGTCAACTGGATTTACACGTACTTGGTGGTACCCTGCTCGTAAATCTAACTTGGTGAAGTAAGCAGCACCATGGAGCTCATCTAACATGTCTTCAACGGTCGGTATCGGAAAGTGGTCCTTGATTGTAACTTGGTTAAGGGCACGGTAGTCAGTACAAAATCGCCAGCTGCCGTCTTTTTTCTTGACCAACAATACGGGCGAGGAAAAGGGACTGGTGCTTGGCCTTATCAATCCTGAGTTTAACATCTCCTGTACTTGCTTCTCAATCTCTGATTTTTGAAAATATGGATATCGATAGGGTCTCACGTTCACAGGCTCAGTTCCCTCTTTTAATGGAATGTTGTGGTCAATGTCCCGTGAGGGTGGTAGTTGCCTAGGCTCTTGGAATAAATTTGAATATTCAACCAATATTTGTTGCATGCAAATAGGAGTCTTGTCAAAAGAGTCTTCTAATGAAGTGTAAAAGCATATAGCGTAGACTCCTTGCCCCTGTTTAATTTCTTTTGCAACTTCTGTTACTGATGCTGACTGCACAGCGTGGGGATTGATTCCTTGCAAGCGTTGCTTTTTATCCTCCCATTCAAATTCCATAGTCAAGTCTTTCCAATCGCACACAACAGAGCCCAGTGTCTCGAGCCATTGGATCCCCAAGACCATATCCAATCCTGTTATTGGCAGGAAATACACGGTGAGAGAAAAAGGAATATTTTGGATTAATATTTGTACCTTTTCAAACATCCCTTGGCATGTTAATTTCACCCTGTTAGCGACTTGTACAGAAAAAGATGTTGTTGGCTTGATCGGCAATTGCAACAAATTGGCTAAGCGTGAACTGATAAAATTGTGTGTGGACCCGCTGTCAATGAGGATGACAATTGCATACTGCCCAATTTTTGCCATAACGCGCATAGTTTGTGGTGCGACCCATCCGGAAAAAGCACATAAAGTAATTTTAGGGTTTACCGTTTCTGTTGATTCTATGATTGGCTCCTCGACAGTAAATTCTTCATACAAACCCTCTTCCGGTATTGTTTTGCATTCCAGGATTAGTAACTGTGCCTTGGTACACTTGTGGCCGGCGGTGAATTTATCATTACAATTGAAGCACAATCCCTGGGCTCGCCTCCTCTGCATCTCTTCCCATGATAGCCTCTTATAAGGTGTTGTTGGTATGGCTCGATTCGAAGCATATGGGGACCGAATAGGAAGTGATGACCTAATTATTTTCTTCTGTCGTGCTATTTGATCATCCTTTATACGGGCTAGACTAATGGCTTCTTTTAATGTGCGGGGTTTGAACATACGAATGTCTTCCGCAATCTCTGGTTTCAAGCCCCCCATAAATGTTCCCACCAATGCTTTTTGAGACCACCCATGAACTTGGTTCCCAAGCCTTTCGAACTCCTTCTGATATTCACGCAATGATCTCGTCTGTCTGACCCGAGACAAAGCTTCATCAAAATCCTCACACTCTGTCGGTCCAAAACGTGCCCATAGTTCCTCAACGAATATTTTCCATGTAACTGGTCGCTTTTCTTCTTCATAAGCCCTTCGCATCCATTGCCACCACTGATTTGCCTCTCCCTCCAAGTGATATGCAGCCAAGGTTACCTTGTGTTCATCCATAGTTTCCTGATATTCAAAGTACTGAGATACCCTGCTGTACCATTCTGTTGGATCATCGCTGGCAAAACGGGGAAATTCTAGCTTGGTAATCCGTGTTGGACGCATGTGCCGCCCTGCCTCTCTTTCCTCACAAGCAGGTTTTGTAGAGCTTGAATTTTCAGTTGAGTTACGACTGGTGGTGCCCTTGGTTGCATTGTTTGATTCCACGAGTTTGTTTATTGTCTCCTCAAGACGCTGTAACTTGTCATTGATTCCCACCTCCATCTATTCCATTCTGTCCTGCAAGCTTCCAAGATAAGCTTCAATTCGTTCAATGCGTTCCTTGTTAGTCGTCATTGATAGCCTGGCTCTGATACTAAATGATAGGTCCCAATCAAAGTTAGCTAATCAACCACAAGAGTTTTCTGCTTATGGCGAGAAAACAAAGACCAAGATAAATTGATTTCGTTCTGACTGCCTTTTTATTTTTGCTGGAGCCTTTATTTATAATACTAACATAACAAACTCAGCCTACAATCACGGCTGTAATCAAGCTGAAATAACACCCTTGCTACTTTTACGAAACACAAAACTAAACAACAACTACTAAGGATTCGATCTTTACTAAGGATTCGATCTTATCTGCTATTCCTGCACGATTGTTGAAGCTATCAAATCCCTTGATTCTTGCTCTAACAACTTTGGTGCATTATTCCCACGTGAACCCATGCATGCATGAACCATGCAAGGCTAAACCGAAAATCTTCACGTCACGTACTTGGGATTTGGCTTATGCCCTCTGCTGGACTTGCGTAGCTCTAGTGGTTGTGGCTGCTTCTTATCACCTACTTTTGTAGTGAGTTTCGATCTTATCCATTAACAATCTTAACATTTCACTATCATATTTTGGTTTTTAAAGGCCACTAGCCAATGACTATCAAATGTAAGAGAGATTGTAACATTTTTAATCTTTGGTTTGATATTCTGGACAAAACCGGTTTGCTGTTTATGGAGAAAACGGCTAACCGTTTAACTCCAAAGAGCATGTTTTATGGTCTAGAGAAAACGGCTCACCGTTTATGGAGAAAACGGCTAACCGTTTAACTCCAGAGAGCATGTTTTATGGTCTAGAGAAAACGACTCACCGTTTATGGAGAAAACGACTAACTGTTTAACTCCAGAGAGCATGTTTTATGGTCTAGAGAAAACGGCTCATCGGTTATTGAGAAAACGGTTAACCGTTTATGTATAGAGAGCAACGTACTTGACATTCTGGAATAAAACGGCTCACCGTTTATTGAGAAAACGGTTAACCGTTTATTTCCAGAAAGGCGTCAACTAGAAACGGTTGACAAGCTTGAAAATTTCAAGTGTTAATCGTTGCAAATTCAAACCAAAAGAGTTTTTTGAAGAAGTACCATTTCGAATGGTTGCATTCTTTTGAATTAACATCTTCTTCATAAAAGAAATATACATATTTTGGAAATGATTATAAGATTTTGCAGGTTTCATATATGTTCTGGAAATACAATCTTATTTGCTAGAGATTGTATTAAGGATTTGATATATCTTGGGGATAATTTGCCATTAATACTCTATAGCAAACCAAGATTGGAGAGGGCAAATAAAACTTTAAAGGAAAGTGTGCAAACACGTCTCAAATCCTAAGAAATTATTCTTTGTTCTTTGCCTCCATATTCTTATTTTTTATTAACAATCTTTAAGGTTTTATTTGTACAAATGGAGGCTAAGAAGAGTTTGACATCATTTCTGAATCCTAGTGTCCATCTCGATCGTTTTGATGGAACTAATTTCACTTGTTGGAAGGAAAAATTATTCTTTCTCCTTACTGTTCTTAAAGTGGCATATGTTCTTGATCCGAAATTGGAACCATTTCCAGAACCAAGAGAAGATGATACCGAAGTTGCTAAGGCTGCAAGGAAACGTCGTGAAAATGATGAATTGATGTGCCGGGGTCACATACTCAATACGCTTTCTGACAGGTTATATGATCTCTACAATTCTATGACTTCTCCGGTGGATATTTGGAATGCTCTTGAGTACAAATACAAAACAGAGAAAGAAGGTACCGACAAATTCCTTGTATCTAAATATTTTGATTTTATTATGGTAGATACAAAATCCATTCTTGATCAAATACATGAGTTACAAATTATTGTTGCTAAGCTTCGAGAGTTAAAAGTTGAAATTTCTAAATCATTTCAAGTTGGGGCTATTATTGCTAAATTGCCTCAAAGTTGGAATGATTATAAAAAGAAACTCCTTCATAGTAAAGAGAACATAACTTTAGAAGAATTGCAAAAACACTTGGTAATTGAAGAAGAGACTAGGTCTCGCGAATCCAAGGATAAGCATGATTCTACTAAAGTTAATGTTGTTGAAGCTAGTAAATTCTCAAAGAATTTTAAAGTCAAGAATGAAAAGAAATTCAAAAAGTCCAGCACACAAAATTTTTCTGGAAATTGTTTCTTTTGTGGTAAGAAAGGCCATCGCCAAAGTGATTGCAGATTCAAGAAGGAAAAGGAAGAAGTGAATTCCCATAAAGCTAATGTGATTGAAAACAAATCTGAAGAGATTTGTGCTATGGTTTCTAAAATGCAAATTGGCATGATTACCGAAACAAATATGGCTGAAACTAAGTCCTATGATTGGTGGCTTAATTCGGGTGCAACAATTCATGTTTGTAATGATAAGAAATTTTTCTTATCATACAAAGAAGAAACGGAAGGACAAATGGTTCTCATGGGGAACAATAATGCAGCCATAGTAGTAGGAAAATGAGTAGTTGAGATCAACTTCACTTCTGGAAAGAAAGTCACATTGTATAATGTCTTTCATGTACCTTCCGTTAGGAAGAATCTTATTTCTGCTAGTTGTATGTGCAAGCATGGGCTTAAGATTGTGCTTGAGGGTAATACTTGTATTGTGTCAAAGAATGGATTATTTGTTGGGAAAGGGTATTCTTGTGATAGAATGTACAAACTCAGCATTAATAATAATAATATCAACTTAGCTTATATTGTTGAGTCTTATGATGTTTGGCATGCTAGATTAGCACATTTGAACTTTAGATCTTTGAAATACATGTCTAAGCATGGTTTGATTAATTGCAATGATGTTAAAGGTCATAAGTGTGAAATCTGCATCCAAGCTAAATTAACTAAGAAACCTTTTCCTAAAGCTGAACGAAATACTCAAATATTGGATTTAATACATACCGATATTTGTGAGTATAATGGCATGTTAACAAGAGGAGGTAAGAGGTACTTTATCACTTTTATTGATGATTGTTCTAGATAAACTTATGTGTATTTACTTAGAACAAAAAATGAAGCTTTTGATAAATTTAAAATTTTCAAAGCTGAAGTTGAGAACCAAAAAGATAAGAAAATCAAAATGGTTCATAGTGATAGAGGTGGTGAATATTTCTCAATTGAATTTAATAATTATTGTGAAGAAGTTGGAATTATTCACCAAAGATCAGCTCCATTTACTCCTCAACAAAATGGTTTGGCTGAAAGGAAGAATAGGATCTTCACGGATATGATAAATTCCATGATCCTTAATGCAAAACTACCAAAGAATTTGTGGGGGGAAGCATTACTCACTGCATGTCATATTCATAACAGAATTACATCTTTGAAAACACATATATCTCCTTATGAAATTTGGAAAGGAAGAAAACCAAACTTGATGTATTTAAGGGTCTGGGGTTGTTTAGCTTTTTATAAAATACATGACCCTAAGTCATCAAAGTTGAGTGCTAGAGGTATAAAAAGTGTTTTCGTAGGATATGCTGAAAATTCCAAGGCTTATAGGTTGTTAGATTTATATTCTAATGTGATTGTGGAATCTAGAGATGTTGAATTTATAGAGAATAAATTTCAACATGATTATAATATTAAATTAGAATCAAGTATTGATCAACCATATGTTAATACTCCTAGTACCTCCACTAATAATAATAAAAGGAAAGAGTTTATGACATCTTTCGAACCAAGGAGGAGTCAACGTGAAAAGAAATAAAAAAGTTTAGCTCCGGATTTTATTTCATCACAAGCACTACTCTTCTTGGTTGAAGGGAATAGAAAGAATGTACTTAACAAAGTACCATTGATGTTAAATATTGAAAAAGATCCAAAGACATTTAGCGAGGCTATGTCTTCTAGAGACGCTTCTTTTTGGAGAGAGGCGGTAAATGATGAAATGGATTCAATTATGTCGAATCAAACATGGGTCTTGGTTGATCTTCCTCCAGGATCTAAACCAATTAGCAGCAAATGGGTATTTAGAAGAAAGTACAATAGTGATGGTTCTTTGCAAACTTTTAAAGCTAGATTAGTAGCCAAAGGGTTTAAGCAAAGAAATGGTATTGATTATTTCGATACATATGCTCCGGTAGCTAGGTTAACTTCTATAAGAGTACTATTTGCAATTGCTTCATTGAACAATTTGTATGTGCATCAAATGGATGTTAAAACAGCTTTTCTTAATGGTGATCTTGATGAAGAAATCTATATGGAACAACCTGAGGGATTTATTTTGCCTGGAAATGAGAAAAAGGTATGCAAGTTAGTCAAATCTCTTTATGGCTTAAAGCAAGCACCAAAACAATGGCATGAGAAGTTTGATTCGGTAATTTTATCACATGGTTTTAAGCATAATAATGCTGATAAATGTGTATATTTTAAATTTACGAATGATATTGGTGTGATTATATGCTTGTATGTTGATGACTTGCTTATCTTTGGAACTAATATGCAAGGAGTAGATGATACAAAGAAGTATTTAACTTCACAATTTAAGATGAAAGATCTTGGTGAAGTAGATACTATCTTAGGTATCAAAGTGAATAAACATAGTGGGGGTTACTCGTTGTGTCAATCTCATTATATAGAGAAAGTGCTTCTTAAATTCAATTATTTGAAATTTAAAGAAGCTAATACCCCATATGATTCTAGTATTAAATTACTAAAGAATTCAGGCCGAGTAGTAGCACAACTAGAATATGCTAGTGCTATTGGTAGCTTGATGTATGCTATGCATTGTATGAGGCCTGATATAGCATTTGCAGTTTGCAAAATGTCAAGATTCACGAGTAACCCTAGTGTTGAACACTGGAAAGCAATTGGTAGGATACTTGGTTATCTTAAAAAGACCATTAATTTGGGTTTGTTTTATAATGATTATCCTAAAGTACTGGAAGGATATTCAGATGCTAGTTGGGTAACCAATACAAGAGATAATAACTCGACTTGTGGTTGGATTTTTACAATTGCTGGAGGAGCAGTTTCTTGGGCTTCAAAGAAACAAACGTGCATAACTCATTCAACAATGGAAAGTGAGTTTATAGCACTTGCGGCTGCAGGCAAAGAAGCAGAATGGCTGAGAAATTTATTGTTTGATATAATGTTGTGACCACAGCCGATGCCATCTATTTCTTTGTACTGCGACAGTGAAGCTACATTGTCTAGAGCTTATAATAAAGTATATAATGGAAAGTCTAGACATATTAGCTTGAGACATGAATATGTGAAACAATTAATAGCAGATGGTGTTATTAATATTGTTTATGTTAGGACTAATAAGAACCTAGCAGATCCTTTAACAAAAGGTCTTTCAAGAGACTTAGTTAAGGATACATCTTTTGGAATGGGATTGAAACCTTTACATAATAAAGTCACCAACAACGGTAACCCAACTATGTAGTAGTTATACCACTACTCCATAGTTAAATGGGTAATAACAAGTTGTTGTTATGTGACTGGTTTGGCACCGAGTAATAAATAATCCCATTCGAGAGTTTCGGTGTAAATAGCTACGAGGTTGAGGTTGAGTATTTACTCTTAATGAAGTTCAAGTCTTATAGTAGCTAAAGACATGATTTGAAACTTCACCTAAGTGAACATAAGAAATGGTGCCGTTTCTAACAAGGTCATGGTTTAATCTTGTAAATGTTCATGAATCCAAGATAGAGCACAAGGCCGGAATAGTGCTAACTATTGGAACACAACTTTGAAATCTGGGATAGCTTATATGTGATGTATCTCCGGTATTTACTTAAGAGACAAAGTTTAATGCTTAGCACACTATTGTCTTGTAAATGCTTTGAAATACACTCACTAATTAAAGGTTAAAATCGAAAGACACCTTTTTGTATGTATAAGTTGATCATTAATAAATCTGAAAAATATTACAATCTAGTGGGGATTGTAAGAGAGATTGTAACATTTTTAATCTTTGGTTTGATATTCTGGACAAAAACGGTTTGCCGTTTATGGAGAAAACGGCTAACCGTTTAACTCCAGAGAGCATGTTTTATGGTCTAGAGAAAACGGCTCACAGTTTATGGAGAAAATGGCTAACCGTTTAACTCCAGAGAGCATGTTTTATGGTCTAGAGAAAACGGCTCACCGGTTATTGAGAAAACGGCTCACCGGTTATTGAGAAAACGGCTCACCGGTTATGTACAGAGAGCAACATATTTGACATTCTGGAATAAAACGGCTCACCGTTTATTGAGAAAACGGTTAACCGTTTATTTCCAGAAAGGCGTCAACTAGAAACGGTTGACAAGCTTGAAAATTTCAAGTGTTAATCGTTGCAAATTCAAACCAAAAGAGTTTTTTGAAGAAGTACCATTTCGAATGGTTGCATTCTTTTGAATTAACATCTTCTTCATAAAAAAAAATATACATATTTTGGAAATGATTATCAGATTTTGCAGGTTTCATATATGTTCTGGAAATACAATCTTATTTGCTAGAGATTGTATTAAGGATTTGATATATCTTGGGGGTAATTTGCCATTAATACTCTATAGCAAACCAAGATTGGAGAGGGCAAATAAAACCTTAAAGGAAAGTGTGCAAACACATCTCAAATCCTAAGAAATTATTCTTTGTTCTTTGCCTCCATATTCTTATTTTTTTTTAACATCAAATTTAGAAATTTTACCGCAACCAATCAATAATGGTAGCTTGTTTGTGTGCCATCTATCTCAATAAAATGAGGCTCATAATCTACGATACTTTAGAAAATTTTAAGCATAGAAAATAGGTTATTGGCTAACAATTCAATTTAACTTTAGAATAATAAGAAGTGAAGTAGTTTTCTAGTTGGGCTAAGAGCATCTACAAAAGGCTATATTAATTTTACTTTTTAAATATCTATTTGCTTACCTATGTGGTAAAAAGGAGTGAAAAAATATATTATTCTCCAAAAGGCTCTTCAAATAGAAATAAATTAATATTATTTTAATCAAATAAATATTTTTTCAAAGAAAAAATAAATGGTAATTAAAGCACTTATCTTTCTCTCCCCAATAAAAAGTAATAAAATATAAATTAAAGTAATAAGTAATAAAATTTAAATTGAAGAAAGATAAAGCAACTCTACAAAATTGAAGAGAGAATATCATTTTTTATTTGAAAAGAGAATATCTCCCTCCAATAAAAAGTAATAAAATATAAATTGAAAAAAGATAAATCAACTCTATAAAATTAAAGAGAGAATATCATTTCTTATTTGAAGAATTTTAATTAAAGTACCTTTTAAAGTTTTAAATACTTATGTGACTCTTCAAATAAATAATAAAATTTCATTTGAAGAATTTTTTTGAGATGCTTTAAGGCTCGGGCTAATGTTACAATGAAGTGAATATTTCTAATTTAGGACTAATGTTACAATGAAGTGAATATTTCTAATTTGGGACTAATAATATCCCGAGGAAAGTTTGAAAAATTGGGACAAAATTTTTTCTTGAATCCCAACATTAAATTCAGTTTTTTCTTCCAATCCTACCTACTATTTTGTTTTGGGTATGTTTATATTGTACAATAAATAGTTATTATAGGCTGGCAAGCCAGTGTTTTTGTTTTAATACATGTATAAATTATTAGTTCTCTAATATTTGTCTTATTATTGTTATCACTCAATATTAATCATGATGTGATTTAAATATATCCAAGTTTTAATTAAGATAAAATATATATTCAAGTTTAATTTTTGTAAAATTACAAAATCTAAATATACAGACGAACTTTCATGCAAACGCGTACTTGGGCAAATATTATAAAGACGTTGACAACATTGTAAACCTTTTTAGAATATGAAGTTTGTTTACAATGTTATGAAAATATTCAGTGAATTTTTTTTTTTTAATGGTAATTATGAGAAAGTTAATGTTTATAAGAATTTGAGAATATTTCAAATATTGTCATTTCACAATGACATGTGATATTCCAAAATTAACTTTTACTGTTATAGATGACTATAATAGTTACGGCTGGATTTTCCTATAACTTTGAAAACTGAAGCAATGGAAACCTTCAAAAACTATATACGGTTGGTTGAAAAACAACTTGGTCTTTTCCCATTAAAATGCTTCACTGGCTGAGGAGGGGAAAATATATAGCATTTAAATTGTTTCTTCAATCTCAAGGCATTAGTTTTAGACACAGATATCGTCATACCCATTATCAAAATTGAGTAGTTGGAAGGAAGCATAGATTTGTATTAGAAATAAGTTTAATCTTCTTAGCTCACATGGGAGTAGGGATGGCAAAATGTGGGAGTACTTCGTACAGCCTTTTTTTTTAATTAATAATTTGCCTACTCCAATATTTAGCAAAGAAGTTATATTATGAAATAGGGTGGGATTATTTGCATTCTAAAAATACTTTGAATACTTCATTACTGCGTAAATGCAACTATTACATTTAAAAATTAACTATTACATTTAAAAATTTAGGTATTATTTTGTATACACTTTAAAATGCCAAAAAAAATCCTCTTTTAAATTAATTATATTCAATTACTCTACACAAATAAAAATTATAACTCACTCAAAAACTAACTCTAGACACCCATTTCTTGTACGAATTTTTTTTTGTTTAAGAAACCAACTATCAAAATACTATAAAAGCAAACAAATCATCTTATTTTCTATGTTCATTGTTCTTCTTTTTAATAAGTTCTATTACTAATTATATTTTGATTTGTTACTTTTTTTTTGTTATTTCTTTCGCCGGATACCAATTTCAATTTTCAATTTTTTTTTGTGTTGGGGGGGGGGGGGGGGGGTGGAAATTGAATTGCATTAGATAATAAAATGAAATAGGTCAAATATAGAGCATGAATTTTTTTCACCCAAGTCGAAAAATAAGACACGTGTGCCAAGAGCATGGTTGGATAATGCATCAGCTAATTTATTGCAAGGTCAAGGCAAAATTTGTCATCTACGTATCTAGGGTTTGATGGTAAGAGAATTAAATGTTGGATGAGTGCTAAATTAGTTTTTAAAGTAATAATGTTACATTAGTTTATATGTGTAGCCCTTAATAGTAATTTATTTTTAGGATATTTTGGTAATAAATTATTTTATAAAAATATTAGTGTTTAAAGTAATTTTTAAACTGCGAATAACCTTACCCTTATTTACTCAGTCAACTTCCTAATTATATATCGTATACAAATTTAACTTCTATACTCAAAACTCAAAAAATTTTGATAATTGATTAGAATCCAATATTTCACAAGAGTTATAGATGTCTATACAAAATAGGAAAAATCTATATCATAGATGTCTATACAAAACAAGAAAAATCTATATCATCAACCATGTCAATTTCAATGAATCTAAGTTTCCTTATTCTTTGAAATCTTTGTTCAATATTCTTCGGGGATTTTGCTAACACTTTTTCACTTACTCAGCCTTGTACTTCTACCCCTTTTTGTTCCTATTACACAAAATTTTGATAGACAACTGAACAACGCTTCAGAACCATCTCCAGAAGGTTCTCTATTAGGTGTAGATAACACTAAAGCAAAATAGCAACCAAAAGTTAATTGCCATATTCTAATTATGAAATAAATCATTTTAAGTTTCATTTGGTATAACTTCTCAAATAAAGTTTATTTAAGTAAAGTTTTTATTAGTAGAGTATCTACCCGAAAAGTTTTAATTACTTGGTTATCAATGAAATCTTTATTAAAAATTTTATAAATTATTTCAATAGGTAATTTTTTAAAAGTTATGTTGTGAAAATAATGAAATAAGATTGTCAAAAAAGTAAATGATACTTTATATATTTTAATATTTAAAAAATCATTTTCTACTTTCAAAAACTCAAAATTTGAGCTCTTGTTAGTCGAGGTAAAATAACTTATTTAATCTTCAAAAAGTTTGCTAAAAAAAATAACAACAAAAATTTTGATAAGAGCTTATGAGATTAAATAAGCTCTTACAACTATCAGATAAGTTATACTAGATAGCCACTTAATCATTTTAAAATAAATTGATGATACTAAAATTAACATCATTAAAATGTGGGATACAAATAGATATGTTTTGCAAATTAGTGCATAAAATACTAGAAAAATCTAGTTAATTAACTTTTATTAAAAAAACAATTAGTCAATGTTTAACCATTTTTTTCTTGTTGCATTTGTTAGCTTAAAATAAAGTTTTTATTATTATTGATGATATAAAATTATAAAAGGTACTAAGGTAATTATGTGATAATATATGGATTTATGAATTTTTATAGAATTCAAATAGATATATAGTTTGTCAAGTTTTATCAATATGCTCTTGAACCATTATGCAACTACTGAAATACTTTTTTTTTTTTTTTATGTTTATGGTATGTCATGCTATTTTTAAAAGTAATCGTTAAAGTTTTTCTTGTTCTCATAATTTTTTTTAACTAATATTACATTAGACTATTATTGATGTTTACAGATTAGACTACTACTAAGATTAATTTACATAAAATCTTATGAACTATTACCCATAATTTTACCACATTAATCTTATAAAGTACTGCACATATTCTACTATTACTATTACTTTACATTAAATATTATAAAATATTGCCCAAATTTTTACTGCATTAAATCTTATGACATACTGCACAGATTCTTCTACTAGAACTAGTTTTCATTAAATTTGTAAGGCACTGCCTAAAATTTTACTACATTAAATCTTATAAAGTGCTACTCATATTTTTACTATTACTCAAATTTTTACCCTCGAATATCAGACTACTACCGAGACTAAGATTTTACTAATATTCGAGGGACGTCTATTTCACTCACATTTCATAAGGAAGAAGACTGCTTACCCAGATATTACTAATATTTGAGAGATTAGTTTACATTAATTTTTATGAAGTATTGCCTAAATTTTACTATTATTTGAAGAACATTTATTCTACTCATATTTCGTAAGAGAGAAAAATTGTCTCCACTCAATTAATTGAGAGAGAAATTAAGTCTCCGTATTGTAATATGGGGACTCGAACTCGTGCTCTCACACCCAACACTAAAGGTCGAGTGGCTATTGTCACAAACTTAATTAAGTGGCCTTCAAATAATTTTTTTTTTAATTTTACAACATGTGTCTAAATTCTAAAAAGAATAAGAGCTAAAAATTTAATTTGGACTTTGCTCACCCCAACTTTAAACAAAAATGATGCATATTACTACTTTTTACTCTTAAAAAATAAAAAGAACAAACTAAAATATTTTTTGAGAAGCTTGGTCATTGTACTAGGAGTTGCTGAGTTAGGAAGTTGTTCGCTACCAATGAGCATACTATGTCCCATTTTGAGAAAAAGAAACACTATAGGGATCCAAATGTTAATATCTTTAAGTTCCTAAAACCAAGAGCAACGTTTGTGGGGCCAGTAGCATCAAGTTGGGCCTACTAGATCACAAGAAGAATGTGACATTGTACTAACCCCCCGAAAAAAATCAAAGGCGCCCTTACGGGCCATGTGCTTCCAAACCCATTTCCATAAGCTTCTAATTATGATCAAAATATAATATAGTTTAGTCTTCTTTGATAGCCAATTTGATTTAATTATACATATAATTAAAGAGAAAGAAAGAGAGAGAAGAGAAGTAAAGGGCAATTTGTGTTGGGGATGTGGATATGTTACTTGCGAGAACAAGGAGGGGTGGGTAGTGGTACCCTCACCAAAATCTTTGTCCAAATTCTAAAGAACAAAAGTGGCTTTAATGGAGGGGGCCATGCCATCCATTAGGATTAGCCATTAAGTGAAGATTAGGGCAAATGATTCATTGTGATAATTAGAGTGATTAACATGATAATTTTTTTCTTTAGTGGTAGGGTAGGGTCGAGTTCGGTGCCCTTATCAACACATAATTCTTATTTTCTACACCATGATATTCGTGATTCTCAATAAAGATATTTAAAGAATAATCGTGTTGATTTATTTTAAAAGTTGATCGAGATGTATACCTCTTAGTTTTCACTTCTCTAATACAAGTTTTTACTAAATTTTATAATAAGTTAAAAGATGATTTTTAAAATTTCTAACGTCACGTATTTATATTTGATTTTATCTAGAGCCTAATTGAGAGTTGAGACAATAAATTGTAACCAAAATTTAATGATTTTGCAAATTCTAACACGACAAGAGAATCATTGAAATATTAGCAATTGAAAAAAAAAAGGAATATTTCAAATAGAAGGCATTTTTTTCACTCAATTGAACAAGGCAACAAAAAAAAAAAAAATCAATAGTAAGAATGAAAAGGATAGTAGGCAAAGAGAAATGGTGGCCCAAAAAACGCGTCAAGTGCCATATTCTACACAAAGAAAATGACCCTTTTACAGATATACAAAAAAAAAAGAAAAGAAAAGAAATTATTAGTCCACATATATGGTGCCCCTGTAAAAGATTTTCTCATTTCATCTCCAAATTCAGAAGGTAACCTTAGCTTATAGGAAACAAATCAAATCCAATCCCATTAAAAGAGCAATTTCATGACAGAGACCGCTTTTTTTTTTAATTAATTAAATGGGGGTAATCTTTTCATATCATTGATTCAATATGATTAATTAGCAAAATTTGAACCATTTGTCCTCATTCTTTACTAAAATTAGAGGAAATGACGTCAATAACCCTGTAGTTCAATGAAAATGTCATATAAATCTCTTTTAGAGTAATTATGCCAGTGATTAAACAAATCCATGTGATCATTTTTTTTAAGTAATAGGGTTTCGTGATTGTTTTTTTGAACTACGAGGGTATTGTTGTCATTTCACTCAAAATTAATCTTTAATAATTAGTTATTAAGGTCAATAACCCTATAGTTTCCAAGTTTTTTTTAAAAAATAAAGTATTGATGAAACCCACCCTTAAAAGTAATAATTAATAAAGAAAAATAAATAAAAATAAAATAAACCGTGAAAACATCTCTTCACTTGATGCCTTTCTATTTTTCCTTTTAACGCTCAAAATTCAATCTCTCTCTTTCTCTTCTTATCTCTCTTTCAAGTTTCTATTTCTCTATAATTCTTCTGTTACGGAGGAAGGATGTCTATTACGGAGGAAAGATGTTGAGATGGGAATAAGACGACCGTTTTCTTTAAACGGCGTAACGGGGTCATCTTAAAAAACGCCGTTACTTTGTATCACACGTTAACTCACGTGCCAATAAAAATTAGTCCCTATCGTTTTTTATTTTTTTTTTATAATTTTTTTTTACTTGCAGCCAGCATTTAATAAATTAAAATAATGGCTTTGGAGCAGCTAAGCCTGGCCCGGACGCCCGTTGACGGAGAAACTGACGGCGTTAATAACGGCGTCGAACAGCGCACGACGACGGCGTCAATCGACGGTGGTGATGACGGTTGCAAGGCTCCGAGGCTCCCGCGATGGACGAGACAGGAAATTCTGGTGCTGATACAGGGCAAAAGAGTGGCGGAGAATCGGGTGAGAAGGGGGCGGGCAGCGGGCATGGGTTTCGGGTCGGGTCAGATTGAACCGAAGTGGGCCTCTGTTTCATCGTACTGCAAGCGGCACGGGGTGAACCGGGGGCCGGTTCAGTGCCGGAAGAGGTGGAGCAATTTGGCCGGGGATTTTAAGAAGATTAAGGAGTGGGAGTCGCACGTGAAGGACGGAACGGAGTCGTTTTGGGTGATGAGGAATGACTTGAGGAGGGAGAGGAAGTTGCCGGGGTTTTTCGATAGGGAGGTTTATGATATACTCGACGGAGCGGCGACGGTGGCTTCGTCTGCGTCGCCGGGGTTGGGCCTGGCTCTTGCTCCGGCGGAGGAGACGACGACGGACGAGGCGGTTTTCGATAGCGGGAGGAGCGCGGCGGCGGATGATGGTTTGTTTTCGGATTTTGAGCCGGAGGAGACCACCGGGACTCCAGTCAAGGATGATGCGCCGGCTGAGGCCGCTCCGGCGGCGGCTAAGCCGATTTCGGCAACCATGCCAATCCCAGGTAATTCGAGTTTTGATTCTGCTAAGTGGACTTTTTTTCCCCTTTTTTTCTTTTTTGCCTTTTTAAAATATTTGTAATTAATAATAGCTATCTTAGTGATTGGTTCATTTTTTTTTTATAATTATTTTTTTAAGAGGATGTCATAGGTTCTGGAGATGAATGAAGAATGATGGTACAAAGTTTGGTCAGCAGGATTATTTTAATGGGAATTTGGTGGATATTCTAGTTAAAATAAATGAGATAATTTAATTATTTTTTTAATTTTTTCCAAAAAAAATTCATGAAATTTTTCTGGCTAATTTGAGATGACTCTTTTCAGAATTTTTGACAAATTGTAAAACGGATTTTTTTGGTTTTCCTGAAAAATGGTTAGGGGTTTAGGATGTTATTGAGATGTATTAGTAATGCTGCCTGAGACTTGACTTAAATCTTTAATTTTGAAAAATAATTATTCTTTTTAGAAAAATCCATAATGATTTGCAAAATTTTTGTGGTAGTTTTCAACTTTTTTTTTTCATTTGCAGAAAAACAGTACCAACCAAACCTACGAGGGTGTCATGGCCAAGGTATTCCTCTTTTCACTAGCTTTTTTTTTCCCCCTGTTCATAATATTTGATTAATGGCTAATCCTTTTAATATTATTGTATAAATTGCTAGCTTTTATAGATTCTCCCTAAATAAACACAGCATTAATTGAATTATTTTTTACCTAATAACAATTAACAAACAGCACTACTTGGTTCATTTTAAGTAAGGATGGTTTCTATTGGATTTCAAATATCCCGGGAATGTTTCTGGAAAATTACATTTTTTTTTTTGGTACTTTCTCAGATCAAGTTCTCACTCTCATGAATTGTTTGAAGCTTCCAAATTGATGGTCATTGCATAGTGATTTTGAACCATTTATGAGCACGCTCTTTCCTGTATTGAAAAGTCCTTACTAGATGCATAGGGGATAGGTTGCTTGTGACTGTTTAGTGAAATTGCAAAAGAAAATCTGGATCATTTGTTGGGATATTCTTTGTACTTGAGATATTAGAGTTTCTATAGGTTATGAGGGAGAATGTCTTGTATGAGACTGCTATCACGTCAGCAAATATTTAATTACCAACTGACAACACTTGTCGTAATTAGATTATGTCGATCACACCATCAGCAGATATGGTGTGACTGACTTCATTCAAGACTTTCTTTGTTATCGTATTGTTTCTCAAACATGATGAATATGATGATATGAAGCTGGGTAATAATGTATAAATCTATTTCAATGGAGAAAATGTATTCTACGAAGGTGACTCACTCTTGATTCTATTGCTAAGGTTAAGGTGCTTGTGATCCTCAATGAAAAATCATTGGACCTGCAGGTACAACGACCGAGAAACAGCCAGCTCCTGAGATAGGCTCTACTTCTCAAGATGGGCGGAAGCGGAAACGATTCACGGTAGATGGGGATGAAGAAATGAGCAATATGCAGTATCAGTTGATTGATGTTCTGGAAAGGAATGGCAAAATGCTGACTGCCCAACTTGAAGCTCAGAACAACAGTTTCCAGTTAGACAGGGAACAAAGAAAAGACCATGCAGATAGCTTAGTTGCTGTTCTTAATAAGCTTGCAGATGCTTTAGGAAGAATCGCTGATAAATTGTAGGAGGCAATCAGAATACACAGTAGTGTACATAACAGAAGTTCCGAAAGCAGAGGTGGATTAAATATGAAGATTTGTCTGAGGATCACATTTGAGATTGGGTTTTCCGTTTGTTTTTTAGTTTTTGTATTTTTACTATTCTTATTCACTTTTCAGTACTTTGTGGCTTAACTGCCATTATAGGGTTTGGTTTATACACAGATGGTAATAAGTTTAGAAATGTTTAGACGACAATTCAGCTTCCATGCTGCTAAATATATATCTCAAAGTTTATATGGACTGACTCTTTACCTTGATTATGTATTGGTGGTCGATTGTACAAATTATTGTTTCTACTAATCTACACTTAATTACTTGCTGCATGTTAATCTTCTTACTGAAAGTAAAATTGTATTTAGAGCTGATATACTTGTATAGACCTGCATGCATAAGAGATTTAGAGGTATTTTAATGAGGAATAGTTGGAGAAGAAAGCTTGATAATCATTAAATAAGCAGTATATGATTAAATATTGGTCGCTCAATTCATGTATTTTGCAAATCACTATTTTCTCTGGTTCAATGGTAATACAGTAGCATAGTGATTCTGTCATTCAATAGTTTGAATTAAAAACCACAACACCTCAATACTGTATATGAATTAACTTCCAGGGTTCTCTCCTCCCTGACATTGAGCTCTAAAATGATAATTTAAAATATTCTTCCAATCCCGGCCCTTAACCAATCTCAAATTATTATGAGCAGGGCTGAACAGAAAAAAGATCTCTTTGCATCTCTTTTAATTTGTTTAAAGAAATCGGTTTTAATTCTAGGAGAGGCGCTGCTAAGATATTGGTCAATAAAATAGTGGACGAAGGCAACAGAAACATTACACTGCATAAGTCTAGCACATAACATTGTACTAAAGCATATATTTTTTATATCTACTAACATTTCAGCCAATACTTGTCCCAAAACTAGTTCCAGAAAAATACATCATTTTCTCATCAATTACAGTTTCAATCTACCAAAAAAGGACTAGAATCATGACTCGGGTAATGGATAGTTGGATACGGTCAAGCAAGAAGCTAATTGTGGATATAGTCAACAGCGAGCAATCTATAATAGATAAATAAAAACCCACACAAGTTAAAACTCATGCACAATGCAATTACTTACACAGAGAAAAGAACTTTCATTTAATAAAGGAAAAAAAAAAGGGAGAAAGACAACCCAACAAGGAGGCAATCAATTGCTGGGTTGGCAAACTTTTGGACAAGACAAAACATAATCAAAGATTTCAGATTCAGAGTATTACATGTAATGACCCTGAGGCTTTTTAGAATCATTACAAAACATTAAGAATCAGAATCATCTGACCTTGATGGTGTTCGATATTTGCGACCAGGTTTTCGGAAACGAACACCATCATTTGTTACATTTGTTTCTGGTTCATCCTCTTCTTCTGCAGTATCACAATGTTGGGACTCTGTAGCAGCGATACCTACAGGAAAGCCCAACCGAGACAAGGACAGCTTGCCATCATATTCCTTGTTTTCTTTAATCTCACCACTACTCTTTTCTGCCTTAAGATCACCTGCTTTCTTCTTAGGGATAAAAGTCACTGATTTTGGAAGATCACCAGAAGCATTCTCTTCAACTGGCCCCACCTCTTTAGCTTTGAAATCTTTTACCAGCCTAAACACATCCATAAAACCCTTAATGCTGGATTCTTCACTATATTCATCTGACGAATCAAAACTGTAGTAAGTATATTTAGAAGGATTCATTAAGTAATCTGGAACCATGCAAGCATTTTGGGACGGCTGATATCCATCAATAGAATCATTAGCATCCATTGATGAGGTGTTGACTGAAGAACATTGAGTCCTTTCTGATGCAGTAACACAATCATTTTTACAAGCAGTATCAAACCTGACACGTTTTTGCAGCTTAGAATCTGCACTGATGTCCTTCCTTTTCAAAATGGACTTTGGTGGACCACTCACTTCAGATACTTTAGCATGCGAATTCTTAATTTTTGTATCACAGTCTGAATGAGGAAAACTAAAACTTTGAGCTTCAGTTTCACCGTCATCTTCTTTCAGCCTAATTCTTGCAGCATGATGATTGGCACGTGGGTCCTTAGTGGCAGCATTTAATGCGTTTGGAACCACATTGTGCAAGTTCAAGTAAGGCCCTTGTTCAGCTACATCATTCATATACAAGCGCTCACCAGCATTCTCTCTGCCTGCAGCTACTTTATCAAACTCATCTTCCTCTTCCTGCAGCAAGCATAAAAGATACAAGCTTTATAAGTAAACAGTCATAAGGAAAAAAAAACACAAAAAGAAAAAGAAAAATGCCGCTGCAGGTACACATATTCACAAGGCAAGCATTACCTCACTTTACTCAATAATATTGACATAACAAAGATACACAGTCTCTCTTCAAGTAACTGAACTTCCCTACGTAAGTAACACCATATAGCATAAATCAATTAGAAATCAGAAGAGTCGCAAACAAGTTCCAAAACTATCAGCAGCATTGTTTTTCCTAGTTGGTCATCATTAAACACTAAATTTTTCTGACAGTTTGTAGATTTATATACAAACTTAATTCATTTTGTTAAATGAAATACAACTAAACTAAGGCTCCATTTAGTATTGCTGCCTCTCACGGTAGCTTTAAAGTAACAGCTGTGTAAAGCGTTTGGCAAACAATTGCAACTGTGCATTAGAATTTAAGGTGAATTTTACAGCACACGGCGCCTAAGCATGCAGCTTTAACTTCGAAGCCACATCTCAATACGAAGCGGAGCCTAAACACGCAGTTTCTATTTTTTATTCCTTTTCTTTCACATAAATGTTGTCAAAAAGACGAAAATAGAGCCAGTTTATAATAATTTTCTCTATCCTTCCCGCAGAAATAAAAATCAAATTACTAAATAAAATAAATTAAAAATAAAAGGGAGGGGAAGAAGAGGGAAAAAAAACCTCGTTGTCAAGAGTGGAGTCCAAGCCAATGGAAGATCTGATCTCCCACTCATCTCTATCCCTAACAGGCTCGTCACCGTCATCGTCACCGTCATCGTCAAGACGGAAGTTTCTCCGGCGATTCTTGCGGAGGAACTCATCAAACGACGACGAACAAGGCGTTTCATCTCTGGCTGATGACGTGTCTTTGTCGCGCCTCCACTTACGACGCTCGACGGCGTCGTCTGAGAGAGACCAAGTGTTAGAATTAGAAGGCGCGAGAGAACCGAAGATCTTATCCACTCGAACTCTGAAGCTATCGTCGTCCATCGATGCCATTCAAATTTCAAATATTAAATTTATTTGCTTTCGTTTCGT
>NW_006261964.1:13045169-13107348 GCF_000493195.1 Citrus x clementina
GGGGACTGCAAATAATTAAACCAGAAAATGCCAAAACTAGCAGCAATATGGTTATAGGTTGGGGTGGGTAAATCGGATTCAGGTTCGGATTTTTTGGATTTTAATCCGGTTGGGTTGGAGAATTGAATCTAATCGGGTTGAAAATATCAACTCGAATCGAAGTGAACCGAATTAAATTTGGTTTGGTTCGGTTCGGGTTCGTAATTCGAATCGAATTGGGTTGGTAATTCGAGTTAAAATTTCAGTTTGGGTTAACTCAAGTTAGTTTGAGTTAGAACAATTCAATCTAAAAATTCGGGTTAAGTCATGTTATAACGGGTTGGAACAATTTAATCTAAAAATTCTACCAAAAACCACTTAAAATCTAAAAATATCAAATCCAAACATCCTTAACAACAAACATCAACTAAAATCATCTTTAACAACATTTCAACAAGTTTTTTTAAAGTTAATAAAAAATAAAACATGTAATCAAGTACAATAAAACTACAAAAATTACAAATCTAAAAATTAAAATGGCAAATGGCAATCATGATTAAACATCTCCACATGACAAACAAGGCTAATAATCAATCTCCAACACCATCAATACTCATCACAACACCTCCAAATTAGCAATAATTAACCAACACAGTAGCAAAATATCGAGTAACAACAAATATAAAATGAAACAAATCAGTCCACTCTGCAAAAAATTTAAAAAATTAATTAACATTTAGTGGAATCACTCAATATGCCTTAACAATTCTCAATATTACTAGTAGCATGTTTGTATTATGACTACACCCTAATTGTGTAATTGATTATTATGCAATTCTCAATATTACTAGTAGCATGTTTGTATTATGACTACACCCTAATTTTGTAATTGATTATTATATTTGATCCAAATCAATATACATAGTTACATACTTACTGTTGGAACAAAAAATCTTCACATTAGAACACTTGGATGCTCTATTTGTGTCGATTTATGAAGCTCTACATGAAATAAAAAGACTTGAAGTAAATAACTCTTAAAGTAAAAAAAATCTTAAAAATATATAAGTAAATAAGTAACCATTAATATTTATATCTTCTGTAAGAGCATCCATAAACTTGTTTTCCTCAACCAATGCTTGAAGGTTTGTTGTTGAATCAAACAAAAAGTGAAGATTGCAACCAATTTTACGTCAATATCAATGCTTCCACCATATCAGGAGTCATAGAACTCCTATATTCATCTAAAATACGTCCTCCCGTGCTAAAAACAGACTTAGATGCAACTATAGATACTGGAATGGCAAGCACATCTCTTGCTATTTGCGACAAAATTGGGTATTTCGAATTATTAGCTTTCTACCATAGCAAAATATCAAATGGAGCACCCAATGCATTAGGCGCTTGATATTCAATCGACTCCATCAAGTAAAGATCTAGCTCATTTAACAATTTTATGTGATCTCTACTGACAGCAACCATCTCGATGTATTTGGAGAAAAAGTCCTCAAATACCTCATCATTTTCATCCATAAAAGTTAGCCCACTATTAGCACTAACACCAGCAGTTGTACTAGGAAACGCACTTGCACTTGCACTTGAAAATGCACTTGCACTTGCACTTGGAAATGCACTTGCACTTGCACTAGCACTTGGTTTTAAGTGTTGAGCACTATATGCTTCAAAAAGCTTGTTTAAAGCATTTTTTACCACGTTTTTCATCTCAGCACATTTTTCACTATCCTTACCATATAAAGTCTCAAAACAAAGAGTTGCAAAATTCAATTTCCCCGTGGATCTAATACAGAAGCAACGATCAACAACTTGTTTATCTTCGAAGGCCCCTCCCAATACTCAAATTTTTTCTTTATGCTACTTGCTATCATACTAATGTGCGGGTCAAGGTTGTCCGCCATTGTATTTAGAGCCTTTTCAACTTTGTATATCTCGTTGTAGCACATACTAGATGTCACCCTCAGAGAAAAAGAAAATGTCAATGTGGCATCATAAAAAAACCTCAAAAACCTAACCATCCGACGAGCATTATCCCAATCATAACTTCTTGGTAGTGTGATAACTCTAGGAAATGTGAGTTATTACATCAATTCTAGATTTAAATCAAGGTCATTTAGAGAACAAATAAGGTGTTTTAATTACATTTTGGTTACCTTTTGCATAAACATTCATTTTAGTTGGGTTTTAATAAGTATTGTTTAAATCAAGTAATTTGTGCTAAAAACAGGTGCATAATTGTAGGTTTTAAATTCATAAGGGGATGCTGAGACATAAGATGAGCAAGAGGAGGAAAGAAGATGGCCACAAAAGAAGACAAGCACAATCGGAATTAATGCAGTGCTGTTGTGGATGCTAGGGCAACCAGTGCTGCAGCAATCAGAGAGCAATGCGGGAGAAAGCTTAAAGCGTGGGTCAGCTATAAAATCGCGATCTGCATGTTTCCTAATTTAAACGCATGCACGCGCATGGACTTTAGGTCTTTTACCCTAATTTACAATATAAAAGGAGGCGTGCACCATATAGAAAGGCGGCAAGGAATTATCATCAAGAATAAAATTACAAAGGCAAGAAGAAGGAGATCAAGACAACAGTACGCAGTTTGAACAGAAATACGGTTTGACCCAGCTTGAACAGTATCGTGGTTTGGTTGAAAATAATCCTGTGTAATGCATGTACTGTACGCGAGATTTTTGGTCCACTGATATGCTGCCACGTTATCGATCAACAGTGCATAAGAATTTTAGTCCAACAAGATCGTGACATCTCATCAGTCAATGCCACATCATCGGTCAATGCCACGACATCGATCCGTCTATGTGAATAGTGTCATGAATAGTAAGGTAGACAGTACCGTACATATGAATAGTACCGTACATGTGAACAGTGCCATTTTTCCTTTTATGCTCTTCCTAAAGTTTTCGACTGTCTTGAGTTCAAAAGTGATGTCTATTTTGCCATCTGATCTCTTGTTCATTGTGAAATGATTATGATGCCCTTAAAATACATAAAATACTTAATTATAATACAACACACATAATTAAATGACAAGAAGTTTAAATACATAAAAGCAAGGGTGTTAGTAAAACTTGAAATGTAAAATGACGATTTTCTCCTTTATAAATATACATTTTCTAACACTCAACATTTGCCACTCTACATGTTGATGTCGGGACAAATATGAGTTGCTTGAAGGAATGCACATGTCATAATAAATTCCATGTGAGTTTTTGAGTCTGTCATTTTTCTTGGAGAGTAACCCTTTTTGCTCATTCTTCGTACAGCTTAGCAGTTTATTATTTTATACATGATCTCTAGATTTCTTTTGAGCCAACCCTCTAAAAAAAATCATAAAAAAATAAAAAAAATATGTGTTGATACATTTGAAGGTCCATCTAACTCATACATATGTAAGATTATTTAGAGCCCTAAAAGACGATGGAAATACCATATTTAACTCGTTGGAGCCTATCTAGCCATCCTTTTTGTGCAATATCCATAGTTAACCCTTTTGAGCCTTTTATAAAAAAAATATTTTTCTTTGTCAACCTATCATCTTGACCCACTCGGATTTGGAATATTACCCGATGTCTTATAAATTTCATCACCTATTCATGTTTGAGAAAAATGTAAAGAATTATTTTGTTCAGTAAAGTTGTGCCATACACAAAAAAATTATTTAAAAAAATAAAAAAAGAAAAAAGAAAAAAAGAAAAAGAGAGAAAAATAACAATAATAATAAATAAGCGAAATGTACCTGGTAATCGCCAAAAGAGTTTTACTTTTTCTCAAACATATATTTTGTTTTTCCTATTTCACCTCCTTTGTTAGCCATGTTCCTAGCCTACGTTATGTCCTAATAAAAGTCTTTCTTGATTTTAGGGAACTATAGTCTAAAGTAGAAGCTAGTTATATGGGCTAAAAAGATGTGGTGATTCATAAAAAAAAATTAAAAAAAAAGATAATGAATACATTGGTTTGACTAGCATTTTGTTTGACTTAAGATCATGTTATTTCTAAACTGTAGGCATATTTCTTTCATCTTGGTGAAAGTGTGTGATATTGCTTCTTTATTATTTTCTCTCAATTTACCATTCATTTGAGTATTAGGTTTAATTTCTTTGTGAGAGTGTCACTACTACCGGTGAGATTTTGAGATTTGACATGTCATTTTTTAAAGTGGCTTGATTACTCTAATTGTGATAAAGTCTACTGGACTGGTGTGTTGAGTGCTAGAAAGTGTATATTTATAAAGTAGAAAATCGTCATTTTACACTCAAAGTCTCACTAACATCTCTACTTTTATGTATTTAAGTCCTTTATGATTTAATTATGTGTATTTTATTATAATTAAATATTTTATGTATTTTTTGGGGCATCATGGTTATTTCATAATGAACGAGAGATCATATAGCAAAATGAACAGTAATTCTAATCTCAGGACAATCGAAAATCTTAGGAGAAGCATAAAAGGATAAACGACATTGTTCACATGTACGGTACTATTTACAATATTGTTCAAGACACTGATCACATATACGGTACGATGACGCAGCATTGACCGATGACGTTGCACTGAACGATGATGTGGCAACATTCGATTGGACGAATGATGTGACGTTGACTACTTATGTGGTGTTGACTCATGAGTTGGCATGGACCGATGATGTTTCATGATCTTATTGGACTAAAATAATTATATGGAGTTGACTGGTGACGTGGCAATATGTTAGTGGACCAAAAAACATGCGTATGATACATGCATATACACGGAATGACTGCCCTGATGATGTGTTCCATCCAATCAGAACTTACCACATGGCGCAATCCTGAGCGTCTAAATTATTTTAATCTGATGGCCATGATTTACTCAGTGTATCTATAAATAAAGGGCTCCCCCCTAATTTGACACCCCTGAATCCATTTTTGAGCTCTATTTTCTATAATTCCTTCTCTATCTTGTATTTTCTGAGTATTTTAATAAATTTTTATTTTACCCCTAGTTCAATTATGAGTAGCTAATTTTCTTTCAAGCTTGGGTTGAAGGTGAAGTCTCAACATGTTCCATGGACTTAATTTGGTAAATTTAATTTCTCTTCCCCTCTAGTATTTGTGGATGTTTTGATTTTTTGTTGACAAATAGTAATAATCTTGTCTAGATATTGCACTGGTATAACTGTCTCCCTAGAGCAAGGTTATTACTATTTGGCACGATAAGCCTTTAGCACCATATTTATTAGAGTGAGATTCATGAGGAGTGGAAACCCCCTTATGATTTAATTGGCACTAATAAGGAATATTAAGTCTATGGTGCATGTTTAGTGCGGATCCAGATACCCAAACTCTTAATTTTAATAGTTTTCACTTTAATTGGTTTCTGTCATTTTAATTTTAATTTTAGGATAATCTAAATCACTTCCACCACAAATCCAATCGCCCACTTAGAAAATTAACTCTACACACAATTAAAAACCACCTCCTCGTGGGATCGACGCTCGTCACCATTGATCTATTCTGCAATAGATTTGTGCACTTGCAAGTTCAATAAAATTTGCACAACATGAAACAACCTTGATCTCTTTTTTGCTGCAGCAACTATTTAACCTCTCTGTCACCGCAAAGTCTACAACACTGATGAGATTACAGCCTACAACTTCATCAGGACTCTTCATAACATCCAGCACATTGAATGTGACTTGCAGGTCATTCACCCTCATGGTTAATTCTCCTTTTTGCACATTAATTAGAGTCTTCCCCGTGGCTAAGAAAGGTCTACCAAGGATAATTGGTACTTCTTTGTCTGCTTCAAAGTCCAATACAATGAAATTCACTGGAAAGATAAATTTATCCATTTTCACCAACACATCTTCGATTTTGCCCTCAGGATATGTATGAGATATGTCAACAAGTTGTAAAGTCACCATTGTTGGTCTACATCATGAGATTAATGTTTGCCCCTAAATCACGAAGTGCTCTACCATTATATCCAATTCCAATAGAACATGGAATTGTAAAACTCCCTGGATCTTTCAACTTTTGAGGGATTTTATTTTGAAGTATGTGGCTGCTTTCTTGTGTTAAAGCAATAGTTTCAAATTCTCCAAGCCTCTTTTTCCTTTCTAAAATGTCCTTTAAAAACTTCACATAATTTGGTATTTGTTCCAATGCTTCCACAAAAGGAATGTTGATATGTAATTATTTCAATACTTTCAAGAATTAGCTGAATTGCTTGTCTTGTTTCTGCTTCTGAAATCTTTGCGGGAAAGGTGGTGGGTGCCTAAACTGCTGTGTTGCAGCAGGTTGTACAAGTTGCTTCTCTTTTGATTTATTATGGTTTGCCACTATTGGTGCTGCAACTTCTTCTTCAACAAGTACTAAATCATGTCTTTCTGCAGTTGTTGTAGCTTGGCTATTCTCACCAGTATGTTGGCAAATGGTTGTTGTCACTCTTCTTCAATTTGAGTTTTCTCTCGGGTCGGAACAAATTCCATTCTTTTCTTGGACATACCAATAAGAATATCAACACCTTTTCTGGACCTTAAGTTGATCACCTTACATTGTTCTTTTCCATCCCTCCTTGGATCTTTTGTGTTGCTAGGTAAACTGCCCTGAGGTCTATTACTCAATATTGTAGCAAGCTGACCAATTTGATTTTTTAAATTTCTTCATGACACAGCCTGACTTTGGACAACTATTTCATTCTTCACAATGTATTCCTTAAGCATAGCTTCAAGAGAATAGTCATTGCTTGTGTTTATATGCCCTTGATTTGGCTGGTAAAATCCTGGTGGTTGTGAGGGTTTGTTCTGTCCACTGGAGCTGTAGCAGCCTAATTCTGGTTGCTCTATGAAAAGTTTGGGTGCTGCCTCCATCCAGGATTATAGGTGTTTGAATACGGATTACTCTGATTTTTCCTATTAAAGTTGCCCACATAATTGACTGAAACTGGATTCCCAAGACAATTATCAAATAAATGTCTATTTCCACAATAAACACAATAGACTTCGGCAACTTGGTTAACAGATGCTGGAGCAGTGGTCATAACTTTTACCATATGTGTTAGTGAAGTTGCTTGGGCTGATAATGCTGTAAATGCATCCACATTGTGTACTCCTACTGTCCCTCTCACTACAAGTTGTCTAGTTAATGACCACTAATAATTGTTGTTAGCAATTCTCTCTAAAATTTCATAAGTTTCATTGTAAGATTTAGACAATAAAACCCTGTTTGTTGAAGCATCAACCATCAATTTGGTGCTTCGATTTAATCCATTGTAGAAAGTTTCCATTTGTATACAGTAAGGAATATCGTGATGAGGACATCTTTTGAGTAGCTCTTTAAATATTTCTTTTCATCATACAAGCTTTCATAATCAAGTTGATGAAAAGCGATTACCTCATTCCTCAATTTTGTATTCTTGGTTGGTGGAAAGTATTTCATCAAGAATTTGTTCAAAGTGTGTGTGTGTGTCTCTTTGATTAAATTCCAAAGATGTTGCAGCATTACACTAATGTTACACAATCTTTCGAGTTAGAACACAAGTACATTCATACATGGAGAGAATATAAATCACAAACAAGTTCAAAAATATGATATAGCAAAATATTTTCTTTTCTTTTTTTTAGCAGATTTCTCTTCAATTTCATTTGAATGTCTATCACTTGTGGTGATGACACCCAATTACTTATTCAATGTGCAAATCAGAGTTGCTGCAGCAATGCTCACGACACAGTCTTATCTCTAGACATCTTTAACTCAAGGCTGAACATAGGGCCCATGAACAAATTTGGCTACTCAATATCCTAGACAAGGGACCTTTTCTCTATAATATATATATTTCTTTAGTAGATGCCACAACAAAGCTTATAACTCTTGTTGCCTTTGGACTTAAGTCTGCATATGGGATTCATACGCAGCCCTGGTTACTCAGCAATTCAAGCTAGTGGAGCAGACTTTATACAAGCACAGTTCAACAAAATTTTCCCCAAAACTTGAAATTTTTCTACCCTTTTTGTGTTTTCTGGCTCTACTGCAGCATTCTCATAGAACTTAGTCAAAGCTTAAGTGTTAGGACAAAATCTCATCCCTCATCCATCAACTATCCCTTTCTTGGCAATCACAAAAATTTACAAAACACTCACTCTATCTTTATTTGGTTTTTATTAACCCCATACAAAACTAGAGAACAGAGTTGCTCACCACATAAAACACACAATGCACAATACACACACATGCACTAACATGTATCAAATTCTATCAAAGCAGAGCAACTTATATAGGCACATGATCTCTGACTAGACTTAAACCATGGAGCTTCTAAAACAATATTCTGAATTGGATTGTCTTAATGGGATCTTAGCGAGGGGTCCATAGACTTGAGGTTTTTTCGAACTTGAGATCAAAGGATCTACTTTTTACTAGAAATTTAACTCAAGATCGTGTTCTTTTTCTTCAGGGTTCTTGCTGTTGTTGCTTAGCTCATCATGCCACTTGGTGTACATTTATATATTTAAATATGGATTGATTTTCTTCTAATGAAATAATATCAACTCACACATCTTCTACTCCTACAACATGCTCACATTGAAGTCCAACTTGCTAATTCAAAAAAGAAAATCAAATCAAATCAACACCAAACCAATGACAAATAAACTTTTGAATTTTAACTTTAACAAACATATTCGATAATTACAAAATGTTAGAAATATTTCCTAAAAATCTAAATATTTTAGAATCTATTAATAAATATCATAGTGCCATACAATAATTTTTTGGCTAGTCAAATCTATCGTATCTCGAGTGGCGGCATTAGGCACTAACTCTCTGACAACCATTATATCAGTTGTGTATGAAGTTGCCAAACCTTCAGCACATTGATGATGATATTTAAATCATTTAGTTGCTATTCGTGGTATTGGTGAACTAGCTTGTATAAAAACCCGCATAAAGTTTAAATAATTGTTAACATAATTATATATCAATCAATAGATTTAAATAATTATTGTATATCTCTTAATATTTTGTTCATACCTTAATGAAATGGCAACCATAAAAGCAACCAGTTGCTATATTTTATGAGACGAGCATGGCAATAGAATAGATCTCAATGGAAGGAATGTAAGACATTGTTGCATAGATATTGATAACATTGTAACATTATATTTGGAAGCAATAAGATACCAAGTGTTAGGTATGATCATCTTGGATTGGACTCAAAATATGAAGTAAATGCAAGAGCTCTTGTGATCTACTAGCATAGTCTGACAAAAAAGTGTACTCATTATAATGGCATTGTAATTCAGCAACTAAGACACTTCTTACTCTAGCCCAATTGTCCTCCAAAGCATATTATATTAGCCACAACTCGAAAGCCATAATTACCATTTATTGCAACATCTTTCGTAGCTTGTAATCTTATTCTTAAAGAAAATAAATTAATAAAATAGATAGGATTCAATGGTTGTGATTGACAATTCTTTTTCTTTTTCATTTTTTTTTTTTTTTTGCAATGAAAGTGTACTAGAAAGCATAACATGTACAAAATTTCCATCTTTATTAGATAAGCCATACTCAAATTTAGATGGATTTCTATGAGTAGATGTATCTACTTTTAAAGAAGAGCCACCATGTGTTTTACCCTTAACCTCTAGTTCAATAAGAAAAGTTGATGCTGGATTTTTTAGTTCTTTTAATTTTCTTAATAATTGAACCTTAGCTAAATCATTATTAACATTGAAACGCTTCATAATAATCTCTAACTCTGGCATGTAACACAATGTTTTTTAATTCATCTTGTTTTATCTACAGTAAGTCTAGTTTCTTTCAGTGACTATGAAGAGAAGGCAAAAGAATAGGTCAACATTCACATTTGTACTCTGCAATGTCATGTGCACATGAAAACCCATGAGTGCGTCGTATTATACATCTACAAGGAAAAGCATTTGGGTTAGCTCATTTAGATTAGCTCATTTAGATTCATCAAGTATCATTGTGAGTGCATTCATTACAACATGTCCTCTCAACTCGTTGAAAATTGAAGGTTTAAAATCACGTTGTACCATGGTAAATTCCTCTCTAGCGAAGCCTTAATCTCAACCAATTGTAATTCCAACAAAGCATAGACTTTTGTCCAAGATGACTTAAAAGTGTCTTGGGATGTCCTCAGGTGCTTCTTCAATTTAGAATGTGACGACTCGACCCTGTAACAAGTGCAATAACAAATATTTTATGTTAATAACAACTTTTTTATCATATTGTAAAAATAATAATAAAATATAAGCAAATTACAATTTTATTTTAATAGTTTACTTGTTCGATGTCATGTTTCCAAAATGCATAACTGAGTTTGTCCATGTAGAAACAATTTTTTCCTTATACTTATCTAGCCACACATTCCTTACATAAGTAAGTGCTTTAGGATATTTTGAAAAATCACTCTCCATACCTTTTATCCATTATGCAAACTCTTCCTTGATGCAGATAACTCTATTAGATTCCAACTAGAGATAAATGTTGACATGACTTAAAAGTGTTATTACTCTCAAGTATAAGAGTGTCTAGTTATAATATAACCCAATGAATTTGGGGTCGAACTACATAGAATTTAAAAATCTAGTAGTCAATTATTAGACAAAAAATTAATTGCTGAAAAAAATTAATAGGAACCAATCTAAAAATTGCTAAGGTTATGGGATCCACTCTCAGGTTTCAAATTATGATCATAACACTCTCTCATATTTGTATTTTGTATTTCTTTTGCCGGTTAATTATTATGTCATTTAATTTTTTACCAACTGTTAATGTGGATAAATATGAAATCAAGTACCTAATGTGCAATAACTATATTGTGTCGATATTATGTCAAAATACTATATATATTTAAGGATATCTAGATTTATAAATTAACATGATATAAAAGAAACCGATAAAAAAATAAAAACTAATAAATAAACTTTAAAAATCAATTAAGAAAGTAATTAATTTAATAATTTAAACTTTTGAGCTTCACTTTTCACCTCAGCTTAGAAAATTAGCCACTTATATTGAAAAACAAAACACTCATTTTATTTAACAAACTTTCGAAATATATTACAGGAGAATGAACTATATAAAAGAAGAAAAAATTTTAAGCCGTTAGTCTCAGCTTCCATTTTTCTCTCTCCCTCTCTTCTCTCTACCCCCCTCTCTTCCGTCTCCATATTCTTACCTTTTATAGGCAACTGATCATGTCATCTTCTTTTATTTTATTATTTATTATTTTATTTTTATAATATATATACATATAAATGCGTGATAGTCAAATGGCAAAATGGCCACCGACTATCACAAGCTTGTTTGTTCACTTTTCTTTTTTTCTTTTTTATTTTATTTTATTAATTACATATCCTAAATAATGCATTCCAAAAGGCTCCAACAATTCTTATTTATTTTTCACTTTTGGTTCTAATTCCTTCTTTATTTCTTAAATATTTACAATATAAGAATTAACATACTGCAATTTAATTTAACATAAAATTTTATTAGGAGAGTATTAAGATAATTTAAAAATAATGAGCGCATTAATCAACACTGTAAATAAAAAATTGATAATTTAATTTTTATTAAATGTATACTTTTAGTGTCAATCACATCCTTCACCAGCTTATTGCTAGGCCTAGCAATTTAAGTGATAAAAAGCTAGCAAATTTGAAAACCCAAATTGAAATCTCTTTTTTTAAAAAAAAAATTATGGTTACTGCTTTAATTGAATTAATGACAACAATCAAACAAAAGTATAAACATTATCTTCGGCTTAAAGAAAATCACACCCACACAAATCAGTCAAGTAAAATCATGCAAAATAATTAATTATCAAAGGTACATTAATCAAGCCACTTTTAAGAATGCTATGTTAAACCCCAAAATCTCACGGTTAAGAATGACTTTCTTAAAAGAAAATAAACCCAATAAAAACAAAAGAAAATAAACTCAATAAAAACAGTCACTCTAAGAAGTAGTAGTTGCGAGAAAAGTAAACAATTTCACACATTCTCACCAAGATGAAAAAATAAACGCACAACTTTGAAATAAAATGATTTCAAGTCTAAGAAATTACTAGTCAAACCCATTTCTTTTTATTTTTATGCATCATCACATCTTTTAGTTCATATTACTAACTTCTACTTCAAACTATAGTTCCCTAAAATCAAGGACTTTCATTAGGACGTAACGTAGGCTAGAGATATGGCTAGCAAAAAAGGGATAATAAGAAAAACAAAATATATGTTTGAAATATAAAGAACTTTTGGAGATTGCAAGGTGCTTTTTACCTGGATTTTTTTTGTTTTCTCTTTTTCTCATATTATTTATTTTTATTTTTCTATTTTATTTTTTTCTTCATAGCACCATTTTCATAAATACATAAGCATCTCTAGTTTCAAACATAATTGGGTAGTAGAAAATATAAAATATAAGGTAATACTCCACAATAGAGTGGGATAAAATAATAGGTTACCTAGGGGTGGGCAAAACCGAGTTCGGGTCAACCCGATCGAGTTTTGGATTGTTCGGGTTGGATGAAAATTAATCCGAATAGAACCTGAACTTACAACCCGACCTGATCCGATCCAATTTATATTCGGATTGGGTCGGGTTGAATTCAGGTAGGATCGGTTCAGGTTAGTCAATTTTCTTATTTTATTACTAAGATTTTTTTTACAGTAAATGATTTCATTTCCAGTAAAACACAATAAATAACTATTAATTGTCTAATTTGCTATATATTAATCATATATACCATTAATTCAAAGCTTAAAAAAAAGCTTCAGAAAATAAAACTCAAAGTTTCAAAAGGGAGAAACTCGGGTCGGGTAACTCGAGTTGAAGCTTTGAAGGCTTAGACCAACAGAGTGCAGATCGGTGGCACCTGACAGCAGATCGGTGGCAGTTGGCAGTAGATTGGTGGCCACAGACCGACAGCAGCAGCTTAACTCAACCCCAACAGCAGTAGCACCTCAGCCACCCATAATGATCATGGGTCTGGATGAATGCACCATTAAATCATTTCAAAAGCTAGTCCTCGAAGAAAGCAAGTGTCTGCCTGGACCTAACAGTAGTGCTTGCTCTATATGTTTATCCGAATACCTCAGCCAAGAGACAATCAAATGCATACCAGAATGCAAACATTGCTTCCATGCTGAATGCATTGATGAGTGGCCCCGATTGAATGACAAATGTCCTGTTTGCATAAATTCTGCAACGCCTGTCCATGCCGATTATGTGAACCCCTAACATAGTAGAATAGAACCCCCATTTTCTTCTCTGTAATTGCATCTGTCACTGTTACATAGTTTATAATTGAGCGTTTCGGGTAGAAATCTCAATTTGGCGTCTTTTCTTTTTTTCCCTTTGTTCATCATATTTACTGCGTGTTGCCAAGGCGACTCAACTTGGATGTGACCGTGTATGTGTTTTGTGTAATGAAATTGAGGAGAGTTGTGAGTCTTGTGAGTGTTTGTGTGTGTAATCGTGTATTGTGAGAGGAAAATTTGTGATTTGTGTGTGTGGCATGTGTGCTTTAGGTTTAGGTTTTTTTTTTTTTATAGCAACCCGATCGGGTTTCACCATTTTCATCCGATCGAGTTTCCTTTAAAACCCGATCCAACCCGAACCCGAAATTTTTTGGGTCGGATCAGGTCGGGTTGGTTAATTTGCCCACCCCTAAGGTTACCAAAGAAAAAGAATTTTTTTTTAATATATAGCCTCAAAGGGGTTAATTATGGATACTTTATAATAGTGATGGTTAGAAAGGCTCAAATGAATTAAAGATAGCCTTTCTGTCATCTTTAAAGGCTCTAAATAATCTTTCATATCTATTAGTTCAATGAACTTTCATATGCAGCTACGCAATTTTTTTTCATTTCATTTTTTCTCAACTTTTTGGTTGACTTTAAAGAAAATATAGAGATCTTGCATAATAAATTATGAAGCTGTATAAGCAAACATGGTTACTCTCCAAGGATAATAGGCTCAAGAACTCATTTGGACTTACCATAATGTGTACATTCCTTCAAATGAATTAATCAGTTTCACTCATCAAATTTCTCAATTTACATTTCAATATGCAAAGTGGAAAATATGGTGTAACATAATTCAAGGTCAAAGAAAATACAAATACTAAAAGTTGGAAGTCATTATGTTATTCAATGTTAAAAGATCACACAAAAAATTTTTTTTTTCTTTTTTTTTTTTAAAGTTAAAGAAAAGATAATAAAAGTAGAAGTTGGAGCGATCACATCTGAACAAATTGTAGAAACTTAAAGGAGATGATTAAAAGAGAAAGAAGAAGAAAAGTTTGAAGACAATTTTTTTTTTTTAGAAACAAAACTCTAAGATTAAGAAGATGTGTTTCTAGAATCACTACACTCTATATTCAATCATCTTCCACTTAAATTTATCCAAAGTCAGTCTTTACAACAAAAATTAGTAAAAACATCACCAGGACTGAGACATTTTACTATTATCAATTATTTCCTTCCGCCAACCTGAAGGAGACATTGTCCTCAATGTCTTAGAAAAAAGAGGTAAAGTTTAGAAGACATTACTTGGCCACTACTAGAAAATATTTACAAATAGAAAGTTAAATCTAATTTACACTTCTTACGAGGGTTACTACCATTATATTAGTTGACTAAATCAACATCGAAGTCATTGGATCTGCCTCTAGTTTGTAAGCTTATAAAAGATCACATAACTCGATAGTAGTAGGAGAACAAATGAAAAGGTTTTTCACTGAGTATGGAATTAAATGATTTTCGATGGCATGATTAAGAAATGCTATTAAGTCATCATAAAAGCTATTAACATTTAACAAACCAATGAGTTTTTTTATGGATATTCAAATGAGCCTAAGAAGCAAATGTAATTAACGCCTCTAAAATTGTAAGATCTCCTAGCAAGAAAATGAAGGCATCAACATGATTTAACATTTCAGATATTCTTTTTTACATGCTTAAGATAACTAACTTTTCTCCAATTGGTGGGTCAGTCAGACATCCAAAAGGTTTCAAGGCTTTTGGAATGATGCCAACACTTGGCTTCCTCAAACAAAAATAACTTCTAAGACAAACTTTGATAGCCCTTGGTCACCTCCTCCATATACAAGATTTAGTTTTCTCTTTATTATAACGCGACTAAAATCTATGGTTAATTGAGAGAATTCTTTATACTTTCCATAGCAAAACCCAGAAAGCACACAAATATTCTTAAGTTGTCTGTTTAAAGTTTCTACCATTGGAAAAATAATCAAAAACAATTTGTGAGTGCTTGCTTGAAAAGGAGCACCTATTTAAATAACACATGAAGCTTGTGGCTAAATAATTCTAATGTGAACAGGAAAAGAAAACAGTAAAACAAAAAGCAAAAAGCAAACAGTGATTACATCATTAAAAACAATAATGTGAAAGGTAAAAAAAATTAAAATAAAAGGATATTGCTCACATCTTCCTCTGATTTTATATCCAATAACGGCTTGAATGCCTTCAATAGGTTAAGGATAGGCTTCCATCCAGTTTTCTTATAAACTGCAAACAAGGTTTTTAAAGCCAAATTCCTAAGACTAAACTATGCACTTTTTTTTTAATAGTTTCCATAAACTATGAATCTCACGTTGCATATATCTTCTCGGTGCGTCTCAAGAGATTGTAAGATATAGTCTAAAGATTCTTTACTCATGCCATTCTTGACGAATTTAATTTTATCTTCACGATTTACAGAAATCATTCTTAAAGTTTTATACCGTGGTTTATTGCAAGTAAGTCTTACACAATTAGGATATTTAAAGTCAAGCCACTTAGCTCTTTTGTTTTTAACAAATGTGCTTTTACTAAAATCAAACATGTAAGAAACAAATAGATAAGAAAACTCATCTACTAATCAGACCTTTGCTCTAATTAACCATCGAATGTTAGTAGGAATCCCATTAATCATTAACAAACGTAGTCGTTCACAATAAGCTTTGTAAATTTTCTTAAAAGCATTTTGAGGGAGAGAAGGAAAATGCTTATGCAATTTATATTGTATTTCTTCCTTACTTGATTTTGAGGTTTCAATTATTGTAGAAAACTGAAAATACTGACTTGAAAAGTCACCGAGTACTGTTATCCGTCATTTATACGGGAAAGTGAATTAAAATATATCAATGAAACAAATCAAGTCTACAAAATTAAGTCAAAAGCAAAAGAACAAAACAACAGAATAAAAACACACAATGAATATAATCAAACATGCAACTCACCTTCGTCCTTTTATTAAATTTACCTCAAGCTCCAATTGGAGTTCGTAAATACCACCAACTATTTCCTTAAGTTGTCTTTCTAGATCTTTAATGTGGGATACTAACACTGGTGGTTATAAATCCCAAATAAGATGTGATTTACAAAATTGAATAAAGCTTCTTAGGTGAAATTTTACACGTAGAAGTTCTTCCAAATGTTTCAAAAAAATCCTTCTCATGGAGGTATGCATGACAAATATAAAAACGGTGAAATAAAACACAACTTTCAAACAAACACATTTAAAAAAAACAACAACAACAACAACGTAATGCACTTCATTCAAGACATAAAAAAGAAAAAGAAAAAAATCAAATAACTCAAACAATAAATTAACAGTAAAATGAAATGACAAAAAGTTAAGACAAAAGACTTAATCAAGATTCGGTAGGTCACTCAAATTGATTTTGGTGTCTGCTTCATGTGGTTCGTATTCCAAATACAGTTTAAATCTTTTACCATAAACTTTAAATATGACATCGTTCTTTGGATTTTTAATTTTTATAGCCCTATATGAAAAAATAATGTGAACGATAAATAGGTCAAACCATCAAGAATACAATTTACGTGGAAATAGCTGTAGGTGAGAGTTGAATAAAAGCACTTTTCATCCTAGTGTAAAAGATTTTCTCATGATATGCTTATCATGAAAGATTTTCATCCGCTCCTTGTAATTGTTGGCACTTTCCTCTTCCTGGTCGCTTGTGAGTTAGGAATAAATTACCACTAAATAGGTTTGTTGATCTCTAAGGTACACATACTTTAATTCTTCTGGTAAGGGTTTCAATTCCAATTTTGGTGCTTCCTCTTCCTTTGTCTCCTTAAGGTGTATCGTGTCTTCAAAGTTCAATTAGCCATTATCATCTTCAGGTACCTGCGTAGAATTAAGTATTGAGCATATGTTAACAATATTATATTCTAATTCCTTACTTGATTCAAAAGAATTAGCAAAATAAATTTTCATAGAGTTCCTAAGTTTCTCATCCTAAATTTGTTCCTCAATGATTGGCTCAATGAGTTCAATATCCTCATTCTCATTATCTTTATCTTCCGTGTCGCAAGATCGTTTACACATGTTGAACACATTGAGTTCTAACTTCATGTTCCCGAAAGATAAATTCATTACTCAATTCCTGTAATTAATCAAAGCATTAGCAATAACTAAAAATGATCGACCTAATATGACAGGAATTTGCTTACATTCATCAGCAATTGGTTCTGTTTCCAAAACAATAAAATCTGTAATATATATGAATTTATCGAGTTGCATTAATACAACTTCAATTATTCATTTTAGTACCTTAATTGACTTATCGACAAGTAAAAGAGTGGTAGAGGTTGGTTTTAACTCACTAAGATTGAGTTGTTGATACACTGAATGAGGAAGCTAATTAACATTGGCACCAAGATCAAGTAGAGCGCGTCTAATTTTATTATCCCTAATAATGCAAGAAATAGTTGGACAACTAGGATCCTTGTATTTCAAAGCATTATTGGTTGAGAGAATAAAACTTACATGTTTTGCTAGAAAAGCTTTCTTTTGCATCTTATGTTTTCTTTTCACAGTACACATATCTTTTAGAAATTTAGCATAAGAAGGTACTTGCTTAATGATGTCCAACAAAGGAATATTGACCTTCACTTGTTTAAAGATTTCATAATTTTCTGGAATGTGGTTTGATTCCTTTGGCTTGATTAGTACTTGAGGAAATATGGGTATAAGAAGAGAGTTAATTATTTTTTCATGGGTTAAAGATTCGACAAACTCTTCCATACTCTCTTAAATTGAATCCTTACTAATTTCACGAGGGTCCAAAATGTGTTTTTCAATAACTCTACCACCATGAAGGATTATAACTGATTTAACTTGGCTTATATTTTGGTTTCATGTATTACCCATTTGAGGATGTTGTTGAATCTTGAGGTTTGGTTCAGGTTGAGTAGGAAACTTACTTTTCATGCATGGTGAGGGCTGATGTAAGTTTGGAGATAGTTTTTGTCAAATTGGTCAAGGTTTGCATGATTTGATTATTGATCGACTCTTGTTTTTCATGAATGCAATGTATTTTCCAAAGTTTTTCTTGGTGGTGAGACATATAGTGGGTAACTCCATGAGTTTTAGAATTCTGACATGGAAGAGTTGGTTATGAAGGTTGTGTATGATTGTCATTTCTCCAACTAAAATTTAAGTGATTTCTCCAACCAAAGTTGTAAGTTTGGGAGTATGGATTGGTATTTGGCTTTTTGGAATTATCGATGACATTTACTTGTTCATGCAAACTTTCTTTTAAAGTTAGCAAGATTGTACAATTCTGTGTAGAATGGTCAGTAAAATTGTAATCATAACATGAAATATCTTGAACAAACTTTACATAATCATTCTTTTTCTCTAATGCTTCGACTTTTCTAGCTAAGAATGCAAATTTGGCTTAAAGGTCATCCATAAGGTTGTACATGCCTTTACCAGATGGAGATGACTAGGGTTTACTCAATGACTTATACAAACCAACAGTGTCCTAATGTTATGCATTCTCTACTATATAATCAAGATATTCTAATGCATCTTAAGGACTTTTATCCCTAAATTCACCATTAGACATCATTTTAATGACATGTTCACTTTGGGATATTAGTCACCATTACACTAACCTCCATGTTTCAAAACTGTGGCGTGGGTAAATGTTAAGTAGCTCTTTCATTCCAAGTTCTGATAGATCCTGACCTAAGATTTTATAGCCAAGTTTTATCTTTTTCCTTTAATGAGAAAGGGAAAAAGTCTGATTTTATCGTGTTATAATTTTGATCAGTAGAAGTGTTACAAACTTCCTCAAATTCTCTCAAATGCAGGTATGAATTTTAAGATTCAAAACCATGAAAAATAGGTAGACGTTAAATGATATTAGGTTTGAAATTAAAACAAGATGCGTCAAGAGAAAAAACTACGCATGATGGTGACTCTGCTCTAGTAGGATGCATGAAATCTCTAAGTGTCCTATGTTGTTCATGAAGATTTTGCAAGGCTTGGTTATCTTTGTGCTTTGAAAAGTTATCAACTCTGATGTCGGCCATGGCCAAGGGTGGTGGAGGTGATTTTCTAATTAATCTGTCACTATTTGTACAAGACCAACATCGCATGCAATGCTGATGATGTGTGTTAAGATGATGCACAAACAAATGGATAATGCATAAAATACCAAATGAAAATTGCACAATTAGAAAAAAATGAAAATTAAATAACCAAATAATATAAATGTACAAAAATTAAAAATAATTAAGCATAAATAAATTGAAAATTAATTAACTGAAATTAAAATATTAGACGATTAAACCAACCATAAAAATAAAATAACTAAAGGCAACAAGAAAATAACACATTAACAAAATATTAACAATTTAGACAGCATTTTAAAATCAGCCATATAATAAAACATAAATTAATTACAGAATAAAAGTTATATAATTTAATGTACAAGAATAAAAATAGATAAACTGAAATAGATTAATTGAAATTTAAATAACAATTTAGACAGTTGAACCAACCATATAAATTAACAATAAAAAAAAGAAAAAAGAAAAAAAGAAAAAAGAAAAAGTGCAGAAATTAAAAGAAAGAAAGAAAGAAAAGAAACACTTATCTTAAGAGATGGAACTTTCCTCCTCCCCTTTTTTCAAACAACTTTTAAGAATTACCAGCCAATTAAATTAAGTCTAGCCTTAATGATAGTTTTAAAAGTCCAAATTCATGTCCATTATGTCCATAAAGTCCAAAAGTCCAAAGGATAAGTCATAATATAAAGATTCAAGTTCCAATTCAGTTTAGGGACTGAGTTGCAATAGTTTCTAGTTCAAAATGAAATTCTTTGCAAGTTTTATGGCAATTCTATGATTATAAGAGAGAGGAGGGAGCTAACTGAAATTTTATGAAATAAAATTAGAAAAAAAAGAGTGACGTTGAAGGAGGATGCAAAACACCGATAATAATTGACAAAAGAGAGCAATAAAATAAAAATGAAATTGACACCAAATTTAAGAAATTCTCCGACAACGATGCTAAAAATTTGACATGACTCAAAAGTATTATTACTTTCAAGTATAAGAGTGTTTAGTTATAATATAATCTGGTAAGTCCTGAGTCGAACCACAAAGAATTTAAAAATCTAGTGGTCAATTATTAGACAAAAATTCATTGCAGAAAGAGTAATTAATAGGAACTAATCTAAAAATTGCTAAAGTTATGGGATCTACTTTCGGGTTTTAAATTATGGTCATAACACTCTCTCATATTTGTATTTTGTATTTCTTTTGTCAGTTAATTATTATGTCATTTAATTCTTAACCAACCATTAATATGGATAAATATGAGATCAAGTACTTAGTGTGCCACAACTATATTAGCTTGTCGATATTATATCAAAATATCATATAAATCCAAGGAGATCTAGATTTATAAATTAACATGATATAAAAGAAATCGGTAAAGAAGAAAAATACAAACTAATAAAATAAACTTGAAAACTCACTTAATAGAGTAATTAATTTAATAATTTGAATTCTTAAACTTCACCTTTCACCTCAACTAATAAAGTTGACTACTCATATTGAAAAACAAAACACTCATTTTATTTAACAAACTTCCAAAATATATTACAAGAGAATGAACTGCACAAAAGAATAAATTTTTCTAAGCCTTAGTCTCAGCTTCCTCTCTTCTCTCCCCCCTCTCTTCTCTTCGCCCCTCTCTTTCGTCTCAGTATTCTTGATTTTATAGGCAACTGATCATGCCATCTTCTTTTATTTTTTTTATTTTTTTATTTTTTTATAGTATATATACATAGAAATGCCTGTTAGACAAGTGGCAAAATGGCCACCTAATTATCACGAGCCTGTTTGCTCACTTTTTTATTTTATTTTATTTTATTAATTATATCTCCTCAATAATACATTCCAAATAGCTCTAGGAATTCTTCTTTGTTTTCTACTTTCGGTCCAATTTCTTCTTTATTCCGAAAATATTTACAATATGAGAATTAACATACTGCAAATTAATTTAACACAAAAATTTATTAGAGGAGTATTAAGATAAAATGGCTCTAGGAATTCTTCTTTGTTTTCTACTTTCGGTCCAATTTCTTCTTTATTCCGAAAATATTTACAATATGAGAATTAACATACTGCAAATTAATTTAACACAAAAATTTATTAGAGGAGTATTAAGATAAAATGGATCTAGGAATTCTTCTTTGTTTTCTACTTTCGGTCCAATTTCTTCTTTATTCCGAAAATATTTACAATATGAGAATTAACATACTGCAAATTAATTTAACACAAAAATTTATTAGAGGAGTATTAAGATAATTTTATTTTATTAATTATATCTCCTCAATAATACATTCCAAATGGCTCTAGGAATTCTTCTTTGTTTTCTACTTTCGGCCCAATTTCTTCTTTATTCCGAAAATATTTACAATATGAGAATTAACATACTGCAAATTAATTTAACAAAAAAATTTATTAGAGGAGTATTAAGATAATTTAAGAATAATGAGCTCATTAATTAACACTGTAAGTGAAAAAATAATAATTTTATCTTTATTAAATTTATATTTTTTTTAATGTCAATCAAATGTCTCCAAATCTCATTAGTCTAAAAAATTTCTAATAATTAACTAATACATTTCTTGATATATGTCATCTGCAAGGAAAGGTAGTTGTGCTTGGAATTTTTTTTTTGAATAGCTTTCATTAAAGTTATTTCTCTGTCTTTCACAATAAACGTTGGTAACATATTCTCTTCCATTATACTTTTTAGTCTCTTCAATGCCCAAATATAGTTATTCTCCCGCTCTGATTCAAGATTAGCAAAGCAAACTAAAAATGTCAAATCAGTTAATGTAACATCAACTGTCTCTAGTAATGACATATCATGCCTATTGGTTTTATTTGTGCAATCTATAATCAATACTTGCGGGAAAGCTTGCAACAACTCTATTGTAGAAGGGCATGCTAAAAATAAATCTTTGATGCAGCCTGTATGCACATCATTTCTATGCCACTCAATATATTTATGCTCAGTCAATTTACTCATAAATAGTTGCATTTAGAAACGCCCAGCTTATTCTATCACCTTATATTTTCATCAGGCATTGTAGATTGCTCACATTATAGTGGCATTATGCATATATTTTTTCTTTAAGACATATAATATATCTCTTGGTTTAACATTGTTCTTCAACATATCAACCAATAAATTAGTCTCCACTTTATTAAGTCTACCAATAAATGCCTTCCAGATATTGTGTAGCAAAATGGTTATGGAACTCACATATCACTATCAATACCCACTCATCATTATTTGCTAATTTCTAACCTTTTAGTTTAGATGGACACTTACATTTCTTTGTTCCAAGCCATTTTGGCTTGGGACCTTGAGGACATTTATGTCTATAAACAGCACTACTTTCACATATGAAAATTATCCTTAGTTTTCTACCATTTGATATTACATTAGATTTTTCAATCACAATAACAACTCAATTTCTCTTTCCAACATCTCGTGTCCATTCAATTAGTGATCCTCAAATTGAAAAAATATGTAAACAAAAGAAAATATGGCTTACCTAACTAGATATTGTATATTATGCATGAGAATAGAAACAAAAGAAGAATTAATTAATACATACAATTTCAGTCTTTAATGTATTAGTATTGTCCAAAACCACTAATTCATTTGAAACATCACAATTATGAGTTAATCTTTCATCCTAATAAGAATGAATGATAAATTAAATGACAAAAATAAATTTAGTACATCAAAGACAAGAAAATCATGCATACAAAAATGCCAGTAGCAAATTACTCAAACAGTCGACATATATGCTTTGAAAAATTTTGACTCAATAAGCTAAAAGGTAAATTAATTCCTAACACAAAATTGTAAACAAACCCGTAAAAAAATCCCATAAAACTAAGTTCTAATTTTTTATTTTTAATCAACAGAGAAAACTAGAAGATACTAAGCATAAACTACTTTCCATCACCATGTGAACGAACCACTTGTAAATAAAAAATTGTTTTTAGAAAACAAAAATTAAAACTTACTAACTCGTTTTCAAATTCTTCCCATGACATATCTTCTACCTCAATCAATGGAATATTAAGTACTTTTTCTTTTCCAGATTCTTCCCTTTGCATTTCTTTTTCCTTCGTCACTGCAATATTGACCCTTTTTTTTTTTTTTGAATAGTTAGGAAAGAGTTCAAGAGCATAAAAATTCTTGGTTTTATATGGTATAATAAGTTTAATTTTTAAATTATAATAACTAATAATTATTTATTTATCTATTTTATTCATTTCACCTAAGGATAATATTGTAGTTTAGAAAATCTAATAAGTGGGTGGTCTATATATGAAGGGGGTCCAGCTACCGTGCCCCCAGGACACCGTGCCCCCTTCATTTGTCATTATCTAGTCCAGCCGTTAGATTATAAAGAGTGTTATCCAACGGTTGAGATTTTAGTCACGAACAAATGATGTGAAGCGGGCAACAGCCAAAACCCATTTGTGGTACAAGATTAGTTTTAGGGTTCTGCAAATCCTTAACCGTATTTGGCTTGACGTGAGCGATTTCCCTAAAGCAACCACCACTTTCATAATTGTGTGTGACTACAGCTGCAGCAACGACGCCGGATTAAATTTTCGAAGACGATTGTGGTGACTTGTGGATTTGTTGTGGTCTTATTGAAGAAATGGAAAGGATTGTATAAACCATCATTAAGATTAGTGAAATTTTAATGTGAGATTTGTGACGCGAATCATTTGTAGCTGATAATATAGTTGGTGCGAAATTAGATTTCATATGGATAATGGGAAGATGTGAGAGTGCTGGGCGTAAATTTTTAAATTAAATTTCTGGAAATTTTATGAACAATGTAGTAATATAAAGGAGTTTTTCACTATTATTTTTATGTTAATAAACACGTGTATTGAAATTGTAAGAGAGGGATTTTAGCAACAGAAATTCAGGCTAGTGGCAGCTGAACCTGAAATAATTGAGTTGAATATTGTTGCTGCGAATAATGTGGTGAGAAGTCGGATTTCGTATAGAGAAGTAGAAAATAGTGGAGGAGTAAAAGGGGAAAAATATTGAAAATGATTTAGGGATTATACTCTAGCAGCTGAACACGACCCATTTAAAGCTGTATGATTGATGAGAAACTTGTGGTTTGTTCTGTGTATTTGCCATATTTCCTTTTCTTTATCTTCAGGCTGACTACGCCTTCGACTGCAACTTTGGAGAAGCATATGCCATATTTCCTTTTCTTTATCTTCAGGCTGACTATGCCTTCGGCTGTGACTTTGTAGAAGCATCTACGAAGTCACAAGTTAGATGTGAATCACACAGAAATTTTGAAAATGATATCATAATTTCTTGTGCTTGTATAATAACAATGGGACTAATTAGTTTAGATGTTTTGTATGTTTTTAAGTTAATGTAATAAAAATTGAATGTATGTCTGGCAATTCAACCGTAAGGGGGAAGTTAGTAAGTTGTACGATGAACATGTGTGGAAAGTACAAACAGGAAAAGTGAAATTGCAGCAAGTAATAAAATGAAGTTAAGTGCAAGCATTTAGATGGTGATACAGGGGAAATGGTACATGTTTACAGCTCGTTGTACATATGTTTCATTGACTGTATGCTAATCTGACAAGCATTTAACTGTATGCTAATGTAACAAATAGCTGATCAGTTAACAATTGCCCATGTCATAATAGTTTCAGTACACTCCATATTTGGCTGAAACTCTTATTGCTGGACATGACTTCTTGCGAGTACTATCAAGCATCAGTGATGATGACTCCATAAGTAAGTTTGTCACACAGTAATTCATAATTGCGTTTTCACTTACTCTTTTTGCTATTTGAAATTGCAGGCCTGTAAAGGTGACAATGTCCCAACATGCATGATCCCTAATGCTGCCATGTGCTCGCCCTTCCACATCTGCCCATGTTATCTTTCTTCCTATGATTAAAGCCGAAGCTTATCTATTTCTCACATTCAAACCAATGCTGTCAAAGGAACTCCACCAACTAGGATACTTATACACATTCTATATGCTCTATATTTACTGTTATTTCACAATATAACCTACTTCAACTGTGTTTTGATAAGCATTCATTACTTTATGGGACATGTTTCAATGTTATGGATGTACGACAATTATGTGTTTTGAACTCCTGTTGTATATTTCTTATGTCGACATTGCAGCTTGGATTTTTGAATCCACCTTTATACGTATGCAGTTCCAGTATCTTCTCACTGTTACAGTTATGTTTGCCGTCTATTAATTAAACCTGCTTGTCCATCTCTTCCCTTGCATTTACTTGTGCATCACCATTTACTTCATTTACACCCATTACCAAATCAAACTGGATTTGGAAGCATCTCTTCATTTGGTTAACTATTCTTCTTTATATCCATTTTATGCCAACTAAGGCTATTATTTAATCAACTAACAAATTACAAATATCTTGGCCATATGATCATTCTCCTTTTATTCAACCACCCAATGTTTAGAGACATTTAAGTATTTCAAGCCCAGCCATTGGTGATACTAATGTAACAACACATGCGTTGATTTTTCAGCTACCATCAATTTCATATGTGCAGTTTGCCGAACTCATTTTCCCATTTTGATACATTTTCGTACTTGCTCCATGCTTTATTCCAATTCTGCTTGTCATTCAAATCCTAACCAAAATCATTTTAAATCAATTACCAATCCATAATTTTTGTTTCTCTCCACTCCACAATTTGTTGTCTTACCTATCTAAGTTACTGTTAATGCAGCTATATTTTGCTTCCCACTTAATTCATTTAACTCTTTCCTATTTCTTTTAAGAGGAACAAATAAAATACTTCATATCCTTTCACTATTACAACTGCTCAATATTTTATGCCTCCTACAACAATGAAACTGTTACTAATCTACATATTATTGTCCCTCGACAAAGTATTTGCTTATACATTTATTTGTGCCAGCTAACATGTTTATTGTTATGGAAACCAACATCTTCTTGTTTTCTTAAACAATATATTAGCAGTGTCAACAGTTCCAGTCTAATTACCTGCACTCTCGGTTTGGTTCATCTGCAACGTGGCGTTTTCAGCATTGCACATTCTTCACCCTTTTCATCTAACGATGACTTCACTACAAGACGAAATGTGGGGGCACGGTGCCCTGGGGGCTGATAATTAATGGAAGATTGTCAGTTTTCCTTTTATTAAAATTAATATATACTACTCACTCCCTACTATTTTTATAATAACTAATAGCCTCTTTGGCAGCATAATTCTGTAGTATTACCTTAATTTTTAAATATATTTTTATTTATATTTATTATAAATAAAATAAATAATAGAAATTAAAATAAAAAATTAAGTATTAAAAATAAAAAATATATATTTTAATGTGAATAAAAAATTAATAACAAAATATTTTTTGTACTCTTTGTTATCTTATAGATTTATTATAAGAAAATATTTATAAAATATTTTTCTTGTATTTTTTAAATATCCTATCATGACGAGATGATAGCTGTTGCGGATGGTGGTGGGGTATCTTATATAGAGGTTGACAGTTCTCAACCACTTTTTGGCTAAATGATTTGTTTTTTAATTTTAGTATCATTTTAGTAAATCAACAATGAAGATTCTAATAATTTTTTTTTTTGATACACTAATTTATTATACTCAGAGCTCTACTAATATTTACAATCAGAGATCAGTCGAAATTCTCCTAAATAATCTTATTACAGCACTGCTTAAATGCAAACTCTCACTTAAAGTTGGAGGGAGATCTACCCTCATTGTTAATATTGAAGGGAGATCGATTCTACCCCATTGTGGGAAGATAAATAAACCTCTATTATACAAGGGAGTCGAGCACGCTGGGACTCGAACCCATGCGCCCAAGGTTGTTGGGCGCATGGGTGTGGTAATAGGCTACGGGCCCATTGGCGAAAATTCTAATAATATTAAATTGACTTTAATGACCTCTTACAACAAGTGGTGATTAGGGATGACAATGGGCACCGCTCGCAGCGGGTTTGTCATTACCAAACCCAAACCCGCACAAAATTTAAATTACCAAACCCATCCGCAACCCGCAGCGGGTTTTAATTTTTTTACAAAAATCCACCCGCAGCGGGTTTTAACAATTACCAAACCCGTAATGGTATCCGGCGGATTTTTTACGGGTTTCCGTATTTAAAATCACAAATGTTTAATATATAAATTTATAATAATAACCTCAAATTCCATATAACATACTTAATTTTATATTTAAATAATGTAAATAAAAAATTAAAATTTCCACATCAATTCAACACAAATTCTCAAATTTAAGTATAAATTACACAAATTCATTTAAAAAACACAAACTAGTATCTAAAAATAATAATTATATTTCATATTATCATTTAAAACAAGCTTCAAGAGGAGATATTCATTTCATTCACCACCATAAGCACCCATCCAACACAATGCCTATAATAATAATTAAGATTAATATTTTCAAATACTAATTCAAAGAAAAATGCCTTTAGTTTTCTTTAGATTATGACTTTAGAATAAGATATAGGCCACATACACACATACACAACTTTGAGCCTTTGGCTATTTGGTAATTTAATTAATGACATTATTTTCTTTATACATTTTTAGATTTAAATTAAATTAAAAATATTTGAAAAAAATATTGCGGGTTTGGTAGATATCCATGCAGGTATCCACCGGATATAAGGTTAATACCAAACACACCCGCATCCATGTGCGGGTTTTAATTTATAATACTAAACCCGCCCGCAACGGGTAAAATTACCCGCAACGGGCAGGTTTTGGCGGGTGGGTTTGGGCGAATTTGCAGGTTTGCGAATTTACGGGTACAATTGCCATCCCTAGTGGTGATTGATAGGGGTGTCAAAAAAATCCGCCCGGATCAATCCAGTCGGGCAAAATCCGGACCACATATACTAAAAACACGGGTCAGGGCATAAAATCTTAAAATCCGGACATTTTCGGGCAGGATTCCGGGTTCAATACCAAAAGCCTGGAACCCGGACCCAGCTTCTTAATAAATAAATAAATAGAAATATAAATAGCAAAATCAAAACCCAAACCCAAATACCCAATGGTGAAATCAAATCCCTAATTTGAAAAGCATAAGCAGCAACGCTGCCAGGCTGCCGCGCCTCCAACGATCCAAGCCAGCAGCACTGCACCAGTAACCGCCCACCGCGAAGGAAGTCTTAGGCTCTGTGATTGTAGGCTTGTAGCTTCCTTTTCCCAGTAAAATGAACTGTTGATTTTAAGTGCCGGATCATGTTTACAACATGTTCAGAGCCCTTTTGAGTTGTGTAGTTTCTAGAGGATGATGGGTTGTAAAGCTCTTGTTTTTTTTTAGATTCCATGAAACTTGTTGCTGTTTGCTAAGTACACTATTCAGAGGGTTCCTTTCGGCTTTGGGTGAAAAGAAAGTAGAGAAAAAAGTTATGCCCTCTTTTGTTCAAAGGATCGGTTCATCCACCCCTACATGCGGGCTTAGAAGCCCGAATAAAAAATCCAGGCCCGAGAGATGTCAGGCTTAAACTCGGCCCGCACGTTTAAAAAGCCGGTCTTAACCCGGGTTCGGGCAGCTGTTTCACTCATCCGGTTCAATCCTGGGCAGCACCAAACTCAGACCGGACCTAGGGTTTTGCCAAACCCAGTGATCGATAATAAATTGCTAATAGTGGATGAGGATGATTGGTAATAAGAGTTATGAATTAATAAAAATAAATAATAAATATTATTTTTAATATAAATAAAAATATGTAATATTAAAATATACATTACCGTACACATTACACCAAACATAATACTTTATAAATTTTAATATATTTTAATCAAATTCATTTTACACCATACCGAACAACCAGAATGCGAAATCTGTCGGTTTATTTTTAAATTCTATAAAATTTTAAAGGGTCTCTCTATCTTACATGCATGTAAGATACACTCTCCTCACATGAATAGTGTGTGAGTCCCACACATACACTATTCATGTGAGGGGAATGTATCTTACATGCATGTAAGATAGAGATTGCCAATTTTAAATATTAGTAATAGTAACTATTTAGAAATTATTTATATTTTACCAAATTTTTGGGTTCAAAATTCCAGTTAAAAATTGAAAAACTAAAATAGAAGTACACGTGAATTGCACGTGTTCGTTGCCCTTCAGGAGGAGCAGCGATAAAGAAACCCTAGACGAGTTTAAAACTGCGGGTGCGGCGTCTCCTCTTCTAGGGCTGGTTTGTTATTTTGCCGCCGCTCGCGAAGTCTTTTTTGGGTGTAAGCTCTAAACCAAACCCCAAAAACCATTTCATGTTTTTGTATTGTCATTAACTTTTCTCTTTGATCTTATTTTCCAGGCAACCAAACAATCGAAAATGGTTACAAGCAAGAAGACAGTAAGACGCCAATTTCACTTTCTATTCATTTACTCACTTCAGCTAACACTTTCACAATCATTTTTTTTAATTAAATTTTTCTGGGTTTTTTGTATTCATTATTGCAGAAGAAGACTCATGAGAGCATCAACAATAGGTTGGCTCTTGTGATGAAGAGCGGCAAATACACTCTTGGTTACAAAACTGTTCTTCGATCTCTCAGGACCTCTAAGGGTTTGTTTGTTTGTTTTTTTTTTCCTGATGAGTTTTGGAACTGAAAGTTTCGTTTTCTATTATAAAGTTTTTGATTTTTGATTTGGGACTTTTGTGGGTTGTTGATTTTTTGACAGGAAAGTTGATTATTTTGTCAAATAATTGCCCACCGTTGAGAAAATCAGAGATTGAGTACTATGCTATGCTTGCTAAAGTTGGTGTACACCACTATAATGGAAGTAAGTTTTATTTGTGTTTGCTTTTGTTTCTGCTTTCTTTTATTGTTTTTGTTGATTTGGATGTTGTCCCTTTCTTGTGTTGCTATTTTGATTTCAATACCAAATTGTCATAGATTCTAGTGTAATTATGCTTTTTTTCTACTGTCACAGCTATGCTAGTTTGTTTTGTATTATGAAATGGGAGGCAGATGTGTATGAAAATGTTGAAAACTATGATCCATTTTGGAATAAAAAGTTTGGGTTGCATGAATTCAAAATGAGTGTTTCACCATTTGCATTTACTTTCCTAGCTTTTGGGAGTGTAATGGGTTTTTAATTGATGGATTTTAGTGTTTGGAACTCCATTAACATTTGGCAAGTTTCACGTTTTGTCTCTAAATGTGTCTATTTGATCTGCTTGCTGTAGCTTTCTATAATCATAACTCTTTATATTAGTATTTTATCTCTTCTGCTATTTGGTCAAAAACTTTGCTTAGTTGATCCTATATTTCTCACTTGATAACTGTAGTTTGCGGTTATTACCTCTTGTTATTTAATTGACATTGCATATTTGTTTGATAATTTTCTAGACAATGTCGATTTGGGAACAGCATGTGGAAAGTACTTCCGTGTGTCTTGCTTGAGCATTATTGATCCAGGTATGATCTGACGTTGCGATATCAACTCTGCTTTCTAACTGTTGATGCGAGCTGCAGCTACAGGAATTAACTATGCCGTTCTCTGTTTCGCAGGTGATTCTGATATCATCAAGTCACTTCCAGGAGACCACTAAGCCTGATTCAGAGTTAAAACCTGCATCTTAGTGATCAGGTTGTTTAGTTGCAGAATGCTGTTTCTCAATTCAAAATTTCCTTTGAACATCCTTGAGATGCAGTTTCTTATATACTCCAATTTTGAATGTCATGCTGGATATTTTGTATGTTTTCAATTTTGCAATTTGGATCAATTCACCTTTGCTCATGTCTTGTTTTCTCGTTGGACTGGAGTTCTAAGTTTTATGAACTTATTATATTGTTAGAATCTAGCTTTTGGATTGATTTTTTTCTAGTAAGAGTTTGAACCTCATTTGTAGATTTTACAAATTGATGATGATTACTGTATTGGGTAATGGAATTGGGTTATGAAGATTCGTTAATCTGCTGTGGCTTAACTTTTGATTTTTTGGCTAAGAGCGGTATTTTGTGGGATTAACCTATCTGTTCCAGTCAACTTTGGTTCACAATAATTCAAATAGATCTATCAAGTGTACTTCATTGGAAGTAAATGATTGATCAAGTGATAATGCTGCCTTTTGATTGATCCATCCAATTTTAAGATTACAAATATAAAATGCTGGAGGTTTGTATGAAGGAATGGTGGAACTCATTTCATTATATATGTGATGGAGACGTGTCGCTTTTGAGAGCAAAGAAACGCTTGCTCTTGGCCTCATATTGTTTTATTCACCTTATTAAGTTTTTTATACGTCAGTAATAAATGATTTGCTAGCACGCTTCAAATTGTTTTATTCACCATATTAAGTTTATATACGTCAGTAGTAACTGATTTTGCTGACACGAACTAGCGGAATTCAACCCCTATAGAGTATTTCTTTTGTCTACTTTGAAACATCCCATGTTAGTGTATCTTTCATCATCTACACTCAATTTCACTTGTGAATTTGTAATTTCGTTTCGAATTTGGATCTAGTGTTGCTATGTATACATTTAAAGCAGTGTATGATTAAGATGTAATTATAATTATTTTTTATGATCTGCACCAAGTTAATTATCATTTAGTGGACTGAAAAACATCTCAACCAATACCTTCTCCGCATCATTCAACTTATCTACTAACTTTTATATGACACTCATCACTAGAGATAGCGCATAAAGAAGTTTAAAGAATACTCTATGACAAAATATTAATTTAAAAGATAAAGTACACAACTTTAGTGGGCAATTAAGTATAATAGATTCAGCTCTGCTTCCACGTATTCATTTATTAATTCTTGGTGATACAACATGAATATTTTTAGATTTTAGGTGATTGTTTTCACTAAAGTTGATTATTTACTAACAAGTGGTATAGAGGCTCTTCATGTTAAATTATTGAGAATCGAATTTATTTTTCGATTAATGATTAAATCTTCGACGTTCTGAAATTTAATAATTCCAGTATTATTGAGTTTAAGAACAATTTTGGTTGTTATTAAGGATTAAGAAAAATATTGGGAAATTCAAAATTTTTGGAAAACCTTGTTATTGGAAATTTTGAAACACGGTTTCTAAGCTCTTATGCCCGGTAGCTGCCATGGGGTTTCATGGCCATCAGCAAGAAGTGGCCCAGTGGTCACACCATCAAGCAAGGAGGCCGCAACACATCAATTAAAAGCGGCCGCCATGATAAAAGAAAAAAAAGGTTTGAGCAATGGGCCGACAACCATTAGGTTTTGTACTTAAATCCTTTTATTTTATTTTGTTCTTTTCCTTCACCATATTTGATCATAAATTTTAATATAAATTTTATTTTACTATTTTATTATTATGATATAAAACAACTAAGTTGTCCCAATAAATAGGAGTTATTGTGCCTAAAAATTTAGATATTTAATTTTGTGACTTATAATATATTATTTTAAAAAAAATCTAATTACTATTTTCACCACTCTTACACGTAAATAACATAAATTTGATAGTCCAATAACCTATATGATTATTGTGCCATAAAGATCTTCTATTAGTTTAATTAGAGTTTAATATTCATACTATTAAAGTAGTATTATAAAATAGAAACAATGGGTATGGTATAAAATTAGAAAATTACTAAAATTTTAGTACTTTTAACTTGTGAGAGTAAAATTATCAATTTAAACTTATGTCAAAACAATCCTTCCAATCAAATATAATAAAAGAATTTAAGTCACAAATTTTAATTAATTAATTCTCTAAAATTCTTTTTTATTTGAAATTTTTTAAAAAATAATTCGTATGTTTTTGTAATTTTTCTTTTCAAAATGGGGTGGGTTTATAAAAACTACAGGATGTATAAATCATCACCCATTTTTTTATGAATTTATATGTAACCACCTCTCTTTACGTTATAAAAGATACTAAGGTAATTATGTGATAATATGTGGATTCATGATTTTTTATGGAATTTCAAATAAGTATATAGTTTGCTCAGTTTTATCGATAAGTTCTTAGAACCATAATGACATAAATAATTTCTTTTGCGTTTATGATACATGTTGCTAATTTAAAAAATAATCACTAAACTTTTGCTTGTTCTCAAGGATTTGATTAAGTAGTTCTTAATTTGACTATATGTGCTTAAATCTAAAAAAGGTAAGGGCTAAAAGCTTAATTTAGACTTTACCTACCCTCTAACTTTAAATAAAAATGATACATATTATTACTTTATACTCTTGAAAAATTAAAAGAACAAACTAAAATATTTTGAGAGAAGTTTGATTATTTGCATTAAGAGTTATAGAGTTATTGAGTTATAGAGTTAGGAACTTGTTCGTTGCAAATGAATATACTATTTCCCATTTTGAGAAAAAGCAACATTATAGGGATTCAAATGTTTATATGCCACTATAATAACACTAGAAGGTTAATAATATCCGGATCCCAATAATGTCGCTTTTTCTCAAAATGTTACATAATATGTTCATTTATGACGAACAAGTTCCTAACTCAGTAACTCTGTAAGATTGTAACTCCTAATGCAATAACCAAACTTCTCTTAAAATATTTGATTTGTTCTTTTTATTTTTTAACGGTATAAAATAGTAATATTTATCATTTTTATTTAAAGTTGGAGAGTAGGTAAAGCCTAAATTAAGTTTTTAGCCCTTACCTTTTTTTATGATTTTAAACACATAGAGTCAAATTGAGGAAAGTTATTTGAGAGCCACCTAATCAAGTCCTTGAAAACAAACCCAAATTAAAGGTTAATCCAAATATTAAAGGATTAGTCCAAATGTTATTAACCTTTAAGGGATCCAAATGTTTAATAGCCAAATGTTAATCAACTAGTTTCAATCTACCATAAAACGACTAGAGTCATGACTCGAGTAATGGATATGGTCAAGCAGAAACCTAATTGTGGACATAGTCAACAACGAGCAATCTATAAGAAATAAATAAAAATCTAGACGAGTTAAAGCTCATGCACAATGGAATTGCTTACATGGAGAAAAGAACTTTCATTTAACAAAGCATTCTTCAACAACTGTAATTTTTTTTCATTCCAATAAAAACAAGAAAAACAACCCAACAAGGTGGCAATCAACTGTTGGGTTAGCATGCTTTTGGACTAGATAAAACACAATGAAAGTTTCATATTCAGAGTATTACATGTTGTTGGTGGTAAAACATGGGTTAGAGGTAGGGGTGGGCAAAACCGGGTTCGGGTCGGGTTCGGATCAACCCGATCGGATTTCGGGTCATTCGGGTTTAACAAAAATCAATCCGAATACAACCCGAACTTCCCACCCGACCCGATCCGATCCGATTTATATTCGGATCGGGTCGGGTCGGGTTGTGAATTCAGGTTGAAATCGGGTAGGATCGGGTTGTCCAATTTCCTTGATTTTGTTACAACCATTTAAAAACACATAATTACAACAATTAAATACTAAATATTAATTGTTTAATTTAACCATATACACCATCAATTCAAATCTTTAAAAAAAAAAGCTTAAAAAAAGTGTGAAAACTCAAGATTCAAAGTCAAAGGTGAGAAGCTCGGGTTGAAGGCTTGGAGCAGCAGAAGCACCTTGCAGCAGATCCGCGACACTTGCAGTAGATCGGTGGCCGCGGCACTTGTAGCAGCAGACCGACGGACGCGTAGCAGCAGATCGGCGGCACTTGCAGCAAATCGGGCATGGAGACGCGCGGCAAATCGTCCATGGAGATGCGGGTGAGGCTGTGACTTCTGCGGCGGCCTTCGTTGGCGGCTTGGCGTTGGCCCAACGCCGTTGGGGGTGACTGTGTATGTGTTTTGTGTAGTGAGATTGGGGATTGAGGAGAGTTGTGAGTGTTTGTGTAAAGTAACCGTGTATTGTGAAAATGGGAATTGTGATTTGTGTGTGCGGCGTGTATGTGGCTGCTTGCTTTAGGTTTAGTTTTTTTTTTTTTTTTATAGCAACCCGATCGGGTTTCGGATCGAATCGAACCCGATCCGATCATAACCCGATCAGGTTTCATTGTTTTGATCCGATCGGGTTTTCTTCATAACCCGATCCGATCCGAACCCAAAATTTTTCGGGTCGGGTCGGATCGGATCGGATGGGGTCGGGTAATTTGCCCACCCCTAGTCAGAGGTATTGAGGGCATGATACATGGGGAGTATGACTTAAAACTATGACAAAGAATAAAAAGGAAGCTAAAAGGGAGGATGAAGGGGAAGACCTCGAACAAATGGGAAGATCTCACATAGGGAACATGACTCAAGACTGTGACAAAGAATAAAAGGGAAGTTGAGAAGGAAAAGATGAAAATAGGAAATTGAGATGGGAAGATCTCGGAAAGACGACATTGACCACTCAAGACGTCAGAGAATAATAAAATATACCTCTTATTATTACACTCTAAGTCAAAGGTAAAAGGAAGGGGGACCACGAACAAACCACCAACACTCTCTCCATAAAAACCAAGTGCTCCTCCACCCAATTGGCCCATTTTAAATCAACCAATTAGAGTTTTGGACATCTTGCCAAACCTAGACTAACCCCGTGTCGATAGCTCTTTCGACCTAGTAAATTAAAGAGCCTCTACAAAAGAGGCAAAATTACTCAAAAACCTTACTTGAGGAGGGAAATAACCAATAGTCGCCTGCTACCTATCTACATGGACATCAAGATGCCATCAGGGACACTCCTTTTAATAAGGTCAGGTTGGTCTTCCGGGAGGTAAGTTCATAGATACATAAATAACACTTAACTTTCCTTCTATTCCAGGGTTTCTCTGAAACTTATTACCTCCTCCAACCCCCTATTGGCTTGACCATCAGAGTACCGTTCCGTGCCCCTCCTAGCGTCTCCTCTAACAGTCGTTTCTTGTGATTTCAAGACTGCCTTAGTCATCACCATCCCTAGGCAACCATTTTCAGGAAGTCCAGTAACCATTTTCTCCAGAAAATCACCTCCAGGAGGGAAGAATCTCTGGTTATAAGAAAGCTCTCATAATGTTTTGGAGTAATCCAAAAACAAATCAAAACATTTTAACGCCGTCTACGGGGATCGAACAAAAAGCCATTATTCTAACCTGTATTGACAAAGAGAGCTCATCATCTTCACAAACCCATCTACTCAAAATCACACCCACCCATTTTCTCACATAAAGCAATATTTTTCTCTCATAAAGCCACACATTCATTTAAAAAGCTTCAGCTTTTACCCATAAAAATTCCTCATTTACTAATAAAAATATATCTTTTTCCACAAAAGTCTCTCTCTTACCCATAAAAACAATTCTTTTACTCACAACAACACCTCTTTAACCCACAAAACATGCCTATTAACAACCCACAAGAAAGTGGCAACCAACAAGGAGACATCATTGGGGAAGAAGATCAATAATCCTAAACCATATCCAACCAAACTTGTACTGCTAGAGGCAAATCCCCAACCAAGGTAGCCCTTGAAAAAAGAAGAAAACTTTAACTCAAGAAGATGTTTTGCAGCTTATACAAGACGCCCTCCAAGCTATTTTACACCCCACTTTACCAAATAGAGTCATCACCATTACTGAATAGCACAGCCCTAGTAGCCCCATTAACTAGAACAGGGCCAAGTAGAGCTCACCAAAACGGCTCAAGGGGAGAACCACTACATAATATAGATGTTCCCTCCACCACATAAGCTATAGCATCGGGGAAGGCTGAAGTAACACCTCAAACTTGTCTTTCTTGTCCTCTACGACAAGTTGAATGCAAAGCACCAACGAGAGGACGAAGAGTTAGCTAAAAGTCAGATGGTCACTGAAGACGTCCTAGCCAAACTGCATTATCTCAGTGACAAGGTCGATAGAATGGCAAAAGTGAAAGAGATGACCTTAAAAGATCTTCCTCTAACAACTCTCCAATCTTAACTCACAAAGAAAATGGCCACGCCAGCCTTTCCAGAGATTTCACTATACCCCAATTACTTCCCTATAAGGGTTGCATTAACCCCATTGAGTACTTAAAGAACTACAAGGGCTAGATGGCTATCAAAGGCATCATCAATAACACCATTTATTGTCTTTTTCCCCATACTCTAAAAGTTATGCCAAGGCGTGGTTCAAGGGCCTTTCCCAATGATAGCGTCTTATCGTGGCAACAATTTTAGCGGGACTTTCTTACCCAGTTTCGATATGTAAGCAAAGAACAACGTGGATTCTCAGACTTGTCATGGATAAAACAGGGGGACGGCGAATTACTACTATGTAAAGCTCTTTCACGAGAAAATCCCGTATGTCGATCTCTACACAGGGGGAAGAACACTGGAGATATTTTATAGAAATCTCAAACGTTAGGACTATAGAAAGTTTATCTAGCACAATAACCTTAAAACATATATTGTTGCACAGGACCGAGCCCTCTAGCTAATAGACATTGAAGAGCATTGCATCATCAGAAAGCACGAGATGACCCAACCACATAGGGCCAACTATACCAAGAGGGGAGAACTTAACTAACGTTCCTTGTCACCCTGTTGACGAGGTGGACCATATCGCAACTCCACTCTGCTTAGGGGATTGCGCCAACCTAAACTGGGGGTTTGTCCCTAACCCCTCGATTGCCTAGTAAAAAACTCACACCCCACAGTGTTCCAACTCCCATCATATGGGAAGCTTAACAATACACAAAAATATATATTCTTTCAGATAATGCACAATGGCTTATTTAGGGAGCCCCTACCAATAAGGAAGAACGCACAATAAAGATAAACCAATAATTATTGTAAATTCTACAAAGACGTTGATCATACTACTACAGAATGCTATGCTCTCTGCAATGAGATCCAGACACTGATTAACAATGATAAACTACTAGAATTCCTTGCTGATGTTCGAAGAAATTAAGAAGAAATAAGAAGATATGACAAAACAAATGTTCTTAATGCACCATCACCTATAGAAGTCGAGCAGTATGGTCATCAGCCCCTAAATCTGACAGTCAAAACCATTGTTGGGGGACCCATTATTCCAAGCACATCTAACTATGCAAACAAAATCCATGCAAAAAGGACTATCCAAGGTTTACTCTACAGCCTTCTCATCCATACAGTTCCTAGTCACCTAGTCTCACACCTAATACCAATCATTGTCTCTGATGACAAGGCAACCGAAATACACTACCTCTACTTATAGTATAATGAACGTTGTCTTGCACAATATGGCAGCATAGAAAGCTCAGTAGATACCATCTTCGCTGACACCTTGCGATGCATGGACATCAAGTCACTAAGAATGTGCCCTTGGGGACCCAGTTGGTATGATTCACAGACAAGATGGTCATGTCTGAAGGGATCGTATCCTTACTAGTGATTGTCATTAACAGTTATCACAACATTGCTCATCTTGTGGATTTTTTTATTATTCACAGGTAGAGCGCCTACAATTGTGTCATTAGCCGCCAATACATAATTGCATCTTAGTGCGCCATCTCAATGCATTATTTAGCTATGAAAGTCTCTACCCCAACGAGGATCGTGACTATCAAAGACTGTAAAAATATAACTCGATGATGTTACTCAAACGCAGCTAAAAGGACATTCCACATTGCCTCTGCAGCGTAAGTAAAAGCATATTATCACTGGCACCAATCAATTCTCAAAGAATTAAACACTTTGACTAAAAGGAGACCTTGTGAGAATAAAGTAAATCAAGGAAACTTATCGTTTCCAAGTCCACAGACAGAGAACACCCCCAACAGTGATGAAACAATTTCTTCACCCTCATAGAACCTCCCCAACAATGTTGACATCATCTCTTCACCCACAGTGAACCCCTCCGACAATGCTGACACTATTCTTACACCCACAACGAACCTCCCCGCACATGCAAAGATTATTCTTCCATCAACAAAGTCGTGCACCAGTATCTCCTTAAATTTTTAGGAGATCGCCCAATGTAGGCTTGCTAATACAAAGCCCAGCATGGGACTGCTAGCATATGGGTCAATCGCATGAGCCTATCTCTTGATCTATCGATATTGTCCCTCCTACAGGTCAAGACCATGAAACCATCTCCTTAGTTATTAGGATCGTCCTAAACTTAAGTTACTCTCTTATCCCCTCTACATATTAAAACTATGAAACCCTCCTCCTATTTACGAAGACCTTCTCGACCTCAACCTGCTTTCTTCTCTATTGCTTAATTTAATGGTTCTCATAACTTAACGAGTTTGACATCATCTATAAACATTGCCCCTCGAACAAAGTACAAGCTATCGCTGATTTGATAGTTAAATTCACCAATGATTAGAGGGATGAGATAGGGACAACGGGCCATCTTTTCAAGACGAACTCTAAAAAATGCTTGCGGGACAATGTATTTGCTAATTAAGAAAAACTGTCAATTAATCGTGGGTTAGGTAAAATAAGAATTCCAAGCAAAAGAAGACAACATGAAGGCCTATCTCGAGAAGCTCAAAGAGTTGAAAAAGTTCTTCGTGGAAATGGAAATTGTGTAGATTCATAGATAGGAGAATTTGCTAGCTAATGATTTAGCAAGGATGGCATCGAAAAGATAAGTCACCTTTTCTAGAATTGTCATTGTGAAGAGGATACTCAATTCCAGCATCACTCAATCCCAACATCACCAGGGATTATCCCTTCAAGATGAACTTTGCGGTCACTAAGGCATCTTTAATATGCCTTATAATCAATACGATGCAAAAGTAGACCATCCCCGAGGATGAAAACAAAGCTTGAAGATTTAGACACAGCTTTCAAACTGTGCTTAATTAAGGATACACTATACTGCCAGAGACTTTCAACTATTTATCTTAAATGCATGGGGCATTCCAATGTGGATTATATGCTTAAAGAAGTTGTAAAAGGATGACACTCTTAATGCAAATGGGGAAAGTCCCTACAAGGTCGAATGGGTTGTCAAATCTAGAGCATACATGCTCTGCACCTCGACGGGAGGAACATCAAGCATCCCTGAAACCCATTATACTCAAAGCATATAACCAGGGGGATCATCTTAATGGAATAGGATCCTCTCATGATCTGAACGCTATTAAGCTTTTAAAGATCTCTTACCATGTGTCTTTTAGTGGTTGTGTATAGGTAAAATTTGACTTCTTTTACTTTTTTATTTATTAACTACCAATCAGCAATTGAATTATTTGCTCAGGACATAATTAGATCAGGAGAGAATCATGATCCTCATCTTAACAACCGATCTAAAAAAAGACTAGTATCTCTATTTACTTTCATAGTTTCTACTTTACTTTTATTTCCTATTTAGTACTGCAGTGATAACTCAAGAAGAAACCTCTTATAACTCTGACATGATTACACTTAATTTGAAAAATAAACTCAGATGAGGTATACATGTCACCTCTTTCTCAAACATACGGATGAGGCGTACATGCTGCTTCTTTCTTAAAAATTCAGATGAGGCATACATGTCGCCTTTTTCTCAAACATACGGATGAGGCATACATGTCGCCTCTTTCTTAAAATTTCAAATGAGACATATATGCCTCTTCCTTCTCAAACATATGGACGAGGCATACATGCCTCTTCTTTCTTAAACATTCAGACAAGATGTACATGCCACCTCTTTCTAAAAAATTTAGATGAAGCATATATGCCACCTATTTTTTAAACATTCAGACGAGGCATACATGCCACATTTTTCTCAAACTTTCAAATGAGGCGTACATGCCATCTCTTTCTCAACCATTCAAGTGAGGCATGCACATCGCCTCTTTCTCATTGAGAAGTATTATCAAAAAGATATATGTATCAAGTTATTTATTTTATCTCCCAGCACGGCAGCAACACGTGAACGGAAATATCACCGCATTGTTGATACATGTACTCTAGACTGGAAAAAAATAACCTCGTATAACAAGATCAACACTACATGGTGGTAAAAGGGCTAAGCAATCTCCATTATGAGGGTCCCCGCATAATGGGATCAACCTCATATGGCATGGTGAATGGACTAGATAATATCTATCATAAGGGTCTTTGTATGATGTGATCAGCCCCACAAGCGATGAAAAGATCTGGCAATCTCCATTATAAGGGTCCGTGCATAATGAGATTAACCCCATATGGCATGGTGAAGAGATTAAGTAATCTCGATTATGGGTCCCCATATAATAGTATCAAGGGCGTGACACATGAGAAGTATAACTCAAAACTATGATAAATGCTACAAAAAAAAATTAAAAAGAAGATGGAAGGACAGACCTTGAAGAAATAGGAAGGTTTCACTAAAAGTGAAGGGGATATTAAGAATGAGAAGTTGACAAGAGAAATCTGAAAGGAAAAGTTAAGATAAAAAAATCTTAAGAAGACGGCGTCAACCAACCAAGTCATCAAAGGATAATAGAATATACCTCTTACAGTATATCCATAGCACCACATGGCAGTATAGTCCCCACATAGACTGTCTCTTAAATATCCCTTTATAAGTTGCCCAAGTTAGAGGTGAGGAAGGGGGAACCATAGACAAGCTACCAACACTCCTTCATAAAAACCAGGCGTTCCTCTACCCAATTGGCTCATTTAAAATAAGCCAATTGGAGTCAAGGACACTTTGCCAGCACAAATTGTCACTGTCCAGGCCAAGCAAATTGAAGAGCCACTACAAATGGGGCTAAATTACCTTAAAACCCTACCAAATGAGGGAAATCACCAATGGTGTCTCGCTATCTGTCTACAAGAGCGTAAAGATGCCCTCAAGGCCACTCATCTTAAAAAGGTCAGATTGGTCTTACAAGAGATGAGTTCATAGATACACCAAAAACACTCAACTTTCTTCCTATTCCAGGGCTTTTTTAAAACTCATGACCTACTCCAACCTCCACTGACTTGACCGTCAGAGTAGCACCGCTAGCATCGCCTCATACGGTCGTTTTTTGTCATTTTAGGATCGCTCAAATCTTCACTATCTCCAAGCAACCATTTTTCAAGAAATCTAATCATCATCTTCTATAGAAAACCACCTCTAAGATGAACGAACCACTAGTTGCAGGGAAGCTCTCATAATGTTTTAAGTTGAATCAAAATCAGACCAAAATATTTTCTCAAACAGTCAAACAGGACATGCATGCTGCCTCTTTCTCAAACTTTTGGATGAGGCATACATGCCCTCTCTTTCTTAATCATTTAGACAAGGCATACATGATGTCTCTTTCTCAAACTTTTAAACGAAGCATACATGCTACCTCTTTCTCAAAAATTTCGATGAGACGTGCATGTTGCCTCTTTCCCAAGGTAGAAGTATTATTGAGAAGATATACGTATCAAATTATTTATTTTATCTCTCAACACGACAGCAACACATAAAAGAGAATATTATGTGTCGTTAATGTATGTTCTCTTAATGGTAAAAAATAATCCCCATATAACAGGATCAACCTCATATGGCAATGAAATGGTAGACAATCTCTATTTTAAAGGTCTTACCATGATGGGATCAACCCTATATGGCGTGGTGAAGAGACTAAGCAATTTCTATTATAGGAAACTATGATTAGATCAGCATTACATAGCAATGAAAGGATCAGGCAATCTCTATTATAAAGATCCATACATAATGGAATCAACCTCATCTAGTGTAGTGAAAGGACCAAGAAATATCAATTATAAGTTTCCCCTTATGATGGGATCAACCCCACATAGCACGGTGAAAAGACTAGGCAATCTCTGTTATAAGAGTTCTCGCATGATGGGATCAATTTCTCTTGGTGCGGTAAAGAGACCAATTAATCTTCATCATAAGGGTCCCCATACGATAATATTAACCCCATATGGTGGTGAAGGGATCAGGCAATCTCCATTGTGAGGGTCCCTGCATGATGGGATTGACCTTCACGGTGCAGTGAAAGAACCAGACAATTTTTATTATAAGGTCCCTACATGATGGGATCAAACCCATATGACGTGGTGAATGAACCAAGCAATCATTATTATAAGGCTCCTTGCATGATGGAATCAACCCTCATGACACGGTGCATAAACTAGGTAATCTATATCATAAGAATCTCCGTATGATGGGATCAATTCCACGTAGTAAAAAAAGGACCCCAAAATCTCCATTATCTCCATGATAAGGATATGAGCATAATGAGAAAACCCACATGGCATTTAAGGGGCCTTGCAATCTCCAATATCCCTATTATAAGGGCCTTCACATGATGAGAATTCCCTACATGCACGACAAAAAGTATAAATGCCCTCAACGTGACACATAAAATAAATTACCCTCTCGTGGTGACGAGCCCTGGTTGTGGCACATACAATAAATGCCCTAAGCGTGACATAAAAATAAAGGCCCCAGGTGCGACATATGATGCAAATAAAGCAAACTTCCTTGGGGGTAGTGACAAATTACAAAACCCCTTAGCTGCAACAAAAGCTGCCCTAGGCGGGTCTGCTCTTCCGTCTCATGCTCCCTACATCTCCTATACATCTCCTATACCAAGCTGATCAACAAGAGTTGGACTTGGATTGTGAGAAGTGTCGGTGTCCATGGGACATTCCCCTAGGTAACCTGAACAAGATCCCACATTTCAGTTCAATGATCCTTTCAAAAGAGCCCTTTGTAGCTTTCTATAGCAGTTGACGCTGTGAGGCATTCTTAGTAAAAAAGAAAGAATTTGGACTTTCTTCACGTAACTTACATGAGAATGGGGAAGAAAAGTATCGGCAACTAGCCATTTCCTTTTGTCAGCTACCAATTTAGTTCAGAAGAAAATGGTAGGCCTTTCAAGACACTCTCAAAAGTGAAAAAAACCTTTTTAGAAAAGCTCACTCCAAGCAATGCCTAGGCATCACCCTTCATGGCCCCCAAGAAAGATCTCCGAACAAACCAGTTGTCCCCTTAGAAGAACTAGGAACTCTTTTTCCAAGCAACTTGTGGAGAATCTCTTTCCACCTTAGGCATCTCCCACCCAGATGAACTCTTTTGCATAAAACACAAAAGAAAAAGTGTTAGTATATTACTAAAGATAATGTAAAACATCTTGGACAAGATATAAAATACATAGCACCGATGCCGTTGGGGGTTATTCTCACAGAAATTGTCCCTAATAAGAAGATTTCCCCACATTTCATGATCCCTCAAGTAAAAATTTAGTCTTGTTCACTTTATTCTTGCTAAAGACGACTAGGAGATCTTATTAATGTAAAATATGGGTGTTGAGTGTTAGAAAATGCATATTTATAAAGGAGAAAACCGTCATTTTACATTTTAAGTCTTACTAACAACCCTTACTTTTATATATTTAACCTTCTTGTAATTTAATTACATGTGTTTTATTTTAATTAAGTATTTTATGTATTTTAGGGGCATTATAGTCATTTCACAATAAAGGAGAGATCAGACGGCAAAACGGACATCACTTTTGAACTCAGGACGATCGAAAACCTTAGGAGGAGCATAAAAGGAAAAATGACACTATTCACGTGTACGGTACTATTCACGTGTACGGTACTGTATACGTTACTGTTCACGACACTGTTCACGACACTGTTCACATAGACGGATGATGACGTGGCATTGACCGATGATGTGGCATTGACTGATGAGGTGTCACGATCCTGTTGGACTAAAATTCTTATGTACTGTTGATGGTGACGTGGCAGCATATCAGTGGACGAAAAATCTCGCGTACGGTGCATGCATCACACAGGATTATTTTCAACCAAACCGCGTTACTGTTCATCCGGGTCAAACCGCGTTACTGTTCAAAGTCGGGTCAAACCGTGTTACTGTTCATCCGCGTGGTCAAACCGTGGACTGTTGACTGATGACGTGGCGCAATCCTGAGCGTCCAAACTGTTTTTAATCCGATGGCCATGATTTACTCCATGTATCTATAAAAAGGGGGCCTCCCCCCCCTAATTTGATATCTCTGAATCCATTTTTGGGATCCATTTTCTGTAATTCCTTCTCCATCTTGTATTTTCTTCGTATTTTAATAAATTTCCATTTTGCCCCTAGTTCAATTATGAGTGGCTAATTTTCTTTCAAGCTTGGGTTAAAGGTGAAGTCTCAACATGTGTCATGGGCTTAATTTGGTAAATTTATTTTCTCTTCCCCTCTAGTTTTTGTGGATGTTTTGACTTCTCGTCGACAAATAATAATATTCTTGTCTAGTACCGCCTTGGTTTCACCGGCCCTCTAGTACAAGGTTATTATTATTTGGCACGATGAGCCCTTAGCACCATATTGATTAGAGCGTGGTTCATGAGGTGTGGATTCCCCCCTCATGATTTAATTGGCATTAATACGGATTATTTAGCCCATGATGCATGTTGATACGGATCCGAATACCCAAGTACGTCAATTTAATAGATTTTCTCTTCAATTTATTCTCGCCATTTCAATTCCAATTTTAGAATTTATTCTTGCCATTTTAATTTAAGTTTTTGCATATTTCAAATCATTTCCACCATAAATCCAACCACCCATTTACAAAATTAATTCTATACACAATTAAAATCCACCTCCTCGTGGGATCGACACTCGTCACCATAGATCTATACTACAATAGATTCGTGCGCTTGCGAGTACATTAAAATTTCCACAACAAGTTTTTGGCGCCGTTGCCGGGGAGGTAAGTAATTTTAATTCATAGAATTAATTTTTGTGAATAATTTCTTTTATTTGTTTTCTTGTATTTTTTTCTTATTAAAAAAAAAAAGAGAGTAAATCTACATTTAAAGGTTAGTATTTCTTTTCTTTTTCTCTTCTTTAAAATTCTGTAATTTAATTTTCCATTTATTTTTCTTTGTAATTTTTTTTTTGTTTATCTTATTAATTTAATTTTTAGTTAATTTCTTTCACGTATTTATTTTTGTGTATTTTTATAGAAAGGTTGTAATAGCGCAATAAGGTTAGTATCGTAATTTCTTCCTCTTCTTTATTTTTATTTGTTTTGTTCCCATCTTTATTTTTTGTTTTGTTTGCATCTTTATTTTTATTTTATTTGTTTTGTATGCATGGTCGTAGGTCATTATTACCTAATCTTGAACCTATAGACCTTGAATTAGAAAAAACACTTCGCACACACAAACACGTTAAAAATAAAATGGATTTACAAGCACCACAGGAGAGGCCATTTAAGGACTATTTTAGTCCCTTAGCTAATTTGAGCACGTCATGCATAAGATACCCAAATGTAGCTGCTAGGAGCTTTGAACTAAAATCTAGTGTGCTAAATTGTCTCCCCACATTCTATGGCTTAGAAAATGAGGACCCATATAATCATCTGAATGATTTTCATGCCATTTGTCAAACATTTAAATATGAGAATTTTTCAGACGATGATGTTAAACTCAGATTATTCCCATTTTCTTTAAAAGATAGAGCTCGTTCATGGTTAAATACTTTACCTGCTAATAGTATTTCATCATGGGAACAAATGGTAACTAAATTTTTGAATAAATATTTCCCAGTGCATAAAACCAATGCTATTCGCAGGGAAATTTCAGAGTTCACACAAAGAGAGGACGAGCAGTTTTTCGAAACTTGGGAGCGATTCAATGGGCTACTCTTGAAGTGTCCACATCATGGGTACGAAAAATGGCACCAATGTCAATACTTTTTGGAGGGATTATTGCCGAATGTGCAAGAATGGCTAATGGCAACAAGTGGAGGAGAGCTAATGTCAAAAAGTGCATCAGAAATTTGGGAGTTTTTCCAGCGACAAGCGGACAATTCCCAACAACGGAGTCGATCACTCAGGAATACTAGAAGGATTAAAGGAGTGAATGAGGTTCACATTGGCGAGTCAACTTCGGGAATCAAAGAAGTCAAGGAGATGGTTGAAGGTCTTGCTCGACAAATAGCATCGTTATCGACTGCTAAATCAACAGAATCACATGACCCTGACTCATATCCAGATCAAGCCAATGCCATAGGTGTAATGAGAAAGCCATCTAATTACAACCCATACTCCAACACATATAACTCTGGATGGAGAGGCCACCCCAATTTTTCATGGTCTCAAGGATTCCAACAGAATGGACCAGCAGCTCTAGCTCCACCAATGCAACAAATTCCTCAAAATCCTCAAGCCTCTCAGCCCCCATTTAGACCATTCAATCAGAACCAGAACCACTCTCAACCTAGACCATGGGAGGATGCATTCCAGAATTTTAGGAATGTTACTCACTCCACGATTGAGCAACAGAACCGCACCATTGATGGACTACGAAATGAGTTGAGAGCGGGCTTCAACTCACAAGCCCAATCAGTTTCAAGCCTCGAGAAGATGGTGGGACAACTTGCTTCTTCAGTTCAGACCTTGGCAATGACCGTTGAGAAAGGTAAGTTTCCAAGTCAACCAGTGCCTAACCCTAAAGGAGTGCATGAAGCAAGTACCAGTTCACCACAGCAGCATGGAGAGGTCAAAGCAATAATGACCTTGCGAAAAGGAAAAGAAATCGACAACAAAGTGGAGATGCCGGTGACAAAGGAAAATCAAATTGTACCTGTGAACGTTGAGGACTCACCACCGGAGGAGAGAGAAGAAGCCAACCCACGAGAATACGTTCCCAAAGCTCCATTTCCTCAGAGGTTAGCGAAAGGAAAAAAGGGAAAATCTACAGGTGAGATTCTCGAAATCTTCAAACAGGTAAGTGTTAACATCCCTTTACTTGATGCTATAAAGCAAGTTCCATCTTATGCCAAGTTTCTTAAAGATTTGTGTACTAAAAAGAGAAACATGCATGTTCAAAAGAAGGCATTTTTAACAGAAAACGTTAGTTCTATACTCCAACATAAAATTCCTTTAAAATGCAAAGACCCAGGCTCCCCCACTATCTCATGTAGTATAGGGAACCACACAATTGAGAATGCTTTGTTGGATTTAGGAGCTAGTGTAAATCTGTTACCTTATTCAGTGTTTGTGAAACTTGGACTGGGAGAATTACACCCAACTCCAGTGGTGTTACAACTTGCAGATCGGTCCACAAAAATACCTCGTGGTATTGTGGAGGACGTGCTTATCCAGGTAGACAAATTTTATTTTCCTGTTGACTTCATTGTAATTGACACTCAACCAATACAGGATTCAAGGAAGCACATCCCCATTATTCTAGGCCGACCTTTCTTGGCAACTGCGGATGCTCACATTCAATGTAGAACTGGAAATATGCGGTTGTCCTTCGGCAACATGACTATGGAGCTGAACATCTTCAACATTGCCAAACAACCTCACAGTGCAGATGATGGAATTATTGATGTGGATTTAATTGAAGCATTAGTTGATGACACTTTTCTTTCAAACCTTAGTGATGATCCTTTACAAACATGTTTAACTTACTTTGGTTTGGATTTTGATGTTGACAGATCGGTCGATGAGGTCAACGCCCTGCTTGACTCAGCACCATCTATGGATACTAATAAATGGAAGTCAAGAGTTGAACAACTAGCACCATCAGAGAAGCAACTCATTCCATCATCAGAATCACCACCGAAACTCGAGCTCAAACCATTGCCCAACACTTTGGAATATGCGTTTTTGGGAGAAGAAAGTACTCTGCCGGTAATCATCTCATCATCCCTAAATGACGAACAAAAAGGTAAGTTGTTGGATGTTTTAAAAGAGCACAAAGGAGCATTAGGATGGACCATAGCAGACATCAAAGGTATAAATCCAGTAGACTGCATGCATTACATTCACCTTGATGAAAATGCTAAATCTACTAGGGAAATGCAACGTCGGTTAAATCCTAATATGAAAGAAGTGGTTAGAACTGAAGTCCTTAAGCTATTAGATGCAGGTATCATTTACCCCATTTCTGATAGTTCATGGGTTAGTCCTGTACAAGTTGTCCCCAAAAAGTCAGGAGTCACAGTAGTTACGAATGCCGATAATGAATTGATACCAACTAGAGTAACTACAGGATGGCGTGTATGCATTGATTATAGAAAATTGAATTCTGTCACACGTAAAGATCATTTTCCTTTACCATTTATCGATCAAATGCTTGATAGATTAGCAGGCCACGAATTTTATTGCTTTCTAGATGGTTACTCAGGATATAATCAGATTCCCATAGCACCAAAAGATCAAGAGAAAACTACTTTCACTTGCCCTTTTGGCACATTTGCATATAGGAGAATGCCATTTGGATTATGTAATGCACCTGCTACATTTCAACGATGCATGTTGAGCATTTTTTCTGATATGGTTGAACGATTCCTTGAAGTCTTTATGGATGACTTTTCTGTCTTTGGTGACTCATTTGATCAATGTTTACATCATCTAACGCTAGTTCTGCAGAGATGTATCGAGAAGAATTTGGTCTTAAATTGGGAGAAGTGCCATTTTATGGTAAAACAAGGTATTGTCCTCGGTCACATCATTTCGAGCAAAGGTATTGAGGTTGACAAAGCCAAGGTGGATCTCATTTCTAATCTTCCTCCACCCAAAACAGTCAGAGAAGTAAGATCTTTCCTTGGGCATGCTGGTTTCTATAGACGTTTCATTAAAGATTTTAGCAAAGTTTCTAGACCCTTATGCAATTTACTTGCTAAGGATGTACCTTTTATCTTTAATGATTTATGTCTTATGGCTTTTGAAAAATTAAAGCAATTGTTGACATCATCACCCATCATTCAGGCCCCAAACTGGAGCTTACCATTTGAGCTTATGTGTGATGCATCTGATTATGCAGTAGGAGCAGTTTTAGGACAAAGAGTTGATCGAATTCCTCATGTTATTTACTATGCTAGTATGACATTGAATGATGCACAGTTGAACTATTCAACTACTGAAAAAGAAATGCTAGCAGTAGTGTTTGCATTGGAAAAATTTCGATCATATCTCATTGGTTGTAAAATAATTATATTCACAGATCATGCTGCTCTTAAATATCTTCTCACAAAGAAAGATGCAAAAGCCAGACTAATTCGTTGGGTGTTACTTTTGCAGGAATTTGACTTGGAATTCAAAGATAAAAAAGGGACAGAAAATGTTGTGGCGGACCACCTCTCTCGTCTCCATTTTGACACAATTATAGAACAATTACCATTAAATGAGTCATTTCCAGATGAACAATTAATGAGTGTGGAAGTATTACCTTGGTATGCTGATATAGTTAATTATCTTGTTACAGGTAAACTTCCAGAGCATTGGACCAAGCAAGACAAGGCTAAATTCTTTGCAGAGATAAAGAATTTCTTTTGGGATGACCCGTATTTGTTCAAGTATTGTGCGGATCAAATTGTTAGACGATGTGTCCCAGAAAGTGAAATTCAGAATATCCTTTCATTCTGCCATGAACAAGCTTGTGGAGGCCATTTCAGTGCTAAGAAGACAGCGACTAAAGTTTTACAATGTGGTTTCTATTGGCCATCTATATTTCGAGACGCTTACACTTTCTGTTCTTCATGTGATAGGTGTCAACGAATGGGAAGCATTACACGAAGGAACATGATGCCACTAAATCCAATTTTAGTGGTTGAGATTTTTGACGTATGGGGTATCGACTTCATGGGACCCTTTCCCCCTTCTTTTGGCCATCAATACATATTGGTTGCTGTTGACTACGTATCAAAATGGGTAGAAGCAATTCCACGTAGGACCAATGATCACAAGGTGGTGATAGGATTTTTGAAAAGCAACATTGTTTCACGCTTTGGATTCCCTCGAGCAATAATCAGTGATGGTGGTGCCCACTTTTGTAACAAAGCATTCAAAGCTCTTTTGACAAAGTATTCAATCACACACAAAGTGGCGACCCCGTATCATCCGCAAACCAGTGGCCAAGTTGAGATCTCCAATCGAGAAATAAAGCACATATTAGAAAAAACGGTGAGGCCGGACAGAAAAGATTGGTCATTAAGACTTGATGATGCCTTATGGGCATATAGAACGGCTTTCAAGACCCCGATTGGGATGTCACCCTACAGGCTAGTGTATGGAAAAGCTTGCCACCTACCTGTGGAACTCGAGCATCGTGCATATTGGGCCATCAAGAAATTCAATTTTGACATGCAGCAAGCCAGCTCAGAAAGAAGATTACAGCTGGCAGAACTTGAAGAAATTCGCAATGACGCATACGAAAATGCCAAGATTTACAAGCAACGAATGAAAGTCTTCCATGATAAGCAAATTATGAGAAAATCGTTCACTCCAGGTCAGAAAGTGCTTTTATTCAATTCTCGCTTGCACCTATTCCCAGGTAAGTTACGCTCTCGTTGGTCTGGCCCATTTATTGTTCATACTGTTTTTCCACATGGGGCAATTGAAATTAAAGACCCAAAGAATAGTGTCACGTTTAAAGTTAATGGTCAAAGATTAAAGCCATATCTAGAGTACCAACCACATGAAGAAGACACCGAAATAAATTTGAGTGACCCACCAAATTTGAATTGATTTTTATTCTTTTCGTTGATTTGATTTTTCTTTCTTTCTTTTTATTATTATTCTTTTGCTAATTGAAATTGTTTTTGCATAAGTGTGTTTATTTTACCATTAAGTTTTCTCTTATCATTTTTAATCATGAGTCTCATACTTAGACCGTTCCTCCTGAACATTCTTAAACCACTTCAACGTGTCAAAACTCATCTCAAAAGACAGATTCAATTTTGTAAAACACATCGCATTTGGGCTCTACAACCACCAGAGTTAGTAGCCTATGTTGAGGGTTTAGAACACCAACTCAGAGACATTGAGAGAAGTGTTTACGACATCCAGTTGGAGCTTGAGGTAAATTCAATAAGAGGACGATTTTAATTTTCTTTGTGTGTTTTAATTTGTTTTTCTTATTGTGTGCTTTAGTTTGTTACCCCGGTGAAGTGGCGGATAACGGTACTCCGTGACAATCAAGTCGGTTACTTCAGTTTCCCATAATAACTGATATTCTGAGGCGAAGGTATGGACAGAAACGAGATTCTAGCGAAGCTTCACAAGCGATTCCCTTCACTTCCTCAGAATGCCCTCCTTACGATCTATAAAGCTCGGTCCGAACGCATGCGATTACTCATGAGGAATAACATACCTGCTGACATCCGTTGGTTAATCGAGGCTAAAGTACGATCGGCAGGTGAGTTACCTCCAAAATTTATTGCATTCATGCCTGGTTGTGGTAAAGGAAATTATGCAAGAAAACGACGAGCTCGAAGAATTTCTGTTGCTTGTCATAAGTGTGCCAGAATGAGTTGCAATAGAAACCCATGTTCTTTAGGAATGGTGTCTGATAACAGGGAAGATAAGATTCAATTCATTAGGGATGGCTTGAATAAGGAGTCATTGGATGATATCCTTTTGTCTCTTGAAACGCATCCCAGTGGATATGTGCAAGGAGCGATTCTCCAGTTATGGCCATTATTCCAGAAAGAGCATGCACGATATAGTCTCGGGAATCTGACTATAAACGACCCTGTTTGCCAGTTTATAAGAAAACTGGATAGGAAGCCTATCCTCGACCCATAGAGGGCGTTCAAGCCGTTTCTGGACGTAAAACCAGAGGAAGATGTGAGCCACAGTCGCAACTACCTGTAAATATCCTTTTACTTTATTGTTATTTTATTTCACTATTGTCTTATTGTTTGCATTATTGTCTTTAATAATTTTATTACTGTTTGCTTTTTCCTTTTACTGTTTTCTTTTTGACTTGCGAGCCACGTGCTTTACGCGTTATTTGACACTGACATATTACCTCATACACAACCATGACCCACTATCACCAAGACTCTTAAATGTGATTTCTTTTTTGTCAAGCACTCACAAATTATTTTCGACAAGTATCACAATGGCAGCTACTCCCAATAGACAATTCAAGAACATTTGTGTGCTTTCTGGATTTACCTATGGCAAACATAAAGAGTTCGTTGAGGCAGCCATAGATCTTGGTCGAAGCATAGCAGCGAGAAATTTACATTTGGTGTATGGAGGAGGTAACCGAGGGTTATCAAAAATGGTCTCCGAAGCAGCTTTTATCAGAGGAAGTCAAGTGTTAGGCATCATCCCAAGAGTCCTAAAATCATTGGGCAGTTCGTCTGACTCATCAACTGGAGAAGAGTTAGTCGTCTCAGGTATGCAAGAAAGAATAACTGAAATGCTTAATCATGCTGATGCTTTTGTTTTCCTTCCAGGAGATCTTGCAACACTAGAGGCACTTATGACACTAGCATCTTGGGCCCATCTACACATTCACCAGAAACCCATCGGTTTGTTAAATGTCAATAACTTTTATGATGGCTTTATCGCATTTCTTAACCATGCAATAAAAAACTATTTCATTCCTTCTAATGTGAAAAAACTCTTTATTTGTGCTCACACTGCTAATGAGCTACTTGATATGTTACAAGCTTATAAACCGGAGCCAGACCCCTGGACCTTTGTGTTGGAGCGACCAACTAATGATGGTAACAGTAGCCGCAGTAAGAAGTACAAATTAGATTTAACTCTCCGCCTGTAAATATTTTCTTCTGTGTTGCACCACCCAGGTGATGTCTTCTAAACTCTACTTCTTTCATTTCAAACATTGAGGACAATGTTTCGTTCTGGTTAGGGGGAGGGAATAGTCGACAATTGTGAAATTTTGGTTAAGTTTTTACTAATTTTTTGTTGTAGAAACTAACTGTTGCTAACTTTTTGTGTTGAAGATGGCTGAATATGGAGTGTAGTTACTCTAGAAACGCATCTTCATTGTTTGAAAAAAAAAATTCAAAAAAAAAAAAAATTCAGACATTTTCTTTTTCTTTATTATGTGTTTATGTTTATTTTTCTTCTTTAATTTCTCCTCTATAAATATACATTTTCCAACTTTTGAGTCGAAGATGGCTGAATATGGAGTGTAGTTCCTCTAGAAACGCATCTTCTTTTAAAAAAAAAATCATTTTCGTTTTCTATCATTTTACGTGTAACTTTTCTAATTAGTTTTTATACATCATTTTCACATTTCTGCATGCATATTTTTCTTTCATGTTTAGAATAGGTTGGGGGGTAGAATGATGTTTAAAAAAAAAAATGTGTGATTTGTTTTAACATTGGATGACATGATTAATTTCAAATTTTAGTATTTGTATTATCTTTGGTCTTAAGTGATGTTACGCTATGTTTGCTACTTTACATGTTGATGTCGGAGACAAATGTGAGTTGCTTGAAGGAATGAACATGTCATAATAAGTACCAAGTGAGTTGTTGAGCCTATCATTTTCTTGGAGAGTAACCCTTTTGCCCATTCTCTATACAGCTTAGCAGTTTATTATTTTATACACGATCTCTAGATTTCTTTTGAGTTAACCCTTTAAAAAAAATGGTAAAATTAAAAAAAAAAGAAAAAAGAAAAAAGAGTGTGTTGCTACATTTGGAGGCCCATCTAACTAGTAGATATGAAAGATTATTTAGAGCCCTAAAAGACGATGGAGAGGCCATCTTTGATCCGTTTGAGCCTTTCAAGCCATCCCTTTTATTTAATATCCATAGTTAACCCTTTTGAGCCTTTAAAAAAAAAAAAAAAAAAAAAAACCTTTTCTTTGTCAACTTATCATCTTGACCCACTCCGATTTGGAGTATTACCCGATATCTTATAAGTTCCATCACCTATTTATGTTTGAGAAAATGTAAATAATTATTTTGTTCAGTGAAGTTATGCCAAATAAAAGCAAAAAAAAACAAAAAAAAACAAAAACAAAAACAAAAGTTGTTGTTTCAAAAGAATAAAAATAGGTGAAATCCACCTTGCAACTTCCAAAAAAAAAAAAAAAAAAATTCTCTGCATTTTTCTCAAACATACACTTTGTTTTCCTTATTTTCCTTCTTTGTTAGCCATGTCCCTAGCCTAAGTTTCGCCCTAATAAAAGTCCTTCTTGATTTTAGGGAACTATAGTTTGAAGTAGAAGCTAGTTATATGGGCTAAAAAGATGTAGTGATGCATAATTAAAAAAAAAAAAAAAGATAAATAAAGTGGGTTGACTAACATTTTATTTGACTTGAGATCGTATTATTTCGAAGCTGAGGGCATATTTATTTCATCTTGGTGAGAGCATGTGATATCACTTCTTTATTATTTTCTCTCTCAATTACCATTCATTGGAGTGACTATTTTTATTGGGATTAATTTATTTGTGAGAGTGTCACTACTTCCAGTGAGATTTTGGGGTTTGACATGTCATTCTTGAGAGTAGCTAAAACAAAGTCTACTGGGCTAATTCATGTGGATGGTTGATGTGGGTGTGATGTTGCTTTAGACTGGAGATAATGCTTATACTTTTATTTGATTGCTATCATTAATCTGATGGAATAAATACGAGTGTTTCTATTAAAACAAAAAAAAAATTATTTTGAATTTGAATTTTGTTTTCGCTTTATTTGCTAGGGACTAGCAATAAGCTGGTTGGGGGGTGTGTTGAGTGTTAGAAAATGCATATTTATAAAGGAGAAAACCGTCATTTTACATTTTAAGTCTTACTAACAACCCTTACTTTTATATATTTAACCTTCTTGTAATTTAATTACATGTGTTTTATTTTAATTAAGTATTTTATGTATTTTAGGGGCATTATAGTCATTTCACAATAAAGGAGAGATCAGACGGCAAAACGGACATCACTTTTGAACTCAGGACGATCGAAAACCTTAGGAGGAGCATAAAAGGAAAAATGACACTATTCACGTGTACGGTACTATTCACGTGTACGGTACTGTATACGTTACTGTTCACGACACTGTTCACGACACTGTTCACATAGACGGATGATGACGTGGCATTGACCGATGATGTGGCATTGACTGATGAGGTGTCACGATCCTGTTGGACTAAAATTCTTATGTACTGTTGATGGTGACGTGGCAGCATATCAGTGGACGAAAAATCTCGCGTACGGTGCATGCATCACACAGGATTATTTTCAACCAAACCGCGTTACTGTTCATCCGGGTCAAACCGCGTTACTGTTCAAAGTCGGGTCAAACCGTGTTACTGTTCATCCGCGTGGTCAAACCGTGGACTGTTGACTGATGACGTGGCGCAATCCTGAGCGTCCAAACTGTTTTTAATCCGATGGCCATGATTTACTCCATGTATCTATAAAAAGGGGGCCTCCCCCCCCTAATTTGATATCTCTGAATCCATTTTTGGGATCCATTTTCTGTAATTCCTTCTCCATCTTGTATTTTCTTCGTATTTTAATAAATTTCCATTTTGCCCCTAGTTCAATTATGAGTGGCTAATTTTCTTTCAAGCTTGGGTTAAAGGTGAAGTCTCAACATGTTTCATGGGCTTAATTTGGTAAATTTATTTTCTCTTCCCCTCTAGTTTTTGTGGATGTTTTGACTTCTCGTCGACAAATAATAATATTCTTGTCTAGTACCGCCTTGGTTTCACCGGCCCTCTAGTACAAGGTTATTATTATTTGGCACGATGAGCCCTTAGCACCATATTGATTAGAGCGTGGTTCATGAGGTGTGGATTCCCCCCTCATGATTTAATTGGCATTAATACGGATTATTTAGCCCATGATGCATGTTGATACGGATCCGAATACCCAAGTACGTCAATTTAATAGATTTTCTCTTCAATTTATTCTCGCCATTTCAATTCCAATTTTAGAATTTATTCTTGCCATTTTAATTTAAGTTTTTGCATATTTCAAATCATTTCCACCATAAATCCAACCACCCATTTACAAAATTAATTCTATACACAATTAAAATCCACCTCCTCATGGGATCGACACTCGTCACCATAGATCTATACTACAATAGATTCGTGCGCTTGCGAGTACATTAAAATTTCCACAACAATGGGCTCGAAGTATTGAGGGCATGGCACATAGGAGTATGAATTTAGAACCATGACAAAGGATAAAAGGGAAACTGAAAGGGGAGGATGAAAGGGAAGACCTCGAAGAAATAGGATGATCTCATATGGGGAACATGAGTCAAGACTATGATAAAGAATGAAGGGGAAGTTAAGAAGGAGAAGTTAATGAAACAATTTAAAAGTGATTTCTAACTCCTAAGTATAAGAGTGTCTTGTTATATTATAACTCGGTGAGTCCAAAGTCGATCCATAGAGAAAAGATTTACTTTGTTTATTTTATTTTATCTAAAAATAAAAATAAAACTTTAATATAAACAACTTAATTTAAATGAAATTATGAAATTGAATTAGTTAGGGTTATGGATCCACTCTTAATAGTAAATAAAATTTAATAAATTATTTTTACCAATTTTTTAGATTTATTGCCCAAATGATTAATTATATAAATTATTATTATTTTCCTATTAATTTTATTATGGATTAAGTATTTATTGTGCCAAAAATTAATTTGTCTGCAATAAGTGAAAATACTATTTTACCATACATTATATTAAGATATTAAGAATTTATTATGTCAAACTTAGAGATGGCAGAAAAGCCCGCCCGGACCGGATTCGGACCGGACCCGACACATCCGGTCCGGGTAAAACCCGGACCGGATACATGAAAAATGCGGATCCGGGCATTGATTTTCAATGCCCGAGTGTTTACGGGCACGGGTCCGGTCACAACACCAAGAACCCGGAACCCGGACCCGTGCCCGCTTTTTTATTAAGTAAAAAAAAAAGAGGAAAATATAAAAAGAAAAATTCCATTTGCCTTTGCCCAATTTCCCCCAAACCCAACCAGCCAACCCTAAATCGCGAAATCGGCACCTCCTCCCTTCGTCTCTCTACCAACAGCCAATCAGCCTCAGCCACCACCCATCCTTCACCGATGGCGATGCAGTATTGACAGTTGACCACGCCTCTCCCTCCACGAACCGCAAAGCACAGTCGTCACTCGTCAGTCTGTCAAACGGTCAAAGAGCTCTTCATTGTTTGGTCAGCTTCTCAGCGGCAGCCACCGCGCGACGGCGTTCGCCACCGCGCGACGGCGTTCGTCACCGCGCGACGGCGTTCGCCACCGCGCGACGGCGTTCGCCACCATAGCTGGTCTCACACTCTCACTTCATTGTTTTTGCAGTTGTCACCATATCAGCTGCAAGCCTGCAACCCACAGTCACGACCCACGAAGTAATTTGTTTTTTGCTGTTTTTTCAAAAAAAAATGATGAAATTGCTTTCAATATATACTTAATTATTTTCTTGGATGCTGGAAGTGTTTACATTGTTAATGCCTGCACAAAACATAATAAGAAAGAGCATTACTGTTAGTCTTTTCCCTTCCTTGTATAAACAGAGCATTACTGTTAGTCTGAAATATTTCAATCTAGTTGTTTCTGTTGAAATATTTTTTCTACTTCATCGTACAAACGCATTGCGGAAAATTCAAATGGTGTTGATTGTTTTTTTTTCTTTTTTTTCTTTTTTTCTTTTTTTAATCCTTACCTTTTATACCTTCAGAGGAATATGGCAAACCTTTGTTTAAAACTCCCTACTTAAGCATGACCTGCTGTGAGGTTGCAACGAATGCCGCAATCCAACAAATTTAAATTGAACCTTTTTTTGTCTAAGTAACAGCTCTAGTAGTCAATGTAAAGGAAAATTGTAGAACCTGCATTTGGGTCGCTTCTTTGGATATGGTGTATTCTGCATCTGGAAACTTGGAAGATGAATTTCTGTAAAAGAGGAAGTTAAATGGTTAATTTCGAAGCCATACATATATTATGAGAGTTTGATTTTGACCTCATTTGAATTCATCATCACTCAAATCCGGGTAGAGAAAACCCAGGAAAAAACCCGTGCCCGGATAGTGCCGGGCATGTGCCCGGCCCGCATAAAAAAATTCCGGGCACGGTGCGGGTCCGGGTAGCTAAGTTTGACATCTGGGTCGGTCCCGGGCAGCCCCAAACCCGGACCCGACCCGGACTTTTGCCATCTCTAGTCAAACTCCCTTATTTGTCTACAATAAATCAAAATTTCAAAATATAAAATATGTATAAAATTAAATAGAAAATAATTTAATTTATATAAATAAAAATAGAATTTGATTAAATAAATTTATTTACTAAGAGTTTCACTTTATCCTAACTATTATTATTTAGTTAAGCATAATTGATAAAAAAAATAATTATTAAAATTAAATTAATCATAATTAAAATTAATTAAAACAACTAAAATTGAAAATAAAACTAAATTTATTTATAAAAATAATAATACAAATTATGAAAACACACCTGAAAAACAAGATTACAGGGAAATTGAGAGAACTTGAGAAGAAGAGAGATGCTCAAAAACGTAAAAATGAGGCTCTATTTATAGCAAAATAAATTCATAATCCTGTGCTTTGCGATTGATGAGCATATAATACATACATATTTTACCATTAATTAAATAATTGTTAGTTATATTTATTTGTCATTTTTAATTAATTGAATTATTTTATTGAATAGGGAATGAATTGGAGATTATGGATAAAAAGAGCATAAAGGAGTTCAATTTGTAAGCATTAAAGATTAATTTATTTTTGGAAGGAATTAGACGTACATGCATGTGGAAATCAAGCCAAGAAACCGAATTCAACAAATTCATTTACCCATGCACATGCGGACAAAGAAGATAAATGGATGGAAAGCAACTTAAAGGGGCCCACACTTGGCTTTTACAATTGGAAAAAGGAAATCCTAGTACAAGCTTAATTGATGAGCACGTGAGTGAGAGTAAAGAAAAATAAAAGGCCAAATCCTTTAGGCTTTAGGATTGACAAGGTGGGGCCCATTTTAAAGGCTATATAAGAAAGCTAAGCTCTTGGCTTTTGGGGGGGTAGCCGCCAGTGGAGGAGAATTCGGCTTTGGAAGAGAGCAATCGGCAGCAGCAATATTTCGGCTTCCCATGGCTGATTTTATTTCTTTTGTTGCTCTTAATTCAAGTATGTCTAGCTAATTTTCTTACACTGAGGTTAAGGATGAAACCCTATTCAATAAAATAATTATCTTTTTATTTAATTAATTCCCTATATATGTTCTTTGATGATTATGGTTTTTATTTCACATGATTAATTGGATGTTAATAAAATCTTTTCATCAATTCTGTCATGCATTATTGATTGTTAGGATTAATATTCGATTAATTCTATGCTTGGATCTATAAAGTTTATACATGATTATCTTTGATTTTATGTCTTTCATTAAATTGTTTACATGGAGTGCTTAGGAAACTTTGACTCTTTGTTATTCAATATGTTTACATGAGATTCTTAGATGTCATATTATTAAGCAGAAAAAGAACCTACATTAGATTTAATTACTTGGGCTTAATTGTTATATCCATGAGATGACATAGATTGATTTCGAGTTGTCACTCTAAAATTGGGGATTAATTAATATTTAGATAATTACTAATTGAATAGTGGTGGATTCCGAAACCTTGGTAATTTTTATCTCATTAAATTCTCATTTACTTTAATTGTTTTCTTAGTTTAATTAGTTTAATTTCTCTTAAAACTCAATTTGCTCAACTAGGTTAGAATTAATATTAATTTTAGATTTAAATTAGACTTTTCAATTTATAACAATCCCTGTGGGATCGACCTCGTTACCACTTTTCTATCTCTAGATTCGTGCACTTGCGAGTATATTAAAATTTTCACAACAAGTTTTTGGCGCCGTTGCCGGGGATTGTGCTAGAAAGTCAGTTTAATCTAGGTTGATTTGATTCTTCCACTAGTTATAATTTAGATTGTCTTTTATATTTTTTTAATTAAAAAAAAATTATTTGTCTTTAAATTCATTGTTTGGTTGTTTGATTTCTTTTATTTAATTTTTATTATTGTTGATTTGTTTTATTTTATTATTTTTTTCTTTCTTTCCTTGTCTAGTTAGTTTATGAGTGTTTGGGAACGTGATTTAACAAATTGTTTGGTTAAAAGAGAGTCGAAAATTGATAGTAGTCAAACTAGTTCTTTAGAAGTGATGGATGACCCAAATAGACTATTGCCAATACTTCCACCAATGCAAGCAGAGAAAACCCTTAGAGAATATTTTTCACCACTTGCAGCCAACCAACCATCTTGTATTGTGTTGCCACAAACCACAGCAACACACTTTGAACTCAAGCCCTCTGTCATTCAACTTTTACCATCTTTCCATGGGTTAGAGAGAGAGGATCCATATTTGCACATTAAGGAATTTCTTGACATATGCTCTACATTTCGTTTTCAAAATTTTAATGATGAGTCAATTAGGCTTCGTATGTTCCCTTTCTCATTAAAAGACAAAGCAAAAGCTTGGTTGAATTCACTTCCTGCTGGGTCTATTAGTACATGGGATGAATTGAGTAATAAGTTTCTCACCAAGTTTTTCCCTATGTCTAAAACAAATGCCCTTAGGAGAGAGATAAGTGATTTTTATCAAAGAGAGGGTGAGCAATTTTACGAGTGTTGGGAAAGATTCAATGATTTACTCCTTAAGTGCCCCCACCATGGTTTTGAGAAATGGAGACTTATACAATGCTTTTATAATGGTTTAACCATGTCAAATCGTCATATGGTAGAGTCTATGAATGGTGGGAGATTTTTGAACTTACATGAAGGGGCTGCATGGGATTTCTTTAATTCACTTTCTGAGAATTCTCAACAGTGGGATTTTTCAAATCAAAGAGAAAAATCATCTCAAGTTTCTAGAAAGGGGTTATATGAAGTTAAGGATGACTTTGATGTGAAAAGCCACTCTAGCTACGCTTTCTAGGAAAGTAGATGCCTTAGCTCTGAACCAATCAATGAATCATCATCCTAGTGTAGCTAATGAGTTTGTGCTATTTGTTCTAACGTGTCTCATACAGCACAGATTGTCCATCATTACCAGCCTATCAAGAGGCTTATTCTGAGC
>NW_006261964.1:13107448-13110113 GCF_000493195.1 Citrus x clementina
TAGCCGCCAGTGGAGGAGAATTCGGCTTTGGAAGAGAGCAATCGGCAGCAGCAATATTTCGGCTTCCCATGGCTGATTTTATTTCTTTTGTTGCTCTTAATTCAAGTATGTCTAGCTAATTTTCTTACACTGAGGTTAAGGATGAAACCCTATTCAATAAAATAATTATCTTTTTATTTAATTAATTCCCTATATATGTTCTTTGATGATTATGGTTTTTATTTCACATGATTAATTGGATGTTAATAAAATCTTTTCATCAATTCTGTCATGCATTATTGATTGTTAGGATTAATATTCGATTAATTCTATGCTTGGATCTATAAAGTTTATACATGATTATCTTTGATTTTATGTCTTTCATTAAATTGTTTACATGGAGTGCTTAGGAAACTTTGACTCTTTGTTATTCAATATGTTTACATGAGATTCTTAGATGTCATATTATTAAGCAGAAAAAGAACCTACATTAGATTTAATTACTTGGGCTTAATTGTTATATCCATGAGATGACATAGATTGATTTCGAGTTGTCACTCTAAAATTGGGGATTAATTAATATTTAGATAATTACTAATTGAATAGTGGTGGATTCCGAAACCTTGGTAATTTTTATCTCATTAAATTCTCATTTACTTTAATTGTTTTCTTAGTTTAATTAGTTTAATTTCTCTTAAAACTCAATTTGCTCAACTAGGTTAGAATTAATATTAATTTTAGATTTAAATTAGACTTTTCAATTTATAACAATCCCTGTGGGATCGACCTCGTTACCACTTTTCTATCTCTAGATTCGTGCACTTGCGAGTATATTAAAATTTTCACAACAGCGATCCATCATAAACTTTATGCATGCGCTCCTCACAATCATTAGATCAAGATCCAATGGCTGGTCAAACTTCAAAAGTCAACATTACATGTGGCATCCTGTGAAGTGTCCAATTTGGTCAAAGAACAATTGAAATTTGGCGGGTTAATGGGTGGATTGGGTCAACCCGAATACAAATATTCGGATCCTACAAGTTGTTTCACCAACCATTGTCACGTGGCACTATTGTGGCCATTGAATTATGAATGGTTGAAATTTAGTCAAAATTGATGGCTATCTAATGCACTCATATCTGTTGTAAGCTCATTTTCTCATCCAGTCAGTGATCGGTCAACAGAAAAAGTCATTGTTTTTGCACAAGCTCAATTTTAAACTAATCTTGACTCATCTTAAGATTTTTAGCCTCCGGAATCTAAATTTGACATCCGTTTATATGTTTAAAGTCTCGAATTACATGAAATTAATATTTTATCTAATAAACACACAAAATACACAAAATTAGATATAGTTAAAACATAATTAATAATTCCTAATATATTGCGTAAACACAAATATAAATTATAATATAAGCACAAAATAACATTTTTTATCACTTGATAATCAAACAATTTTTAATACTAATCAGTTGACAAGAAAAAGATAAAAGGGGAAAAGTGAGATGGAAAGATCCCGAGAAGACGGCGTCAACCACCCGAGATGTCAGAGAATAATAAAACACCCATGTTATATGTCTGTGGCACTACATGGTAGTACGGTCCCCACATAGACTGTCTTTTAAATACCCTCTACAAGCCGTCTAAGTTAGAGGTAAGGAAAAGGGTCCATAAATAAGCCACAAGCACTCTCTCTATAAAAACCAAGAGCTCCTTCATCTAATTGGCTCAGAGTTAGGGACATTCTGCCAAACTTAGACTGACCCTAAGTTGATAGCTATTCAACTCCTGTAAATTAAAGAGCTTCTACAAAGGAGGCCAAATTACCTAAAAACACTACCTAAGGAGGGATATCGCTGATGACGGCCCACCACCTTTGTTAGCCTATATGACTATAAATATTGATTTTGATGATAACAAACCACATGTATTTTAAAAGCTTTGATAATGTTTTTAAAGTTTCGGATTTGGACTTATTTGAAATTATTTAAATGGTTTTGGGGTCATTATATAATTTCACAAAGTTTGGGCAAAGTCATAATTTCAGAAAGTTTGGGGTTAACGAAGAATTATTTAGAAATTCTGAAATTGGACTTATTTGCAAAGTTTCATAACGTTTTGGGCCATACTATAGTTTTATAAAGTTTTGGGGTCAAATTGTAAATTTCGGGAAATGTTTTACTGTAGCAGTTACTGTAGCAAGCGGCTTACCGGATACTGATAAACGGCAAGCTGGATACGAGGCAGTAAGCACCAGAACGAAAGCGGCTTACCGGATATGGTTAAACGGCAAGCCGGTTACGACAAAAAATGTGCATAACGGCTAGTAACGGCTAGTTTTTGAGTTCAAACTATATAAACTCAAAACCAATTCATTTTTGGTAACTCAAGCAAGCATAAACAAGTGCACACAACTTATATTGAGCTTCAAATTCGAAAATCTTCATAGATTAAATCTTCATTGAGCTATCATTTGTAAATCCACTCTTAAAGAGAGTTTTTGTTGTATTTATCATTTCTCATCAAATTGTGAGAGTACAAGTGTGAGAGACACTTGGGGTGAAGAGATTGGAGATATAATCTCTTGTTGTAAAGGTTCATTGACACCTTGAAGTCAATTGTAATCGTTTGAAGCCTTGGAAAGGCTTGGATAGTGAAATCCTCAAGCCCGGTGTGCTTGGAG
>NW_006261964.1:13110213-13111004 GCF_000493195.1 Citrus x clementina
AAATTATTTGACAACAAAGTAGAGGTTCAAACAAGGAAGATATCTAAGCCTGCTTCTTCAGATCCAGTTCCATCACAAAACTCATCACCAAATGATCCTGAAGAGAGTGACCCGCCAGCTTACATTCCCAAGGCTCCTTTTCCTCAAAGGTTAACAAAGGTAAAGAAAGGGACTTCAACAGGTGAGATTATGGAAATCTTCAAACAAGTAAGTATAAACATCCCTTTACTCGATGCTATTAAGCAAGTTCCTTCCTATGCCAAGTTTTTAAAAGATTTATGCACTAAAAAGAGAAATTTACATATCACTAAAAAGGCGTTCTTAACTGAACAAACTAGCAATTTACTTCAATGTAAAATGCCACCAAAATTTAAGGATCCTGGTTCTCCTACTATCTCATGTGTTATAGGAAACCAATGTTTTGATAAAGCGTTATTGGATTTGGGTGCTAGTGTTAATCTCTTGCCTTATTCTGTTTACATGCAACTTGGACTAGGGGAATTAAAGCCAACTTCCATTGTATTGCAACTTGCTGATAGGTCAATGAAAATACCTCGTGGTATTATAGAGGATGTGTTGATACAGATTGATAAATTTTATTATCCTGTTGATTTTATTGTTATTGATACTCAGCATGTACCAGATCCGAAGAAACACACCCCAGTTATTCTAGGTCGTCCTTTCTTAGCTACAGCTGATGCTCATATTAGTTGTAGGACTGGAAACATGCAATTGTCTTTTGGTAATATGACCATGGAATTGAATATTTTTAATGTTCCCAAGCAGACACA
>NW_006261964.1:13111104-13140609 GCF_000493195.1 Citrus x clementina
CTAATGGAAGAACAGAAGGATCAATCATACTGGTATCCGCACTAGTGTCAATGAACTCAATAACAGGAATAGGTTTATGGAATTTGGAAGGAAGGATGGACATCTTGAGAGAAGGCCTTGGAATAGTGGAAACATGGTTAAGAGTTTGAACTGTAGAGATTACATAAATATCTTCAGAATCTGAAGATTCTGCAATTAGAAAGGCAATCTGATCATCTTGTGTGGACTATTCTGAAAAATTTGATTCGACATCGTCATTCTCAGATAGCAAAGAAGAACGCTGAAGATGTTGTATAAGACGAACAACTTTGGCTGGTTTGTGGGGACAATTACAGGCAAAGTGACCGCGTTTCTTGCAAATGAAACAACGATTGGATTTTTTCTTTCGGTACTGAGAGACATCTTTCTTTTTGAAATATCGAAAAGGTTTTTTGGAGGATGACTTAATGTGGAAGTGTTTCCAGAAATGTCGTTTCTTTGTGGTTGGACAAACACATTTTTTTTCATCCTTACACTCGATTTTGAGATAAGGTTTTTTACAAGCTTCAGAGAAGGGTTTCTTGTCTTCCATGAGATCTTTAAAGAATTCTTTTTGTTCACAGATCTTATTAAGAGATAGCATGGCCATTTGAAAAATCTTTCCCAGAGAGATATCAGCTATGCTCAGATTTGTGGCTGTGAGTTTTCTTTGAAGATCGGGTTGTAACTCAGGGGGAAGAGAGGCAATGAAGACATGTTTAAGAGATGGCTCATTGAACCCCTTTAGCTTGTAGAATAGAATACTCATTCTTTTGTAATGAGCATCCAGAAGATGTCTTTTAAGAGAACAACATTTCATCTGATGGTATTCTTTTCTGTCTGCTTCAGTGGAAGCAGTTTTTTCACCAATGAATTGCTCATGAATAAGATTGAGGGCTGTACCAATGGGAGATTCCATGAATTGGAGCTGCCTATATTCTCCTAAGCTTTCTAGCCAGTCTCGTAAAAAACCCCGTGGACCGGGCCATAAATTCACGAAGAACGGCTTGAGGTTGAGCATTAGGCTTGGTACCTTGGAGATCAATCCAAGCAGCAAATTCTTGAAGTCTAGCAGCCCATTTGTGACGGGGAATGTCATCAAATGTAAACCAAGATGCTAAAGATGGTTTTGTTGAGTGTTCATGAACTGGTGGTGGTATGGGTTCTGTTTGAAATGCTTGGTCAGAAGGATTGTCATCAACAATGGGTGTTGAAGTAGAGGCACTTGGATCTGCAGTTTCAGTGGCCATTAATATGCCTGTAATGTCAGCATATTCAGACTCGGAGTCAGTGGAGGCATTTGATGAGTCATAAGAGGAGGACGAACATGAATTGTGTGTTTCAGGCTCAGAAGAGTCGGAGGAATCTGAAGATTGGGTCTGGACAGTATGATAATGATATTGATCCATTGGGCCTTTATCTTTTTTAAGAGGCTCGGGACGGCCTTGTGGTGATTCTTCTGGAGGGATTGTAGATGTAGAGGAAGAGGAAGTGGCCTTGGGATGTGGTTCGGAGATTTTGACTTTAGATCGTGCCTTTTTGGGTGAAGATGGTTGAGGAGTCGGTTGAAGGTGGGAGAAACCAAAAAACTGATTATAAACAGGTTGTTGAGGCCGGGATGGTGTGTAGAAAGGTGAACAAGTTTCAAAAAACGAAGGAGATATGGGTGTAGGTTGTGAGTGAGTAAAAAGGAAAGGTCGAGTCTTTTCAGCATCAATCCTGGACAATTCAGCTTTGAGTTTTCTGATCTCAGCTTCTTTTTTATTAAACTCTGGACCCCATATATGATTGTTGATCATCCGTCTGAGATCGGCATCTAGCTCAGAGATCCGGTCTTGGAGATGTATATACATCTGATCTAAACGACTGCTGATCGAATCAACTTTAGTTTCAGTCTGGGAGACTTGAGTGGCAACACGGTCAATTTTCTTACCGAGTTATTGGAGAGTATGATTTTGAGCATTGGCATTTTTGGTTTGCCAGTTCAAAATAGCTTCATACTGTTTTGGTTCTTCAGGTTGCCCAGAGGCTGTAATTGGAGATTGAACAAAAGGTTTTGAGGTGACACGAGTTTGTGTGTCTGTCTGTTTTTCAAGTGGAGGAAAGGATTCTTCATAGGAGTGACTTGAAAACATAAGGCAAGATCTGATTGGATGGACCGGAGGTTTGGGATCTGGTGGAGGATGTGGAGGAAAAGATTTGCAAGATGATGGTGGATAAGAAGATCTTTTCTTTTTCTTTTTCTTTCGCCGCATAATTTCCAATTCTTCATCAATATCCGTATCGTCCAAGCAAGGACAATCCGGGTTGCACATATGGGCTTCAGGAACATCCCATAGAAAATGACCATTGACTTTATCAAGATATACTGGATACCCTTCGGAGGAAAAACCATGAATAGGAAGTTTCTTTTCTTGACCAGTTTGAACTGCTGTGATCATAGCAGTATATGAAAGCTGTGGACTGTTTGAAACAGGCTCGGTGTTAGGGGTTTGAAAAGATAGTTTAACTTGACCATTTGGTCGTCTGTTAAACGTGGCTTCTATGGTTTGTATTGGTTCCGAATTTTGGTGAAAATGCTCATAGTTAGTTAGCCATTCAAGAGGCGTGAGCCTGAGCAATTCTTGTTTCTGGATTTGTTTGGGGATTTGGATAATGGTTGGAATTGTGTCTATGTCAGCCAAGATCATCAAGGCATCAGAAGTTGTGTACGGTGTAGGAAGATCTAGGGCATGATTCTGTAATCGATAAACTATTTGATGATGGAGGGTTGCAATCTTTGATGTGGGTGTTTGTTCTGCTCCTTGGAGCTGGATCTGGACTTTAAGGGTTGTTGGAAGATTGGGATCCTCAAGAGAGAGGTTGAAATTAGGGTAAAAGGTTAATAAGACACTGCCAGCATGAAGGGTTGTCAGAACGGTGCCAATAACAGTGTGTTGGTACTCCTTGAACCTGGTATCTAGGAGAGCAATTCTAGCTGTAATAGGTAAGCCTTTTCGACCATGAAGAGTGAGAATTAATCGTACACCACCAAGATGGAGGTGTGTGTAGCCTTCTCGTTTCCAGTTGGCGACGAGATCTGAAGGTATTTCCATAGTGATATATTGTTCACTCTGTGAGGCTTGTAGAGCACACTGGTCCAGTCTAGAAGACTGGATATACTCTTTTGGGAGTGGTCTTTTAGTGGAGATGAGGGTCCGAATACTTCTAGTGAAAGAAGTTTTCTATTTGTAGAGATTGTAAGGACTCATGATGGGAAACCGAGACTCATTGATTTGAGCAGATTCTGGAATATAAGAATATTCAATAAGATTCTCAATTTTGGAGGTTATGTGCTTAGAGCATGATTTGGGAAGAGAGAGAGTAGAAGAAAGAGAAATATGAGATGAAGAGGATGTAGAAGTGGAAGATGTGTTTGTGTCCATGGTTGATGAATCTTCTTCTAGGAGATCAAATAAGATTATTCAAATTACTAATGATACCACCTCAACATGCAGAGTGTCCAAGAATATAGCAAGTGTTAGCCTATATGGCTATAAATATTGATTTTGATGATAACAAACCACATGTATTTTAAAAGCTTTGATAATGTTTTTAAAGTTTCGGATTTGGACTTATTTGAAATTATTTAAATGGTTTTGGGGTCATTATATAATTTCACAAAGTTTGGGCAAAGTCATAATTTCAGAAAGTTTGGGGTTAACGAAGAATTATTTAGAAATTCTGAAATTGGACTTATTTACAAAGTTTCATAACGTTTTGGGCCATACTACAGTTTTATAAAGTTTTGGGGTCAAATTATAAATTTCAGGAAATGTTTTACTGTAGCAGTTACTGTAGCAAGCGGCTTACCGGATACTGATAAACGGCAAGCCGGATACGGGGCAGTAAGCACCAGAACGAAAGCGGCTTACCGGATATGGTTAAACGGCAAGCCGGTTACGACAAAAAATGTGCATAACGGCTAGTAACGGCTAGTTTTTGAGTTCAAACTATATAAACTCAAAACCAATTCATTTTTGGTAACTCAAGCAAGCATAAACAAGTGCACACAACTTATATTGAGCTTCAAATTCGAAAATCTTCATAGATTAAATCTTCATTGAGCTATCATTTGTAAATCCACTCTTAAAGAGAGTTTTTGTTGTAATTTTCATTTCTCATCAAATTGTGAGAGTACAAGTGTGAGAGACACTTGGGGTGAAGAGATTGGAGATATAATCTCTTGTTGTAAAGGTTCATTGACACCTTGAAGTCAATTGTAATCGTTTGAAGCCTTGGAAAGGCTTGGATAGTGAAATCCTCAAGCCCGGTGTGCTTGGAGGCGTGGACGTAGGCGGGGATTGCCGAACCACGTAAAAATCCTTGAGTTTGCTTTCTCTTCCCTTGCTCATTTATTATTGTGCTTTCATTGAATTTATTGTCTTCGAATTGATTAAGGCATTAGATTACTTGTTGTGTGGATTTGCTAGTATAATTTTTAAAATTCCAATTCACCCCCCCTCTTGGGTTGCACACTCATATTTCATTTGGTATTAGAGCGAGGTGCTCTTGTTTAGACTTAACCGTCTAGAGCTAAAGATCAATGGCAACCCAATATGACTCAACATTTAGGGAAGGACAATCCACAATTAGACCACCTTACTTTGATGGAAACGATTACCCATATTGAAAAATTAGGATGAGAATTTACTTGCAAGCCTTAGATTATGAAATTTGGGAAATCGTTAATGATGGTCCTTTCATGCCTTTGACTAAAAATGAAGTCGGAGAAGATATTCCAAAACCTTCACGGGATTGGAATGAATTCGAAAAGAGAAAAGCTTCTCTAAATTCCAAGGCCATGAATGCCTTGTTTTGTGCATTAGATAAGAAAGAGTTTCATAGAGTGTCTAGTTGCAAAAGTGCTAATGAGATTTGGCACAAACTTGAAGTTGTCTATGAAGGCACAAACCAAGTGAAAGAATCTAAAATAAGTAGATACACTCGACAATACGAATTGTTCCAAATGGAACAAAATGAAAATGTGTACTCTATGTATACTAGATTTACGGACATAGTGAACGCTCTAGGAGCCCTAGGGAAAACTTTTTCAAATAGTGAGAAAGTCAAGAAAATCATTAGGTCACTTCCTAAGGAATGGAGACCAAAAAGGACTGCCATTGAGGAAGCCAAGGATTTAAATGTATTACCTATTGATGATTTAATTGGCTCTCTTATTTCTTATGAGGAAGACTTGGCAGCCGAAAGAGGCAATGAGGAGAAGAAGAAAAACATTGCTCTCAAAGCCTCAAAACATGAGAGTGATGAGGAAAGCGAGCTGGATGAGGAAGAGATGGATATGCTGGCTAGGAGGTTCAGAAAACTTTTTAAGAAATCCGGTGAGCGAAGAAAATCTAGAGACCTCAAGAACCGAAAGGAGAAGAAGGAATTAATCAAATGTTATGAGTGCAAGAAGCTTGGCCATATAAGAACGGAATGTCCTCTTCTCAACAAGCTCAAGAAGAAAGCAATGGTAGCCACATGGGATGATAGCGATGAGGAAACAAGTGATGATGAAGAGCATCAAGAAATGACAAATCTAGCTCTCATGGCAATTGGAGATGAATCGGATGATGATCTTGATGAGGTAAATGATCTTTTTACTTATGATGAATTATATGATGCTTTTAAAGAATTGCATGATAATTGGATAAAAATTGGTAAAAAGAATGCTTGTCTTAAAAAGAAAATGGTAGAGCTCAAAAATGAAAATGAATCTCTATGTGCAAAGATTACATGCCTAGAATTAGAAAATAAAACATTGCACGATAGTATTGCATTATTTGAAAATTCTAGCACTTCACATGAGCACTTAGAGACACACATGAATGACTTGAAAAATGAGAATGAAACGCTTAAGAAAAAGAGCAATGAGTTGAATGAGATTGTTTTGAAATTCACAAATGGGCAAAAGATGTTGGATAACATGCTTAATTCACAAAAATGTGTGTTTGATAAAGGAGGACTTGGGTATAAGCCTTACTTGAAACAAAAATATTATAAGAATTATTTTGTTAAGGCTACCTCCACAAGTGATCATAAAATTGTATGTCATTATTGCAATCAAAATGGTCATATGAAGAATAGATGTCCTATTAAAAGAAATGTGTATTATGGAGCAAAATGTATTTGGGTTCCAAAAGGAACCATTGCTAACACTCAAGGACCCAAGAATATTTGGGTACCAAAGTATACAACTTGAATAATTTTTTTGTAGGTACCACAAATAAGGAAGGATGGAGAGTCCCTTGATGAAGCTTGTGAGGATGATCATGGTCTAGGCAAAAACAATGAGGCAGGATGGTTTAATTGTTTTGGTAACAATTATTGCCTTATTGATTATGAGTGATGGTCTTTTAAGCTTAGTAAGTATTTAATAATTCATTTGGTATCATGTTGAGTGAATCATGATAAATGGATAGTAACTTGAATTTGTGAAAGTATGCTTGTATGTTTACATGATGGAATTATCATTGTGTGTAATATTGAGTGATTTATCATGATGGATTTGTTTGATGTTAATGTTTATGAAGTGTTTAAGCATGATAGTTAAGTGGTGTGTTTGATTTATTAACTTTCGAATGCTTATATGTTTAATTATTACGAAGAACAATTTTCAAAAATTTGGCATGAACTTGGGATGATGAAATTTTCGCATTAACATCTCTATTTATGTTATTGAATCTATTAAAATTGTTTGGAAATCAAATGAGTCGTTGAAAATCCTGAGTCTGCACATGCTGAAATGAATCGGTCATAACTTCTTTTAGAGAACTCCAAATCCAGATCTGTAAAATTTATTGGAAAGCTAACTCAATTATCTTTCCAATGGTATATAGCATGCACATTACTTCTTGCTCAATCAATACAGTTTTTATTCTGAATTTGACATTTCTGCATTTTATCCTGAGTCTGCACAGGCTGTAATGAATTGGTCATAACTTCTTCTAGAGAACTCTAAATCAAGCTCTGTAAAATTTATTGGAAAGTTAACTTAATTATCTTTCCAACGGTATATAGCTTGCACATTACTTCTGGTTCAATCAATACAGTTTTTATTTTGAAATTGACCTTTCTGCATGTTCTTAAGTTTTGAATGCTTATATGCTTCATGATTGTATGCTTGTTGGATGCTTATTGTTTCATGACTGTGATGAATGAATTATATGCATGAATTCTTGTGTCGTTAATTGTGTTATATCATCATTCACTTATAAAATTGACATAATTGTTTGATACGATTTCATATGTTTGATTTTGCATGCATTTTATGTCTCATGTACTAAATGGCTTATTGAAAAGTTTTAAATCTCAAAATGATTTAAAATTAATCAATTTTTAAGGCCAAAAATGAAATGGTGTGTGTAGTACAAGTATAAGAGCTAGCAAATATTTCATTTCCACTCATCCGGAATCTTATTGATTTCTCTCGAAACAAATTCCGGATAACCGGATTTTCAATCCAGAAAACCGGATTAGCTTTGGTTGCTCTCGGGACAACAATCGGATAACCGGATTTTGTTTTTCGGTAAGCCGTTTTCGGCTTTCAACTCTCTGACCAAGAACCGGATTTCCGGATTTTTTGTTTCCCAAGCGAATCGGCAAGCCGTTTGTGAAATTGTGTCTTGCTGCCCATTAACCGGTAAGCCGGTTAGTAAATCCGGCAAGCCGGATTCGTGGTTTATGTTGTTGTTCATCTTCTTCCTCTCTCGTGAGTTTTCTGCACATGTTCTCTTCCTCTCTCTCAAAACCGTGAACCACCCTCTTCCATTTCCAATCAATTCCTCTTCATTTCTCAACCATTTTTATGCCAAGATCAATCTCTTAAACCATTACGCATGCATTTCATCTTCATTAAACACTTCTCCATCATGATTTCTTCACTTGTTCTCCATCATTCCATCCTCATTCCATTCCCGCGTGAATAGTGTTCTCCATTTTTCTTTCTCAAATCTCTTCATCTTTCACTCATTTTCTTGTTAAAATCAATCATCCAACTCATTATTCATCCATTACTCTTTCAATTTTCACTCTCAAAACTTGATTTCATCATCTCTCCACATAAAACCCAAAATAAAAAAAAAAACCTAACTACCCGTTTCTCTCTCTATATTTTCAAGCTTCCTTTAGCCCATTTTTGATCCAATCTACATCATCTATTAGCTTCATTCATCTCTAGGATCGATTTTCTTGGCTCAAACAAATCCATTTCACTCAATTTTTGTAAACCCGAAATTGGATCTTTAAGCTTGTTTTTGTTCCAACAATGGTGGATGGTTGTATTATGCACCTATATTTTCATATGCATAATTGTTTTAATTGTGGATTACGGATGATGGTTGTTTAATATTTGGATAATTTATATTTGGATGATATTTTTCTGAATTCTTAGAATGAATATGACTCTTTGAATTAATTGCATGCTTTATTTTTATATGCTTCTTGATTAATCATTGAGATGTTCTTTTTGGTATAAATATGGATTCATATTGAATTTGAAAATTATATATGTGTCGCTTGATGAATGGATGGAGTTGTTGGTTTGGTATAAGCTTATATGGAAACGTTTTTAACTATATTGTGTATTTGAGGATTTGTGATTTTAAGGGGAGACTCTGCCGAAATTTTTCCTCGCACAAAATTGGTAATATCTTTATCGAATTATTTTTGATGCTTTTGTTTCAATTGCATATATCTTTTTTTTATGATAAATGGGGAGATAAATATGATATGTTTTTGGATAAAATCATTTTGGTTAAAATTTTATTTGGCCATATATTTAGGGGGAGCATATAATATGTTTTTGGATAATATGCATTTTGAACTTTTTTGTTGTCCAAAGGGGGAGACAAAATAATATATCATTTCAATATTGTCAAAATGAGGACAATAATATGCACTTTGAGTATTCTTTTGATGATTTTGATGATATATGATTATGGTGAGGACTTGATGATTTTGAGATATAATGATAATTTGTGAGTATATTACTATCTTGTATTTAAGGTAATGCTTGTTGTTAGGGGAAGATTCTTTCAAAATTTCCACTTGAACAACATGGGTAACAAATTTGCTATTTTTATTCTTTTCCTTTAAGTTTTCTTTTTGATGATGAAGGGGGAGAAGAATACATGTTTTCAAACTTATAAAAATTTGCTACTTTTGTCTTTGCCAATTAAGTTTTTCTTTTTGATGATGAAGGGGGAGAATGATTTAATTTGTGTTATGAAAATATATGCATGTATCTAGGGGGAGCATGTATGCGAGGGGAGTTTTTATTAAACTATTTTCAAATCATTTTTTAACTTGCATTGATTAAGGGGGAGCTTTTTCATAACAAGATTAAATTTTTGAATGTGTTTTGTCATCATCAAAAAGGGGGAGATTGTTAGCCTATATGACTATAAATATTGATTTTGATGATAACAAACCACATGTATTTTAAAAGCTTTGATAATGTTTTTAAAGTTTCGGATTTGGACTTATTTGAAATTATTTAAATGGTTTTGGGGTCATTATATAATTTCACAAAGTTTGGGCAAAGTCATAATTTCAGAAAGTTTGGGGTTAACGAAGAATTATTTAGAAATTCTGAAATTGGACTTATTTGCAAAGTTTCATAACGTTTTGGGCCATACTATAGTTTTATAAAGTTTTGGGGTCAAATTGTAAATTTCGGGAAATGTTTTACTGTAGCAGTTACTGTAGCAAGCGGCTTACCGGATACTGATAAACGGCAAGCTGGATACGAGGCAGTAAGCACCAGAACGAAAGCGGCTTACCGGATATGGTTAAACGGCAAGCCGGTTACGACAAAAAATGTGCATAACGGCTAGTAACGGCTAGTTTTTGAGTTCAAACTATATAAACTCAAAACCAATTCATTTTTGGTAACTCAAGCAAGCATAAACAAGTGCACACAACTTATATTGAGCTTCAAATTCGAAAATCTTCATAGATTAAATCTTCATTGAGCTATCATTTGTAAATCCACTCTTAAAGAGAGTTTTTGTTGTATTTATCATTTCTCATCAAATTGTGAGAGTACAAGTGTGAGAGACACTTGGGGTGAAGAGATTGGAGATATAATCTCTTGTTGTAAAGGTTCATTGACACCTTGAAGTCAATTGTAATCGTTTGAAGCCTTGGAAAGGCTTGGATAGTGAAATCCTCAAGCCCGGTGTGCTTGGAGGCGTGGACGTAGGCGGGGATTGCCGAACCACGTAAAAATCCTTGAGTTTGCTTTCTCTTCCCTTGCTCATTTATTATTGTGCTTTCATTGAATTTATTGTCTTCGAATTGATTAAGGCATTAGATTACTTGTTGTGTGGATTTGCTAGGATAATTTTTAAATTTCCAATTCACCCCCCCTCTTGGGTTGCACACTTATATTTCAACCTTATCCATAAGGACACAAAGATAACTTAGGGGCACTCCCTTTAAAAATTTCAAGTTAGTCTCATAAGAGGCAAGCGGTTCATTTACCCCCAAAAATACTCAACTTTTTTATTGTTCTACCCTCTGAAACCCCTTACTCCATCCTACCTCACACTAACTTAACCATCGAAGTGTTGTCACTGACCACCGCCGACATCGCCTCTAACAGCCATTTCTTATGCTTTTGGGCCTTTACTGTCCTTAGGCAACAATCTCCAAAAAGTTTAGTCATCATTTTCCCCAGAGAGCGACCTCCAGAAAAGAAGAATTACTAGTTACAGATAAACTCTCGTAATGTTTTGGACTGAACCAAAATCAAACTAAAACATATGTAATGATCCTAAAGCTTTTTAGAATCTTTACAAAACATTAAAAATCATAATCATCAAACCTTGATGGTGTTCGATATTTACGACCAGGTTTTCGAAATGATAACTATCATGTGTCATATTTATTTCTAATGCAATCTCTTACAATGTTGGCACTCTACAGCAACAAAACATACATGAAAGCCCACTCGAGACGAGGATATCTTACTATCATTGTTTTCATTAATCTCACCGTTACTGTTTTCTTCATTAATCTTAAAACTATTGTTTTATGCCTTAAGAGCTCCCGTTTTTTTCTTAGGGATAAAAGTCATTGATTTTAGAAGATCACCAGAAGCGTTCTCTTCAACTAGCCCCACCTCTTTACCAGCCTAAACACATCTATACAACCCTTAATGTTGGATTCTTTACTATATTCATCTAATGAATCAAAACTGTAGTGAGTATATTTAGAAGGATTCACTAAGTAATCTAAAACCATGGAACCATTTTAGGACAGTTGAAATCATTAGCTTCCATTGATGAGGTGTTAATTGAAGAGCATTGAGTTCTCTCTGATGTAGTAACACAATCATTTTTATAACTAGGGTCAAACCTGACATGTTTTTAACCTTAAAGTATGTACCGTTGTCCTTCTCTTTCAAAATAAACTTTGGTAGGCCACTCTCTTCAGATACATTAGCATGCGAATTCTTAATTTATGTATCACAATCTAAAAGAAAAAAACTGAAACTTTGAGCTTCAGTTTCATCTTCATCTTCTTTCAGCCTAATTCTTGCAACATGATGATTAGCACGTGGGTCTATAGTGGTAGTATTTAATGCATTTGGAACCAAGTGGTGCAAGTTCACGTAAGGCACTCATTCAGTTACATCATTCATATACTATCACTCACTAGCATTATCTCTGCTTGCAGCTACTTTATCAAATTCATCTTTATCTTCCTACAGCAAGCATAAAAGATATTAGCTTTATAAGTAAGCAGTCATAAGAAAAGGGGACGCCCCTCCCAGTAAAGAAAAAAAAACAAAAAGAATGAAAAAAAAATGTCATTGCAGTTACACATATTCACAAGGCAAGCATTACCTTACTTTACTCACTAATATTGACATAACAAATATGCACATATCTCTTTAAGTAACTGAATTTCCCTATGTAACTAACACCATATAACATAAATCAATTAGAAATCAAACGAGTCACAAAAAAGTTCCAAGAATATCAGCAGCATTGTTTTTCCTAATTGCCCATCATTAAACACTAAATTTTTTTATGGTTTTGTTAAATAAAATACAATTAAACGAAGGCTCCCTTTAGTATTGTTGTCTCTCATGGTAATAGTTGCTTAAAGTGCTTAATAAACAATTGCAAATGTACATTAGAAGCGCATACAGCGCCTAAGCATGCAGCTTTATGTTGAAGTGTGAGCTTTGAAATTGGTTTCCAAAAGATTTACTGATATGTCGATTTGTGGTTTTGATAATATACGACATGTCGACCGTGGAATCAAATAAGTCATATGACAGTTTGCCTTGTCAACTATGTTTGACTAAGTGAAGCATGCTCTCATCAAGTGCTCTCACTTATTATATACGGCTTCGATAGTTTTTGTTTTGGGTACTTATCATTATCATAGGTCCTGCACTTGTTCAAAGGTTGTTATTTACAGTTATGAAAGCAGAAAAATTATGGGTTTGTTAGTAATAAACCCAGAACATAACTGGCTAGCAAGGGATCTTTCTAGTGCTCTTTAGTCTTGTATATATAGTCTTAAGAAAGGTGAATTCACTGTGAGAAAAGCTTGTAACCTCATCTTTAAACTTGTATCTTGTTCTCTATGAGTGAATAAAAAGTTGCAGCTCTGTTCTTTAGTGGATGTAGGCCATTTCTAGGCCGAACCACTATAAACTAGTGACTCTTTGATTGCTTGTTTCTGTTTTGCTTTGATCGTGTGTGTTTAATTTGCTGTTTCTAAATCAATTATCAAAGAGTTCAGTGAGACCTTGGGGTTTCTTGTTTGGTTGATATTCAATAAAAAAATTAACACTTTAACTTTTAAGTCACATTTCAATACCAAGCGGAGCCTAAGCATGTAGTTTCTATTTTTTATTCCTGCTCTTTCACATAAATTGGTAGTGTCGTTAGGGTACACCAAATTTAAAACCTTATTACCAGTATAAATAATTAGTACAGAACGAGTAAGGATCAATCCCACAGAGACTATGCTAGTTATATTTATTATCAACTATAAAGCAAGACTTAAAATAAAATAATAATAGAAATAATTAATATAAATTAATCTAACTAAAGAAAATGTCAATTATAAATAAAAGGGGAGTTTTTGAATTTTAAACTAAATAGTAAGAAATAAAGAAATTAAACTATGTAAACAAAAATTTAATAAAAACTCTAATTAAAGGAAAAAGAAATAATAATGATGAAAACTTTGGTTAAAGGATCATTCGCCACCACCAAACATGCACATAATATATCAATTCGATCATTAATTTCTATTGAAACTATCAACCGTAGACAGCAATAAGCTCTGTTAGTCTTAATCTTTCCTTAGTGTGTCGTTAAGCAAAACAATCTCTTCACCTAATCTCTAACCATTAAATAATTTAAAACAAACTCTTTAAATTTAAGATAATTGAAGTATTAAATAGAGAAAGATATTAGATTGATCTAGGTAATAAACACACAAGCTCGGATTATTTAATCTAGGTTATGTTCTTCAATTGAAATCATTGATTCCAACCTGCTACTTATGATTAAAATCTCAAGACAATTACAGATCAAGAATTTTAAATCTAGCAATAGAATTTATTCAAATCCTATCTAATTGGCCACTCAAACAAGACGAGAATAAAATCATAAACATTAATTATAGAAGAACATAAACAATCTCAATTAAATAAATTGAATGATAGAAATTGAACGTTAATCATATGACATGTTTGGGGTTTTGAATTCACCCTCAACCAAATAGAAAATCTAGTCTAATATAATTAAATTGAGAATAAGAGAATTGATAAAACTAATCATGGAGAATAATTCAAGCGGTTGCCTTTTCTTCAATTCCTTTCGGCTGCTGATTTTTTTCTTCTCCTTTGCGACTGCAAATTGTTCAGTTTCTCTTGCTGCCGATTCTCCTCAATTCTGCCGCAAGTCTAGCTTTTATTGTGTGCCCTAAATCCTCACATGGAAAGGATTAAAAACAAAAGTCAAGCCGCCACTTTTCTTTGGCAATTCACGTGCAAGGCCATTTCCCCTTTTTTTTTTCACTTTGCTTTCCAAAATTCAATGCCATGCACGTGACTTGTTCAATTAGTAAGCCAATAACAATTTGGCCAAAGCCCATCACAAGAATGCATTTGCCTTATTAATTAAATTATTTCCAATACTAATTTTTCTCATCTTCATGTGAACTTCAATTACCCTTTAGATGCTTTGATTTTCTTCCATTTTAACTCTCATTACTTTCCTTAAATTTCCAATTAATTTCTTCTTTAAGCTCTCCTTACTTGAATATTCTGATTTAATTCCTCTTTATTCTCAAAATGCACCTAAAATAATAAAATAAAATAAAAACTAAGATAAAAATTAACACAATAAAAATATAATTTACTAAATTAAAAATTAACTAAAATAACTAGAATATTTAAGACCAAAACAAGAAAAAAATGGAAAAATTAATAATAAAAAATATAAAAAATATGCACTTATCATAAGTATTATCAAAAAGACAAAAATAGAGTCTGTTTATAATAATTTTCTATATCCTTCCTGCAGAAAAAAAAAAATCAAATTATTAAATAAGATAAATTAAAAATAAAAGGGATGGGGAAAAAAACCACGTTGTCGAGAGTAGAGTCCAAGCCAATGGAAGATCTGATCTCCCCCTCATCTATATCTCTAGCATGCTCGTCACCATCATCGTCATTGTCATCATCAAGACGGAAGTTTTTCTCGCAATCCTTGCGGAGGAACTCAGCAAACAACGACGAACATGGCATTTCGTCAATGGTTGATGAGGCGCTTTGTCACACCTCCACTCGCGACGCTCGACGGCACGTCCGAGAGAGACTAAGTGTTAGAATTAGAAGGTGTGAGAGAATTGAAGATCTTCTTAACTCAAACTCTGAAGCAATCGTCATCCATAGATGCCATTCGAATTTCAAAGATCAAATTTATTTTGCTTACGTTTCTTTTGGTGGTTTATACATTTTTATAATCATCACCAACAACAACATCCACCAACTTCTTGTTTAATTCTCTTTCCTTATTCAAGTTAAAATAAAAATAAAAACAAATATGACTTATATGTTAACTTTTACAACCTTTAGTTTCTTTTTTAGTATATAGAAAACAACGGGATTGCAAATAATTAATATAATTATTAATCGATAAAAGAAAGAGTCACAGACTTCACGAAAAAATTTACAAAAAAAAAGTTAATAAGAAGCCCTATTTTCAATCTATAATTTAACGTTGAAATACATTACAATATTAACATCGAAGTCCCCGTTGGCTTGGCTATAAGTAGGAGCTGTCAAACAACAACCATTGGATTTTAATTTCAGCGAATAAGTGGTTTGATGAAAGGTTATAAAATATTAACACTTGAACTCCCTGTTGTTTGTAGCTTAGAAATAGAGACGGCAAATTATGGGCTTGGGCTTGGTTAGGAGAAGTGTAAGTGCCAGGTTTGGGTGGGGCTCACTGTGGGATTGGGGCTGAGCTCAAGTCGGGCTTAGACTTTACATATTTTTTAATTATTTTTTTAAATGGTAGTAAACTTGTAATGAGTAAACAACCAACAACTTGTTATAATTAATAATGAATTAAAAAACAACTATTTTAAAATAAAATAATAAATAGAGAGAATGAAACAAATAAAAGTATACATATTTAATGTTTAGTATTAGATTATCCAATTCAAGCACCATCTTATTTAATTAAGGCTTGAGAGAGTTTAGTATTATAAATTTAAGTTTTCTAAACCACCGTTGATTTATGAATTACATATTTACTTTTTCTTTATCCCTTTTTTATTATTTTTAGATTTTAATTTATAAATTATCTTTCAAAAAAAAATAGAAGATTAAGCCTGACCTAAGCTTTTTCTTCTTAATCTCTTGTCTAAGCCCCGAAGCCCGCGAGCTTGGGTCAGACTCAAGCTTTTTTGCTAATCCTATTCATGAATTTAAAAAAAAAAAAAAGATAGATTTCAAGCATTTGATACATAAGTAGGGTTGGTAATGGGTTGGATAATATGAGAGAAAACAATATTTATATGTGTACTTTATTTAATAAAGGATAATTTTGTTACCAATCTGTATTTATTATGGGCTTGAAAGGGTATGGTTGGAGATTCTCCAATTAAAATTAGAGATAATTGTACTGTCTGCCTATCCCATGTATCCCCTTTCATTTTTTTTAATATCTACATATATTTATAAAAAAAAAAGTACCTTAATTATTTAGCTCTAGATGGACATACAACACTTTATTTTAAAATATTTTTAAAAAATATTTTCAATTTTAGGTTTATATTAAGTTCAATTTTAATCAATGTATTATTAGATATTTGGATCTGAAACAAAAATCTCCACGTTGACATTTCCTTATCCATCTGTCACTCCTTTCAATTGATCCTGATTTAAACGTTATTCTATTGTCATTTGTTTCTAGTTATGATAAGATTTTAGGTAGTCTAGTAAATATCTAGTCCACAAAATAACTAAAATATACGTCTCAAACAATATTATATTATATGGCTTTTTCGATTACTATGCTGCTAAGTGCTAATGTTTATATTTTAGGATTTTAATTTTTTACTTTAATAATTATTTAATTTAGGTATTAATTTTAAATTTTAAAAATAAATAATTGATAGTCCAAAGAGTTTAGTAAGGAGGTATATGTATTAGTGTTTCATACTGTACTCAACTACTTAAACAACAGATATAAAAAGTTATATATGTACCAAATTTTTTTATAAAATGAAGATAAAATCAGACCGAATACCTGATCCTAGTATAATAGCCTCCGCAGATGCCGTACCCCTAGAGATTTTGCCATCCTATTAACATAAGATCTCTATGTCAAGGATCCCCCTAAGTTACATGCATGTAACTTAGCATTAGCCTTATGTTAATATTTTACAGTTAGTCCATTGATTAAGTTTGACAATTGAAATAAGTAATGGCGTAAGGGCTAAAAGCCAAAAACATTATCGAAATGTGTAATAGCATAAGTACAAAAGCATAGTCTCAAGTGAAGCATTAATTAAAATTTGATCATTATTTATTGATAAAACAAGAGTGATGATACAGTCAGAAACTCTTGTATAAATTTATTTTATACAAACTGATTTGGCATTAATTCATTGGTTAAATAAAAATATAAAATAATAAAAATAAATCATGTGAACCAAGAGATATTTAATTTAAGCAATTTTATCATGCCACATCAGTTTATACAAAATAAATTTGTACAAAAGTTTGTAATTATATTATTACTCATAAAACAAAGTACTAAATAATTAATTTTTATTATATTGTGAATTACATATAAATATTATTATTGAAAGTTTAAATTATTAACTAAATAAAATAACTAAATATCTAAATTTAAGTTTAAATTAATTATATAAAATTAATTAACCAAAAATTCAGCTCTCAAGGGGATGATTTCCAAAATCTCCATTATGGAAAAGATTTAACAATGTAGATTTGTGGTATTGCACTGAGTCTGCCCATAAATTGGCAGTTTTGAAAGTGAACACACATAATTGATATTAGCATCATGTTCAGAATCAATCCGGCAATGATGAAACTGTGATTTAAATGAAATTAAATAGATTTAAGTTAACGTTTGAATTTAAATATCCACTATTTATCAATAGGTAATAACATATATTATAATTAAATAAAAATAAAACTATATATGTAATGTGTAGTTATAATATTCAAATAGTTAGTGGGTAGTCATAATTATAATAAAGAATAATAAATTATTTAAATTATAGGTTATTTCAAATTAGATATATCATTTCATTTAATAAAATAAATTAAATATTCAAATAATAAATTAAATATTAATTTTTAAAAGTAAATCATTAACAAAAAAAATAAATTACTTATTTAATAACAATAAATAAATAAATAATTTTTAGTTATAAATAAAAATAGTGAAATAATTTATGGAAGATATAATAAATGGACAAATATTTTTCTTCTCTTGTCTAATCCTAACTAACCTACATGGAAATTGGGATTACTAATCCCGTGAATTTAGAATTAAAATTTAAATTTGGTCCATTAGTCCAATCTAGGTGAGCATGCCAAATATAGGATTAATATTTTATGCTAAAAATTAGTCAAATCCTACATTTAATCCTACCTTCCAAACATTGCCTAAAGTGTTAAATTATATTTTTTTAATTTAATTTTATTTTATAAAAGATCACTCAATTTAAGTATTAAATGAAGAACATATTAAATTAAAGAGGAGGGGGAGAGTACAAAGATGTAAAAACAAAAAGTAAATCATATAAATTATTCCCATAAAAAAATCATATAAATTATTTAATACTAAACACAGAGTTGATTCGAACAAGGGAGCCCCATATTCGTCTTAATTTGAAGTTATAGCACAATCCAGATGCCATGAATATTCGAATTTTGTTAAGATCCTTGATTAGTCGCAAGATGTGGACACAGAGGCTTGGAAGCGTTTTATTATGGAGCAATGCAAATGTCTAGGCCCATGTTATAACTTTTCTGCAGCCCAAATGCTTGAGCCTCTATTAGACATTGCATGCATTTAAATTTGAGTGAAATTTACTCTTAAAACAAAATGCTATAAAAGCGCAAACCTGGAATTTTGTGAGAGCAATGCCCCATTTGGTACTATTGGAGAAAGTCAAAGCTCTATACCATTTGATAAATATTTGCATGTAAAGTTTATCTTATAGTTTCTTTAATAAAAAAATAATGATAATAAACTTGCCGCATTTTTTTAAAATTATATTTACTAAATACTTTCAATTTTCGTTTCACAATAGCTATAACTAAAAACCACATAGGTACAATAAATTATCAATGTATAAGTGTCGACCAAGTTACCATCAGGATTACCTATCCCAAGGTTTGTCGTGTAGTGAACTTATAGTTGTTTTTTATGTCAAGGTTAAGTTTTGGCAATAAGTTTCTACAAATCTGTTATGGTGCATTTGCTTTCCGGATTGGGGCATTGAATTTGGAATCAAATTCATTAACATTATTTGCCTCAATTTTTTTTTTTAGTGGGAATGTAAATCAATATAGTGGTGCCCACAATAATTTGGGATTAGGGAATGGGAGTCTAATTCCCAAGTAGGTTAGGGATCAAAATTCTATTCAAAATTTTATGCAAATCCCTAACTCTCTCCCACAAACCCAGCACCTTCAACCAAAGCCAACAATCACCAATTTGGCAGTAGCTCATCATCAAAGGAAGCAACACTGTTGTGGTCATGTCGTTGAGCGAAGCATCAACATCAACAGTCAGCCTCTCTGATTATCTCTTATGTTGATGATTATTAATGGTAAGATTGTTGATGACGGTGATTATTGATAGGGATGATAGAAATCTCCACAGGGATGGGACTCCTCGCGGATTTTCCTCATTTAGAGAGGGTATGAGGATGATTTAATACCCAATTTCTTATTAGGGGAATGAATTATTTTTACCCAATTTCTTTTTCACCGAAGGAACAGGGATAAGTTGGAATCCCCATACCCTTTGTAATTCCTCGTTTGGCCATTTTAATTTTTAATTTTATTTTTATTTTTTAGAATTATTAATGAATAATAAATTTTAAATTAGAAAATATTAAATATAAATAACAGATATTAAAATATTCATGTAAATATACTAATTAACACTAAAAAATGTACATTTAATAATGATAAAATTATCAGTTTTTTACTTATAGTATTGAATAATGTACTCATTATTCCTAAATTATTTTAATGCTGCCATAATAAATTTTTATGTTAAAATTAATATGCAGTTTGTTGATTTTTATATTGCAAATATTTTAGGAATAAAGAGGGAATTGGGATTGAAAGCGAAAAACAAAGAAAAATTGCTGGAGCAATTTAGAATGCATTACTAAGGAGATGTAATTAATAAAATAAATAAATAATAAATAAAAAAGAAAGAGAAATGAACCATATCATGATAATCAAGTGGCAAAATAATAAATAATAAAATAATAAAAGAAGATAATGTATTCCTTGCCTATAAAATGTAAAGAGAAGAAAAACGGAAGAAAAACAAAGAGAAGAGAGGAAGCTGAGACTGAGGCTTAGAAAAATTTTTTCTTTTATATAGTTTATTCTCTTATAATATATTTCAGAAGTTTGTTAAATAAAATGAGTGTTTTATTTTTTAATATAAGAGGGTAATTTTCTAAGCTGAGATAAAAGGTGAAGTTCAAGAGTTTAAATTATTGAATTAATTACTCTCTCAAATGAGTTTTAAAGCATATTTTATTAGTTTGTATTTTTCTTCTTTATCAACTTCTTTTATATCATGTCAATTTATAATTCTAGATCTCTTTGAATTTATATGGTATTTGGACATAATGTCAACACACTAATATAGTTGTGGCACATTAGGTACTTGATCTCATATTTATTAATATTAATGGTTAATTAAGAATTAAACGACATAATAATTAATTGACAAAAGAAATACAAAATTTAAATTTAAGAGAGTGTTATGACCATAATTTGAAATCCAAAAGTGGATCTCATAACTTTAGCAATTTTTAGGTTGGTTCCAATTATTTTTTTTTCTGCAATTAATTTTTGTCTAATAATTGACTACTAGATTTTTAAGTTCCTTGTGGTTCAAACTCATACTTACCGAGTTATATTATAATTAAACACTCTTATACTTGGGAATAACAACACTTCTGAGTCGTATTATGTACTATAAAACTTCCAGGCCTAATTAACTAATTGCCCAGGTAACTAGTTGTAGTCCTGAATTACTATTCAATCAGGTCTAATTTAAAGGCCTTGACCAAAATTTTTATTTTTAACTTTTGTAGAATAAAACTAAAATTAAAGTAAAAGGTAAAGCTATAACATCCAAATTTTACTGATGATATATTGTCAAACTTTATTTTTATTTAAATTTTTAATTTTAACATACTAAATCATATTTGAAAACTAAAAATGTATTGATTATTTGAGTGTTGTTTGAAGATTGGGAACCCCTTGTTATTATTCAAGGAGGGGACATGGATCCTTTTAAGCAATTCTAACGGGAAGGGAGGGATAGATATAGGGATGTCAGTATGTCACTCCTCTCTTCTCCAATCCTCATTGCCATCCCTAATTATTGATGATGCGATTATGATGACGAAGAAGAAGTAATTGATTGTGATGATGAAGAAGAAGAAAAAACGAAATGTGATGAAAATGGTCAAATGGCTAGTTGATCTATGAAAAAAAAATTGTTTGTATTATTATTGTTATTGTTATGATGATATTATCATTGTTGTTATTATTCTTATTATCATTATTGTTAATGTTGTTACCATTTATTACTAATAAAAAAGTTTTTTTAATAATAATAATAATTAAGGGCATTTTAGTAATTTAAAATAAGTTAGTATGATTTTAAGGTAAATTAAACCCATCAATAGTAATTAATCATTGTGTATCATCTTATTCAAATAGAGTACGGTGTAGATCAACTAGAAGAGGCATGCATGAAAGAATTTACTCGCAAGAGTAATCCTAAAATTCTATCGCAGTCCATTATGATAATAGTAATAATATAGTCACAAACTCTTGTACAAATTTATTTTATACAAACTAATGTGCCGTTAATTCATTGGTTGAATTAAATATCTCTTGGCCCACATGATTTATTTCTATTATTTTATATTTTCATTCAACCAATGAATTAATGTCACATCAATTTGTACAAGATAAGTTTGTACAAAAGTTTGTGCATGTATTATCACTCTTATGATAAACAATTTATTCTAATTTTCATTGTTTATTTTGATTTCATCTCATTCTAATTATAGTCTCTTGTAAACACATTATTGATAATATACATTCCAATAAATAACTTATTCTAATTTTCATTTCTTATTTTAATTCTATCTCGTTTGAATTCTAATTTATTTTCATTCTTAATTAGTGATCGCACCATTATTTTTTTTTCGAGCACCAAATTTTTTTATTGATGGTGTATTCACTGACATGGATTTAAAGCTTTGGTAGTGGAATCACACCATCTATGAAGTAGCCGAAGCATAAAGAAAGCAAACTCCCAAGCGAGCAATGGTTAAATATAGAAAGCCTTCGAATTCTCAATCAACTATATGAAACACCCAAAACATGGGTGCCGAGGTGCCGCTGTTGCCCATTCCAGTCGCCGAATTGCAGGACTAACAGGCATAGCAGGTCGCCCGCTACTAATTCTCTCAATAAATATAATCAACAGTCGTTCGATCCGTCTAATTCGTGTCCAACGGTTTGTTTGGTAAATTGCAAAATCCGGGATAATGTACCGGATCCCAATATATAAAATGCAACGTAACACATTTTTTTCATTTGGGAAATGAGTAATATGAACGAAAGATACCCACCTATTCATATTGAGCTAACTTTACCGAAAAAAGTATCGGCGCAAGGACACAATTTGTTCCAAAGAAGAGAAAAGAAATGCAAGTAGTCAAAAAGTAAAGGGAAAAATAAAAGAGGGTAATATTGTGATCATAATAAAGTTACTTCTCTCATCGCTTTCATCCACACTTTCCAATTAATAAGCCACAAAGTCATTCCCCCTCGAATTTGACTAGTAATTTATTATTCATAAATTCATCTTTAAAAAATCTTTCTTTGGAAGAAAATTGATGGCAAGTGCTTGCCCATGTTAACATATTTTAATGATTTTCGTACTTTGTATACTTGAGGCTTTTTTCAGTTAAAAAAAAAAAGTTGATTGAATCATGTGTCCTCATAGCTATAGGACGTTAGACCTACATATTTATATTACAATATTTCACGTGGCATTCATTGCGAAGGAAAGGAAAATTGAGTTTATTCAATTCGTTTATATCATTTTATGACTAAACCATTAATTTTGTTAAGAATTTACTGATATCACAAAATTATTCCAAGAACTTCAAGTATACCAAGCCAAAAGTGCGATATTGTAAAATTGATAAAATTTTAATAAATTATTTTAAATATATAAATTAATCAATTGATAAAAATATTATTTCTTTGTATATAATTAATTTTTATTATTTTCTAATTTAGAGGATTAAATTGTACGTATATAATTTAGGGGTAAATAAACTTTTACGCTAAATTCTGTTACTTATTAACAATTTGGTAGTAAAATAATAACATTTGAAATATTAGGAGGAATAAAGTAATTGTCACAAAATTTTGGTATTAAAATGATATATGAGGAAAAGTTGTGGTAAAATGATAATGTTCCTTTAACAAAGGAAATAGTATTTAGTAAAAGAATACTTACTTTATGTGTGTATATATATTTATCAAAAAAATTATTATTATTTTTTAAATTATTACATTCTATAATTTTTATAATATGTGATTTACTAAAAGTCTAAATTCATATATTTACACCGTAGAACTAACAATTCAAATATGTACCGAGTATAACTAAGAAATCTACGGACACTAATGAAGAAACCTCTATCCCACAAATTTTGAAATATTGCTCCAACTAAGATTTTCATTACTATTATATTGGACCACTATATTACACCATTACTTTAATTTTTTTAATTAAAAGATTTTTAAACTTATTATTTTAACCCAACTCAATGTAACTACTCTGGTTTATATTATTATTTTTAAACAAATGTGATGTATTGATATGGATGTTTATCTTAAGTTTATATGCATACCAAGAACTTGGAGTGATATGTTACGTCACATAAAATTATTTCATTTCATAACTACTAACTAATATGTCGTTATGATTTACATACACATTAAAAAACATGGACCCCCGCTTGGACATGTTGTTATAGTTAAAGACAATAATCCATGTCCATATACAATGACGAGTGGAGTAAAATCAAAGGATAGCACCAAAAATCCAAAATTTTGTTTGTGTGTAGTACTAACTACTACGTAACAAAGAAGAAGATGACGAAAGATATTGTAGTAGTTCCTATCTGACGGCCCACAATCATGGAATCATCGTACAATAGTCAACCTTCTTTTTCTTTTTTTTAAAATAAAATATGTTTTGACTCAATTAAATTAATTTTATTATTATGTAAATTAAAATTTTATTATCATATTATGATATATTCACTTACTGATATTTGTAAGAAAAATTTTATTCCTATTTAATTATTAAAGAAAAATAAAGACTCAAGGAATTAAAACTCTGTTTAATATTGAGTTTGGACAGCTCTAGCAACTTAGAGCTAAGTTGATTTGATTCACTATTTTTATAATGAAAAACTTATAATATTTTTATTATTTTTGTCAAAATTATTATTTAAATATTATATTTACTAAACTATTAATTTTTATTTTATAGTTATAATTTTTTCACAGCAACTACAGTTTAAAAATTAGAACACCTCGATATCGAATAAGGCCAACTATAGAACTCAAAATTGCACCCGTAAAGTTAAGGTTGGGTTGTACCAAGTCACGTGATGTTTTTCATTTTCTTTTGGCCTTTTTTCAATTGATTTGAGTTGAGCTTCTGAGATCATCTTCGGTTACGATTAGAATTTAGATGAAGTATGAAGATATGACTTATGTTGATTCCAGATTAAAGATAAACACAAATATAGCTTATATTGATCTTGGATTGGAGATCAATAGTTATAATTTATATGAAAATTTTGAAGATAATTAACGATGGCCAAAGCCAAAAACATTAATAACAAGCAGCACAAGATTACAAACTAAATCACGTGCTGAGAACCCTGACATAGACAAAAATGGTTATGGAATCTAATGACATATGATCAAATGAATAAAACCAATGGTAGAGATTGAGATCCAGATCGAAATCTCCCACCAATTTTGTGTTTCTTGATCTATAAATAGAAGACAAAATAATCGAGAAAGGATCTTTTGGCTAATTCAAAAAAGTCGAGAGAAACCTCTAAATTCAAAAATTTTCTAAACAAAAACATCGACTTAAGTGACGGAGTACTTTTTACACGTACACGCTGAAATTTATGGAGATCTTCAAGAATTACAGATCAACTTCAGAACTCGTAACAAATCGGGATCCGTATTATTTTACGTGGATTTGTGGTGTTTTTATAACTTTATTTTTGGATTCATGGGTGATGTTAGACTTGGATTTATGTTATTATTCTTGATGTTTCATTTATGTTATGGTATTTTTATTTGTGAATTTATGGTATTGTATGTTATTCACTTGTTCTAAGTATTGAATTGTTGATTGTTGAATTATAATTGGATTATTTGATATTATTAGGTAAATTATTAAATTTTAATTTTTGTGGATCCGAATATTCGCTCACAATTCGTGCAGGTATTATCCTCATCCAGATCTGCATATAATTTTGTGGATCTTGACACAAATCCAAGTATGAAAATATCAGTGCGGAGCACCTACATTCATATCCAAATTGAATTTTGTCATCCTTAAATATATATCATAACTCAGTGAAATCTCTCACATTACCTCGTACATATTTAATTAACCTAACATCTTTACGTAATTTTACTATGATTTACATTAGGACCACGACTAATTTCGTGGTCATGCAAGCATTACATTATTTGGGTAAATAAATTAAATTAAAAAAAACTTCAAATCTTAATTTGTCCCAACTCCCCCACAACTCTACTACTATTGTTACCTTTCATTTCCAACCGTTAGATTTTAAACTTCAAATCTAACGTTTCTTATTTTTCGTATGTTTGTTACCTTATTAAGTGCGGTAACAAATGCTTTTTGTTAATTCTTAAGAAAAGTAAGCGATTTCTAGGGATGGCAATGGATCAGATCTAATCTAATATTCACGTAATTCAAATCCAATCGAATCGGATTTGGGTCGGATTAAAATGGATTTGGATCGGATTTGGATATCGATGCGTGGATCTAAGGCGAATCTGGAGCAACTTCGGATTTATCTTAATATCTAAATCTAGATCCATATCCACTCACCATTTTAATGTAATTTTATTTTAAAAATTTCTCAACAATTATGTAATTATAAATGATAATAAAATTTATAAATGATGATAAAATTTATTCATTAGCATATATTTAATAATCTTAAAACTTAAAGGTATTTAAATGATAATAACACAAAAATTTATCAAGTGCAAAATAAAATTAGGATAGCATTCCCTAATTTTTTTAAGTTTTCAATCTATAATTTAGTATCTTTTTTTTTTTCTCTTTAGTCTACTCTCGCTTCTCCACTTCATTTGAATGCTTGGATCAATCCTTTAATTGCTAGGAAAATTATAGACTTGAGTTTTTTTTTTTTTAATCATTTTCTCATATAGGAATGATAATAGTGTGCCGTGGATATCATGATGGTAAATGAGACATTAGAATATTATAATGATCTTATTTCTGCAATTACTTTTGATGAATATTTTATTATCTTTCTTATTTGTTTATTTTAGTATAAAAGTAGAAGATACAATACTTATTAGATTTTTTATACAAATTATATAATTTAATTGTTACCAATGCATTTTAGTCTTAAATTTTCTTTCTACAAAATTATTGATCTCTTATTATTAAAATTTAGAATTCATGACAGATCTAGAGCAGATTTAGATTTTAATATTTCTTTTTAGATTTGGAGCAGATATAAATCTTTATTTTTTTGTTTTGGATCTAGATATGAAACAAAAAATATAGATTTATGACAGATCTGGAGCAGTTACAGGTCTTAATTTTATTATGAATTTAAATCTGAAGTAGAATAGATCCAATCCATATCTGCTCCATTGTCATCCCTAGCGACTTCATTGACAGATATTTCTATTAATTAAAGGGTCCCTCTATCTTACATGCATGTAAGATACACTCCTCTCATATGAATAGTGTGTGGGTCCCATACATACACTATTCATGTGAGGGGAATGTATCTTACATGCATGTAAGATAGAGATTGCCTTAATTAAATTAACAATTATTTTTGTATTTTATTTAAAAGGAATTTCACTGAGCTAGCGCGTGACTTCACTGTCTTTGTGTTGGCCTAGGCCTGGCAAATGAAGAGGAGCTTTGTTTCTTTGCACCCACTACTTCGAATGATGAGTGTGCAAGACAGAAGCATCTCTCACACTCGATGTTCACGCTCACGCGCTCCCCGCACTCTCCACAGTCCACTCAATAAATCTCGAGCAATGATTTGTTTTATTATTTCATCTGCGATCAATTTCTTAATATACAGTATATGGCTCAAAATTTTCTTTTTTGTTATAAAAATATATATTGAATAAGAGAAATAATTTTTTTTTACTAAAAACAAAGTATTTAAGAATAAATTCCTCACTAATGGGCTTATGTTAAGCCAATTCTCATTAATTCAAATTAATTAATCACAATACATCACATATTTATAGTTGTAAGACACCATGTAAGGAGGGTAAAATTTTGATGTGAAATTTACGTTATAGTGGTGAGCCACTTATTTCTTTATAAAATTTTAAATATATAAATTTATAACCATAGGAAATCCTATTAAATAACGAAAAATTTTTGGTAGTAAAATAGTTTTCAAGTAAATTATTATGAGTCATCATTTTTTATTAAAAAATTACATATAACCAGTAACCTTTGAGAATTTTGACAATTACTCTATATAATATTTAATTTGTAATTTGTATATAGTTTACAAAAAGGAGTACAAAAATTAAGACTTGATATTCTTAAAATTTCATAAACTTAGGACGAGTTTTTATGATAAATTAAGTTATTATTAGCTCAAGGGAAATTATTTATGCACCACTTTTGTCCCTAAACTTATATCAATCAAATATTTAGACACTAAAAATAACTAGTTTACCCCTAAATGAATTAAAAACTATTTTATTCTACAAAATTTTAAAAAATAAAAAATTATAATTATAATGATACTCCTAAATTCAATAAAATGAATAAATCTCAAAATCCAAGATGATAATTTTAAATGAAATTATAATTATAAAAAATTAATATCTTGTAATTATAATTTTTTCGTAATTATAATTTCATTTAATTTTTATAATTAAATTAAGTATAGGGAAGTTTACAAAAATTAACATGATAATTTTTAAATAAAATTATAATTATAAAAAATAACATATTAGATTTGAAATTTATTTATTTTATTAAAGTTAGGGGTATTTTTATAATTATAATTTTTATTTTTTAAAATTTTGTGGAAAAAATAGTATTTTAACTCATTTAGGGGTAAAATAGTTATTTTTTAGTGTTAAAGTAGTTGATTGATATAAGTTTTATAATAAAGGTAATGTAAATAATATGTCAAAATTTTATAATAGTTAAATGTACATATGACAAAATAAAATAGTATAGAGGTAATTTTTCTTAACTCAAAAATGAAAATAATCGTAAAAATTTTTTAAAGTCAAAAGGAGTTTTTTAGCTCTTTCTCAGTCCTACGTAAATAATAAAGTGAATAGTTGATACATTAAAGAGTAATAGATGGAAAGTATTTACTAGTATTTAAAATTAAATATTTCAAAGCATCCAATGTTGAATATAATTTTCTTAATTAACAGAAAATATTGAATTCACTTTATAAGAAAAGTGTAAATTGCACGCGCTTATGAAATGCGTGGGTAAGAGCAGTCATCCTCGTTTCTCTTCACCGTGAAAAGCAACCACTGTCAGAGTCCTTACTCTTCCCTGCTTCCCCCTACAGTTAAATGAATCAAAGACACAGCAGCCCTCCTAAAACGACATCGTTTGTATAACTTCATTTTCACACCAGCACACCGCCTTGCCTTCTTCCAAAAAAGAAGCCTACTTGGTGTGTGTACTGTTTTCTTTTCTTTTCGCGTTTTTCTATGAAAGTAATGTCGTTTCGACAACACAAGATACATTTTTCACTTTAATTGAAGCAAACAAAATGGCCTAAATATTGATTCTCTCAATTCCCAAGAACATAATAGAGAACCAAAAATTTCCTTGAATTTTTCCACTTGCCTCTTCTAGGGTTTTTCATTTTTTTTTTCACCAAAATCATTAAAAATAAATAATAATAAAACAAAAACCAACTCTTTTCGGCTCGCTGAGTTTGAGATCTTGCTTAAATTTTCATGGATATGATAATAGATTGCTTAAATTTTGAAGAAGATCGAGCATTTATGTTTTATTAATTCCGATTATTTACCACAAATCGCGTACTCGAAAATGCATTTCAATAAGCTTGATGACTCGCCTATGTTTCGCAAGCAGGTATTATTTGTAAAATTTCTTTTCTTAGTTTTTTACCTTTATGCTGCTTTATTTTGTTTGATTAGCAAGAATATTTAGCGCTTAGGAGTGAATCATTTGTAACTTTTGGTTATAATTTGGACTTAGTGTGGCATCTTTTATGGTTAATTAGCAAAAAAAAATGGAATATTAAGTTGCCTATTTTATTGAGACG
>NW_006261964.1:13140709-13156520 GCF_000493195.1 Citrus x clementina
GATTTCGAATATCCATAACTGACGAGATTTTAGAGAATCCAGCGCTTGACATACTGTATAAAATGTTAGGGCTTTTAGAAGAAAAATTATGGTCTTAAATTATTATAATATGCGGCTTTAAAGAATTCATTGTATTAAGTAACTTAAAATTTTTTTTTTCTAGTTTGTTTATATGTAGGAATGTATATTACCAGGTTGATGAATTTTGCTTCCGCTTATTGGCTGTTAATGTCTGGTTACTAGAATTATAGCAGATATGTTAGGGTGGGGCCAATTTGGCTTTCTTCTTTTCTTGATTAAACTTGGCCAAAGGAGAATTAGACATCAACTAGTTTGTTTTTCATTTGATTAACAGGTTATAACTAGCCATTGTTACATACTGTTGATTTGGAAGGAGGTCAAGTCACTAAATTCTAAATTTGGTTACACACACATACTCACACATAAGACTATAGGATTTTGTCTACTAATTGTATCTCTAAAGTGTTTTTGTCCATTTTTGCATAACTATATGTTGACTATTACCTGTTTCGTTGGTGGAACAGATACAAGGCTTGGAGGAAAGTGCTGAAGTGTTAAGGGAGAGAAGTTTAAAGTTTTACAAGGGATGTCGCAAATACACGTATGATTATTTTTGCAAATGCATATCTGCTTCTCTTTGAGAAAGGTTTTTTGAAAATTTTCTATAAGAAAGATTCATTTGCATTATTTGCAGTGAAGGACTTGGGGAGGGATATGATGGTGACATTGCTTTTGCAAGTGCCTTGGAAACTTTTGGTGGAGGGCATAATGATCCTATTAGTGTTGCTTTTGGAGGTATTTTTGTTGAAATTTTATCCACTAGTTGTTTCAGTTAGACATTAATTAATATATGTTCTCCATCACGTTGTTGGATGCTTTCCTTTGTGGTTGCTCTGATGTTTATCTGTCATTGTTAGAGTTAATGGCTCAATTTCTAGAGCTATCCAAATGTGTGCTTTATTATGTTTTCTGTTTCTTTGTGACATTATACATAGATTAAATTTTGTTGTCTAATTGAAATTCACATATTTTTCTTTGGCTCCCAGAATGGAAGATGTAGGATATCTAGTGGTATGTTGATTGATTGATCTTCTTTTACCTTATTTAGGTCCTGTTATGACCAAGTTTACTATTGCACTGAGAGAAATTGGGACATATAAGGAAGTTCTTCGATCACAGGTGAAAATGTTTTATATTTTTTCTCACAATTGATGTTCCATGCTTGTTCTTCTATATTAATCGGTTTGTTCTTCAATCACCTCAATGCTTTTCTTTTGGCTTGCTTTATTTATTTTCCTCAGGTTGAGCACATGCTAAATGACAGACTGTTACAATATGTCAATATTGATTTGCATGAAGTCAAGGTACTGTAAATTGCTGAGTTTTACTGCAAATTTAACTTTTAGCATACTGTACCATCCTATTTGCTGGAAGGGTACTGAAAATTGCTGAATTATACTGTGAATTTAATTTTTTAACTTCCTGTACCATCCTATTCCCTGGAAATGGTGTAAAATTTGGGAGGAACAAGAGCAGTAGCACTTTGAACTCAGTTGTTCTTTTGAGTGGATGTTTGAATATGTGTGTAGATGGTGTGTTCTGATCTCGTACTGGTAGGATGACTAGATTTTCTTTTCCATTGAGAGCCCAATTAAGAGAATGTGAAGCTGTCTGGAAGCTCATTAACTTTGATAAAGCAGATTAGAATAAGTGCATGGAAATACATTTGCAAATATGCACCTAGTGATAAGTTGCGAGGTTTCTTTCTAGCATGAATCATTCATCTACATTTAAACTGGGGTGGCGAGAGGTGGGATGCAAATTAATTAAAAAAAAAAAAGCAGTTCTCGCCAAGTATGATAGAAATTGGTTGTAGTTATGTTTTTGTGGTTTAATCTTATCTGCTGTTTTGTTTGTCAGTCTCTAATTTGAAGTTAACTTCAGGATAGTTAATTCTTTTTCTGAGAATTTCAGTTTTCCCTGTTCATCTGTGTTCTTTACTTTTTCTTTCTAAAAGATCTCGTCTCAGCGCAGGAAGCGAGGAAGTGTTTTGACAAGGCTAGTCTTCTTTATGATCAGGTGTGCCCTTGTTTTATTTTCATAATTATTTTGCTATTATTTTTTGTCATTTGCAGGCAATTTAAAGTAATCGATTTGTGTTCAACTGGTATCCTTCTTTCTCCATTTTTCGTGTTTGATGAAGTAAAAACTAAGTCTTAACTACAATTCTTTTCTCTAATTTTGATTTGCTTCGACATTACTTGTTTAATTAATGTTTGGAGGCAAAAATCCAAATCACACATTTATGCACCTTTCCCTTCTTTGGAGAATGAGGGCAGGTGTCTGCATGACGGATTCTGGTGCAAGTTTGCTGATCCGTTTTATATTGTTTGGTTATCTAAAACAGACAATTTTTTTTTTCCTTCAATGGCTTATACCTCATGCTGAGAGAGAAAGTAAGTTGGGTAAGAGATTTTGAAACCAAGCCATGATGATGAGGGACCTGTGTCTAATCAGTTGTTATTTAATATATGAATGTTGTTTTTCGTCTGTTTATATTGGCCTTATTGTCAATGGTTTGCCTTATGTATTCAACACTGGCAAATATGTCAATAATTTTGTGTGTTTCAATGCTGTAATTAGTCCAATGCACTTAACTTGTTAAAAAATTTACTGCGGTTTTGGATGTCTACAGCTACTTTAAGATGAATCTTGATAATTAATATTGTTGATTGGATAAAATGTTTGCTTAAATGTGATTCTTAGCTTTTACTTAATCCTGCAAATCTACTTTTTGGGTTATGTTTACTTATATTTGTTTATCTCACAGGCTCGTGAAAAGTTTTTGTCCCTAAGAAAAGGCACAAAGACTGATGTGGCTGCCATTTTAGAGGAGGTATTATTTGATGCGAATCTTGTGAATGTGCATTTGCACATTCTTGTTAATGTTTTTATCATGTTATTGGAAATTTTCCGTTTTATTAAATCTTATATCGTTTGGATGTCTTCAGGAGCTTCACAGTGCAAGGTCTGCATTTGAGCAAGCCCGCTTTAGTCTGGTAAGTGAGCTTTTGCAGTTATTGTTCCTTTGACGATTACTATTAGATTTCAGGTCGGTTATTTTTAATGTAATTGCCATTTAATGTTTAAATACTCTCTGCCAGGTAACTGCTCTTTCTAATGTTGAAGCTAAAAAGAGGTTTGAATTTCTGGAAGCAGTCAGCGGGACTATGGATGCACATCTTCGTTATTTCAAACAAGTATGTCACTTGTTGGGACTTATCTATTCTCCTTGCAAACTTTATCATATATGTTCTTAATCGAAAGCTTTTTCAAATGTGATCCAGGGTTATGAGTTATTGCATCAGATGGAGCCATACATTAATCAGGTTTGCATTCAAAATCTTCCTTGTACTAAAAGTGCTGTTTACTTTTTTATTTTGGGTATTACTCAGCAGTTTTCTCTCCTCCTTAAAGAGGATAAACTCTTTTCGGGCAGCCAAAAATTAGATTTTTCATCTATTTGTAATCCGAAGCACATCATTATTTTTGACAATGCTATCGTAGCTATTTTGTTAAAGAGATGAACGAGGGCTCTCCCTCCTACCGGAAAATAAGGAAATGATAACAGGATGAAGTTGTTCAAGTACAGTTTCAACTTTCAAGTTGTAACATACTGTGGGAATTTTCCAAGAATGGAATATTGGAATGATTAAAAAAGTGAATATGCTGAACCAAATAGTGGATTCCCGTTATGTTGCTGGGTTGTCAAATGGAAATGCTGATGGATTGGAAGAGCTTGAGAGCATAATAATGCTGAAACATTTTTGGGACATTTTGGCTTAAAGCCATGTTAGGCTCCATTTGGTGTAGCTTTTCAAGTAGAGCTTTTGTTAATAGAGCTTTTGTTAGTAGAGCTTTTACAAGTAGAGTTCTTACTAAAAAATTTTTAGTTATTTAGTTGTCAATGAGAGCTTTTATTAAAAACTACAAAATTACTTTAATAGGCAAGTTTTTTAAAGTTATTTCATGAAAAACATAAAATAAGATTGTCAAATAATAGAGGGTATTTTAGATATTTTAACGTTTAAAAAAAAATTTCAATCTCTACTCCCAAAAGACGAAAATTTGAGATTTTGCAAAATAGTTTATTTAGTCTTTAAAAGCTCTACTTAAAAAAAAAAAAACCAAACTACAGTAAAAATTTTGATAAGAGCTTTTGAGATTAAATAAGCCATACCAAACAGGTACGTAATAACTAAGTAGATATCCACCAACTGTTAATAAATTTGATTCTAAATGATAATCGTTCGAATCATTCTACAGAATATAATCAAGAAGCTCAGTGCTTCTCATTCCTCATTCCTGTTTCTTACCATAAAAAGAAAGGGGTTTTTTTTTCTGTTTTTGGGGGGGGGTGGTGTTTGGGGTGGGGTGGAAGAAGAGGGAGAGGATGCAGCTTCATTGGTGGTTTGCCTTTGTGACCATAGTGATACTTTTGTAGTTTCACTGTACTCCATTGGCACAAAATACGCAATAGTATTGCGTTAAGTATCTGTATACTTTTGTCTTCTGATTTCAGGGTTTTAGTTTAGAGATCAAAACACGCTGTTTAACTGTTGAGTAGCCATGGTTCCTCTGAAGTCTTAAACCTTTTCTGCATCACTTTTTTAGCTGTTAACTTCTATTTATTGGCACTTCTGATTATTTTCCATTATAACCCACAATCTGAAGTTTTTTATCTCAGCAGCTGGTTTGAGTTGACTATTTACTGATAAAGTTTTTATTCATTTGTAGGTGCCTACTTAATGTTTGATTTTGCCGCAGATAGGCAAAAAAAGGGAAAAACTTCACATAGCTAATCCTTAGAAGTTGGGCTGGGCCTTTGTTAAGTTTAGGGTTTGATTTTACATTTCTGAGATTATTCGTATGTTCAAGTAATTTGCAAAGTTGAAGTTCCCGGCCCGTAGAATTACGACTCTGAAACAGGAATAGCAAAAATGTTGGTGTCCCGCTGAAAGTTAGCTGTGATAGGGCTTTATTTATCTGACTTGATGAGTCCAGTATCCTTATGTTTCTCATGTTGATATTAATTTTGTTGTGGGATTGTTAGATTATCAGGCTTGCCTTTGTTTTGCAGGTGTTGACTTATGCACAACAATCAAGAGAAAGGTCCAATTATGAGCAAGCGGCTCTAAATGAAAGGATGCAGGAGTACAAAAGGCAGATCGACCGAGAGAGTAGGTGGGCTTCCAACGGTTCTAATGGATCTCCTAATGGTGATGGTATACAAGCCATTGGTAGAAGTTCACATAAAATGATTGAGGCGGTTATGCAATCTGCTGCCAAGGGAAAGGTTACAAAGAAGCTTTTTAAGTCATTGATGAATTAATTTATGACTTTTTTTTTAATCTAATTATCCCTTTAATGTTGGTTTATTTTCCTCGTTGTCTACCTGCTTCTTCTAAGACTCTAAGCAATTTTTCAGGTTCAAACCATTCGTCAAGGTTATCTCTCAAAACGTTCCTCTAACTTGAGGGGAGACTGGAAAAGAAGATTTTTTGTTCTTGACAGTCGAGGGATGCTGTATTACTACCGCAAGCAGTGCAGCAAGTCATCTGTAAGTAATGTGTTTGGAATATTTGTTATTTGGTGCAGCAAATTCTGTGAAGCAATTGATCTGGAAAAGATGTTAAAATGCAGTTGGTTTGAAGTTGAGTTTTTTTTTTTTTTTTTTTTTTTTTTTTTTTTTTTTTTTTTTAATGCTCTTCTGCCATTTTAGGGTTCAGGCAGTCAACTTTCCAGTCAGAGGAATAGTTCTGAGCTTGGTTCTGGACTGTTGAGTCGGTGGCTCTCTTCTCATTATCATGGTGGAGTACATGATGAAAAATCTGCTGCTCGTCATACAGTGAACTTGCTTACATCAACAATCAAAGTTGATGCTGACCAATCAGACCTGAGGTTTTGTTTCAGAATCATTTCCCCTACAAAAAACTATACTTTGCAGGTATGACGTAGTTGCAAATGTGGTTTTAAGCTTATCTATATGTCTATTTTCTGAAACTTCAATCTTTTCCTGCATGATTCCACTGAAACTGCTTGATGGTGTATAATTACAGATGCTTGGTAATAGGTCCTCAATAATGTTTGTTTGTGTTTGTCAGTGCAGGCAGAGAGTGCTCTGGATCAGATGGATTGGATTGAAAAGATAACAGGGGTTATTGCTTCATTACTTAGTTCTCAGGCTCCTGAGAGGGTAATTATTGAGAGGTTTAGCATCATTGCGCTCTTGATTTTTAAAATCAATTTGATGATTGTGGTTGAATTTATTTCAGTGTCTGCCTACTAGTCCTATGGGAAGTGGCCATCATCGATCAGCTAGTGACAGTAGTTCATTTGAAAGTTCTGACTTTGATCATGCTGCCGTTGAAGAATATACATCTGAGAGGAATCTTACAAGTGCATATCATGAACGTCAATCGAGAGGTTCACAACAGCAGCGCTCATGTGTAAAAAGTGAGAAGCCAATTGATGTGCTGCGAAGAGTATGTGGGAATGATAGATGTGCTGATTGTGGGGCACCTGAACCTGATTGGGCGTCTTTAAACCTTGGTGTTCTTGTTTGTATCGAATGCTCTGGTGTCCACCGAAATCTTGGTGTGCACATATCAAAGGTAAATTATGTGATTGGGTCTCTCTAAAGTTTGATCACTTGTCATTTTATGCTTTGCAAATGCATAAATACTTTTGCTTCTCAAACATAGCATGTGCACACTAAGATTTCTGACTTCCTGTTTTTTGTAAATCTTCCAGTAATCAATTGAAATTCTGTTAATATGTTGTGCAGATGTGGAACATGTGAATGCTTTATGCTGTAGATGCTCATAAAATCATAAAAAGTTTAAGGTTATGACCAATATTAATTTAGGTGAAAGTTTACTTGATAATAAAGAGATTATTCAGGCTTGCTTGGAGGGATTCCTAATTTTTGTAGTGACCATACATAATCTACTTCAAATATGTTTTCCTTATATTAATGAAGCAATGTCTTGCAACATACATTTTTGTTTATAGATTGCTTACAACTTCTAAATGGAGAAGATATTAAATGCATCCTCATTCTCAAAGCCTTGCTCTTGTTTTGACTTGTTTGCAGGTCAGGTCACTAACCCTTGATGTAAAAGTATGGGAGCCATCTGTTATAACTCTGTTTCAGTCTCTGGGCAATGCTTTTGCAAACTCAGTCTGGGAGGAATTATTGCAATCAAGAAGTGCCTTTCATGTTGATCTTACTCCCCCAAGGTAAAAAGTCCCATCTATGCATGACCTAAAATTTCTTGTCAATCACAGCAACAAACAAGTTGTTTTTTTAACTTGCTAACATTTGCTCATCATTTTGCTGTTGAAGCTTGCACAAGTCTGATAAACCACAGTTGCTTCTTATGGGCAAACCTAGTCACTCTGATTCTATATCAGTGAAGGAAAAGTTCATCCATGCAAAGGTGTAATATCCACTCTGGCCTTTAAGGTTTAATTGTTTCATGCATAATTGCATATATAGAATGTAAATTTCATCCACCAAAGGTGTAACACCCACTCTGATTTTTAAGGTTTAATTGTTTCATGCATAGTTGCAAATAGAGAATGTAAAAAGGCGTCAGCACAAATTGTTTATCTTAATCACATTAAGCCTTTTTTTCACCCCTTGAATTTTGGTATACCAGCATGCTTTCGCATTGCATTACAGGTCTATTTTTCAGCCACCTTATCACAGTGGCTTTCTCATGGTAAGAATATAATTAGCAGTTCTGTTTTGAATATTTTATTTTGTGACATTAAGGATTTTCTGGACAGTTCCTTGGTCTCTACTTGTGACTGGTTGTCATACCACTCATGGCTTTGATAGGACTTAGGACTAAATTAGGGCTGATTTTTATTGATTGAGTCAAAAGAAAGAACAATCCTTACCTACAATTCGAGAGATAGGTCAATCTCTCCCAAAACTCTTAATTATTCCTAGCACTAGACCAAACTCAACATAACCCTAAATGACTCCTTAATCTCTTATTTATACCTGAGCCCTAATTAACGAATAAATAAAATTACTAAACTGTCCCTGCCCCTTTATATTTGCGCCTAACATAAGTTTATTGGTCTAACAGGCTTTAGATGGTGTGAAATGAGTGGAACTTATTTATCTTTTCACGCCAATCAAGCAATTTAGATGTAGTGCTATGGAGTTGATTTGATTATTAATTAAAGCATAAAATATTTAACCTTAAATTATGGTCAATTTTGGATGCTCAATCATATTCGTTCTTCAAGGAAATTATAACTTAGGAAAGGTGTTATATTTTGCATCTGACTTAAAGAAACTTCAGCCCTACATCCCCTATTATAGACACAATCTATAAATGAATTGGTGCACTGCTTATTACACATGTCTTGGCTTTTGCTAGAGGAGATTAGCATGTCTTGGCTTTTGCTAGAGGAGATTAAGCAAAGAGTATTATGGAGATATATTGTTTTGGCATCTCTTTGGGCGTCGGTCCCAAAGGAATTTCAAGATACACATTTTCTTCATGCCTGTAAACTGGGAGGAGTTTTAGGTTCATTTTGTTGTTTTGGATGGTCTTTTCTTTATTTTAGCTGTTTTCACTGTTTAATCCTCTCAAGATAAAAAGCTTCTTTTTCGATATTTTCTTTTATTATCAATTCTTATCAGCTGATGAACAGCACTTAAGATGCCTTTTGGTATCTGAATATCTCCATTTCTACTAGTATTTCATCTTTTATGCTATCTCCTAACTGCTGTTTACTTGAGCTCTTTTGTTTTCTTTTGATTGCAGTATGCAGAAAAACTTTTTGTTCGCAAGCCAAAAGACAATCAATATCTCCATTCTGTTGCACATCAGATCTGGGAGGGTGTTCGTACTAATGACAAGAAAGCTGTATACCGTCACATTGTCAATTTTGAAGTAGATGTCAATGCTGTATATGAGCAAGTTTCATGTATCTCTTCTTTAACCCTTGCCAAAGCAATGCTACTGAATGAGCAGACAAGCCTTGAACGCAGCTCTAGTAGCTTAACAGGGAATTCATCAGACAGATCTTCCTCAGGCTCTCTAAACTTGGCTGGTACAAGTGAAGGCCAGACCATGGATGATCTAGAGGGCTGCACCCTTCTCCATCTTGCTTGTGATTCTGCTGATATTGGCATGTTAGAACTTCTGTTACAGTACGGTGCAAATATAAATGCAACTGATTCAAGAGGTCTGACCCCTCTTCACCGCTGTATCCTTAGAGGCAAGGCCATGTTTGCAAAGTTGCTTCTTACTAGGTGATTTGGGCCTCCAAAAACTAAATATTTTTTTCCATTTCTTTCACCAGTTTTGGAATTTACATTTAAGTCCATGTATGGACTTCTAAAAATAATCTATATAATTTTAACTTTTTAATTGGCAGGGGAGCTGATCCACGGGCTGTAAATAGGGAAGGTAAAACTTCTCTTGAACTGGCAATAGAGTCAAACTTTGCCGACAGTGAGATCCTCGCTATATTATCCGACTCGCATGGGTAAAATCCCCTTGTCGAGAAGAGGAAGTTTTAAGGGAGAACTGCATTGAAATTTCTTTTTGTATAGTAGTTATATTTATATTACTTGCATGAGAGGTAGTTTTTGAGTGGAGGAAATAGCTATCGCAAGTGCTTGAAGGTTTTAGTGGAGATGGGAGAGCGGCAGGTTGGCTTGCCTGCTCGCCTGGCCCCAGCCCCCATGACATGCCTGTGGGCATAAATGCAAAATCTTCACTTTGGGTTTAAGTTAAAATGAAATGGCTCTCCCATTGATATGAGTTGTGTTGGAGCTGGTGGAGGCTTTTGAACAAATGGGGGGGGGGCTTCTAATGTTGATTTGCTTTCTGTTTTGCCAGTTTTATTCTTTTTTGCCCCATTTTATTGATGGAGATGTGGGAATTTAGTTTTAGGTCATCATTGTGTATTGTTGTACATTGGTTTTATGAGTTAGTAAAAGCTTTGTTGTTGTGCCTGTAATTTATTAAAAGAGCATTCTAAAGTATATATAAATGCTTTATTGGTGCTTAGAATACGAATGAGTGGTTTTCATATAATTTTATTTAGTTGGTTAATTTTTTTTTATCTTGGGGAAAAATAGCGGACTAAAGAATTGATTTGATTTTGTTCAGTTCTCAGCTTTTTAAATAGAAAAAAGAAAATGTTAAAAAATAATTAAAAGTAAAAAGTTGTAAGTCAGATATTAATTTTTTAAAATATTTTATAACAGATATCATCTGCAATATGGCATTCTATGTACTCATATTCAATTTTTTTTTCAATATTTTATCACATACCACCCGCAGTAGGGTGGTAAAAATACATGTCCGGTTCGGATTGTACTTGGGCGTTGTGGGTTGGGTATTATTCAGCATTATTTGATAAACTCGAAATTTGAATTTTATTAAAAAATATTATTTTAAATATGTATATTTATTTGACTCATTTATTATACACATTTAAAGTTTTAAACACTTAAAATTTATATTTTAATATCAAATTTTATTGAAATAAATTTAAAACTTATAAAATTATAAAAAACAAATATGTACGTATATAATATTAAAAAAATATAAAATTTGGGTACTCAGATTAAAATTCGGTTTCTGGCTTAAAAAACTCGGTTCGGACATTTAAAAATTGCATCCGGGTCGGGTCCGGGGGGTTTTGCCAACTCTAGCCTACAGTATAGCATTCTGTTTGTTGATACCGACTTGGTTGAGTGGTGTTTAAATAATTTTATTTAATTGGTTACTTGATTGAAATTAAAAGATTAATTTATATTTTGTCTGCACACTTTTTTTAAAAATAAAATATATAAAAAGCACCCTGTTTAATGTCAATGTCGAAACGATAAAATCATAAAAAATTGATTATACAGATGGTCTTTTAGTGATAACTTAAATATATAAGAATGAGAAAAAAACTTTAAATCTTGGATGCTTGGAAGTCATTTTATTTTAGGAAATGGCAGTAATTATTTTATTAACTTGTAAACCACTAATATTAATTTGGACTCAGCTACCTTGCAACAGTTGCAAGGTACTACCTGATATATATATATATATATATATATATATATATATATATATATATATATATATATATTTGTGATTTCAATCCTTAATAGTTGTATTCAATGAATAGATAGTTTCAATGATATAGATTTGTCTATTTAAATATTAACATTATGCTTCCTGATATTTATCAAAAATTCAAAAAAGTTAAAGAGTTCAAACTTTTAGCACATAAGTTCGAATTGTTTCAAATTTATATTGTTTAATTAGTAATGAGTCTTAAAAAATAAATTTTATTTTAATATTATATATTTTATTTAAAAGAATTAATTTTTAATATAATTAATTTTATTAAAAATAAATATTATTTAATATTATTTATTCTCATTTTATTTAATACTATTTAGTTATATGCTTATTATTATATTTAATCTTTCAAAAAAAATAAAAATAAAATAATCAGTAGTGAGTTTTAAAAAATAAATATCATTTTTAATTAATATCATTTATTTTATTTAAAAGGATAAATTTTTAATATTTATTATTATATTTGTTCTTTCATACAACTAAATAATGTTAAATAAAATAAAATAATCAGTAATGAGTCTCAAAAAAATTAAATTTTATTTAATATTATTTAGTCATAGCTTATTATTATATTTATTTTTTAAAATTAAATAATATTAAATAAAATAGAATAAACAATAGTGAGTCGTAAAAAATAAATATTATTTTTAATATTATTTATTTTATTTAAAAGAATAAATTTTTAATATTATTATTTTATTAAAAAATATTATTTGATATTATCTAGTCATATGCTTATTATTATATATATTCTTTTAGAAAGTTAAATAATACTAAATGAAATAAAATTTTGTTTTAGAATGTCACTAATCAAAATACATAAACTTATAAACAAATGTAAATAAAAAATAAATAATTTGAATAAAATAAAATTATATTTTAAAAGGTCATCTGCCAAAATACATAACATTATAAATAACTATAAATAAAAAAATAAGCGATTAAATAAAATTTAACACCACAAAAGATAAAAATTAGTGGTGCGAGTTGCAAGATAGCTGGATCCTACTAATTTTCAGCCAAAAAAATGAAAGGTTTAATAGTAGTATTTAAAAATCAAATGATTGAGCATATTGTTGGGTCCCACGCCATCATGGTGAAAGTGTTCTCGAAGGGGCAAAAACCCACTCGCTAAATGAGTAATAATTAAACAAAAGCAGCAGCTCAAAAAAATGCCCACGCGAGTGCACGTGTTATTCTCTCACGGGTCCCAAGAGTCGACCAAGGTTTTTTTTATTTCTTTCCGTTGTAAACAATCTCTCCCAGCTTGGGGCCCCGCAATAAAACATGTCAAAGAATGAAGTATTTATAGTTAATTTAATAATTGATAAGATATTTGATGGTAGATAAAGCAAAATTATTCCTCCCTCTCGTAACTAAAATAATAAAGGAAAATAAAAATTAACCAAAAAAAAAAAACCTTTACTAATCCCACAATAAGACATTGATCTCAATTTCTAATATTCACTGCCGCACAAATTCCCGTGGTTCCATATCAACGGTCCAAATTTCACGTCAATCAAAACAACGGACAGGATGTCCTACTACACACAGCACGATGTCTCGCTTTCGGCCTCGTGACAACGACACAAGCAATGCTGTTTTGCCAGCATGTCACTGGACCCCACTTATGCTGAAAAGGCGGGAACGGGCAGTCCAGTTTTTTTGTCCTCGAGATATTATTGTACTTGTATTTTTTTAAAAAAAATTATTTATTACATTAGTGTACAATAATTTGTTTGACAATTATTATTTTTATATTTTCTCCTTCCTCTAAATATTTTTGGATAAAATTACAAATTTCTTTTGGCTGCTAAAAAATATTTGTGTGTGTACATTTCATTCATTATTTTATTCATTCAAAAGCAATTTTTATGGTTAACATAGTTATTATCATGTTATAAATTCATGGGTTTTATCAAATACTAACGTTATCACATGGGTGCAACAATGTTCTTAAGTGAAAAAAGATTTTATTCTTTAAGTTAAAAAAAATAAAAGGTTATGTTTAATGATAATAATAATATAACCCAACTTTTAAGCAGACCTTTAGTCTACTAAAATAATGAAATATTTTAAAATAGAAATAACACTTACTTTTAACCAAGAAAAGAAAAAAGGGTCAAAAGAAAAAAGAAAAAGAAAATTGGTGCCCGGGAGTGAGAACACACATGTTGTGTGATTACACACATATTTATCCTATGATTAGTGAAGAAACAGTAGTTTTCACTTGGGTATATTAAAGAAAAAATGACTCACTGCTGTTAGGTTTTAGTGTCTGACTTTGAATCTGTAAGTTTTGGGAGTAATCAAATGTGGTAACAAAATTTGTGTTGCTGTTGTTGTTCGTTGTGTGAGAGTGAGTGGGTGTAACATTTTTTTGCAGAATCAACAACAGGCTCAGATTCGTTTGGAGATAAAAGAATCAGTGCCTCAAAGTGCCTCAGTGATTCTTTCAGTCTTTCTTGTGAAGATTTTGAGTTGAAAAATTCTTTCTTTCATCTCATAATTTTTAAGTCACAGTGCACGAATGAAGCTAAAAAGTCCATTTTTCTTGTTGGGGTGAGCTTTCATTGTATTTCTAGCTGATTAACTGGTGGTTAGTGTTCTAAAATTCCAATCTTTATCAAGCTGACAAGTAAAGTTTGAAGTTTTTGTTCAGAGGGAAGCTGAATAAACTGAAGCTTATTTTTCAAGTGGGTTTGAGCTTTGAAGGTATTTCTTGAGCTTCTTGCTTTTTGATTTTACATGATTTTGAGGTCTGTGGCTTTGTTTATGGTGCTCTGGTGAAAAGAAGTTGCAGATACATTCTACAAATGGGCAGTAAAACTTCTTCAACTATGCTTTTGCTTTTGATGATTTTTTGGTTTCAGTGCACAACTGTGCAGTGCCAAGAGAAAATGAATTCTAATTCTAAGCCAACAGAATTCAAGAATGGGGTTAAAAAAATCATTCTCAGTATTGCATTAGGAGTGGTTACTGGGTTGATTGGAGCCATTCTTTTTGCTTGTTTTGTCCGGTGCTTTGTAGGTTACATGAACCAAACCCCAATTATTAAAGGGCCTGTAATATTTTCGCCTAAAATCGATCCCAAGACTCTCCAGGCAGCTCTAGCAAATGAAAACCGGCTGCTAGGCTCGAGCCCAGATGGAAAGTACTATAGAACAGTTCTGGATAATGGGCTCACAGTTGCTGTCAGGAGAGTTGAAGCTTTTGAGAGCGGTTCACCTGAGAAACAGAACAAGCCGGTGAAGAGACGAATACAACAAGAGCTGGAAGTTCTTGCTAGCTTGAGACACAGGAATTTAATGAGTCTGCGGGCTTATGTTCCTGAATCCAGTAGGTTCTATTTGGTTTATGATTATCTGCAAACTGGGAGTCTTGAGGATGCAATGGACAGAATTAGGGAGAATCAATTGCAGCTGGGATGGGAAGTTAGGCTTAGGATTGCAGTTGGTGTGATAAAGGGGCTTCAGTATCTTCATTTTACTTGCAATCCTCAGATTCTGCATTATAACTTGAAGCCTACAAATGTGATGTTGGATGCTGAATTTACACCTCGATTGGCTGATTTTGGATTAGCAAAGCTCATGCCTGGTTCACTAATAGCAACTTCTGCCTACAGTGCTCCGGAATGTTTCCAAAATCGCAGGTATTCAAATATGACACTCAAACTGCACTGTTACTTATTAAATTTTTAGGTCTGTGCATGATGCAAGGTATAGTGAATTTTAAGTAATGCTGATGATGGAGATACAAGAAGTATCTCACTTTTGAAATTCGTGATCAGTGAGTCTCTCCGCAAGCTCCCATTAATAATTAAAGCTTTGGTACTTGCTTTTGGTTTTCCCTTAGTTTCTTTGAATTGTGAGAATGGGTACAATTTAATCCTATCGTTATTAGCAACTCAGATTTTTGATATACATGGACATTGTACTTGTATGGAGCTTTTAATTTTATCTCTTGCTCTTGGTGTTTATGGTATTAACTAGACCCTGGATGTATGTGATATTTGATTACCAGTATCATTCCTGATTTGTGTGTTTATGTTGATGCCATGAACTTAATCTGTAGGAATGATGGTATTTAGGCTAAAATTTCAATTTTATTCTTAGGTGAATGTCAGATTGTAACAGTCCAACCTAAGAAGAAACCTGCATTTATCAAAATTTGATGCTTTTAGGTGAAATCAAGCCCTTGGGATTAGTTTTAAGCAATTTTTTTATCAGTTTTATTCTCTCTTGTTTCGTCTCTGCTTTCCTTGGGGAAAGAAATTACATTTCCGTAATTGAAGATTGTTATCTAGCTCTTGTATTTTTTCATGAATTCTTATAGCTTTGCCACGAGGTCTGCTGCTAGCTTGATTTTTCTGGTTTACTGGATTTTCTTGATACTGTTAGATGGTCTGACTCAAGGATCTTTCTCTAATAATGAACTTCATCTTTGACTTCTTTTTTTTTTTTTAATACTTATCATCATTTTTTTTTTCTCTTTTTCTTTCTTTATCGCGGCTTGGGTGGGGGGGTGGGGGGGAGGAGGTTGAAACATTGCTTGAATAATTACGTACCGCTATAATGATGAGGACTTTTTTCCCCCCTCCTTTTTTGGTTTTG
>NW_006261964.1:13158518-13163911 GCF_000493195.1 Citrus x clementina
AGAAGTAGAGGAAGACGAAATGTTGATGGCAGTCAGGATTGCTGTTGTCTGCCTATCTGATTCGCCTGCAGATAGGCCTTCCAGTGATGAGCTTGTTCCCATGCTGACCCAACTGCATAGCTTTTGATGAAAATGTAAGTAATTTATCGATACTTCATTCACTCCTGTAGATTTTTAGAAATTGGTTATTTTGGATTTTCTGATTCAAGGTCATCCAGTCTACATTCCATGTGAAGTTTAACTCTTACAAAATTATAGACAGATCCTTCTGTTGTGCATGCGGTTGCTGCCTTCAGTTTATTATCCACAACCTTTGACTTCTTCTGTTTTATCTTCTTATGTTATATGATGTTCTTTACATGACTAATTTGTAATTGAAAATCAATGGTCAAGTAGATTTTTAACCCGAAAAGATAGCTTCTGATGACAATATGCATAGCATTATTGTGTCATAAAACATACAGCAGTGGTGGGGTTGTGTGTTTGCCATCTTTATGTCAACAAAACTTTATTCAAATGAGTGCTTTCTTCTTAAAATCTGGCTGGCTTTATTTATTTACAAATTTATTCTTTACGGCTCTGAGTATGAGATCATTGTATCATACATGTTATTCCTTATGGTATGGTTCCAACAGAAGTGCAGTTCAATTATTTATCTTGCATTCATGTGATACATCTTTTGGTTGAAAGGAAAAAACTACCTCAAGGAATAAAGTTTTCTGCTTTTAAATCTTAGTGGGGTGCCATGGGAAAGTACTTTTTCACATGTGTAACTTGTTTTTTCTTCGCTTTAGCAACAGAGTAAATTGAATTATTTTGTCACAAGTTCTGTTGCACGTGAGATTTCTTATTTAGGACATTAAATTGAGTTTGTCTTAGGGGGAAGTATGTTGCAACAGTGTGTGTATATCTATATATATAAAGTAGGTTTCTAATTAGGGATTCCTAATTGGAACATACTTCACACGCTCTTACACACACACATTACAAGATAAAATGCACTATATTTAAGAGTGTATTTTTTTTATATTTTAGCTTATTCTTGACTTTAATATGGTTAGAAATTCGTGATTAGAACATTTTTATTTTTAGTATATATGTATCCTCATGCATGTGTTGGTATATGATGTTTATTGGGAGCATGAAAAGTTATAAGAAAGATCCATGCGGGGTGTGGGCTCGTGGGTGTTTGGGGTCGTGCATGTGGGACCCAAAAACAACCAATCGTTTCATTATTTCATTTGCATGCTTCAAAAGTTTTCAAGTTCATAAAGCAAATTAACTGCCACTAGAATCATTCTTTACAGCTGTGATTTTCATCAAGGTTTGTTGGTTTGGATATAAACTGGCAAATTTCCAGAAGAGTTTTCATTTCTGAAGTAAGAAGTAAAACCTTTTGATTGGAGCATGGTAAAAGATTAAGTTGGGCATAACGATTGGGCCACGTTAGGCTCATTTAGCCCAAACTATTCCTCGTCCGGGCGTGGTTTCATCTCATCGAAGACAGATGTAATTTGTTTTTACTATTCAAGAATATTTTATTAAATATATACCAACTGAAAATGCATTTTTTGAATACAAAAAATGGCGAAAATATAATCTCGGTTGTGAAATTTTTACCTTAACATTTTTAATCTCTTAAAATTGTTACAATCTACAAAAACATGAACATATGACAATCTGAAATTTGCAAGACAGATACATCTACACTTATAGCAGTCTAATAGTTTGCCAGGTTTTAATTCGAAAATTATTTTTACTAATATTGGAGGAGATATCCACTCTTATCCAAAAGAAATGAAGCCCATGGGGCTCGAACTATTGAATATTCTTTTGGAATAATTTCTTTACTTAACCAAACATAAAAATATATTTCTATCGGTTGAATTCACAAATGAAATTTATAATCATCAAAATGTGAACACCCATAAAAGTCCAAGATCAAGGGCATACACCTCTTATCCTGTTATCCACTTACCAAAATATTGCTACCTTATCCATTTAAGTAATTAATCAAGTTGACAGATGCATACTATTGAGTATTGACACTTTGGAACTCAAATTGCTTTAAAAACACAAGCAAAAAGCAAAACAAGAACAAAGACTAACCGTATATCAAAATGCAGACAACTTTAAGCTTTTCACCGTCAATGTTCTCCATTTTGGCACCCACAAAAGCCTTTGTTTTTCCTGGCAGATCAATGTCAAGGCTGCATGTTCATACTCGATGTCTCTCTATCGAAACAGCTACAGTAGCATGTGATGCTTCAACAGTTGATTATAGCTCTATGACCTCGTAAGTTTATTATATTCACTTTCCTCTCATATCAATCTTTATGAACTTAAGATCCATCCAAATTCACAGAGATCATGAATCATAAAAAACAATTAAAGGACATTAATGGAATTTTTTGGAGCTAAGAGAATTTAACATCAGTTAAATGAATTGTTGCTACTTTTCCTAGATGATTTACCTTGCTAATACTTTTGTTTCTAGTGTGTTTCCAGCTGAAGCTTGCGAGACAATTGGAGGTGAAGCTTGTAATGTTGAGATGTACCCTGAAGTCAAGCTCCAAGCTGGGGTTAAGTGCAACAAGGCCACGATTGCTGCAGAGCTGATGGATAGAGAATATATGGAATACGATAGTTCGAAAACGTAAGATCATTGCATCGCCATTAGTAGTTTTAAGGATTTCAATTTGCAACATAAAAAAAAAAAAAAAAATTGATCAAAACTTAAAATCTGAATGAGTAGCTATCGTATGTTCGATAATTTTTGCAGAGTGAATTTGGCAGAGGCTTGTGACGATCTTGGAGGAGAATTCTGCGAGGCTGAGTATCAGACAGGAGTCTACTAGAACATGAAATGCACGACTGTACTTAATAATTGATGCTTTTCCTTCTGTTTAGTGTGTAAATAATCTTGACTCTGTAGTGTGCGGTACCTAATGATGTTTTTATGAGTGATGATCTTTGCTTTGAAGCTATTACGGTATTTAGTTACACTTGCGAATTCAGGACCAAAATTTAGGGACTAACAAGTTTTAGCTACTTTGCAGTCAAAAGTAGAAAAAGAAAGAAAAGAAACACAAAATAAGCATTATATTGGAATTTATCTTTAGTCTTTGCTGAAGAAGAGGTCTAGGCAATATATCAGTTTTGCTGAACAAACATATAAGGTTAGCAATATCATTGTTCATTGTCGTCAGTGATGCCTTCAAAAACAAGATCTTTAAGAGCTATGGAGTACTTTGCAATTCTTGTTTTCCCTAAGCCGCAACTTCTTGAATAGTTTTTATTTCTCAAGAGGAATGATCCGGGGCCATCACCTTAAACACAAACACCCAATCTGAGATCACATATGTTATAAGAAACAAAAAGGATCAATAAAGAAGCACATAAGGTATAAATTTAAGAGAAAATATATCTGCAACCATAGTTTCTATGATCTGATCTGTGCATTAGACATGCATTATACCATCAAGAACCAACTACAACACAACAACAATTTACTCTACAACTCACCTTTCACTGTAAAGATGCTTGAAATCCATCTCTTATAGATGTATAGCAATCTTGTGGAGTTCCCGAGATGCGTATCAGATAACAGAAGCTTGCAAGGTGATTTCTTACTGCAAAACAGAAGTGAAAAGCAGATATCAGTTCTTGGAATTGAAGACAACTTTAAAAGGGTCTTGGGCATTCTGTCAGGAGCAAAGAAAGGTTACTTACTTCGCATGAGTAATTGCGTTATAACATAACGCTAGCGTCCGAACCATTGCCAAGTTTCTTCCACGAGGATTAGTATATCTTTCTTGGCAGGTCCTGTTAATTCACAAGGATTATGAAGTAGGATATGATTGTATATTGATCCCCATTGGATGAATAATTCGCAAAAGTGATCCCCCCCCCCCCAAAAAAAAAAAGAAAAAACCTGTCATCAAATAAATCCCCAAAATCGTCCACAACAACTGCAGTAGGAATTTTATCGTGCAGGTGAAATGCGGCAAAGTACTTTTTGATTTCTTCATCATCTTCCACATATCTTCAACAAAGAATTAACAACCACGAGTAACTGTAATATTAATAACAAACTTGTCAGACTTGTATCTTGTAGGACACGAGTCAAAAGGGTTAAGTCCTTACTTCATTTGTATAAGCTTAAAAACATGGGATGAGGGATCAATGGATTGAGAAAGATAAGGGCGTTTGCTTTGAAGTCTGCTGCGGTTACACATGAAAACAACATTGGCATTGCTTTGTGATGCGCAGTTGTATGCAAACTGGAATAGAAGTGAAGTCTTCCCACTAAAATAACAACAGCAGCAGCAACAACAACAATAATAATAACAGCAATTAGCATCTCAAATAAATAGTAAGAAAAATGTGAATGAAACAGAGAGATAAAGAAGCTTTCTATCATTTAGTTTGAGTACCAGCAAGGAGGGCCAGATAGAAGAGTAATTGGGTCAACGTGGGTCTCAAGGATTTCTACTTGGTTTCCGTCGAAGAAGCTTTCTATCATGCTGTTGTCCTGTTAGTAGGGTCAGCTTACACATGGAAGTTCACACTGCACGTTCTATGTTCGATAAAATGCTCGTTAGAATTCCTGACAAAGTATTGCGGAGGGAGCAAGTGTTGCATTAAATGGGCATATTTAAGGCTAAAATTGATATGATTATTAAATGGATAGGCCTTCGGTTTCCTTGTTTAATAATCATGTCCGTATTTAATTTAAAGTTTATGACATGATAACTCATGAAATAATTATATTATTATATTATTTGTTTTTAAATTCAATTACTTTTTGTTATATTTTGTATATTTTAGAAATTATTTATTATTATAAAATAATTATAATTTATGTGAATGTTCGTCAAAGATACTTTTGATCTCTCCACATGTAACTTTTAACTTTCTTCTAATTTTCATTATTCTCTTAATTTAAGGATTATTGTCTCTTATATTTATAATTTATTATTACTACTTTGTAGTTGTATCACTATAAAAAAAAGGTTTTTACTACTTATTTATATACATATGATATTAAATAAAGTTTCTCTCTAAATTATTGTCTCATTTGTCTTCTCTCTTTTCCCCGCTATATTGCTATGTTCTAAATAGATAAATAATTTAACACGTTATCGGATCAAGACTCTATTTACATAGGGAAGTATACGTATACTATCTTTTCTTTGCAATGCATTATTTGCATATTTAAATATTTTATTTTGATATCTTTATTACTGATTTTGTATTTATTTTAACTAGTTCTGGCATGTAAAATGATTTTTCATGGTGATAATTGAATGCTTGAAAATATTGAACCTTGCCTTCATCTTTACTAGAGGCAATAGAAAACAGCCTTCAAATTGAAGCCTCTGGTGTCCAAA
>NW_006261964.1:13165352-13238310 GCF_000493195.1 Citrus x clementina
AAAATAGACAATAAATGCATAACTTCTGCTCTGAAGGTAGAGATGACCAACGGGCCAGGGCGGCACGAGGCACGGCACGAGGCACGGCACGAGCACGTTTCAGTAGGGCACGCGGCACGGTACGACACACTTGTGGGCCGTGCTGGGCCTTAAAAGCACGACACGATTAGAGGTGGGCTAAAGTACGACACACGAAAAGGTACGTAATAAGTACGCTTCATTAGTGGGCTAAGCACGTGGGCCAAAATATATCAAAGTAAAAATTTTTAATGAAAAATAAATATAAAATATCATGAATTTACAAATATCTTGCAATTAATTTTTTAATATATTTTTTTAGCATAGGCTTCTAAAATTTAATTTAAGTCCTAGTTTAAATAAACATTCTAATTTTTTATGTTTATAATTTATTAAATGGATAAATAAATATCATGATTTTATAAATGATAAATAAAAAATTTTATGACATTAATATTTCATTTATGAAATCATAACTTTGTGATTGAAATATTTTTCATATTTATTCCAAAAAAATAAAATTATGAACAAAATATTTTTATGATAAATTAAAAATTACACTTTCATTCAATGAAGTTTAAGTGCAATTATAATATTAGTAGTTCAAATAAAATTAGGTGTAATTGTTATTCTAGGATTGTAATTTTATTTTTCATTAATCATTACTATGATCTATGAAATTATTATTATTATTATTATTAGGCTGCTGGGCTTAAAAAAACACGTCAGACACGTGGGTTTGAAAAAAGTATGCCATGCACATGAGTTTTTTTAGGCACGCTGGACATGTGGACTTAAAGAAAAAAAAAGATTGGTGAGCTTTTTTGGGCACGGCACGGGCTCGTGCCATGGGTTTGTGCCTGGGTTCGTGCCGAGCCCTTATAAAAATAATCAAAAGAGAAATAATCAAAGTATAGATTATAGAGCTTATTTCCATCTTAAATTTATTTGTCTTTCCTGGTGTCTCAATGTGTATACTAATTTGTCATTTGGATATATATTAATACTAATGCTTCCCTAAATATATGAGAAAATTTATTTTCCATTGATTAAATATTTATTTCAAATATCTTGTATATGTAGGATTTGAAAAGAGGGAGAATAGTGAAATACAAGTAAGCAACCCAAGAGGGGGGGGGGAGTGAATTGGAATTCTAAAAAATTATTCAATAGTAAAGAAAATCTTAATGCAATTATAACCCAAATTCAAAGCAATAACAATTAAGATGATCACAATATAAAAAGATAAGGGAAGAGAGATTCAAACACGAGATTTTTACGTGGTTCGGCCAACCTTGCCTACGTCCACGCCTCCAAGCTTTCCGGGCTTGAGGATTCCACTAAGCAAGCCTCCAAGGCTTCAAATGCTTACACTTGACTTCCAAGGTGTCAATGGACCTTTACAACAAGAGATTATCCCCAATCTCTTAACCCAAGTGTATCCCAACACTTACAATCACTCAAAGTAAAAGATTACAAATTGTTTTGCCTCTCACAATATATAAGATTACACAATGATGCTTAATATGTGAATAGATGAAGCAAGAATGTGTTCTAAGCTCTATGAAGATTGTAATCTCGAATATTAGCTCAAATGGTCGTATTGTGATTTTTTTTCTTTGAATTTGAATGAGCTTATTTATATTTGGAGCAGAAAATCTAGCCGTTACAAACTGTCGGACAGAAAATGGTTCGCCGTTAACAATTAACGGTTAACCGTTTAGGCTGGTCAAAGTTACCGTTGGGCCAGATTTCAAATAAACGGTTTGCCGTTTAGGGTTGCCCTTTCGCCGTTAACTTCCAGAGACCTGCAAGATGAGCATTTGTTATCCATTTACACTAAACGGTTAAGGACTTGCATGAAGTAACGTTTCTGGATATTATCGGTTAACCGTTGGAAATAAACGGTTAGCCGTTTGTCTCCAGTAACCTGCAAAATGAACATTAGTTAATCCGTTTCATTTAGCGGTTAGGGGATTGCATAAAGTGGCTTCTCTGGGTATTATCGGTTGACCGTTTAATAATAAACGGTTTGCCGTTTGGCCCCAGTAACCTGCACAACAATTCAGCCTTATTAGTTTTCGTTAATCAATGCCAGAGGAGGACAAACGTCAATTCTGGACGTTATCGGTTAACCGTTTAAAATAAACGGTTCACCGTTAGGTTCCAGTAGCCTTCCCATCTTGGGTGTTTTCCGTTAAGCATAAACGGTTAGAGCTTAGGTAATATGTTGCTCTCTGGTGCTAATCGGTTAACCGTTTAAAATAAAACGGTTTACCGTTAATTTCCAGTAACCTCCCTATCTTTTGTGTTTTCCATTTTTCATAAACGGTTAGAGGTTTAGGAAATGTGTTACTCTCTGCCTTTAATCGGTTAACCGTTTAAAATAAACGGTTCACCGTTTATGACCAGAATTGCAATTTTAAACAAGTTTTTGCAGAGAATTTCTTTCTAATTTGAAAATCCATCTTTTATGAAGAAATAAGGCAATGATTAAAAGGGTTTTCGTTTATTCAGAAATAGCTCCAATATTTTTTGTCAAAATACATTTAAAATTTGTTATCATCAAAATCAATATTATTAACATATTTATGTTAACAATCTCCCTCTTTTTGATTATGACAAATTTCATTCAATGTTTTAGCTCCCCCTTAATATGTGCTCCCCCTACATGTATGGCCAAATTGAGAAATGTGAATAAAAGGATTCTTGCTTTAAATCTCCCCATTTTAAATCCATAAAGAAAAATTTCCCATTTAAAAAAAATCATCTTAAAAACTATAAATTATCTCCCCTTCATCATCAAAAAGAAAAGAGGAAAGAAGAAATACGCAAATCCGTTAAAGAAAGTGCCTGGTTTTGGCAAGCGAAAATTTTGGCAGAGTTTCCCCTTAAAAATGAGGAAAACCATAAATACAAAATGAGATAAAACACTTCCAAAATTAGATCAACATTAACTTCTGCTTTCAACAAGCCAACAACTCCATGAACAAGACAAAATAACACTTCAATATCCACAAATAAACCATTTCTACAACATCCAACCAATTAGGCAATCACAAAGCATCAATAAGCTAATCATCAAGAACATCACACACATATGCATCAAAATCAAAATAATAATAAAAATGCTAGCAACCAAAATGTAAAATGTATGTGCGAAGACAAAGCTCAGAAACTACGGAGGCGGAGAAGATGTGCTCCCCGGATCATAGCCGAAATAGCCGAGAATAGTGCGCTGTCCAGCGATAAGCTCCAGCTGCTGATCAATGCTCTGCCGCTGGAATATCTAAAAGTCAGAACGCAGCTGCTGGTGGTCACGGGAAAGAGTGTCCAACCGATCAAGAATCAGCTGCTGGTGCTCCGAAATCTGCTGAACATCAGTGATCAGCTGCTGCACTGCGTCGGAAGTAGGGGGCTGAATCGGAGCTAGAGGCGGCATAGAGGCAGATGGCTGCTCGGGAACAACAGAAGGCTGCTCGGGAACAACAGAAGGCTCAGGAGCAGGAGGCAGCTCGGAAGAGGAGGGAATGTCAGTATCTAACGCAGGCTCCTCAGGGTCTGAATCAGTAGGAGGCTGAGGTACAAAATGATGATGCGGAGGATGAGGAAGAGCTCCTAATCTAAAGTCAGGAAGCTGATCGGGAGTATAGATATCATTGAGCATCAGATCGTCCTCTGCAGCAATCAAGGTATCCCGATTTTTGGAGTTGCTTGTCTTTATCCACACTCCATTCCTCCTAGAGAATCCGATACTGGTCACAGCCTCGGGACCAATCCGTCGAGTCTCCATATGACTGGTATCAAGAAGTGGCACCTCAAAGCGTCGCAGTATTTTAGTGATGATACTGCCATAAGGAAGCAAGCGGTGGTTGACTGCTAGAGTACTCAACATATGTCGCACAATAATATACCTGAGGTTAATGGGACGGTCTGTAAGAAGGCTATCCAAAATGGCAACGTCCAACCTCGTAACCTCATCCGAGTGACCCTTCCTAGGAGTCACTATGTGCTGTAAAATAGAGTGAAGAATACGAACTTGGAGAGGTAAAAGCTGAGACCGAAACGGAAGCATACAAATCTCATCCGATAAGTCTCTACGACGACATATATTACGGACGCCATGAGTATGAGAAAAAGTATCAAAGAAGAGGGTTTTCCTAGAGGTGTAAATGTCAAGCCCCTCACAAGAGATACCTAGAAAGTCAGCTAAGTCCGCATCATCAAATTCTATGGGTACACGGCCGACTTGAGTGACTATCCTATTTGGGCGAGTATCGGAGATTTCCATGTTGGAGTAAAAGACTCGCACTAAATTTGGATAGACCCGATCATCAAGGTCAATAGCAGCCTCCCAAGGCTGAAGCATATCCCTAATACTTCTACCACAAACAACCAAGTTGCGGAAATCATCAATATCAACAAAAAAAGGATCAAGTACCTTTCGACCATCGAAGCGATCCTCAAACCGCTTAGCTAAGGCAGGAGTAGGGAAGTGAATCCTTGAAAATTCAGAGACCTCCCGAGGTGGTATGGGATTCCGTGGAGGCACAGATTTACGCCTAGGATTTCTCCGAGAGGGTTCAGCCATGGAAACACGAAGGTAAATCGATAAAAGGTTTAAGGAAGAGTAGAGGATGTGAGTAGGATGTTTAATTTGGTTGAAGAAAGGTGGAAATCGGATTAAGGACAAAGAAACCCGACCCGCGACAGTTAGGATTTAGATTTGGGATTTTTGAATTTTGGGTTCGATTTGAAGTTTTGAATCGATAGAAATGTTCTAAAGGTGATAAGAAATGATTTTGAGGGTTTGATTTGGCACGGAAAGCAAGAAAAATGAGGATTTAAGGACAAGGAGACCTTCGGCTGCGCAACAATGGAGGAAACGGTGAGAGGGTAACTGGAGAAGGAGAAGAAAACCTTTGAACAGTTTTTATACTTCGCGAAAACGGTTAACCGTTTATTGAAACGGTTAAAGGGTAACTCCCAGGGGCTGAAGAAACAGAAACGGTGTAAGCCTAATTGCTTAACGGCTAAGGGGTAACTGTTAGAGGACTCTCTGTTCAAAAACGGTTCACCGATTGTGGCAAACGGTGAAAGGGTAACTGGACAGACACACAATCTTGTTTCTGGAATTAAACGGTGATCCGTTTACAGGAAATGGCTAACCGTTTATTTTATCTGTAATTTCGCACATTTGATTTAATTTTTGGCCAGCAAATAATATATTCCAAGATCATTTAATCGATCTGAACATATTTTATGAGCCATTTTAATGCATGATTCATGAACATGTTTTCAACCAATCAATACATATACTCAAGAGTTATCAATGCAAATTCATCATTTGTCTACCAAGCTCAAGCATTTTATAAGTAGTAATCAATCAATTTAGTACACTCAATAGCATGAATAGAGATGTTAATGCAAAAATTTCATCATCCCAAGTTCATGCCGAATTTTTGAAAATTGTTCTTCGCAAAACGGTTTTGTGAAAATATCGGCAAGTTGCTTTTCAGTGGAAATAAACTCTAATGCAATATCTCCCTTTTGAACATGATCTCTCAAGAAATGATGTCTTATTTCTATATGCTTGGTTCGAGAGTGTTGAATGGGATTCTTTGAAAGGTTTATAGCACTAGTATTATCACACTTAATAGGAATTTGTTCAAGATTAATGCCATAATCTCTAAGTGTTTGTTTCATCCAAAGAGCTTGTGCACAACAACTTCCGGCAGCTATATATTCAGCCTCGGTAGTTGAAAGTGCAACAGAATTTTGTTTCTTGCTAAACTACGAAACAAGAGAGTGTCCTAGAATATAGCAAGTTCCACTAGTGCTCTTCCTATCCACTTTATAACCAGCAAAATCCGCATCCGAAAAGCATGTTAAATCTATGTGAGTTCCCCTAGGATACCAAAGGCCAATATCTATGGTTCCACTCAAATAACGGAAAATTCTTTTAACAGCTAGCAAATGAGATTCCTTGGGACATGACTGAAATTTTGCACACAAACATACACTAAACATGATATCGGGTCTACTTGCAGTCAAATAAAGTAGGGATCCGATCATACCTCGATACATTTTGATGTCCACTTCTTTACCTTTTTCATCTTTTTCCAGCTTGGTTGTTGTGCTCATTGGTGTATTCTTGGTCTTTGAATCATCAATGCCGAATCGTTTGAGTAGATCCTTTACGTACTTGGCTTGATTTATGAAAATTCCTTCCTCGTTTTGTTTGATTTGAAGTCCAATGAAGTATTTCAACTCTCCCATCATGCTCATCTCAAATTCTTTGCTCATACACGATAAAAATTCTTTACACAACAACTCATTAGTAGAACCAAAAATAATATCATCAACATAAATTTGAACAATAAGTATGTCTTGGTTTTTATGCTTAACAAATAGAGTAGTATCCACTTTACCCATTGAGAAGTCATTTTCCAACAGAAAATTCTTAAGTCTATCATACCATGCTCTAGGTGCTTGTTTTAAACCATACAAGGCTTTAAGCAACTTATAAACATGATTTGGAAATTTTTCATTTTCAAAACCAGGGGGTTGTTTTACATACACTTCTTCCATAATATATCCATTTAGGAAAGCACTTTTCACATCCATTTGAAATAAAATAAAATCTTTATGACATGCATATGCTAACAACATTCTAATGGATTCTAACCTTGCTACAGGAGCAAATGTTTCATCAAAATCAATTACTTCTTCTTGGTTGTAACCTTGAGCCACTAATCTAGCTTTGTTTCTTACAACCACGCCGGATTCATCCATCTTATTTCTAAACACCCATTTAGTACCTATTACAGATTGATGTTCAAGTTTAGGAACTAATTCCCACACATTGTTTCTTTCAAATTGATTTAACTCCTCTTGCATTGCCATAATCCAAGATTCATCATTTTCTGCATCCTCAAAGGATTTTGGTTCAATTTGAGAGATGAATGCATTATGCTCACAAGTATTTCTAAGTGATGATCTAGTTGTAATACCTCGTGAGGGATCTCCTAAAATTATATCTTTAGGGTGAGAAGAGACATACCTCCACTCCTTGGGGAGTGTTTGATAAGTACCTTCATTTTGCTCCGCATTTAGTTCTTCATGATGTTCCTCTTGAATTCCATGTGGTGCATCCTCTTGATTGTCATTTGATGCTTCTTCTTCTTGTTCTTCTTCTCCTGCATCATCATCAACAACGACTTTCTCCGTAGAGGAGGGGTTAGACTCATCAAATGTGACATGCATAGATTCTTCCACAACTAAAGTTCTTTTGTTATAGACTTTATAAGCTTTGCTTGAATTTGAATAACCAAGAAAAATACCAACATCGGATTTTGAATCAAATTTACCAAGATTGTCTTTTGTGTTCAATACAAAACATTTGCATCCAAAAACTTTAAAATAGCCAATGTTGGGTTTTATATCTTTCCAAAGCTCATATGGAGTTTTATTAAGATTATGTCTAATCAACACCCGATTTAAAACATAACAAGCGGTGTTGACGGCTTCGGCCCAAAAATATTTTGGTAATGCATTTTCATTTAACATGGTCCTAGCCATTTCTTGAATAGACCTATTCTTTCTCTCAACAACTCCATTTTGTTGTGGAGTTCTAGGTGAAGAAAATTGATGCTCAATGCCTAGATTATTGCAAAAACTCTCAAATGCATGATTTTCAAATTCTCCTCCATGATCACTCCTAATGCATACAATACCATGCCCTTTTTCATTTTGTAATTTCTTACAAAGCACTTTAAATGCATCAAGAGCATCATCCTTATTGGCTAAGAATAATACCCATGTATATCTAGAATAATCATCCACTATCACAAAAGCATAATATTTTCCATTTAGACTTGCATATCTAGATGGCCCAAAAAGATCTATGTAAAGAAGTTCAAGTGGTTTTGAAGTAGAAATATGGTTTTTATTCTTGAAAGAAGTTTTAATTTGTTTTCCAAATTGACAAGCTTCATAAATCTTATCCTTTTGAAAACCAATTTTCGGAAGACCTTTAACTAAATCATCTTTCGAAATTTTTGAAATCAAATCCATACTTGCATGTCCTAACCTTCTATGCCACAACCAACAATCATCATGCAATGCCGAAAAACATTTATCAAGAGTAGATGCACATTCTATGTCAATGATATAAACATTACCACATCTATTTCCAACAAATAAGGTTTTGCCATCACATGAGTTCTCAATAACACAACTAAATTTATCAAAGATAACTTTATAACCTTTGTCACATAATTGACTAATGCTAATTAAGTTGTGTTTCAAGTTTTCAACCGAACATACATTCTCAATTAGAGTTGAAGAAACTTTACCAACATTTCCAATTCCAAGGATTTTTCCTTTTGAGTTGTCTCCAAAGGATACGTCTCCACCATTTTCAATTTTGGTAAAGCTTGAGAACCATGCATAGTTTCCGGTCATGTGCCTTGAACAACCGCTGTCCAAGTACCATTTATTCTTCTTCTTCTTCAAGCCCTACAAGAAAAAGTCTCAAGTTTTAGGTACCCAAAGCTTTTTAGGTCCTTGAGAGTTAGCAACGGTTCCTTTTGGAACCCAAATGCACTTGACACCATAATATGCATTCCTTTTCACGGGACATCTAAATTTCATGTGACTATTTTGATTACAATAATGACATACAATCTTATGATCATTTGTGGAGGTAGCTTTAACAAAATAATTCTTATAATACTTTTGCTTTAAGTTTGGCTTATATCCAAGTCCTCCTTTATCAAAAACACATTTTTGTGAGTTAAGCATATTATCCAACATCTTTTGCCCATTTGTAAATTTCAAAACAATTTCATTTAATTCATTATTCTTTTTCATGAGCAATTCGTTCTCATTTTTCAACTCATCTATGTGTGATTTCAAATGCTCATGTAAGATGCTAGGTTTCTCATTTGATAATGCAATTTCATCATGCAATGTTTTGTTTCCTACTTCTAGGCATACAATTCTTGCATTTAGAGATTCATTTTCATTTTTAAGCTTTGCCATTTCCTTTTTAAGACATACATTCTTTTTACCAATTTTCATCAACTCATTATGCAAATCTTGAAAAGCATTATATAATTCATCATAGGTAGGATCACTTACCTCATTGAGATCATCATCCCCTCCTATTGTCATGAGTGCTAGGTTTGATACTTCTTGCGATCCTTCTTCTTCATTTGATTCTTCCTCACTATCATCCCAAGTTGCAACCATTGCTTTCTTCTTGAGTTTGTTGATAAGTGGGCACTCCGATCTTATATGTCCAGGCTTCTTGCATTTATAGCAAGTGATTGCCTCCTTCTTCTTCCTATAGTTCTTGAAGTTTCTAAAATTTCTTTGCTCTCCGGTTTTCTTGAAGAATTTTCTGAACCTCCTTGCTAGCATGGCTAGTTCTTCATCATCCGGTTCACTCTCCTCATCACTCTCATATTTTGAAGCTTTGAGAGCAATGCTTTTCTTCTTCTCCTCATGTCCTTTTTCTGCAGCTAAATCCTCTTCATACGAAATAAGAGAACCAATTAAATTATCAAAAGGTAAAGTATTTAAATCTTTGGCCTCTTCAATAGCGGTTCTTTTAGGTCTCCATTCTTTTGGAAGTGACCTAATGATTTTCTTAACTTTCTCACTATTTGAGAAGGTTTTCCCTAAGGCACCTAGGGTGTTCACTATGTCCGTGAATCTAGTGTACATAGAATACACATTTTCATTTTGTTCCATTTGGAACAACTCATATTGGCGAGTGTATCTACTGATTTTAGACTCTTTCACTTGATTTGTCCCTTCATAGACAACTTCAAGTTTGTTCCATATCTCTTGTGCACTTTTACAACTAGATACTCTATGGAATTCTTTCTTATCAAGGGCACAAAACAAAGCATTCATAGCCTTGGAGTTTAGAGACATCTTTCTCTTTTCTAACTCACTCCATTGACTCGATGGTTTAGGGATATCATCTCCTACTTCATCTTTGAACGTAGGCATGAATGGACCATCACAAACAACTTCCCAAATTTCATAATCTAAGGCTTGCAAATAGATTCTCATTCTAGTTTTCCAATAAGCATAATCATTACCATCAAAAAATGGTGGTCTAGTTGTGGATTGCCCTTCTCTAAAGGTTGAGTCATTTAGGGTTGCCATGGATTTTTTACTCTAGACGATTAAGTCTTAACAAGAGAACGAGGCTCTGATACCAATTGAAATACAAGTAAGCAACCCAAGAGGGGGGGTGAATTGGGATTCTAAAAAATTATTCAATATTAAAGAAAATCTTAATGCAATTATAACCCAAATTCAAAGCAATAACAATTAAGATGATCACAATATAAAAAGATAAGGGAAGAGAGATTCAAACACGAGATTTTTACGTGGTTCGGCCAACCTTACCTACGTCCACGCCTCCAAGCTTTTCGGGCTTGAGGATTCCACTAAGCAAGCCTCCAAGGCTTCAAATGCTTACACTTGACTTCTAAGGTGTCAATGGACCTTTACAACAAGAGATTATCCCCAATCTCTTAACCCAAGTGTATCCCAACACTTACAATCACTCAAAGTAAAAGATTACAAATTGTTTTGCCTCTCACAATATATAAGATTACACAATGATGCTTAATATATGAATAGATGAAGCAAGAATGTGCTCTAAGCTCTATGAAGATTGTAATCTCGAATATTAGCTCAAATGGTCGTATTGTGATTTTTTTTTCTTTGAATTTGAATGAGCTTATTTATATTTGGAGCAGAAAATCTAGCCGTTACAAACTGTCGGACAGAAAATGGTTCGCCGTTAACAATTAACGGTTAACCGTTTAGGCTGGTCAAAGTTACCGTTGGGCCAGATTTCAAATAAACGGTTTGCCGTTTAGGGTTGCCCTTTCGCCGTTAACTTCCAGAGACCTGCAAGATGAGCATTTGTTATCCATTTACACTAAACGGTTAAGGACTTGTATGAAGTAACGTTTCTGGATATTATCGGTTAACCGTTGGAAATAAACGGTTAGCCGTTTGTCTCCAGTAACCTGCAAAATGAACATCAGTTAATCTGTTTCATTTAGCGGTTAGGGGATTGCATAAAGTGGCTTCTCTGGGTATTATCGGTTGACCGTTTAATAATAAACGGTTTGCCGTTTGGCCCCAGTAACCTGCACAACAATTCAGCCTTATCAGTTTTCGTTAATCAATGCCAGAGGAGGACAAACGTCAATTCTGGACGTTATCGGTTAACCGTTTAAAATAAACGGTTCACCGTTTATGACCAGAATTGCAATTTTAAACAAGTTTTTGCAGAGAATTTCTTTCTAATTTGAAAATCCATCTTTTATGAAGAAATAAGGCAATGATTAAAAGGGTTTTCGTTTATTCAGAAATAGCTCCAATATTTTTTGTCAAAATACATTTAAAATTTGTTATCATCAAAATCAATATTATTAACATATTTATGTTAACAAATAGTAGGGATGACAATGGGAGAAGATAAAGATGTTGATTCTCATATTTAATATTGATGCTATACTTGTGTTCCTATACTCTCACCATTCCCATCATAATTACTTGAGGTAAGGGATGGGCCAAGGGTACTCAATGCCTGATTAGCTGACAATTTTAAAAGAAAAATTGTGCTGCAGATGAGAAGAAATGATAGAGAAAAGTTAAGTAGATTTATGTGACTTAGGGGTCAACAAATTATGGATAAACTGAATTTAAATGACTCATTTATGGTGAGGAGAAGAAAGCAGAGCCCAAAAATAATGAAGATGATATCTAAGATAATAATTAATTGTAAGCATTATTATGCTCTTTCTTCTAAACAAATTATATGAGGTTCTTGGTTAATGACACATTGCAAAGTTTTAATTTCTGTTCAAAGCTCTGTCTAATATGACTTTTCATAGAGTTTAGGTAGAACTTTTATTAATAGAGTTCACAAGTAGAGCTTTTACGAAAAAAAATTTAATTAGGGTTGTTAATGATAAATTTTATTAAAAATTTTAAAAAGTACTTTAATAAATAAGCTTTTAAAGTTATATATATTGTGAAAGAAATGAAATAAGATTGTATGATAAATCAAGAGCATTTTAGAGAATTAAGCTTTTTTTCGAAAAGAACTCACTAAGAGGTTTAGAATTTGAGTTTTTAACAGTGGATAAAAAATAGTTTATTTAATCCTCAAAAGTTCTACTAAAAATACAACTATGTAACACAAAAATTTTTAATAAGTTTTTTTGGATTAGTTAAGTATTTTTTTTATTAAGTAAATAATACTAAACATGCACTAAAGTGTTAGGACCAGAAGTTATGCAAATATGACCATGAAATTATAAATGGATATTTTTCAAATTTGCTTTAGTTTTCTTTTTCCCTTTTCTGTTGGGAAATTAAAATGATGGCTACAATTTAAATTATGAATGGAGTAATTGGAGAATAATGAAACCCATTTAATTTAGATCATGCATGGAGAGACAAAAGGAAAAAAAAATACTTTTGAAATTGCTGTAGGGAACTGTACCATGACTTGCCATTGACAGCTTGTGCAAGCATATTACTACCTTTTTTTTTATTACATGAGACTATTGCTCAAGAGTATAACTCATATTACATGAGATTATAACAGATATTTACAAATCAGATTATTATTGAGACTAGTTTACATCAATTCTTATGAAACCTGCCCAGATTGTTACCTTCTCTAATATTCGAGGGATGTCTACTCCACTCACATTTCGAAAGGGAAAAGACTGATTTCACTCAAATTGAGAAATGAAATTAAACCCCCACAATGCATTGTGGGGGCTCAAACCCATGACCTCACAATTGTGAGGTATGGGTTCTAATCACTAGGCTTTAGCCTAGTGGCTCAGATTACTACCAGTTAGTTCAATAATTTTACATGCCTATTTAACCGCCGTGTGTTGCTATTATATGGGTCAATTAGTTCTTATTCATAAAGGACTAGAAAACTTTTTTAAAAAATTGTAATTTTCCTTCATCATATATAATCTCCCAAAATGAGGAAAATTTTAAATATTTCCTGACAAATGATGAATTTATTTCTTGAAAAAATTTGAACGAAGAATAGCATAATATATGAAAAAGATCAAGAATTGAATTAAAATGGTGATTTATTTTATGAATAAAAATTGAATATATAAGTGGGTAATTTGTTTCTTGTTTCTTTAGAATAAAGGAAATATGTCATGACCGAAAGATTGAACAAAACTCATATGATTTATAATTTTTATATGAGTATGAGGAGAAAATCATCAAGAATATATATAAAGATAACAAGTGATATGTGTAAAAAAATATTAAGCTTGTCAATATGTATATTGAAGCTATTGTTTCTCTTTATATATGAACAAAATATTAAGTTTTTAATGTAGATAATCGGTCTTGTCTTACTAGTGATATATTTACATTTCTTAAAGCGAATGTTTACTTGATAAATATGTGATTAATGCGACATGCCATGACTAAAGTTATTGACATTACAATGATCACTATTTTAATTATTAATGATTGCAATATATATATTGCACCACCCGAAGTGGAACACATTAAAAATTGAAATAATTTGTGATGAACTAGAAGTTCAATAGTCTAGAGTTTCTTACATTATTACAAAATGATGAACTTAAAATGGTAAATTTGTAAAATGAGCTAATGATTATGTATTAAATTATAGAAAATTCACAAAAATTTTAATCAAATAGCCAAAAGATTCTCTTGATTATTGATTTTTGTTTAAATCAAGTGAAGATGAATTTATGAATCTATGGAAACAATTTATTTTTTGTTATGATTCACCATTATTAGTGCTTAAATATTTTGTGACATGTTTTATTAAAAAAAAAATCATCCAATCAACTGGGGGAGGAAACCTATACGTGTTAGATGACTTGATTTTATGATAATAGTATGTATCACTTCATTTAATCTTAATGTCGATGTAAATTAGTTTGAACTTGAAGTTCAAAAGGATTACTATGCAATGCGCATTGTTGATAAATTATTGAACGAACTTATTGATTTGACAAAGTGATTAAAATCACATTTAGAAAATATTCTAATATGGGTTGACGTCATTGGAGGACAAAACAATAATACAAATACTATATTGAATGCTTAAAGCATGTGATATATTGATTGGTGCAAACAATTAATTTCCCAAGAAGATGATATGTGTTTCAGGAATAAATAAGAGAATGCCACGTGTCAAGGTAAGGAGCAGAGTAACAGAACAATCACTAAGGAGAAGCCATCTTACCCTGGGCATGCCAGGAATTGAAGTAATGCCCAGATTTCACCATATGAAGGACATAAAAGGTAAGAGAAAACATCTAAAACAAACATCACATGGGAGACGATTATCATCATGAAGGATTTTGATTATTTAGCTGAGAATAAGGAACCAATGAGGAGATGTCATTATGAAAAAGAGGGAACAACAGGCTGTCATGCCAACAAAAAGACAAAAGTGGCTCACCAAAATAGTTAGGACCATTTGTCTTTATTTGACACACCAGTAACTACAGGATAGGCTTTGTAGAGGAATGTTGGACCACTTAGCAGAGTCAAGCACATGTATGTGGCGAAAGTCATGGAAATGACACACTAACTTATTCTCCAAGCATGCTCCAAAAAGGTCAAACGGTCATATAAGCAAAAGGACAAAAATATTCTTACCAAGTCAATAAAGAACGCTAATGGACATGAGCCCAGTGGTATGGTAATAGGTATACCCCAGAGCAATCCATATAAAAACGCTCAAGTTCTGTATTTCTTATTCGTTAGAAAAGACACACGTCAAGGGCTGAGTCTTTTCTTTAACCTCCAGCCACTTCCATTGAGAGCTTGTAAGCTTTTAACACTTAAAAATAACCCCAAAACTAACTTGAGCGTTGTAGTGTGGTTACCAATCGTAGGTGGCTCCACCTCTAACCTCCTTTTTCCATTTTGCTTTCTCCATTTTACAAGTTAAGTAAAGCTTATAAGCCATTTTTTTTTAGATTCAAGCCTCTCACAATGACTTTATCTCTTCAATTCTTTCTCAAATCCCACGAAAGGTCGAAAACATACAACACACCTTAATTATAGGATACACCCATTCATTTTAATATAAACTTATTGTGTTTAGCTAGTTTTTGTTCATTTTCTTTTTGCTCTAAAATCTAGATAAAACAATTGGCGCCGCTTGGGTGGGAAGTATTCGTAACAGTTTCCAAACTAGTCGTTTAGTGTGTTCACAAAAATATGGTACCTGATGTACCCTTCAATGATATGATAGAAGATCCGGAAGAATGGGAGATCTCAGTAGTAATGATATTAATGATTCAATACAGAGAACAACTCGACTCAATATCTGCTAAATTGAAGAGCCTATTTCTCAAAAGCACTTTGAAGATATCACCATTGTGAGTCTTCGAGCTGTGGGTTTTCAGGTATAAGAATTGAAAATCCCTCAATAGTTCAAAATACTTTACCACTATGAGGTGACAAATAAATTATACCATGATATGAGGTACTTGAGGGAAGCAAGCCAACAAATGGGCCATCGAGTATGGGCTCTAAGTCTCAAATTGTGGGTTATAGGGATGAACGCTTCATAGCCTCTAGCTAGTCAAGTAGTAGCCAGGGCATTAAACACATAAAGTGAGCTCGTTAAAGTCTCTAACACGAGCTTGAAGCCGAAAGATCTTCTCAAATGGCTATGGCAGCTTCAGGTGCACTTAGGATACCACACGTATTCTTAGAAAATGTGGAATACTTGGAAACCCAACTAAAGGTCTTTTCGAACAAAACAACGTCAATAATGATCCAACTTCAGTAATATAAAACAATGCTTCATAGACATCATTTTTAAGAGCGTCTTAGATTAGTTATTGATTGAATCACTAAAAAATACTCCAAATGCTACTCTGCTTTTGATTTTGTTAGGGATGTTTTCATTCTTAAGGACATCATTACATTGCCAGTTACTATTGGTAAGGTACTCAACCGCATTATGCACATTATAGACTTTCTCATCATGGATCACTCGGGTGCCAATAATATCATTCTGGGCTGTCCATTTCTAGCAACAATTGAATCAATATCCATGCATTATCTCACTATGAAGGTTTCAACTACCAAAGATGTTATCACCATCAAAGGAGGCCAGGAGGTAGCTCGGGGTTGCTATTCTATCACCTCTAAAGTAAGTTATCAAATCGCTTTTGATGCTCAGGCAAAAAAGTACCCCTCCCAAAAGAGGTTATCGCCATAAGGGGCCATAGTTGTCTTAACTAAGCAGACATTATCTAATGATGAAGAGCATCCCATGACCCAACTAAGACTGTCAAAATCGACTCCAACCTCTTTGTGAAACATTTTAAATAATTCATTAATTTTTTTACAAAAAAAACTATAATGTGTTTGTCTGGTCTACATTGATATGTCGAGTATTGATTCATTAAGTTCCTGCCACAAGCTTACACAAGCTTGTCAAACAAAAGCACCAAACCTTCAACCAAGAGCAGTATGATGCTATTGAGTAGGAGCTAGACTGTTTATTAGTAGTTAGATTTATCGGGAAGGCCACTTGCCCCAACTAGGTAACGAATGTGGTTCTCGCAAAAAAAGCAAATGGAAAGTAGCGTATTGCATAGATTTCACATATTTAAATAAGTCTTATCCAAACAATAGCTTTTTAGTCCCACGAGTGGACTAGCTAGTCAATGCTACTACAAGACATAAAATATTCAGTTTTATGGATACATTATCCAGGTACAACTAGATTCGAATATATGAGCCAGACAAGAAGAAGACAATATTCATTACTATTCGCGAGTTATACTATTATAAGGTCATGTGATTCAGTTTGAAGAATGCTAAGGCCATTCATCAAGCTTGGTTAACAAAGTCTTCAAGGACCAAATTGGGTGCATAATGGAAGAATATATTGATGACATGAAATCAGTGCATGCTTGTGACCGCGGGGGGTGCCTCAAAGACATTTTGAGAAAGTATAAGATGCATTTTAACCTTGAAATGAGCTTACCATGCACCATTAAGGAAATGAAGAGCTTGGCTAGTTGGGTAGCGACCCGAGCCACTTTATCTCCAATGCCAAAAACCATTATAAGCCTTTTTCAAAGCCTTGAAAGCGGTAAAAAACTTTAGTAGACTACTAAATGTGAGGATGCTTTCTAGTAATTGAAAGACTATCTTATTCACTCATTGCCATTTACCAAACCCAAGCTTAGGGAAGTGTTGTTATATTTCATTGTCTCCGAGCATGCCACCATCACTATGTTATTTAGGAAGACGAAGATGGGACACAATAACCCATATATTATGCTAATAAGACCATGGTTGATGCGGAGAAGAGATTGGTTATCCCTGCTAAGAAGTACATGTTGTACCTCCAAGCCCACATTATAGCAGTTGTCATAAAATTTCCTCTCAAGCAAGTCCTAATGTAATTGAATATGTTTGGAAGACTTGTTTGTTGGTCTGTTGAGCCAAGCAAGTTCGATATCATTTTCAAGCCTCCCTCAGCCATCAAAGCCCAAGCCATTGCCAATTTATTAGCATAATTTGCCAATGAATTTTAGGTTAAGGGAATCTTGGGATACCTAAGCGAGGTGACATCAACGATAGAAGAAGAACAAGTCTAAGAGATATATGTTGATGGTTCTTTCAACTCATATGAAAGTGGCGTATAAGTGATCATTTTTGGCCTAGATGAAGAGAAATTGTACTATGCTTTTTGATTTGGATCTGGAACTTCAAATAATAAAGCCTAATATAAAGCCATCATCGTCCGCAAAGAGCTGAATATGAAGCTCTCTCATTTGGTGGTCAGTCAAATTATTTCTAAGAATCAAGATAGGGGTGTTCAGAATCTAATCTGATCCGTTTAATTCATCTGATCTGTAGAAATCCGATCCGTGGATTGGTTGATTGGATTGGATTGAAAATTTAAAAATACACAGTCGGTGGATTGGATATGGATTCACTTTTGTAAATCCGCAAAAATCTGTGAATCTACAAAAAAATAAAAAAATATTTATTTAATAAAAAATTAAACTTGTAAATATGACATTATACTTACTAATAAATAAATAAGTTAAAATATAGTTACATTATCACCATATTATATCTTATCCAATAATAATATAAAATAAAAATAATTAAATAAAAAATATAGCTTCCTAAGTAGTTAATTTTCATGTAATGATCTAAACAAATGAGATTTTTTTTGGTGTGTTATATTTTAAAACTTTGAAAGTACTTTTTAGCTTTATTTAAACAATTAATTTATTTAAATCTTATTTAATTTTAAATTTGATCGGTAGTAAAATTATTTTTATATTAATTTTTTTATTTAGTTAGTTCGTGTATAGGACATGATTCAAAATTTTTAGCCCACAAACCAATCCGCAAAATGGTGGATTGGATATGGATTTGGTCAAATCGGCATCCGATCCGCAAACGCATGGATTGAATTTGGATTGAATTTCACTAATCTGTGGATTGGATTTGATTAAAAATTTATAATCCGAAAAATCGTGAATCAGATATGAATTGATGCCTAATCCGCGAACCCTTACATCAAGCTAAAGAAGAGAACATGAAAGGGTACCTTAGGAAAACCAAAGAGTTTATAACACAGTTTAGTGAAGTTAAAGTGGAAAGTGTACTTTCTAATGGCTAGCAAACTAAGAAAGGCTATACCACATGAATAAATAGGTCAGATCTGGAGCTTATAAGCTGCTTTACATGGATGAAATGATAGTGTAGCATCCTTGGAATGTTGCCATGCTAAGGAAAAACTATTAGTAATTGGATAGTGTTTTACTTCTTTCTATTTACTTTATTTGTCTTTTTTAATACTTATATATTTGTAATATATGATAGGCACTGTAGGGAACCATTGTACCCAACAATGGTCAATTGTATTTTTCAATTCCTTAAATCTTTAGTGACAAAGTGGGATTTTTTAGGATCTCTCCTTCTTAGTAGAATAATCAAAACTGAACCATAAAATGATCCATGTTGTTGTTACCTATGAGTGCATTTTCTTTCTAAAATGTGAGGATGTGTGCTATTTTTCACTTGCAATGCAGATAAATGGTTTGAAATACTGCTTAGTTTGAATATAATCACCATTAGTTCAACTCCATGCCTATTTTGGTGAGATATTTAACGCAATATAGTGCCCAAAGATTGTATTATTTTAGAGTGAGCTAGGATACCTAACCTTTCCTGATCATGATGATCTACTCGAGATTAGAACCAACAAAAAAAATACTGAAAAAATAATAAGTAGCTTTTCTTAGAGAGATTATGAAAATGTGGAGGTTAAAGAAGACTCGAAGGCAAAGTGAGCAATACCCTAGCATTATGAGGTTCCGTTAAGGTATGTGCATGTCCACACACTCCATTCTCTTGCTGGGGGAAAGTAAGGGATGAACAATTCAAAATGAATGATAATCACAAAAGTTAATGTCTAAAATTGTATGATAAGAAAAGTAGATGAGCAGCCACAACTATTGTTATTTATCTTGCTAATTGATTTGAGGCAAATGACAAAACATGAGATTTTTTTTACCACCTTCCCCAAAAAAAAAAGGGGGCCAAGAGAGTCCCAAAAAAAGCTCAAGAAGAGCAAGAAATAAATTTATTTTCCACTGTTGTGAAATATTAACTAGGCAACCTAAGACTTAATGCAAATCTTGAGTTTTAAAAAATTATGCAATGCTTGAACAAAACCTAATGCAAATCTTAAACAAATTCAAAACAATAATAAATAAACCAATCAAAATGTAAAGAGATAAGGGAAGAGAGATTCAAACACAAAGATTTTTACGTGGTTCGGCCAACCCCGCCTACATCCACGCCTCCAAGCTCACCGGACTTGAGGATTCAATTATCCAATCCTCCAAGGCTTCAAGAACTTTTACAATTAACTTCACAAGTGTCAATCAACTTTTACAGTAAGAGATTATCCCAAATCTCTTAACCCAAGTGTTTTCCACACTCAAGGATTTTCTCAAATACAAGATTTTTCTTACACACAATCTATGTGTTTACAAATATATGCCCAAGGTGTGATTTAAAGAATGGGTAAACAAATTAAAGCTCAAGAAATACTGTATTCTCAATAATATGCTCTATGATATTCGTTGGATTCTCTTTGATTTGGATATAATGCAGCTTTTTTATAGTTGGAGCTGAAAACTAGCCGTTATTAACTTTCTGCACTAAGTCGGTTCGCTGTTAAGCCTTATTGAATCCCCGTTTTGACTTGAGCGAGTGACCGTTGTACCAAAATTCAAATTGTTGGATCATCGTTCTCTAGAAATCGGATAGCCATTTTCTAGAAATTGGATCGCCGTTAGTTTCCAGAAACTAAACTCTAATTTTGTTTGATGTCGGTTAACCATTTTCTCTTAGTCGGTTAACCGTTTTAGCCGTTTGCTACAGTGAAACTATTTTTAAAAATTATAGTTTTACCCTCAAACTTTTTATAATTATACTATAGCCCAAACTGTATGAAACTTTTCAAGTAAGTTCATTTCCAAAATTTCAAACAATACTTGTTGATTTCAAAGTTTTCAAAACTTTTTCAATTAGACCATGAACTTGAAAAACAACCAATTTCATAAAATCATTTTCCCTTTAAGTATAAAACCTTTATATTATCAAAATAATTTGAGCTTTTAAAAATTTAATCTTGTTTGTTATCATTAGAATCAACATTATGGATACATATATGTTAACATGTTGTTACGCCAATTATGAATTTTTGTGTCTAACAAAATTGTTATAACGATATTTTGATTATTGGTTTATATGTTGAAATTCACCATATTTTTTAGAGATAAACAGTAAGTGCATCTAAACAAATCACGATATGTATGATAGAATAGACTTGTTTTACTATGAAAGAAAGGATAGCTCAATGGCTACCTAAGACACCCAGTATTTGGTACTTGAGATGACAACATATGTATAATCAACCGTATAACAAACTACAAACACCATTACAGTCAATCATAAAAAAGAAGAGAAGAGATAGTTTGCAAAGGCAACATTAAAATAGTTCAGATACTCCAACAAAATGTAGTACAATATGAAAATAGAAGAATTATTTCAAGTGCAGAATTTAAAAGGTGCAATTAAATAAAGAGTCTCACCAAATGTGATCATGTGGTAGATAGATTGTCCTTACCACCACTTTTCTAAATAAGGGAATTAGTAGAAGTCACAGGAATATAAGGTTCAGTGGTTGGAGTATAAGAAGGAAGCTTTGGCTAGGGCAAATTAGATGGGCTGGGTAGGGTGGGCAAACAAGCCCGTCTCGGCTCGTCCCGGCCCGACCCGGCCCAAGCCCACGGGCTTCGATCCGACCCTCACACATGAGGGCTTGGATAAGGGCTCAAGAAAAAAAGCCCGGACTAGGCATGACCCACTATTTTTTCAAAAAATAAATTTATAAATTAAAATAATACAATTAAAATTGAAAAAGTAACTTAAAAAAAAGTTAAATTCTTAATTTATAAATTAATGATGCTAAAATTATGATGGTAAACTCTCTCTTATGCGTTAATTAATTAAGAGAATGTTTGAATTAGAGAATCTAGTATTAAAAAAAATTAAATTTATAAGTTTTTATTTGTTTTATTTATTATTTCACTTTGAAATATCCATTTTCCTTGATTTATTTATGACTATAATAACTTGTTGATCATTACTTTATTTCGAATTTACAATAATTTAAAAAATTTAAAAAAAATAAATAAATAAAGGCCATGCTCGACTCGAGCCTGGCCCAAGCCCTCATGCTTAACTTAAAGTAGGCTTGGGCCTATGCATGAAAAAGCTCGGCCAAGCCCGATTCTTGCCATCCCTAGCGCTAGGTAAGATCTTATAATCATTAAATTGAGGCACATGAGATTCCTTAGCCTGGTTATACCCCTAACCTTAATCATGATATGGGCAACGACTCTATTCGCCATGCTTTTTTTGCCAAGACAAAAGTTCTTTATACTTAGCCTACAACTCCTCAGAATCTTGTTTTATCCAAGCTTTCTCTCTAGATAGGTCATCAAGGCACCCCTTAAAGCTTTGATCTCCTAAGTAAGATTCTCCTCGTGAGATCGATGACTTTAGAGTTCATGTTAGTGTAAATTCAAATGCTATTGGTGTCAATGTGCAAGTGTACCCAACAAGTAATATAATGATGAGTATTCAAGATCGTCTCCACATGGATTGATGTTATTAGAATTGCAACAATAATCTTAACAGTGCAGATTTTGTTCTAAATTAAAATAAAATAATTAATGAAACAAATATACTAATTAAAATAAAATCACAATAAATAAAATACAACAAAGTAAATTATCATGTCAAACTCAAGAATAAAACCAATGGGAATATGGAGTAGTTGAGTGAATAAACTCTTTTAATGGTTTTGACTATTTTTCTAATGTTTGGATCGGTTGCTACAACATCTACTACAACATTGGGTAGAATCCTTATGTATCCTCAGCTGTCGCATATTGGATATCTTATATCTATATGCAACCTAACAATGATCAATTGTTATGCCAACATAAGATATAACATTACACGCTTAGGTTCTATTTACCCTACAAGGTGAATCACTATATCTAATTCATCACTAATTTTAGATTAAGCATGACCCTTTTGGACTCAAGTTGAACTCAATTTAGGAAACCCAATCTAAAACCAAGTATTGTTATGATATGTTCCACTAAGATAGGCCATTTTGTGGCTCTTTCTTAACTTGTATCATTAAATGGGTGATCAGCTGAAATAATGAATAGAAATAAATACTATCAAAACAAAATGCTACAACAAACATGTAGCAACACATATATTCAGTTAATAAACCATCAAGATTGTTTACCACTCAACCACAAATAAATTTAATTTATGATTTGCAAAAGAAAAATAAAGAACAAAGTTTTAGCCATCAAATACATCCCCATAAATAAATAGAAAAAAGGAAAACAATAGAAGAATAAGAAGGACTGAGCTCTCAATTGATTTTTTCCAATTCTCCTCTTGTGCAGCCCTTAATCTCTCTCTTAAATTCTCATTTTCTTTTGTTTCTTTGTGATTTTTCTCCTTGGGTGATGGCTCACCATTTTCCTTTGCTTATGTGCTTCTTTTATAGTTGAAAATTAGGGTAAATAGAAGTCTAGGGCGCGCATCATCCAGATTAGGAAACTGCAGATCGTAATATTCTAGGTATCTTGCGCGAAATTTTCTCTGTCATTGTTCCAGGATTGTTACGGCAACGACTACAACATCTACACCGTTCCAGATTTGTTTCAATTCTTTTGTAGCCATATTCTTTCCTTATTTTTGTAAGCGTATTGCATCAGTATTCCTTCCTTGAAATTTGAGCTTTCGAAACCTACAATTACACATATGATTTAAGCACACAAATTATTCTAAATCAAACAAAATTTATTAAGAATAAACTAAGATGAATGTTTATGCAAAATATAACAAAAATGCAATGAAAACACATCATTTACTCTCTAAGTATTATTGATTTAAGTTTAAAAGTGCAATGATAACTCTCATTTCATGTTGGTGTAAATTCAAATGCTATTGGTGTCAATGTGCAAGTGTACACAATAAGTAATATAATGATGAATATTCAAGATCGTCTCCACATGGATTGATGTTATCAGACTTGCTACAGTAATCTTAACAGTGCAGATTTTATTCTAAATTCAAAATAAAACAATTAATGAAATAAATATACTATTTAAAATAGAAACACAATAAATAAAATATAACAAAGTAAATTATCACGTTAAACTCAAGGATAAAGCCAATAGAAATATGGAGTAGTTGAGTGAATAAACTCTCTTAATGGTTTTAACTATTTTTCTAATGTTTGGATCGGTTGCTACAACATTGGGCAGAATCCTTATATATCATCAGCTGTCGCATGTTGGATATTTTATATCTATATGCAACCTAACAGTGATAAGTTGTTATACCAACTTAAGATATAGCATTAGACGCTTAGGTTCTATTTACCTTACAAGGTGAATCCCTATATCTAGTTCATTACTAATTTTAGATTAAACATGACCCTTTTGGTCTCAAGGTGAACTTAATCTAGGAAACCCAATCTAAAACCAAGTATTGTTCTGATATGTTCCACTAAGATAGATCCTTTTGTGGCTCTTTCTTAGCTTATATCATTAAATGGGTGATCAGCCGAAATAATGAATAGAAATAAACACTATCAAAACAAAATGCTAGCAAACATGCAGCAACACATATATTCAGTCAATAAACCATCAAAATTGTTTACTACTCAACCATAAATAAATTTAGTTCATGATTTGGAAAAGAAAAATAAAGAACAAAGTTTCAGCCATTAAACATATCCCTATGAATAAATAGAAAACAAGAAAACAAGAGAATAATAAGAAGGACTGAGCTCCTAATTGATTTTTACAAATTCTCCTCTTGTGTAGCCCTTAGTCTCTCTCTTAAATTGTCCTTTTCTTTTGTTTCTTTGTGGTTTTTCTCCTTGGGTGACGGCTCCCCATTTTCCTTTGCTTAGGTCCTTCTTTTATAGTTGAAAATTAGGGTAAACAGAAGTTTATGGCTCATATAATCCAAATTAGGAAACTACAAATCTCAATATTCTGGGTATCTCGCGTGGAATTTTCTCTGTCGTTGTTCTAGGATTGCTACAGCAACGGCTACACCATCTACATTGTTCCAGATTTGTTTTAATTTTTTTGTAGCCATGTTCTTTCCTTATTTTTGTAAGCCTATTGCATCAACATTCTTTCTTTGAAATTTGAGCTTCCGGACACCTACAATTATGCATATGATTTAAGCACACAAATTATTCTAAATCAAACAAAATTTATTAAGAATAAACTTTAATGATTGTTTATGCAAAATATTACAAAAATGCAATGAAAACGCATCATTTACTTTCTAAGTGTTATTGATTTAAGTCTAAAAGAGTCATGATAACTCTCATTTCATAGAGTTATCAGTTCACCTCTTAACTTTATCACCTTTATTGAGTGTTAGAGGCTGTAGTGAAGTCTCGAAGCCATGACTCAGAAAAAGGCCCCCAAAACTAACAAGACACACTAAAATAAAGACGGTAGAGAGAAGAGCTAGAATTGGGAAGCACTTACATCTTAACAAGCTTTGAGCGCTTGGCTATAGAATTTACTAAAGACCAACCCATTTCTCTCTACCACAACATTAAGGATATTGTTCTTAGTAACATAATGCATAAACACAGCCAAATGTGAGACTTTTTCGTTGGCCACTGAATTCAGCCCTCTTTCGACAAAATCTTTTGGCAAAGAATAGAGAGACCCTAATTTTTTTTTTTGGGTAGTTGGGTTGCCCCTGAAGCTATTAGGGGAAGAACCCTGTGACTTACTTTTTACTTTTGGAGCATAAAGAGGCAGGGTACCCTTCGTGAGCTTAATCGTACCCAAAATACCCAATTATTCGCCACTCATTTGACTAAGGAAAGCGTCAAACTCTTCTATATATCGATCCATGTCTACAAACTATTATATATGCAAGCGGAAAAAGTCAATTAAATAAACGCAAAACCTTATGAACAAAAAGAAAAAGAGGGGTATGAAATGTAGAGAATAGAAACAACACACAAGAGGAAGGGTATCCCAAGAACACTATCTAACTATACATGCCCTATCCTCAGAAGTAAATAGAAGGCTTTCATTAATTAGCCTAGCTTTCTTCAATCTCTCTATACTCAACACATCATTTTTTCTTTGCAAAGCTCGAATCCTCTTTTAAAAAATACACACTTCTTCCTCACCTCTTAAATATGACACTTCTTCTTGATTTACGTAATATCAATAAGGTCACCATGAGCCCTAAGTGAAGAGCATAATTTATATATGGAAAGCTAATATAACAAGAAAATAAATAAAAAAAGGCACGTACTATCTTCGTTGAAGAAATTTCAAACTTATATGCTCACCATCATCTAGGGTAACTCGACCTTGCTCACCATCAGTGACAAACCAACTATATTTATAACCCCCTTTTTAGGGCATGATCCATTTTCACAAGATTGTCGTGGGTGGCCCGAGTAGAAAAATAAGCAATAAATAAACCTCTTGGGTTTCTTCAATTAATAAAGCCCCCTCAACTCCCTGAGAGAAATATCTCTTTCAAATAGTTTTAAATACTTAAAAGCCAGAAAGTACTCTCCACCCAGGCAAGGACAAATATCTTAAAGCTACTCCAAGATAGCTAAACAGCTCTTAAAAAAAAGACTGGAGGGGTAGACAAAGTCCCAAGTCAAAAAGGTTTATATGAAGGTGTATCTCATTTGTTTCAGAACATTTGGGGTCTTATTCTTATGGGGTACACTAATTGAGGAGGGAATTTTATTCTTAGTTATAATACCCTTAAGATCTTGAAGGGTAGACCTCACACTTTGCCAGAGAAAGATATTTACTTGATTTGGAAGTAGAAATAGAAAGAGATTTGGGGATACGGACTAAGGTCTCTGCTTTGGCCTTTTCTTTAGTTAGGTGAATAGGGAGTTTACCTTGGGACTTAGCCCCCCAAGTTTGAAGGACAGTATAGGACATCCTAGGGCTATTGTGGCTAGTGTATACATCATTGAAAAAAATCAGAATGGTCGCTACTACTCTCTCAGCCACTTAAAGAAGACCCTTCATCTTCATTAGACACTATATAGGGGATAGACTCAAACGAAAAATTGTCTTCACTTGAGTTTTAAAAAAAAACACAAACCTAAAACTGACGTAAACAAATAAGAAGATAGTTTTTCAAGTTTGGTAGCCTGAGTGGTGTTGAGTGGTAGAAAGTGTATATTTATAAAGGAGAAAATTGTCATTTTACACTCCAAGTCTCACTAACATATCTACTTTTATGTATTTAAATCACTTGTGATTTAATTATGTGTGTTTTATTATAATTAACTATTTTATGTATTTTAGAGGCATCATGGTCATTTCACAATGAACGAAAGATCAAATAGCAAAACAGACAGTAATTTTGAACTTAGGACAGTCGAATACCTTAAGAGGAGTATAAAATGATAAATGATATTTTTCACATGTACGGTACTATTCACAGTACTGTTCACGGTACTGTTCACATATACAGTAGGATGATGTGGCATTGACCGATGACGTGGCAGCATTCGATTGGACGAATAATGTGGCATTGACTACTTATATGGTGTTGACTGATGATGTGACGTTGACCGATTATGTGTCACGATCCTATTAGTTTAAAATATTGATGTGGCATTGACCGGTGACGTGGCAGTATGTTAGTGGATCGAAAAACATGCGTACAGTACATGCATACACACAGAATGACAGCCCTGATGATGTGTTCTATCCAATCAGAACTTGCCACGTGTCGCAATCCTGAGCATCTAAATTATTTTAATCCGATGGCCATGATTTACTCATTGAATCTATAAATAGGGGGCTCCCCCCTAATTTGACACCCCTGAATTTATTTTTCAACTCTATTTTCTGTAATTCCTTCTCTATCTTGTATTTTCTATATATTTTAATAAATTTTCATTTTACCCTTAATTCAATTATGAGTAGCTAATTTTCTTTCAAGCTTGGGTCAAAGGTGCAGTCTCAACATGTTCCATAGGCTTAATTTGGTAAATTTATTTTTTATTCCCCTCTGATTTATGTGGATGTTTTGACTTTTCGTCGATAAATAATAATAATCTTATCTAGATATTGCACTGGTATAACCATCTCCATAGTGCAAGGTTATTACTATTTGGCACGATAAGCACTTAGAATCATATTTATTTGAGTGAAGTTCATGAGAAGTGAAAACCTCCCTCATAATTTAATTGATACTAATAAAGAATATTAAGCTCATGGTGCATGTTGAGTGCAGATCCTGAGACCCAAGCGCTTCATTTCGATAGTTTTCACTTTAATTTATTCCCGCCATTCTAATTTAAATTTTAGGATAGTCTAAATAACTTTCACCACAAATCCAACCACTCACTTAGAAAATTAACTCGACACACAATTAAAATCCACCTCCTCATGGGATCGACACTCGTCACCGTTGATTTATTCTACAATAGATTCGTGCACTTGCGAGTTCAATAAATTTTGCACAACAATTTTTTTGCGCCGTTGCCGGGGAGGTAAGTTATTTTAATTCGTAAAATTAATTTTTGTAAATAATTTTTTAGTTTTTTTCTTGTAATTTTTTTCTTATTTAAAAAAAAGAAGAAAAAAGTGAATCTGCATTTTGAGGTGAGTATTTCTTTTCTTTTTCTCTTCTTTAAATTTCTGTAATTTAATTTTCATGTTATTTTTCTTTATAATTTTTCGTTTATCTTGTTAATTTGGCCGCTTCAACCACCTATTAATTTATTTTAATTTTAGTTAATTTATTTCACTTTTTTTTATATAGCACTTAAGTGTGTTTTCATAGTAAGGTTGTAATAGCATGATAGGGTTAGTATTGTAATTTCTACTTTTTCTTTATTTTCTATTAGTTTTATTCTCATTTTTTTGTGTTCTTTGCCTGCATGGTCGAAGGTCACAATTACCTAATCTTGAGCCTATAAACTTTGAAGTGGAAAAAACATTCCGCACACACAAACACGTTACAATTGAAGATAAAATTGAAATGGATTTGCAACAACAATATCCAGCACCACAAGAGAGGCCATTTAAGGACTACTTCAATCCCTTAGCTAACTTGAGCACATCATGCATAAGATACCTAAATGTATCTGTTATGAGTTTTGAGTTAAAACCTAGTGTGTTAAATTGTCTCCCAACATTCCATGGCCTAGAAAATGAAGACCCATATAATCATCTGATTGATTTTCATGCTGTTTTTCAAACTATTAAATATGAGAATTTTTCAGATGATGATGTTAAACTTAGATTACTCCCAATTTTTTTAAAGGATAAAGCTCATTCATGGTTCAATACATTACCTGCTAATAGCATTTGTTGATTATTTTAACTCAATTGCTATTGATATCATGTGCTAGTGTACGCAATAAGTAGTAAAGTGATGAACATTCAAGATCGTCTTCACAGGAACTGATGTTACTAGAAATGCTACAACAATCACAATAGTGCAAACTTCCTTTATCTAAAGAGAAAGCTAATTAAAGTTTATTACTACTGAAATTAACAATTTTAATAAAATAAATGCAGTAACAAAGTAAATTAGAAGAATTACGTAAAAAGAATTTAATGGGAATGAGGTAGCTGAATGATCAAACTCTCTTCATGGGCTGACTGTTTTGTTCAAATTAACACCAGTTGCTACATCAATTCCTACAACACTGGGCATAATTACTTTGCATCCTCAGCTGTCGCTTGTTGGACTTCTCATACCCTTAAGCACCCTAACAATGACCAGTTGTTATTTCACTTAAGGTATGACATTATGAACATACACTATCACCACCCTACAAGGTGAAGCCCTATATCTAGTTCTTCACAAATGTTAACTCAAGTGTGGCTCTTTTAGGACTCAAGTTAAACTCAATCCAAGAAACTTAAATTAAGATCAAGTATTACTCTAATAATTTCCACTAAAACAGGCTATTTTGCGGCTCTCTCTTAACTTGAACCATTAAATGAGAGGTCAACCGAAATAATGATTGTAATATAAGCTACTAGAGCAAAATGCTACAGCAATCTTGCAGCAACTCATAAGAACAGTCAAGAACCCATTGAGATTGTTTGTCACTCAACTACATTAAACAACAAAGTATCAGCCATGAAGTACATCATTTCAATCAAAGAGTAAGAAAGGGGATAAGTAAAGAACGATGAAAATTGAATCCAAATAGTTCTGTCAATTTCTTCACTGGTGCAGACTTGTTTTCCTTTGAATTCTGATTTTTCTTTCTTTTCCTCTTGATTTCTTTGATGTTCATTCACCGCCCCCTTTTCCATATGATGCGTGCTCCTTTTATAACTGAAAATTAGAGTAAACAGAAGCCTAGAGCGCGTATAAGATTCTACAAGTATTCCGCACTAAATTTCCTCTGTCGTTGTTCCCGGATTGCTGCAGCAACGGCTACAGCACTACATTGTTCCAGATTTATTTCAATTCTTTTTGTAGCCATGTTCTTCCTCATTTTTGCAAGCCTATTGCATCAGCATTCCTTCCATGAAATATGACTGGACACCTACAATTATGCACACAATTTAAGCACGAATTATTCTAAATCAATTAAAATTTATTAAGACTAAACTAAAATGAATGTTTATGCAAAATTTAACAAAAATGCAATAGAAACACATTATTTACTTTCTAAGTAATATTGATTTAAGTCTAGAATTGTCATAATAACTCTCATTTCATAGAGTTATCATCCTTACATTATGGGAACAAATGGTAACAAAATTTTTGAATAAATATTTCCCAATGCATAAAACTAATGTTATTCACAGGGAAATTTCAGAGTTTACCCAAAGAGAAGACGAGCAGTTTTTCGAAGCATAGGAGCAATTCAATGGGCTACTCTTGAAGTGTCCAAATCATGGATACGAGAAATGGCGCCAATGTTAATACTTTCTGGAGGGATTATTGTCGCATGTGCAAGAATGGCTAATGACAACAAGTGGATAAGAGCTAATGTCAAAAAGTGCATTAGAGATTTAGGATTTCTTCTAGTGACAAGAGGATATTTCCCAACAACGGAGTCGATCACTCAAGAATATTAAAAGAATTAAGGGAGTGAATGAGGTTCACATTGGCAAGTCAAGTTCGGAAGTTAAAGAAGTCAAAGAGCTAGTTGAAAGTCTTTCCCAAAAAATAGCATCATTAACGGCTGCTAAATCAACATAACTACATGACCATTACTTATACCCAGATCAAGCCAATGCCATAGGTGTAATGAGAAAGCCATCAAACTACAACCCTTACACTAACACATATAATCCTGGATGGAGAGACCATCCTAATTTTTTGTGGTTTCAAGGGTTCCAACAGAATGGACCAGCAGCTCCAGCTCCACTGATGCAACCAATTCCTCAAGTTCCTCAAGCCTCTCAGCCACCATTTAGACTATACAATCAGAACTCGAACTACTTTCAACCCAAACCATAGGAGGATACATTCTAGAATTTCAAGAATTTTACTCACTTCACGATCGAGTACAAAATCGCACCATTGATGAACTACGAAATGAGATGAGAGCAGGATTCAACTCACAAACCCAATCAGTTTCAAACCTCGAAAAGATTGTGGGACAACTTGCCTCTTCAGTTCAAACCTTGGCAATGACTGTTGAGAAATGAAAATTCCCAAGTCAACTAGTGCCTAATCCTAAAAGAGTGCATGAAGCAAGTACCAATTCACCTCAATAGCATAGAGAGGTCAAAGCCATTATGAACTTGCGAAAAGAAAAAGAAGTCAACAACAAAGTAAAGATGTCGGTGACAAAAACAACTCAAATTGTACCTGTACATGCTGAAGACTCATCATCAAAGGAAAAAGAAGAAACCAACCCACGAGAATATATTCATAAAGCTTCATTTCCCCAGAGGTTAACTAAAATAAAGAAGGGAAAATCCACAGGTGAGATTTTTGAAATCTTTAAACAGGTAAGTGTTAACATCCCTTGACTTGACGCTCTAAAACAAGTGTCATCTTATGTCAAGTTTCTTAAAGACCTTTGTATTAAAAAGAGAAACATTAACGTTCAAAAGAATGCATTTTTAACATTAACTCTATACTCCAATATAAAATTTCTCTAAAATACAAAGAGCCAAGCTCCCCCACTATCTCATATAGTATTGGGAACCACACAATTGAGAATGCTTAGTTGGACTTAGGAGCTAGTGTAAATTTATTACCTTACTCATATTTGTGAAACTTAGACTGAGAGAATTAGACCCAACTTCAGTGGTGTTACAGCTTGCAGATCGGTCCATGAAAATACATTGTGGTATTGTGGAGGACGTGCTTATCCAGGTAGATAAGTTTTATTTTCCTGTTGATTTCATTGTAATTGACACTCAACTAGTTCAAGATTCAAAAAAGTACATCCCCATTATCCTAAGCTGACCTTTCTTGACAACTGCCGATACTCAAATTCAATGCAGGACTGAAAATATGCAGTTGTCCTTTGGCAATATAACTATGGAGCTAAATATCTTCAACATTGCCAAATAACTACACAATGCAGATTATGGAATTGTTGATGTGGATTTAATAGAAGAATTAATAGATAATACTTTTCTTTCAAACCTTAGTGATGACCCTTTACAAACATGTTTAACTCACTTTGGTTTGGATTTTGATATTGACAGATCAGTTGATGAGGTCAACGCCTTATTTGATTTAGCACCATCCATGGACACTAATAAATAGAAGTTAAGAGTTGAACAACTAGCACCATCAGAGAAGAAACCCAACCCATCATCAGAATCACCACCAAAACTCAAGCTCAAATCATTACCCAACACTTTGGAATATGAGTTATTGGGAGAAGAAAGCGCTCTGCCAGTAATCATTTCATCATCTCTAAACGACAAACAAAAAGGTAAGTTGTTAGAAATTTTAAAAGAGCACAAAAGAGCATTACGATAGACCATAGCTGACGTAAAATGTATAAACCCGGTAGACTGTATGCATTACATTCACCTTGATGAAAATGCTAAACCTACTAGAGAAATGCAACGTCGGTTGAATCGTAACATGAAAAAAGTTATTAGAACTGAAGTCCTTAAACTATTAGACGCATGTATCATTTACCTAATTTCTGATAGTTCATGGGTCAGTCATGTGCAAGTTGTCCCCAAAAAGTCAGGAGTCACAGTAGTTACCAATGCTAATAATGAATTGATATCCACTAGAGTGACTATAATGTAGCGCGTATGCATTGATTATAGAAAGTTGAATTCAGTCACACGTAAAGAAAATTTTCTTTTACCATTTATCGATCAAATACTTAATAGATTAACAGGTCATGAATTTTATTGCTTTCTAGATGGCTATTCAGGATATAATCAGATTTCTGTAGCACCAAAAGATCAAGAGAAGACCACTTTTACTTGTCATTTTGGTACTTTTGCATATAAGAGGATATCATTTGGATTATGTAATGCACCTGCTATATTTCAACGATGCAGTTAAGCTTTTTTCTTATATGGTTGACCGGTTCCTTAAAGTCTTTATGAATGATTTTTCTGTCTTTGATGATTAATTCGATCAATGTTTACATCATCTAACACTAGTTCTGTAGAGTTGTATAGAGAAGAATTTAGTTTTAAATTGGGAGAAGTGTCATTTTATAGTAAAACAAGGTATTGTTCTTGGTCACATCATTTCAAGCAAAAGTATTGAGATTGATAAAGTTAAGGTGGATCTCATTTTCAATCTTCCTCTACCTAAAATAGTCAGAGAAGTAAGATATTTCCTTAGGCATGATAGTTTTTATAGACTTTTCATTAAAGATTTCAGCAAAGTTCCTAGACCTTTATGCAATCTACTTGCTAAGGATGTACTTTTTATCTTTGATAATTCATGTCTTATGGCATTCAAAAAACTAAAGCAGTTGTTGACATCATCACCCATCATTCAGCCCTCAAATTGGAACTTACCATTTGAGCTCATGTGTGATACATTTGATGATATATTAGGAGCAGTATTAGGACAAAGAGTTGATCGAATTCTCCATATTATTTACTATGCTAGTATGACATTGAATGATACACATTTGAACTATTCAACCACTGAAAAATAAATGCTAGAAGTAGTGTTTGCATTAGAGAAATTTTAATCTTATCTCATTAGTTATAAAATAATTGTGTTCACAGATCATGCTGCTCTTAAATATTTATCACAAATAAAGATACAAAAGCTAGACTAATTCGTTGGGTGTTACTTTTATAGGAATTTGACCTTGAATTCAAAGATAAGAAAGACACATAAAATGTTGTGGCAGACCATCTCTCTCGTCTCAATTTTGACACAATTTCAGAACTATTACTATTGAATGAATCATTTTCAGATGAACAATTGATGAGTGTGGAAGTATTACTATAGTATGCTGATATAGTTAACTATCTTGTTATAGGTCAACTTCCAGAGCATTGGACTAAACAGGACTAAGCCAAATTTTTTGCGAAAATAAAGAATTTCTTTTTGGATGACTCTTATCTGTTCAGGTATTGTGCAAATCCAATTGTCAGATGATGTGTCCCAGAAAGTGAATTTCAAAATATTCTTTCATTATGCCATGAACAAGCTTGTGGAGGCCATTTTAGCACTAAGAAAACAGCTACTAAAGTTTTACAATATGGTTTCTATTGGCCAACAGTATTTCGAGATACTTACACTTTTTGCTCTTCATGTGATAAGTGTCAATGAATGAGGAGCGTTACACGAAAGAATATAATACCACTAGCCCTAATTTTAGTGGTTGAGATTTTTTTTGTATGGGGTATCTACTTCATGGGGCCCTTTCCCCCTTCTTTTGCCCATCAATACATATTGGTTGCTGTTGACTATCTATCAAAATAGGTAGAAGTAATTCCATGTGGAACCAATGATCACAAAGTGGTGATAAGATTTTTGAAAAGTAACATTGTTTCATGCTTTGGATTCCCTCGAGCAATAATCAGTGATGGTGGTGCCCACTTTTGTGACAAATCATTTAAAGCTCTTTTAACAAAGTATTCCATAACTCACAAAGTGGCAACCCTATATCATCCGCAAACCAGTGGCCAAGTTGAGATCTCCAATCAAGAAATAAAGCACATATTAGAAAAGACGATAATACCAAAAAAAAAAGATTGGTCATTGAGACTCGATGATATATTATGAGCATATAGAACAACTTTCAAGACCCCAATTGGGATGTCACCTTATAGGCTAGTGTATGAAAAAGCTTGCCACCTACTTGTGGAACTCGAGCATCATGCGTAGTGGGCCATCAAGAAATTCAACTTTGACATGCAGCAAGCTAATTCAGAAAGAAGATTACAGCTAGCAAAACTTGAAGAAATTTGCAATGATGCATACGAAAATGCCAAGATTTACAAGCAGCGAATGAAAGTCTTTCATGACAAGTAAATTATGACAAAATCTTTCACCCTAGGTTAGAAAGTACTTTTATTCAATTCTTGCTTGCACCTATTCCCTAGTAAGTTACGGTCTCGATGGTCTGGCTCTTTTATTGTTCACATTATTTTTCCACATGGAGCAATTAAAATTAATGATCTAAAGAACGATGTCACTTTTAAAGTTAATGGTCAAAGATTAAAGTCATTTCTAAAGTACCAACCATATCGAGAAGATATCGAAATAGATCTGAGTGACCCACCAAATTTGAACTGAGATTTTTTTCTTTTTTTTCGGTGATTTAATTTTTTCTTTTCTTTCTTTTTACTATTCTTTGGTGATTGAAATTATTTTTAAATAAGTGTGTTTGTTTAACCATTAAGTTTTCTTTTGTCACTTTTAATCATGTATGCCTCAACTAGACAGATCCTCTTAAACTTTCTTAGACAACTTCAACGTGTACAATCTCATCTCAGATGCCAGATACGATTTTGTAAAACACATCATATTTGGAACTAAGACCACCAGAGTTAGTATCTCATGTTGAGGCTTTAGAAAGACAACTCAAAGAAATTAAGGGAGGTATCTACGACATCCAATTAGAACTTGAGGTAAATTCAATAAGAGGATGTTTGTGAAATTAATTTTCTTTATGTGCTTTAGTTTGTTACCTCGGTTAAGTGACGGATAATGGTACTCCGTGCCAATCAAAGTCGGTTACTTCAGTTTTCCATAATAATTGATATTCTGAGATGAAATTATGGACAAGAATGCGATTTTAGCAAAGCTCACAATCAATTTCCTTCACTTCTTTAGAATGCCCTCCTTACAATCTATAAAGTTCGGTTCAAACACATGCGATTGGTTATGAGGAATAACATCTCTACTGACATATGTTGGTTAATCGAGGCCAAAGTACGATTAGTAGGTGAGTTGCATCTCAAATTTATTGCATACATGCCTGGTTGTGATAAAAGAAATTACTCAAGAAAACAAAGAGCTCGAAAACTTCCCGTTGCTTGTCATAAGTGTGCCAGAATAAGAATCCATGTTCTTTAGGAATAGTGTCTAATAACAAAAATACAAGATTCAATTCATTAGGGATGACTTGAATAAAGAGTCATTGAATGATATCTTTTTGTCTCTTGAAACGCATCCCAGTGGATACGTACAAAGAGCAATTCTCCAGTTATGGCCATTATTTCAGAAGGAGCGTGCACAATATAGTCTCGAGAATCTGACTATAAATGACCATGTTTGCCAGTTTATAAGAAAATTGGATGGGAAGCCTATCATCAACACATAGAGGGCGTTCAAGTCGTTTCTGCACGCAAAACCAGAGGAAGATGTGAGCCACAGTCACAACTACCTGTAAATGTCTTTTTATTTCACTGTTGTTTTATCATTTGCATTCTTGTCTTTAATAATTTTATTTTATCATTGTTTGCTTTTTCTTTTTACTATTTCTTTTTTGACTCTCGAGTCATGTGCTTTACGCGTTAATTGATACAGACATGTTACCTTATACACAGCTATGAACCATTATCACCAAGATCCTTAAATATGATATTTTTTAACACTCGCAAATTATTTTTGAGAAGTATCACAATGGTAGCTACTCTCAATAAACAATTAAAGAACATTTGTGTACTTTCTAGGTTTAACTATGGCAAATATAAAGAGTTCATTGAGGCAACCATCGATCTTGGTCGAAGTATAGCGAAAAGAAAATTACACTTGGTGTATAGAGGAGGTGACCGATGGTTATTAAAACTGGTCTCAGAAGCTGCTTATATCAAAGGGAGCCAAGTGTTAGGTATCATCCCAGAATCCTAAAACTTTTGGGCTATTTTTCTAACTCACTAATTGGAGAAGCGTTAGTCGTCTCAGGTATGCAAGAGAGAATAACTAAAATGCTAAATCATGCTGATACTTTTATTTTCCTACTAGGAGATCTTGCGACTCTAGAAGCATTAATCACATTAGCATCTTGGGCCCATCTGAACATTCATCATAAACTCATCGGTTTGTTAAATGTTAATAACTTTTATGATTGTTTTATCGCATTTCTAAACCATGCAATAAAAAAACTATTTCATTCTTTTCACAGCGAAAATTTTTTTTTATTTGTGCTCATACTGCGAATGAGCTACTTGATCTCCAGAGTTAGATTCTAGAACCTTTGTGTTGGATTGGCCAACTAATTATGGTAGCAGTAGCCGCACTAAGAAGTGCAAATTAGATTTAACTCTCTGCTTGTAAATATTTTCTTCTGTGTTGTAGCACCCAAGTGATGCCTTCTAAACTCTACTTTTTTCCTCTATAATATTGAGGACAATGTTTCATTCTGGTTGGGGGGAGGGAATAGTTGATATTTCTGGAATGTCTCAATTCTGGTGAAGTTTTTACTGATTTTTATTGTAGAGACTAACTGTGACTAAATTTTTTAGTCGAAGATGGTTGAGTATGGAGTGTAGTGACTCTAAAAACACATCTTCTTAGTTTGGAAGTTAAAAAAGAATTACTTTCCAGATATTTTCTTTTTCTTTATTATCTTATTATTAAGCTTCGACAATCATTTTAAGTGTGATCTTTCTAACTTCTTTTTTTACCAATTAGTTTTTCTACATCATTTTCACCTTTCTGCATGCATATTTTTCATATTTAGAATAGGTTTGAGGGTAGAATGTCTTTTAAAAAAAATTATGACAATTTTATAGGATCTTTTAACATTGGATGACATTATAACTTTTAAATTTTAGTATTTGTATTATCTTTGGTCTTGAGTTATGTTACACCATGTTTGCTACTCTACATGTTGATGTCGGAGACAAATATAAGTTTTTGAGCCTGTCTTTTTTGAGTTTTTGAGCCTGTCTTTTTTCTTGGAGAATAACCATTTTTACTCATTCTTCATACAGCTTAGCAGTTTATTATTTTATACATGATCTCTATATTTCTTTTGAGTCAACCCTCTAAAACAAATGTGTGTTGCTACATCTGAAGGTCTATATAACTAGTAGATATGGAAGATTATTTAGAGCCCTAAAAGATAATGGAAATTGTATATTTGACCCGTTTGAGCCTTTCTAGCTATCCCTTTTGTGAAATATCCATAATTAACATTTTTAAGCCTTTTATATAAAAAAAATTATTTTTCTTTGTCAACTTATCATCTGGACCCACTCCGATTTGGAATATTACCTGATATCTTACAAGTTCCATCACCTATTTATACTTGAGAAAAATGTAAATAATTATTTTGTTCAGTAAAGTTGTGTCATACAAAAAAATAAATTTAGATAAAAAAAATAATAAATAAGCAAAATTTAACTTGTGATTTCCAAAAAATCTCTATTTTTTCTCAAACATATATTTTGTTTTCCCCCTCATTTGTTAGCCATGTCCCTAACCTATATTACGTCCTAATAAAAATCCTTCTTGATTTATAGTTATAACAAAGAAGTTAGTTATACGGGCTAGTCTGAAGTAGAAGTAGTTATACGGGCTAAAAAGATATAATGGTGCATAAAAAATGAATACATTGGTTTGATTAGCATTTTGTTTGACTTAAGATTGTATTATTTCTAAGCTGTGGGTATATTTCTTTCATCTTTGTGAGAATGTGTGATATTACTTCTTTATTATTTTCTCTCAATTTACCATTCATTGGAGTGACTATTTTTATTGGGTTTAATTTCTTTGTGAGAGTGTCACTACTATCGGTGAGATTTTGGGGTTTGACATGTCATTCTTGAAAGTGGCTTGATTATTGTAGCTGTGACAAAGTCTACTGGACTGATTCATGTGGATGGTTGATGTGGAGGTGATATTTCTTTAGGCTGGAGATAATGCTTGTGAGAGTGTCACTACTATTGGTAAGATTTTGAGGTTTGACATGTCATTCTTGAAAGTAGCTTGATTACTGTAGCTGTGACAAAGTCTATTGGACTGATTCATGTGGATGGTTGATGTAGGGGTGATATTTCTTTAGACTAGAGATAATGGTTATACTTTTATTTGATTGCTATCATTAGTCTGATTGAATAAACACGAATGTTTAAAAAAATCAAAAAATCATTTTGGGTTTGAATGTTGATTTCACTTAATTTGCTAGGGACTAGCAACAAGCTGGTTGGGTGTGTGTTGAAGTGCCAGAAAGTGTATATTTATAAAGGACAAAATCGTCATTTTACACTGCAAGTCTCACTAACATCCCTACTTCTATGTAGGGGTGGCAAAAAAGCCCGGGCCGGCCCGGCCCTTATGCATGAGGGCCTGGACAAGGGCCCAAGAAAAAAAGCCCGGACAAAGCTTAGCCCGCTACTTTTTTTAAAAAATAATTTTATAAATTAGAATAATATAATTAAAATTGAAAAGTAATTTTAAAATAAAAAAGAAAACTTAAATTCTTAACTTATAAATCAATTATGATTCAAAAAAATTAAAATTATGATACTAAATTCTCTCTTTTGTGTCAATTAATTAAGAGAGCATTTGAATTAGAAAATCTAGTATTAAAGAAAATTAAAGTTATGAGCTTTTATTTGCTTTATTTATTATTTTAATTTGAAATATTCATTTTCTTTAATTTATTTATGATTTTAATAACTTGTTGATCATTAATTTATTTCAAATTTACAATAATTTAAAATTTTAAAAATAAATAAATAAAGCCCAAGTTCAGCCCGAGCCTGGCCCGGCCTAGGCCCGCACGCTTAACTGACATCGGGCCTGGACCTGGGCTTAAAAAAGCACGGCCCAGGCCCGTTGTTTGCCATCCCTACTTCTACGTATTAAAGTCCCTTGTGTTTTAATTATGTGTGTTTTATTATAATTAAGTATTTTATATATTTTAGGGGCATCATGGTCATTTCACAATAAACGAGAGATCAGATAGCAAAACGAACAACAATTTTGAACTCAGGACAGTCGAAAATTTTAGGAGAAGCATAAAATGATAAACGACATTGTTCACATGTACGGTACTGTTTATGACATTGTTCACATATACGGTACGATGATGTGGCATTTGACTGCTTATGTGGCGTTGAGTAATGATATGGCATTGACTGATGATGTATCACGATCCTATTGGACTAAAATACTAATATGGCGTTGACCGGTGATGTGGCAGTATGTTAGTGGACTGAAAAACGTGCGTACAGTACATGCATATACATAGAATGGCAGCCCTGATGATGTGTTCTATCCAATCAGAACTTGCCACGTGTCGCAATCCTGAGCATCCAAATTGTTTTAATCTGATGGCCATGATTTACTCATTATATCTATAAATAGGGGGCTCCCCCCTAATTTGACACCCTTGAATTCATTTTTCAACTCTATTTTTTGTAATTCATTTTCTATCTTGTATTTTCTACTTATTTTATTAAATTCTCATTTTACCCTAATTCAATTATGAGTAGCTAATTTTTTTTCAAGTTTGGGTCGAAGGTGAAGTCTCAACATGTTCCATGGGCTTAATTTGGTAAATTTACTTTCTCTTCCCCTCAAATTTATGTGGATGTTTTGACTTTTCGTCGATAGATAGTAATAATATTGTCTAGATATTTCACTGGTATAACCGTCTCCCTAGTGTAAGATTATTATTATTTGGCACGATAAGCACTTAACTCCATATTTTTTTTAGTGAGATTTATGAGAAGTGAAACCCCCCCCCCTCATGATTTAATTGGCACTAATAAGGAATATTAATCATATGGTACATGTTGAGTGCAGATCCAAAAACTCAAGTGTTTCATTTCAATAGTTTTCACTTTAATTTATTCCCACCATTTTAATTTAAATTTTAGGATAGTCTAAATTACTTTCACCACAAATCCAACCACCCTCTTAAAAAGTTAACTCTACACACAATTAAAATTCACTTCCTCATGGGATTGACACCCATCACCATTGATCTATTCTACAATAGATTCATACACTTGCGAGTTCAATAAAATTTGCACAACAGCTACGCAACTTAAGAGGCAAGTGATTGGGTTTTTGAAGCGAAAGCATTAAAACTACACAACAATTTAAACTAATGCCTTAATAAAATCAATAAAAATAAGTTTAACAATAAACAATATTAAAAGGATAATGGAAGAGAGAGCAAACAAGAGAGCTTTTATGTGGTTCGACAAAACCCACTTACGTCCACGCCTCCAAGCAAACCAAGCTTGAGGAACTATCCAAACCTCCCAAGGTTTCAAGAGTTGTACAATTGACTTTTATGGTGTCAATTGACCTTTACAATAAGAGATTATCCAAAATCTCTTAACCCGAGTGTTTGTCACACTTACAATCACTCAACTTTTGATAATAAAATGAAGATTAAAAAGAATTCACTCTCACAAGTGTATGTATAAAAATGGTATCTCAACAATGAATCAATGTATGAAGATTTGCAAAATGAAAGCTCAAGATATGTTGTATGAACTGATTTTTCCGAGAAAAACTTATTAGATTTGATTTGGATTTGAGTTTACATAGTTTAGACAAGTAGACTAGCCGTTATTGACCTCCAAAAAATAGCTGGACCACCACTTGAATCAAGCGGTTAACTGCTAGGCTTATGTGGTAACTTACGGTTGCAGTTTTGAAATTAAAAATTGGCCCAGGTGATCAACTGCTACCATCAGGCGGCTAGCAGCTAACTTTCTGTCTTCTCAAGCGGTTAGCCGCCACATTTTGGCCGGCTAGCTGCTACAGTTCCAATATTTACATTTTATAAATTATATTACGGTCTAAAATGTTTTAATTTTTGCAGATATATCCAATTTTGGAATTTAAATCAATACTTATTGAAATCAAAGATTGCAAAACTCTTTCATTTTAGTTCATATCTTGAAAAAACAACCCATTTTATAAATTTACTTATCTTATAATTATAAAACCTTTAAGTTATAAAAAATTATGATTTATTAAATAAAATCTTAAGCTTTTTAAATGATAAATCATGCATATATTAAATCATACCAACATTACAAAAGTTATAGAAATAAAGATCACTTCGAGCTAATACTTGTTCTAGGTCGTGTCGTTATCCGTTGAGTGTCTTGAGCTTGATTTCACTTGATTCACTTGAATAAATTTTGCCTTTCAAGTGCTAGTGAAGTTGTAAAATATAATAACATATGTTTATTATTATCAAAATTATTGTTTGTATACCCCTTTAGGCTAACATAGGATACTACAAACTTGTATGAAAAAGAAATTGAACCAAGATATATCCAATCGTTGACCATAAATAATGCCCCCAATGATCATGTCTATGGTTCACCAAATCTTCTAGTTAGTTGGCCAGCACTTCCTCAAATTAACTTGAAAGTTAGAGAGTTCAAGTGGCTATCGGAGATTTTTAGAAACATGTTTAAAAGGTAATTTAATATATATTTATGAGTAATTTTCTAATAAATGATCATTTATTTTATTAAAATAAGAAATGAATTAAAATATAAAAAGCACAAACTCAAATACAATATGTCTTGTCATGTATTGAATTAAAATTTATGATTTTCTATATTTTAACTTGGTCCTTACCATACTTAAAGTAAGAGATCCTTTATAAAATCATGATATTTATAATATTATTTATTAAAATCATGATATCATTTATTTATTTAATAAATTATAAACATAAAACAATTAATTTTTTTTTAAACTAAGATATAGATTAATTTTAAAAAGTTTATACTAATAAACTACATTAAAAAGTTTAGTTATTTATAAAATCATAACATTTTATGTTTACCTTTCATTCAAAAAAAAAACTTACTTTGATATACTTTGGCTCACATGTTATCGGTGGCTCATATGCCGCATGCTAGCCCACCAATCAAGTGTGCTTATTACGTGTTTTTTTATGTGCCGTGTTTTAACCCATCTCTAATCGTGTCATGTTTTTTCGGCTTAATTTCTAAGCCTGGCCCGACCCGCATGCATGTCGTGTCGTGCCACGTGCCTTATCAAAATGTACTCATATTGTACCGTGTTGTACAGACACGTGTCGTGGCACGTGCTGCCTGGCCCATTGGCCCCACACACACGCACACGCGCGCACACACACATATAATTTTTCTCTAATAAAGACATTCTCATTTTGACAAGTGAGGATTCCACTAAAAGGAGAAAAAAAACATGTTATCTACTGTATTTCTGTATTATTTTGTATTTTAATGGTATTCTCACTTTAACAAACACGTATATATGTTTAAGTAAATTTCACTTGATGTTATATCTATTTTAGTCATTTGTATTCTAACAATAATTTAACAATAATACTTACGAAATAATTAATTGGTTATCTATTAGGGAAATTATCAGTCATGTACCATTAAATGACACCAGTATCAAACGTGTTACAACACTTTTCAAGTGTATCACTCGTATACCCTAAGTTGACAAAACACTTCTGTCATCCACCAATCCATTAACTGTCATTTGCGAGCGCTGACATCATAAGGGTAATCTATTTTTTTAAAAAAAACGACATGTCATCCCATTTACCTAGTAAAAAACGACATGTCATATGATATATTTTGATAAAAATGACATGTCATTTCATTTATCGGATAATTGTTAATAATTGCTAAAAAAAAAGCTACTTTATAACCGAATCTACTCCTCCAAAATTTAACCTAAATTATAGAGGATCTAATCCTCCAAGCTCCAACTTGAATTTTTTATGGTATAATATGTATAATTATAAATAATATGTTGTTAATAATTTTTTATGGTATAAGATGGATATTTTTTATGGATAATTGTTAATAATATGTACCATTAATAATTCATATTTTTTTAGTAAAAAATGTATTGTTAATAACCAAATAAAAAAATTTTGTGTATTGAAAATTTACATTAATTTCAAGTTAAATTTATCTTTTTACCTCATTTTGATTTTAAAGGGTAAAATAGTCATTTTGCTCAAATTTTGTTAAGTTCTTAACGATAGTAAACGAAAAGGTGGACGCCATAACTCTTTTGTCAACTTATTGTATACAAGTAATATAAGCAAAAAGTATTGTAGCATGTTTGATACTAGTGTCGTTTAAGGGTATATGACTGATAATTTCCATATCTATTATTTCCATAACACAACTAACAACAATTATTTCAAAGAATATTATTATTTTACCACTCAATTTTTCTGACCTGTCACTTTACTACTAAAGTTTTTTGACAATTACATTTTCCTATTTGAAGTTTTACTTTATATCATTTTACTATCAAATTGTTAAAATTAACATAAATTGCACTAAAAGTCTATTTTACCCCTAACCTGTATAAGTGTAATTTAACCCTCTAAATTAAAAAAAAATTAATTGTATAAAAGAAATAATACATTTATCGATATCATATATATCTAAAATAATTAATTGGTAAAATTACAAATATTACACCTTGTAAAATTTTAAAAATATTAAATATAATGAAATTTCTAAAATAACTCTGACATTAGTAATTTATTAATACAGTTAACGCTTTCATAATAATATGAAAAATAAAATAAAATATTAAGTCAGAAAAATAATTGTTAGAAAATTTTAATAATAAAATAATATATCTAAAAATATAAAATGATAAAATAATAATATCTCTTTATTTTAAAAGGTACACCATGAGATACTTTTTATTTTTTAAAAGATATAAAAAAAACTGTGGGTAATTAAAGATGGCCAATGGGCCGGGCGGCACGTGGCACGACATGGGTACGACACGTGTCCGTACGGCACGAGCACGTTTCAGTAGGGCACGAGGCGCGGCACGACACACAAGTGGGCCGTACCGAGCCTAGAATTTTAGGCACGCGGGCCTCAAAAACATGATACGATTAAAGATGAGATAAAACACAGCACGCAAAAAAACACGTAATAAGCACGGTTCATTGGTAGGCTAGCACGCGGCCCATGGGCCATCAATAGCACGTGGGCCAAAATATATTTAAGTAAATTATTTTAATAAAAAGTAAATATAAAATGTTATGAAATTAAAGTAAAATATCTTGAAATTAAATGTTTTAATATATTTTTTAGCATATACTTTTAAAAATTAATTTAAATCATTAAATCTTAGTTTAAATAAATATTCTAATTTTTTTATATTTATAATTTATTAAATGAATAAGTAAATATCATGATTTTAATAAATAAAATTATAAATATCATAATTTTATTTATGATATTTATTAAATGAATAATATTATTTATGATATTTAATTTTATTTATGATATTTATTTAATTATTTATTTATGTTTATAATTTATGAAATGAATAAGTAAATAAGTAAATATAATGATTTTAATAAATAAATTTATAAATATCATAAATTTATAAATGATAAATAAAAAAATAAAAAATTTACAACATTAATAATAAAATATTTTTTATATGAAATATTTTTCATATTAATATTAAATCATAACTTAGTTAATATTTAATAGAGATATGTTTTATTTGTGAATGAAATATTTTTCATATTTATTATTATTATATTGGTAGGCTTAAAAAAATACGCTAAACACGTGGACTTGAATAAAACACGTTAGATACATAGACTCTTTTAAGCACATAAAAAAAAAAGTTAGTGTTTTGGACACGGCCCACAGTTACGCTGGGCTGAACTAAAAAAAAGGTGGGCACGGCATGTGCCGTGCCGGCCCACGAGTCCTTATGGGCCGACAGTTGATGGGCACAGCATAGCCCATTGGCCATAGTTACGGGTAATTGCATCTGCTGACGTCCACGTGTTATCCAGTGATGAAATCAGGGCTGTTCCTTTTACCTTTCGCTATTTAAACGAAAAAAGAAAAAGAAAACGTTTAACTGTCAGTGCTTGGCCGTCGCCGTTTTCTTGGCAGTCGTCGTTCATGTTTTAAGGTATAAATTATTCTTGTTGATTAAACTCCTTTTTCATAATTTTTTTTTTTGAAATTCGTATTCAAAATTCTGTGTAATGCTTCGACGCGGATTCATAGGCATTTGAGATTAATAGAACTAATTTCTGTAAATGATTTATCATTTACAAAATTAAGAGAAACGATTTTTCTTTTTTAATGGGGAGGGAGGGAATGTTAGGGTTTTCAGTAAAAATAACTTATGAATTTGTAAGCAGATACTTCAATTTGATGTGCATTGTCTGCATTGTAGTGAGAGGATGATTGCTCTTAAGTTGAAGCATTGATCAGTTGTGATTGACAATTTGAGGAAGGGTGTGTGGGAATTGAGGCCATTTTTGTTTTAATCCATAGAATGAAATTGTCTGTTGTCAAGTATAAATCGATGAATAGTTGGTAACACCTAGCTACTAAGTAAACTTTTGTTCTTTCAAAGTTAAGCAAAAGTACAGCAGTCCTAAACATACACAAGCTTGATAAGTTTCTTGTTAAGGTAGAAGCAATCACATGAATCTTGGCCTGCAAGATGAAGTAGAATGACCTTCTGTAAGTATCAGGTTAAGTAGGGATGCATATCTTGAATGTTGAGGATGACTGCTACCTTTAACAAGTGTTCAAGAATATATTTATCTATTCATTTGCACAACCTGGTGTTGCTGTATGTTTTTTAACAGTGATTTTAGTGGTCTATCAATATATAATGCTGCATTTCTTTTTAAAAAAATTTGGTTGATCTCGTTTGTCTCTATTCAGTTTAGCTCACGTGAACAGAAAAGCTTAAACCATCTGAAGGTTTTTTATCATTAACATTATATTTATTTTACATGTGTAATGATCAATATTTTTTACCTGATTCTTGTTCTTCAATTTGATCCGAGTTGGCAAATGATTGTTGGGTTTATTTTTCATTGATTTAGGGTATATTTTGTAAAAACCAGAATAACATTGTCTTTATTCATTCCTACGAGGCTATGACCAGTGCCGCTGCAACAAAATGTAGTAAAATGTTGCCAAGCTTGTTGAGAATGACCACTGATTACTTAATAGTTTAGTTTGAACCAGTGCAAAATAAAGTAGATGTTTGCTGCTACATCATAGATGCATGCAGTAATGTTTGTGGAAGCCAACAGGTTGCTAACAAGTGCATAATTTTAGTGAAGTCTTTCTTTTAATATGAACATCTTGTGATACTTATGATTTGAGATTCAGTTTCAATCCCTCCTTTTGCTATGACTTTTTAATTTTTTCTCGCATCTAATTGATCACCTTGTAGGCGAAGAAAATTTAGAGTGTAAGTAAGTAGTAATAATGGTTGTTATTTAGTTCAAAAGTATGATTGTTTGCATGCTGGAAGACTGAATGTTGAAGATAACCCCATAGGATTAAAAATGAGCTCATATGGATCCAAATCTACTTGTATTTTGAATTTTTTTCTCTGACATATTGCAAGTGAAATCACTGTTACATCCTTTATGTTTTACCCCGAAAGGACTACTAATACTGGTAGTGAAACTCGTTTACACACACACACACACACACAGAGAGAGAGAGAGAGAGCTTGTTCTCCACTGTTAATCAATTCAAATGTCAAGGGAGATCATTGGAAGATACCATATTTCCTTTTGGTGCATTTCTAAAAGAACTTTCTGTTGTTCTAGAACTAGGATAACTTCCTAGCAATGAACTTCTATTTGCTTCAATTCTCATATATTAGGCTTTTGACTAATCTAAAAGATAGTGAAATTTTGGGACTCATTTCATTTGGTTAAAGTGTAAGCAAATATCGATGATGTACTTTTTATTAATTACTTGCCTTTTAGAGGAAGGTCTAAAACTTTTAACTTATCGACTAGTAGGTAATAAATATCATGGAAGGTTTTTAATGAATTTTGAGACCTTAGTTGCATTATAGTTAAAGATTGATGTTAATGGGGTTTATTTTTTAAGTATAACACTTTTTTCAGATTTGATCTTTTTTATTCAGGATTTATGTCAAACTTGATAACCAACTCATTGATTTAACTGTAACAGGGAATTATGGCAAAGAAAAAAGGCAAGAAGATTAAAGACCAGGGATCATCAATAAATCAGTCGAAAAAGAAGATTGTAAAAGCATTGAAGATAGTTAAGAAAAAATTAAACATAAAAGCAAGTGCTGTGCCTTCTGATGGGCCCTCATCTGAGTCCAAACTTCTTCCTGATGTCACTCCAACCACTGTTATGACATCCTCTATTGTTGCTCGTGGCAATGAAGGTGCATCTAGAAGAAACCCAAAGACGGAAATTGCAGAACAAACTCCTGGGTTTATATTCATGTGCAATGGGAAAACAAAATCTGAGTGCTATAGATACCGTGTTTTCGGGTTACCGACAGGAAAATTAAAACTTGTAGAGAAAATCAAACCAGGTAGCACACTTTTTCTATTTGATTTTGACTTGAAGCTTCTTTATGGTGTATACATAGCAATGTCAGAAGGAGAGTTGGGTTTGGAGCCAACTGCATTCAGTGGGAGATTCCCTGCACAGGTAAACGATTTCATAAGCCACATGGGATAACATTCATGCTAAAGTGGGTGGAATGTTTGATGTAATGCAATGTGTGGTTATTTTGATAAAATTGAGTTTCCAATTGATTCCGTTACCTGGTGAAAATTTCTTCAGTTTGGCAATTAAATTGACCTGAATGAAATTGTCAACTTGGCATTTATCTAGTTAGAAACTGGATTGAGCTAAAATATCCATGGATGAGCTTTATTGAGTTTTCTTGCTTACTAATTAGAAAACAACGTTATAAAATACTTACTTCATGATTATGGGATATGGAGAAATTAGGATCCACTGTCTGCTTTTATGTTTGTGGGGGGGGGGGGGGGGGGGAATACAATTTTGTGTACTGCATTAATCTCTCTCTCTCTCTCTGTGGTGCTCTGGCTGGGTGGGGTTGTTTAGGTGAAATTTAGGATTTTTATGGAGTGTTTGCCTCTGCCTGAGAAAGTTTTTAGAGAAGCTATTAAGAACAACTACCAGGGTTCCAAATTCAGACAAGATTTGAGTGGTGAACAGGTGAGATTTCAATTCACAATCTTTTTCACTGTACTGATTTGTTATTTGAAATGTTGTTATTGGGCATAACTTAATTGCAACAGTTCCATATTTTTGGGAATTTGGTCTATATTTTGTATTGTAGGTGAAAAATTTAGTGGCTTTGTTCCGCCCCATTTGTGCATCTGCTTCTGCTGCAGCTGCTAACACTCTGCAAAATGTTGCTTCACCCCATACATCACGGGCCCTAGTTGTGCCGGAGAGGTTTCAGCCGCGGGCAAGGCTGACTTCACCACATGGTTCATATTTACCTGGGATACATCATGGTTGTGCCTTTCAAATCCCTCTTTATCAATCCGAGAAGACCATTATATACCCACCATATGATCAATACAAATCAGGAGCATGTGGTGGGCTTGTGCAGCCCCCTGCTCAGTTACAGCTTGTTGTTCAGCAGGCTGCTCATCCTCATCCCATGGATCCATACTATCTGACAGAAGGACATCAACCTTATGTGCCCGAGAATCCTGGACATCAACCTTATGTGCCCGAGAATCCTTCCACGCACATTCTAGGCCCATATGGAAGGTACATTCTATTTTCTTTTAAATTTTTGGCACCATTGCATTTTGCCCTAATATTCTCTCTTTAGGCTGTTGCACGCAGCTCTTAGGACATTAGTGGTTCAATGTCTGATCAAACTTCTAAACTATTTGATTGCCCCATAAATAAAAGCCTGGCAGTAGCCATGGTTCTGTAATTGTAATTAGGGGTGTTCAAGATCGAAACCAATTCAATCCAACCAATTGATCCAATCCAAAACAATCAATTTTTTGTCAGATTGAACCTCTGATTGGATTGGATTGCAATACCAATCCATCATGGAAAATCCAATGTTATTGGATTGGTTTATGGATCAATGTGGTCAAATCCAATATAAACCAATCCAACTGATTAATTTTTATTTTCTTTATTTATATTTTAAAAGAGCATGTCAATTTTATATTTGACTTGCTAAAAAAACTAAGATCTAATTTCCCTAAAAGAATAGAACCTAATTTTGTATCGTTATAAATATAAAACAAAAATATAGAGTACAAACTGTAAGCCACAAGTAGCATTTGCTTTTCTTATTCAAATTGCAATTGTTTTTCTTTTCAATCACATGATAATAAAATATATGAATCATGAAATATAAAAAGAGTTGATTTTTTTTTCCAATTGTTAGTAATTAGAACTCTAGAGAGCAATTGACGATTTCTGTTTATAAATTTTTGTTGTAATCGGATTGATCTGACTGATTGAATCAGATTAAATTGGATTTAGGTTTTTATTGGTTTGCATTCTATTGGATTTCAATCAGTAATTGGATTGGATTAGAGCCAAAATATAAAATCTAGCAAATGATGAATTGGACTTGGATTTGGCAAAATCCAATGAATTTGAACCATTGAACGCCCCTAATTGTAATTGATAATTTTTTCTAAGCTTGCAAGTTTCTTCACTATGTCAATAATTGAGTTAGTAGTGCCCATCGTCTATCATAAGTTGCTGCTACCATCAATCTCCATTCACTACTTTCAGATATATTATAAAGTTATGGTTTTTGGTTTGTTGTATCTACATGCCTTTGGCATGCAACAAAAGATTTTCTAGTTATTTGTACACAGATTTACCAACGAAGTTTATTGTCTTAGCAACTATAAAATATTGGATAAGATGGTAATAAAAAATAGATAAAAATTTGAAAGAGATCTTCCTTTTAATTTTAGAAAATTTTTACTGGTTAAAGCCAAGCTTTCAACACAGTATGAAACAGAAATTTCAAATGATCTCCAAAAAAAAAAAAAAGCCTGTTTTATATCATTTCAAATCTTTCCTGTTTTTGTCATTTAGTGACAACACCCTTTCTATGTTCTCTATAAAAGCAGACTTTTTTTCCTTCAAATCATTAGAAAGCTTGAAAAGTGTTTATAGTGTACATGAGAGTGTGCCTTTAGACGAGAAACATTTTCTAAAATTGAAAGTAAGTTTCCTTTTGGTAATTGTATGAATTTAACATTATCTTCTTATAATGGCTATGTTATTTCATAAATTATAGATAGTATTCTTCTATAGTTTAGTATTAAGAAAGCAGAACAAAATTTTTGAGGCTACACAATAATGTGATCAGCTTTGGTGTAGCATACTAGCATTTGTGGGATTGTTAGGAACTGCTTCCTGCTTTGTTAGATAAATTTGTTTCAAAGTGTCAATGCAAATGTCAGGTTCTTTTAGAAAAGTAGAGTTGTTATACTAGAATATTCCATAAATAATATTGATTCCAAAGTTTTGCTGTTTTATTTGAGAAATATGCCCAAAGGTGGGAATGTGTAAGTATCGGATTGGGTTTGATTGCACATCCTGTAATTTGAGCTTGTATATATATCAACTGTATTGGTTGGCTCAGGTTAGGTCAGTTGGCTGTACTTGTGGCTCTGTTATTTCCTTTCAATCTACAGAAATTTATGGATGACTTATGTTATCTCCTATGCTATGCTAGTGAGCTTGGAAGGAATCCCACCAAATATTTTGGCATTGAATTCTTACAGGTATAGGCAAAATATGGAGGTAGTCCATAGGGAGCTAGTTCCAGGATATGAAAGGGAGTATCGTACATTTCTATCAGCAGAGAATAAAGAAATTGATCAACATTCACAAAATGTGGTCAATTGCTATAGTCAAAACCAGCATCCAGCTCCAGCCTTGTCGCACACTCTTTTACAAACAAATGCACAAGGAGAACATTCACAAAATGTGGTTAGGTACTATAGTCGAAACCTGGCCCCAGCTTCAGCCTCATTGCATGCTCTTTTACATGCATATGCCCAAGGAGAAAATTCACAAAATACGGCTAATTACTATAGTCAAAACCTGCCCCCAGCTTCAGCCTCATCACATGATCATTTACAGATAAATGCACAAGGAGAACATTCACAAAATATGGCTAACTACTATAGTCAAAACCTGCCCCCAGCTCCAGCGTTATCACAAGCTCTTTTACAAACAAATGCACAAGGAGAACATTCACAAAATACAGTCAATTACTATAGTCAAAACCTGCCTCCTGCTTCAGCCTCATCGCATGATCTTTTACATACAAGCACACAAGGAGAAAATTCGCAAAATATGGTTAATTACTATAGTCCAAATGTGCCCCCAGCTTCTGCCTATCATGCACCATTACAAACCAATGCACAGGAGGGCTGCTATCTTTCTTACCAACCTCACTAGCCTGTAATGACCAATGAGGGTTTACAGTGTGCATACGCTGATCCTCTGCAAAGGCCTCTGTCTGGGAGCACTACTAGCTTGGTTCAGGTTGAGGCTAATTTGCCACACTCTTGGTAACAATTTTGCTGCAGCAGCTCCAACATATCGCTAAATGGGATGGGGCTGGGTGAGTTATTACTTACACTTCTGGTAAAAGTTAGTTTTTGTAAATGAGGTCATTGTCAAATTGGAAACCATTTATCTTGCGAATATCAAGTTTTCAACTAGAATCACAAATCTTTTGGTAAGCTCACATCCACCTATTTTATCAGTGCAAGCATTAGAAATAACCAAATTAGACACCATTGGAAGTTTGAAAATGAAGTGTGTGTGTGTGGGGGGGGGGGGGGGGAGGAGGAATACAAGTTCTTCCTTTTATTATTATTATTATTATTTTTGGGTGGAAATGCAAGAATTAAAGCTTTGATTTCAACATTATTTCTGAAGTCAACTCAATACTGGAGGTGATAGAAAGCCAATATAAATACTTAAATAGCATAAAAAAATACTTACAAATAAATAAACACCCAACTAGATACATGCAACTTGAACTTGTCATACTGTTTCTTATTTTATGTCTTGTTCTTGAATTTCTTGTGTTTGTTTTTTACTTTTGACTTTTTTTTTTTCAAATTTAAATTATTTTTTAGTGCCTTTTTCATTTAGAAATTTATTGCTACCATATCTAAGTGAAATATATCTTCACATATTTATTCATATTACGTGATTACTTTGATTTTGACTGTGTTTCCATTCAATATTGTGAAGATTTTGATGCTGAAGTGAAATCAACTTGTACAACGACAATAAAGATTTAAATGTGATTTGAGTTCAAATTCTTGCTCGTATACGCGAGACATCCTATACTTGTTCTAAATTTAAAAATAAAAATAAAAGTTATATTCTTTTACGCAGTCACCCCCGTTGAGGTTGTTTTCGGCCTAAATATCTGCGATGCCCTTTTTAGTAATATACCAGATGTGAGACTTTGATTATAAATCTAGCTTGTTTCATAGCAATAAATTTTTAACAAAAATTTTCTTCCAAATATTATGAGGATTATCAAAGATTTTCTTCTAAATATAGCATTGAAATAGTTTTGGGTTCTGATATCTGAACTGTATGTGACGACGCATTGAAAATTGATATAAAAGAATCTTTGACAAAAGTCACGGTATATAATAATAAATTCCCAAAAACAATAGGGTTATCCGTATTGTGAGGCAAGCATGTGGGATAGGGAAGAGTCAACACAAACACAAGTTGAGGGCGTTGGTTCAAACCTCCATTTCTCTAAATTTTATAATAGAATGAGCTTTCAATCAGGATCTTAGACTATGGTAAAGTTGAGATAATTTAAAAAATAAAAAAAATATAAATTTTAATATATTATAAAAATAAAATATATTATATTAAAGTTCTCATTTTTTTATCTTTTAATTCATTATTTATTTTAATATGATCAGAAATTTTTTATTTAAAAATTATTTCATGTATACATATCTCCTTACATCTATGTCGTGAGAGTAAATTTTTGAACTAATAATAGATCAGCAATCCCTGAAGCATACAAATGTCTTTATCCATGGCAGAATCACGTAACAATTTGAAAATAAAGCACATAAAGAATTAAGGGCACATGAGGACGAGACATATAATTGTGTGAGAACATGCGTTATGTAATAGCACATGCACGTACAGACAACTAAATAATTATATAAAATACCTATTTTTAGTCCTTCAAATTCTCATCACAAAATATTCAAAATTCAATTCAAATCTCTGTTTTTTTTTTTTAATTTTTTTTTTTATAGTCAGTCAGTCGTGTGTCTGACTTTAATTTAATGATGAGATCGATGTAAATAGATATGCTCCGAAAAAATTCAAAGCCACCCTATATTTTTTTTTAATAAATATAATACGGTACACTACGATGGACACAACATCAACAAAATGAAACATGGTTTAAAACAATTTTTTTTTTTTAATGCGAACTGGTAAATTTAAATTTTTATATATGATTATGCATATACCTTTTCTTTCACTCTCAATATATTCCCCCCACAAAAATCATATTTATTATCAGTAGCCCCAAGTATTTTACCACAATGTTCTAAATTATACCATTTGTTGGTTTCGTGCGTGCTATCCCCTCCAAAATCCAACTAGTGTGTGTGAGTGAGATTCGGATTCTCTTATTCACTTGCACACTTGTACATCAATTTCTTAAACAATTCGCCAATGAAGATCGAAGCAATTTATACTACGTATGGCAAGTAGAATTGGATTGGACTGAGTATTAGGATCAAACTAGATTAGATTGTATTAGATTAGGTTGGATTATAAATAATCTTATTTATGTTTAGCACAATATTGGATTAGATCATGTTAAATTAAATTTAAATGAAGTTAATTTAATATTTAAATTTAAAAATTAACTATTTATAGATATTTAAATATTCAATTAGTTATTAGGTAGTCATTAATTTTAAAAAATAAAACTATTCAAATAATAAATTAATTAATAATTTTTAAGTAAATCATGGATAACAAAAAATAAATTACTTAATTAATAACAATAAATAAATAAATAATTTTTAAGTTCTAAATAAAAATACTGTAATAAATTATAGAAATTTCATAAATGGACAAACATTTTTCCTCTCATTTTCTAAAAATTGGGATTATTAATCCCATGAATTTTGGATTAAAATTAAAATTTAGTCCATTAGTCCAATCAAGTAAGCATGCCAACCACGGGATCACTACTTTTTTTTTCCCTAAAAATTTGTTGAATTCTTCACTTAATCCCAACATAGCTTTAGTGTTAAAGAAATATTACGAAGTTTACATTTGTGAAAAATGTGTATGTTTAATTTGCAATACTAATTTTTTATGTATGTTATATTCAAATGCAAATATCTACAGGATTTTTAAAGGATAATATTATCTTTTAGCCAAAAAAAAAAACCTTTTTTTTCTAAAAAAGCAAATCATCCTAAAAATTAAGATAAATTTACACGCAGATTTTTTTTCTTTTTTGTTTGGTCTATGTTTTGCAACTACATGTGCATGAAATCCTTCTACTGATCAAATCCATTGTTGCTACTGCAAAATCTATATTAAAATCTGCAGCTTCTTGTCTTCATATATATGTTCCGGGGACCATATATATATATTGGCCGCTATAAAAGAACTAGAATTCTCTTTTATTTAAACTTCTATTACTTAAATAAATATAATAAAGTCAATATGAAGTATTTGAAAACTAAACATTAATGCTGGTTGTTGGTGACTTTCAAAACCAAGATTAATTAATTCTCATAGGACCAATTGGTTTGATGCCGTATTAGTTAACTTGACCCAGAGCCAAACTATACAATAAATTTTAGGTGGAAGTGCAATAGAATTCATAGGGGCTCATATTGTTTTATATATAAGAATAAATTTTATTTTATTTTTCTCAAGTATGTCCTTATCTCAATCTCTATAATTGGGATTAAAACTCTTTGTAAATTGTAATTGAGTCACTCTTGCACAAGGGCCTTACTATGCAATACTAGAAGGGTAATTTATTGTTTAATTGGAACTGGACACTTATTTTATTAAATATATGTATTTTTTAAGAGCGTGATTCTTAATGTTGTATTACTTTTTGTATATTTTTTTACTCTTATATATGTTTGTAGAAATGTTTCATAAATAGATTTGTTAGTAAATAATTTGCATTTTTATGTAATTTTTTTTTATCTCTTGCCATTGTTGACTTGAATGTTAATTAATGTACTCTTCTGAATAGAAAATTACAAATGTTGATCATTTAGCAACAATAAAAGTTATAAAGCATTTATATACTATTTCACTGAAAAGAAAAGATTTTGTTTTTGTTTTTTGCGGTTTTTTTTTTTTTTTGTTTTTTGTGTTTTGGTTTGAATTGGAAAAGAAATTTGGTTGATCGCAAAACAATAGACCTTAAAATCTTAAGTTGGGGAGTTTTAGAGTCACTTAATTAACCAAGTCGATGCCAGCAAAAAGGGCTACTTTCCATAATCAGAATTAAGGTGATGCATTACGGAAGTTGAGGGTGCGCAGTGAGATTTGTCAAAATTGATGGGTGTAGGCGAAAATTAAACCCAACAAAATCAACTGTTTAGAACTATAATATCAATAAGCCAAGAGAAATGAAATAAAATAAAAGATTACAAAGCAAAGATTAATCTGTGAAACAAGAGAAATTTATGTATTTATCTATTTATAATTGGGTGTGACTATTGTACTTCAGGGATATCATACCCCACAGTATGGATACCGACAAATAATTAGATTTTATTGATTTATTGATCATTTAACGATGTCTAAAATGTAAAATATGTACTAATAAAATATTACAGTTAGACCCTTATTATTGATACCCATTCATTATTGATACCTATTCCTTTCATCTAATGGTCAAATTAAAACCTTAAATTCTCTATACGGTGAATCACTAAATTTAACAACTTAAACTTTTGTTTTGTCCTAATTGCTTTAGAAAAAAAAAAAACAATCATATTATTTGAAACATTTTGAAAAGGATACAGCATTTTTCAAATTAATATACCAGTCAAGAAAAGGATGCCGCTAGATAGACAAAATAATTTTTTTTTATCTTTTTATAATACCTTCTTTTATTGACATAGAAGATCTTTCAATAGACTCTAAACAAGAATATTTTATATGGTGGGACAAAATTTGAGGCAATTATCATTTATGGTACATACAACAAACTTATTGGCCAAGTGCATGTGGTGAAGATCTATTCCTCTATTTTGTTTAACCAAAAATAAATAAATAAATTCGAATTCGTCTTGCACTAATTTCAACTAAAATATAATGATAAAGATTAGCGTTTCATGCTTTTAATATGTATTTTGAGAGCACATATTAAAAACACTGTTTATGTTGACAATGACACATACAAAAATGCTAATACCAAAAACAAGTGTCATTAGAGCACGTATACACGTCATATTTTTCATGACAATATTAATGATCACAGTAAAAATGGTGAGACACATTCCCCCAGCTAGTAAGAATTTTAGCCACATTCGGCAGGGGGTAAATTAATCAAAAAAGAGGTATAATTAATTTTTCAAATAATATTAATTAGTACCATATTAAAAACGCCTAAAAACCCTTCAACTATTCCAAACCAAACCCTATTTTCCTCTTCTTCCTTCTCTATATAAATCATTCAAACACTGCATTTCACACTCTCCCATTCAATCCTCAACTTCCATGTCTACAGGTCTGTTAACAAAACCAAACAAAACAATTACTTTTTCCGTTGTATGTAATAAAATCCAATAAAAAAATTATTGCATTACATTAGAGTTTATAGAAGTGCTTATTGTAACTGCAAAAAAGTGGATCATCGAAGGCATGGAAAGCGGCCACTTCCACTGGAAGCATCACCGGAGGAGAAAGAGAAAGAACAAGACAACAACTTCCCTGCTTGGACTACTCATGAATCAGACATGTCTGCCATGGTTTCCGCTCTTACACAAGTAATTGGCACCACTACCACCGACGCCGACGCCGACCCCTCGCCGGCAGCCGTTAAAGAAGAATCCTCCGATAACCCACTTCAACAAACTCAAACTCAAGATCAAGATCAAGGTACTTTTATATATAACTCACTTATCTTAAGTCCTTTTAATTGATTCGTGGAAAGAGTAAAGGATAAGACTCAGTGTGTTCCTGTTGATTATAACTAGTATTAATATATGGCTTAATTTGAATTTTTTTTGTGCAATATTTATGCATGCCACTGTAATTGTTTTGCTTGCTTGTGTATGTTCTTGTCAAGAGCATTTGTCAGTTGATCTTATTATCAGGACAGAGTCAAAATTGAATTGAAAGCCACAGCCAAATTCAATGTATTCAAATGACTTTGCGTAAACAACTCTCTCTCTCTCTTTTTCTTTCCGTCCAATAAAGTCTAAATAATGGTTGTGCAATTTAATCTCTTGCTAGGCACGATATCCTTGTTTTATTTTCTTTATTTCAATTTTCACACCTATGCAGTTTATAGGTGCACATGGGATTACCTGTATTCATGTGTTTTCAATTTGATCCATGTTCCATGTCACACTCTCTTTACTAATTACAAGATTTTTCACATCATTATTCCATTTTAGCTATAGAGCATTGATAGAGACCTTATCTTCTTCACTCAAGGATAAGTGAGGACAACTTGATTCAATTTAGCCAAATCTTCAACTTGTCAACTTAGCTAGTTTGCTACTTCTGTCTCTTCTTTTACTCTCTTGTGTAGATCTCACACAACATTTGACTAAAGTTTCTAAGCGTTATCTTCTAGAACTCTAAAATGAAAATAATCTTTTGTGTATATAATATATATAGAGAAAAAGAGAGAGAGTTATTTTCTAGTGAGGATATCCTTAGATGAGGATCCTACTAATAGACAAGAAAATATAGATTTCAATATATTTCTTATCTGTTAGTGGCATTCTCATTTTCTTTTAATATATTTAATAAGCATATGTAGCATATATTAATTCAATAATATTATATGACTTATGCATTGATGTTGAAAATTTGTCAAACAAATTGTTATATAGTTATAAAAATTTAAACGGAAGTATACATCTATGCAATATTAATTTCATGTTTCGCACCATGCAGTTGATCATATTGTATTCTAATTTCTCTATTGAGGAAAGAAAGAAAAGTGACTGAGCAGAATTATATCCTACAAACTTCTACAATTTAAAAGTAAACTTGGAGGGGGACTTCAGGCTTGCAACTTTTAGTCTAATATTTTGTGAACCGAGAGAGAAAATAAAGGAAGTTGTCGCCGAAAGTACTTAGTGTGGGACTTAAAATTACTTGCATGTGCAACTATGTAATAATGGAAAATCATATATATTAGTAGGACTAATGGCCCACTAATCATGTAAAAGTATTCTTAGTCATCGTAAGTGCATGGCATGCATACACACCTGCTAAGGGTGCATGCATAAACTATACTATATATATATATAGTTTTGTGGGCTAATTAAGTTTGTGCATGGCCTTGTAAGTTTAGTCCTCAGAGATTTTAATACCCTATTTTATTCTTGGGTTTCAAATAATGATAGAAAAAATACATTATTTTAGAGTGAACGTGACATTTTAAAAAATAAATTTATTAGTTAATTTGTAGAGGTTACAGATAATTATCATTTTGTATACGAAAAGGTCACATTTATCCTTAAAAAAGTTGTCTTTTCCGTTGTTATTGTAACATAGGGATGAGATGGGGTGTTAAAAATCTACCAAGCCCAAAGTTTTGATATTGATCATTTTCCCTTTCGACAACTACTATAGTTTCTATGTTGATCATGTTAATTGGTCTTCGACTTTAATTATTTCAATGTTGCATGTGTGAATGAATTTGTGAAGAAGGTACAAGGAGGAGACATTACAGAGGAGTAAGACAAAGACCTTGGGGCAAATGGGCAGCCGAAATTAGAGACCCTAAAAAGGCAGCACGAGTATGGCTAGGTACATTTGAGACTGCTGAAGATGCAGCCATGGCTTATGATAAAGCTGCCCTCAAATTCAAAGGCACCAAAGCTAAGCTTAATTTCCCTGAAAGAGTTCAGGGTACTACTGAGTTTGTGTATTTAGATTCATCATCATCAAGCTCTGCCTTTCATCATCATCATGAGTCGGTGATGCCTGCTCCTCCTCCTAGGCCTACATCAATGCACCATGGTGCATACCCGGACTTGCTTCAATATGCTCAAATTCTATCTTCTGATGATGCTACTTTTAATTACTATACGTCCAATCTCTTTAATCCACAATCATCATCTTGTTCTTCTTCTACTCCTTCGACGTTTTCATCATCTACCACCTCATTGGAACAACAACAGGAGATGACGAGATTTTCGTCAAATTATGAAAGCTTGTCTGGTTCTGATTTTCAAGATCATAGTAACAACCCAAATGGGTAGCTAATTATTGTTTTGTGTACTTCATAATTTTGTTTTTCAAAAATTGGAGCATGTTGTAGCGATTGCATCTTTTTCAAGTATTATTCCATTTTGTTATAAGTGTATGTTTCATTAAAATCGACAACCACATAAAAGAATAGCTTCAACACGTTTTGGAAGCTTTGGTCAGCTACTTAATTGGGTAATTTTATGAATGATGAATCTAGATTATCTTATGGTAATTTCTTCACTTATGATCTTTTTTTGATGAAATTTTAATCATTATCTTTAAATTTAGGTTGGGGTGGGGCTGGTAAAGTAGTTTTTTTTTAATGTTTTTTAAGATAGTTCAAGGAATCAATTACATAATCTAATGAGGATAAATGATTGAATAGCTTAATTGTGCACACACACACACATATATACCTTTACTAATTCTTGCTGAAGGTGATATATATATTCAAAAACAAAAATAAATGAGTATTTATGGATTTACTTTGCCTTCAACTGAAACTTAACTCCTTTAATTTCCTAGTGTTCTTCTCCAAGAGTCGCTCTTCACTCCTTTTAGCTAGTGCCATATCAGCACTCGAAGTCTGGCACAAGATTAATCTGGTCTCTTCATTTTGATCATTTGTTGATTATATCAAGAGTTCTACCTTTGTCATTTTGTTCTCTCAGTGTTCACAGGGCACTTGGTGTTTTACTCATTGTTATTCAGAGTCCTATTGGTCTTTTTCTTTTACTTATCCGTCACACTCACTCCAAACTTCTTTGTTATCACACGTAAGGGCGTGTAGGTGGTTATTTTTATGGCACCTCCACTTAAAACTTCAAGTGAAATGAGATTTATTTATTAGATGGTGAGATTGAATAATAGATAGTTTTTCATGTTACGAATGTCATCCAGGACGTAAATAATAGGATATTAATTAATTGAAAACTCTAATATTATTCTAGTTAATTTGAATTTGAGATATTATCATTTTATTACGAAAGTTATTCTCATATATCATGTCAGTACCATGGTTTGTCGAAAAGTGTATTTCATTACCAAACGTTTGCGCCGTTATTAATTCACTACAATTCCATTAAGAAAACGTTAATGTTCAACAGAAATTGAGTTAAAAGTCGATTTTATCCCAGGAGCATTAAAGGCAATTTGACCCTTTGTAATTCAAGTATTAATCACAACTAAAAACAATAACAATTTAATTAAGGAAAAAATTAATGAACAATAAACCAATAAAAAAAGAAGAAGTCAACAACTCACAGTGGAGAGAGCAAAGGGTAGTAGAGACGACTGTGAATCAGCAGCAGGGGAGAGAGACAGATCAAAAATGGAGGTTTCACAGTGAGAGAGAGGGGCCGATTTTAGGGTTTAATTTCTTAATTCTTTAATCTGTAATTATTGCCTCAAAACGTAGCGTTTAGGTTTCAATCCAAAATGTCTTTAATGTCTTTATAGCCAGAAATGTCTTTAATGCCCTTATGACACCAGCAAGATATCAGTAAAATTTTACCGCTCTTAACGAAATGATAGTGAATTGATAACGGCGCAAACGTCTGATAATAAAATGTACTTTTTGACAAACTATGGTATTGACATAATATATCAAAATAACTTTAGTAGTAAAATAATAATATCCCTTTGAATTTTCATAACCTTTCACTTTATTTATGTGTATATATATATCATCTTTAATTGATAGGTCTCTATTTTATTTATTTATTTATATACTTGGGGTCGTATGATCCATGCGGATTGATAATCTTTATAACCCATACGCATGCTTGGCTGCAGTATTAAGGGGCTCTTTCAACCGGACACTGCTTTGCAGAAAAAGGTTGGTGTTGGGTTCAATTAATCATGAAGAAAGGGAAAGAGCCAAATTTTAAAAAAGAAGATCGTATTGAGTGAGATTTCAGAACTGAGAAGCTTCTCCACTCTTTAATAATATTAGTAGTAGTCAAACGTCAGCCGCGTGAACTCTGACGTGGTGCACACAGTGCCCCGTCAAGAAGACATGCGCCATGGCCCCAGTAGCCGTCACTCCTCATCCCACATATGCTAAATTTTTTATAAACGACAAAACTCTTTTGCGCATCGTACCTCGTAATTTTTGTGAGCGAATTGAATCTCAGACCACTTATTTACGCGAGAGATTTTGCTAATTAAATTAGGCACTCAATTATAAGTTCATTAGCCACTTGGGCTTGTAGCCCAGTGGTGGACCATTACCCTCAAAGTTAAGTATGACTATGAGAGTAATGGTTCGGGTCCCCACGGACTCAACCTCCCTCAATTAAACATAATTGTGTGGAGATTTCTTATAGCGTCTTTCTCCCTTACGAAATGCGAGTGGAGTAGAGACATCCCTCCTCCGTGAGGGGTATTTGGATGGGCATGTACTTCATAGAATAAAAATATAATAATATAAGTCTCATGTATATATATCTGATTGTAAATATCAGTGTAATGACATGCTGTCATAGCAGTTATATATATCTCTGTGTAATACAATAACCTGATGCTTAATCAGTTTAAAAAAAAAAAAACTATAAGTTCTTTAGTTGTACCATTCATTAGTTAGTTAGGAAAATAAGGATCGCCTTCTTTTTTATAAGAGAAATTAGCGAAATCCCTCTCATATTTTTAAATAGGTCTAAACCTATCCTTAATCTTGATGTTAGTCATTAAATTTAAATTTCTTGAATATATTTTTAAGCAAAGTGACTTATATACCCTTAATGATTAAATTAATTTAATAACAAATTGCAAAGTATGGAGAAAAGTTACATATGGGAAAAATATCACAAGTACCTCTAATAATTTGATAGGTGCTTAATTTCACATCAATTTTATCAATTTCTTTGTGGTTATTTGATATTTTTAATGAACTTCTTTAATCTTGATTAGTGTTTTATATTTTATTGGTGTTTTGAGCCAAAGAAACAAAGAGTAGAAAAAATAATCAAATTGCAACTTGATGAATTTTGATTGCTTCTTAGATGAATCTTTGGGCTATATTTAACAAGTACTAAGGCTAAGGATCATATTTTGTCATAAAGATTGATTCTTGAAGGACTGACTGGATTTTTACACTAAGCCTATAATAAAAGAGAATTTTAGAGCTATTCTGACACATAAACCTATTTCTTATAAGGAAAAGGAGGCCAAAAATAAGTTTCACTAGTCCTATAAGAATTAGGACAGCAACTCTATATAAAGGCAACAAGTTAGACTCTCTAGATAAAAAAAAAATGAAAAATCAATTCCAAAATAGAGAAGATCGCTAGGAAGAGAGAAGTAGGCAAATTGGAGAGAAAACTTAGCTAACATGGCTATAATGGGAAATTTGTAACCTACCCTCAAATAAATTGACATTTTGCATCGCGTCCCCAACAAATTTGACTTGTTGCACTGCGCACCCAAAAAAATTGACATTTTTGCACCACGCCCCCAATTCCGTTATTTTCTCAGTTAAGTTTAACGGTGGAGGGGTAAAATTGGAAGTTTATTCCTTAAATTAATTTTAATGGGAATTCTCTTTATTGTAATTAAAATAAAAATCTTTAAAAAATTAAAGGAAAGATAATAGTGGTGACAATGTACATGTAACAAGAAATTTTTTTATTACAATTAAAATAAAAATCTTTAAAAAATTAAAGGAAAATAATAGTGGTGATAAATGTACATGTAACAAGAATTTTTTTTATTAAAATTGAAATAAAAATCTTTAAAAAATTAAAGAAAAAATAATAGTAGTGACAATGTACGTGTAATAAGAAATTTTTTTTATTGCAATTGAAATAAAGATCTTTAAAAAAATTAAAGGAAAATAATAGTGGTGACAAATGTACATGTAACAAGAATTTTTTTTATTAAAATTGAAAAAAAATCTTAAAAAAATTAAAGAAAAAATAATAGTGGTGACAATGAACATGTAAGAAGAATTGTTTTTTTTTTATTGCAATTGAAAAAAAAAACCTTAAAAAATTAAATGAGCTAAAAATTTGTTTTTTTACATAGAGGGGCATTTTTGTCATTCAATCAAAAGTTAAACGGAGCCGTTAAACTTAACTGAGAAAATAACGGAATTGGGGGCGTGGTGCAAAAATGTCAATTTTTTTAGGTGCGCAGTACAACAAGTCAAATTTGTTGGGGATGCGGTGCAAAATGTCAATTTATTTGGGGGTAGGTTACAAATTTCCCGGCTATAATTCCATTAATAAGCCTTTCTTGCTCTTGTTTTTTTATTATTTTTTTATTTTTATGGATGTGACATTGAATAATTCAGACATGTGTGAGTAATCTTTTTTTTTTTTGGGTTTGATTAGAGTTGATTTCAAAATTCTTGACATGAATTTTTATTAATAGTGCTTCAAAATTAGAATTTCTTCATCTTTCTTCAGAAAATTTTGTACTTCACTAATTTTAATATTCAAGAATTGTTATCGTGTTTGTTTAGGTAGTCAACTAAATAAACTTGGTGATTTAATTGCTAATTTAGGATATTTGATCTCTAGTTATTAAAAAACTAAACCTAAAAGAATCATAAATCATAATTATTAAAAAAACCATATATTATAACTAAAAGAAATATAACACAAAATCTTTAGAATCCGAAAAAGGCTTAAATGAAGGGAGAATTCTCATTCATTCACTCCGTAATTTGTTTGGTTTGATGATATTTAGCTACGCTTCGAATATTGGAATAAGATTTAAAAAGTCACGACTTGTTTAGATTTTATGGGACCAAAAAGTGAATGACGTGGGGTATTGAACCCTTTCGGTTTCCTCATTTGTCAAATTTTGCGGCTAAAGGCTGGCCTTTGTTTTAATAATTCGCTGCCAAGTACAATCATGATCTATCTCGCAAATCTTTTCTTTAATTATTTTTCTCTGAAAGAAAGAAGAATATAATCATAGCTTTTGTTTTAAGCCGCTTGCACCCACACATGCTACGTCCTTTTTATGATTGAGGTTTGAGAGCTCCACCACACACATACGGCTCTTTCTGCACCGTCTAGAGCTGGTTTTTTTTTAAAAAAAAAAGTATAGAGTTGGGTTATTATTGCATTTGCATGCTCTAATAATTTATATATAATAAGAGAGAGGACAATCACAACAAAACAAAATATAAAGGTATTCCAATGTCGCATATTCTGTAATTTATAAGCAGATTTTTTGGTATAAAAATGAATAACGAAATAACCAGATCAGGTGAATCAATAGGGTAATTTTATCTAACTATAAGTTACATTAAATATAAGGATAATTATCCACCGACTATTTTTTTTTAAATACACAATTTTTAATTTTTTTTGTTGAATTCCACTCGAAGTTATATTATTTTATACATGTCCACTTCCATTTTCAAACTGTTAAGAGAACTAACCGAATATTGTATAAATGATTTTTTTACCCTCACATGTAAAAGGGTAATTATCCACCAACCACATATTTTTTTCGCATTTTTTTGAAAAATGCACAATTTTTAATTTTTTTTTCTGAACTCCACTTGAAGTTATATTGTTTTACACATGTCCACTTCTATTTTCAAACAATATCGTTGTGAAATGATAATTTTACTCTTATGATGTCAGTAAAGTTCTAACAGTGTTATAACGGAAATGGACCAGTGAAAAAAATATTAACTTCAAGTGGAGTGCTGCAAAAAAAAAAAAAAAAAGACTTGTGTACCTTTAAAAAATGTAGAAAAAACAGGTGGTTGGTGGATAATTACTCTAAATATAATTTAAAAAGACCTGAATATAAACTATATGTATATGACACAACAATATTCCTTTTTGTCTTCTTTTAAAGTTTTGCTACTCTTTAAATATAGCCATTGAAGATGGTATAAGCAAATTGTATTATAGTATAGATTGTTCAACGTTTCATTTTCGTACTCATTTGATTTGTTTTTCTTAGGAAAAAGAATGCATGCGCTTATGCCCCTTGTGTTATAATATTAGATAAATATTGTATTAATTGCACAATTGATAAATGAAATTGTCAACTGTGAAACTATTTTAGATCAAAGCTTTGAATTCTAATGGCATGATTGTAAAAAACAAATAGTCTCAAATTTTGCGAAGGCGTGCTCAAGCCTCTTTATGTTTTCCCTCCGTTTTCAGAGGCATGGTTGTGCCCTTTCTTAGATTATCATTTAATTATGTGATAAAAAGCATGCTTTAAGTCATATTATGTAGTAGTCACTAGGCTTGTAATCTAGTGGTAAACCACACGTTTCAACATATATTGAAGGGTTGATGTAAGCTCTCAAGGGCCTTTTTTTAAAAAAATAATTTTAATATATGTAGATATCTTCCATATATTCATAGAAGTAGATTTTCAAACTAATATTTCGTAGATCTCTCGATTATATCACAGAGTGTATCTAAACTCCTACTAAATTAGAAAAGCTATAATATATAGTATTGTTAGTTTAGGATAAAACTAGGGGTAGGCATCGGATCGGATTCAGATTTGAAGGCAAATCCGATTGGATGAAATTTGTGCAATCTGATAGGATTTGGTTCAGATCGGATCAAATTCAGATAAATCTGAATCATCCGATCAGATCTGCACTGTAAACACAAAAAAAACTGAAAATTAAAAAGTAAGTTAAACAACTAAGGAGTAATGACTAACCTAATTCACCAGTTCACTCACTCTCACTCATAGCCAACTCAGACAAACGACTGACGACATAGCGAGCAGCCGAGCAAAAGCAAAACGCCAAAGCCATCTTGAACCCATTAACCCACTGGCAACCCGCGAGTCCAACGACCACGCCACTGTCAGCACAACCTCGTTCGTTTTGAAACTCAGTTGCCGCCGGCCCGCCGACACCAATCGACTGGAAGCTAGCTGATTTCGAGTGAAACCTAGGCGAACGGACCCAGTTAATCGACCCAAACCCAGCTGCCTCTTCAACCATTGATCACGTCCAGTTGGCCAGTTGCCACACCAAACGTCGATAGTCCACTATTCCCGAGTAGCTAGCAACTTTATTTATGGTAAGCAATTAAACCCGACCCATGACAATTCCTTGCAGCTGTAGTTTGTGTTTGAAACTTAGAATTTCATACTTCTTTTAGTCGCGGCTAGCCGCTTGGAAACTGCCCCCAAACCCGAGAGTAAGTGGCTAGTCGCTTGGTCACAGGTTTAATGGTTTTTCTTCCCCTTTCTCTTGCTTTCTTCAACCTCTCTCCATTCTTTCTCAAGGCCTAACACGTCTGTGTCTATGCGATTTGTTTGAAACTTGGAAATTAAAAAATTTACTGTTCTTGAATTGTTCTGTTTTTTTTCTTTTATTTTTTTCTAATGTATGATTATCCATTTGTAACATTAGTTGAGAAAGACATGAATATGTATTGATGTATAACTATAAATTGCACTGGGAAAGACAGCAAAAGATGAATTTATTATTCATGTATTGAAACTTTGAAATATACGATTTGTTCATATTTTCATTCTCTCCACAGTTAAATTTTTTCATTATTTCATTTTCATTGTCAAATAATTCATTATTTAAGGAGTTTAGCTGAATTTTATTAATTATTAATAAACTAAGAAACAATATCGTTTCATCAAAATTAAAAATTTAAATTTATTAATTATTAAATAATCATCATTATTTAATGTATGATTATTCATTTGTAACATTAGTTCATTAATTATTAATAAACTAAGGAACAATATAAATTCTTTAAAACTAAAAATTCAACTCATACCGTACGTTGTGGTAGTATAATTATTTTTTGATAAGTTAATGTCATTAATTGCTTTATTTCCAAATAATAATTTGATGAATGAATTTGTATAGCTAGTAAGCCAAGCTGAAGAGATTATATATAGTCAAAAGTCATATTTATTTTTTAGTTGAAAATTCATAAACGAAAGTTACAAAACAATGATGATTGATATGGTTTTTGTATTTTCAGATGACTAGACATTCAAAATCAAATTCCAATAATGATAATGAAGTTGAAAGTGTACAAGTACCCACAGAAAAGACAAATACAAAGCGGAAGAAGTCAACTCAGAGACGACCAATGAAGAAAAGATTTGAGACATGGAATCATTTCATTTTACTTGAGGACAATCAATATAAAGTAAAGTGCAACCATTGTGTCAAGATATATCAGTGCCATCCTAGGTTTGATGGGATTAGTAATATCAGAACTCATTTAAAGGTACGTGAAGCATACTTGAAAGTGAAGTGAGAGCAATATGAAAGACAATGAATGTTGGCAGTTGAGAGTGGTGAAGGAAATGCAAGTAATATGGTTTTGGCCAAAGGATGGGGTCAAGAAGCTTGTAGAAGGGCAGTTAGTAAAATGATTATCTTGGGCGAGTTGCCGCTTAATTTTGTTGACAACAAAGGGTTTAGACATTTTTGCAATATAGTTGTTCCTCAATTTATTATGTCATCTCATAGAACTATTCGTAGAGATGTTATGGATATGTTCTTGGAAGAAAAGTGAATTTTGAAGAGTTTGATATGTACGAATAAACAGAGAGTGTCTCTTACAACTAACATATGGACTTCAGTTCAAAACATGAGTTACATGGTAATCACAGCTCAATTTATTGATAGTGATTGATGTTTACATAGGAAGATTAGCAGTTTTAGTGTGATTGAAGACCATAAAGGGAAGTCGATTGGCAAAAAGATTGAGGCTTGTTTGCTTGAATGGGGAATAAAGGGGGGTGTGCAATAACTATTGATAATGCGTGGTAATGATGTTGCTATTGATTATGTGAAGAACCAAATGCTTACGTGGAAGAATGATGATGCATCTTGTGTTGCGGGGTGATTACATGCATGTGTGTTGTTGTGCACATAACTTAAATTTGATTGTCACTAGGGGGTTGAAAGAGTTGCATGCCTCAGTTGCCGGTATTCAGAATGCTGTGAAGTATGTGAGATCATCCACTTCGAGGTTAACAGTGTATAGATCATGTGAAAGGCCCTAATGGAACTGTGGTTTTGGATTGTATCACTAGGTGGAATTCCACCTATTTGATGTTGATGACTGCTTTAAAATTTCGGGAGGCATTTGAGAGGATGGCAGAAATGGATAAACCGTATGAAGCATACTTTAAAGAGGAAGAAAACAGGAAAAAAAAAGGGGTAGGGCCACCTGAGCTTGAAGATTGGGAACATCCTGAAAGAATTGTGAGATTTTTAAAGATCTTTTAGGATACTACATTGACTTTTTTAGCCTATTTGAGAGTCACTTCTAATCTTTGTTACAATACAATTGGTTTAATCGAGAATTCATTGAGTGCATTCATTGAGTGCCACCTGAGCTTGAAGATTGGGAATATGCCGAAAGAATTGTGAGGTTTTTAAAGATCTTTTATGATGCTACATTGATTTTTTCAGTCACTTTGAGTGTCACTTCTAATCTTTGTTACGATACAATTGGCTTAATCGAGAATTCATTGAGTGCATTAGAAAAAAGCAAAAATGTTTATATGTGTTTGATGGCTTCTAGTACAAGAGAAAAATATGACAAATATTAGGAGTGCACGAAAACAATCAATATAAAGTAAAGTGCAACCATTGTGTCAAGATATATCAGTGCCATCCCATGTTTGATGGGATTAGCAATATGAGAACTCATTTAAAAGTATGTGAAGCATACTTGAAAGTGAAGCGAGAGCAAGATGAAAGACAACGAATGTTGGCAGCTGAGAGTGGTGAATGAAATGCAAGTAATATGGTTTTGGCCAAAGGATGGAGTCAAGAAGCTTGTAGAAGGGCAGTCAGTAAAATGATTATCTTGGGCGAGTTGCCGCTTAATTTTGTTGACAACAAAGGGTTTAGACATTTTTGCAATATAGTTGTTCCTCAATTTATTATGTCATCTCAGAGAATTATTCGTAGAGATGTTATAGATATGTTCTTGGAAGAAAAGTGAATTTTGAAGAGTTTGATATGTACGAATAAACAGAGAGTGTCTCTTACAACTGACATATGGACTTCAGTTCAAAACATGAGTTACATGGTAATCATAGCTCAATTTATTGATAGTGATTGATGTTTACATAGGAAGATTAACAGTTTTAGTGTGATTGAAGACCATAAAGGGAAGTCGATTGGCAAAAAGATTGAGGCTTGTTTGCTTGAATGGGGAATAAAGAGGGTGTGTGCTATAACTGTTGATAATGCATTGCAATGATGTTGCTATTGATTATGTGAAGAACAAAATGCTTATGTGGAAGAATGATGATGCATTTGTGTTGCAGGGTGATTACATGCATGTGTGTTGCAGGGTGATTACATGCATGTGTGTTGTTGTGCACATATCTTAAATTTGATTGTCACTAGGGGGTTGAAAGAGTTACATGCCTCAGTTGCCGGTATTCAGAATGCTGTGAAGTATGTGAGATCATCCACTTCGAGGTTAACAGTGTGTAGATCATGTGAAAGGCCCTAATGGAACTGTGGTTTTCGATTGTATCACTAGGTGGAATTCCACCTATTTGATATTGATGACTGCTTTGAAATTTCGGGAGGCATTTGAGAGGATGGCAGAAATGGATAAATCGTATGAAGCATACTTTAAAGAGGAAGAAAACAGGAAAAAAAAGGGGTAGGGCCACCTGAGCTTGAAGATTGGGAACATGCCGAAAGAATTGTGAGGTTTTTAAAGATCTTTTAGGATACTACATTCACTTTTTTAGCCTATTTGAGTGTCACTTCTAATCTTTGTTACAATACAATTGATTTAATCGAGAATTCATTGAGTGCCACCTGAGCTTGAAGATTGGGAACATGCCGAAAGAATTGTGAGGTTTTTAAAGATCTTTTATGATGCTACATTGACTTTTTCAGTCTCTTTGAGTGTCACTTCTAATCTTTGTTACGATACAATTGGCTTAATCGAGAATTCATTGAGTGCATTAGAAAAAAACAAAAATGTTTATATGTGTTTGATGGCTTCTAGTATGAGAGAAAAATATGACAAATATTGGGAGTGCACGGAGAAAATCAACAAATCTTGATTATTGCCTCAATACTTGATCCACGCTGCAAAATTGATTTTACTAAACATATTTTTAGTATGATTTTTTTCGATGATAGTGCGAAGATTAAAGAAATGGTCGCGGTGATGAAATGCTTGTTGAATTCACTTTTTGATTCATATAGTAGTTGGAACTCCTTACCACCATTGCCTAGTGAGAGTTTTCCTAGTGGCAGTGCCAGTGGTGGTGGTGGTGATTCTAGTTCTTCTCCGTACCTTGTAGATGACACGGATCGGCGACAAGGGTACATAATAGAATATGGTGATGATACTTTATGAATTGCTCGCCCTTTTCTTAGATACGCTAAAAAAGTTTTAATTCAAAACGAGGGCAAGCTTGTGACGACTGAGGTGGAAAGATACTTACTTGATCCGATTGAAGATCCTAGTATGATAAACTAAATGTTTTATTATGGTGGAAGGTGAACGGGTCGAAATATCCGATATTACAGAAAATGACAAGGGATGTCCTTGCAATTTCGATATCCACTGTGGCTTCGGAGTCCGCCTTTAGTATTAGAGGTCATATCATTGACGAATATAGGAGTTCTTTAACTCCCACTATGATTGAAGCATTGATTTGCACTGAAAATTGGTTGCAGTCTAAACGTTTTGTCACTCCCATCTACAACCTTAATCAAGAGTTGAAAGATCATATATACCAAATTGAGTTACAAGAATGTAACTTTTTTATATTACATTTTATATATAATACCTTTTAAATTTATTATAACACATTGTTTTTATATTACTCATGCACTAATTATAAGTTATTATGTTTTTTTTTTCATTTTAAAGAGTATGTACAATCACAAGCTTCAACAATTACAATGGTGGGTGCTAGTACTTGTCATGATATTTGAATAGATAACTCTTAAATTTAATAGATCTTTTGGTTTCAAGGTATTATATTTGTAATTATTTTACTTTTGGTTTTAAGTCAATTGTAACATGATAATTGTTTGTGATCTTATGTTAGGAAAGTTGAAGTTGGTAGTTGGAAAGCAAAAGTTAAGGACTCATCAAAGTGTGTTGTGACTTTAATTTGGTGTTATGGTACTTTTGGTTTGAAGAACTTATAGTCTATGTAAATGTTTTTGGGTGATAATTTTTATTTTGGTTTATTTTATTGTTGGATGATATAATGATAATATTTATTTTGTGATTTTGTGCTGTTTATTTATTTGGAGACTTGGAGTAATGTTTAATTATTTATTGGGAAATTATCATTTGTATACCCTTAGTTTACTCCATTATCAAAAATACTACAACACTTTGAGGGTGTATCAATCGTCCACCCTAAGTTGACAAAATGTATCAGCTGACCACCAAACCGTTAGTTGCCGTTTAAGTATGATGACATCAGAAGGGTAATTTGGTCTTTTCATATGATACAAGTGATAATTTAAGGGTATACAAGTGATAAAAAGAGAATTTAAGGGTATACAAGTGATAATTTTCAAGGGTAAAATCGTCAATTCACTGTACTTCCGTTAA
>NW_006261964.1:13238410-13244823 GCF_000493195.1 Citrus x clementina
CGGCTGATACATTTTGTCAACTAAGGGTAGACGATTGATACACCCTCAAAGTGTTGTAGTATTTTTGATAACAGAGCAAATATAGGGTATACGAATGATAATTTCCCTTGTTTATTTTGTGTTGTTTGTTTGGAGACTTTGAGTAATGTTTTTTTTGTTTTGTTTACTTGTTGGATGATATAATGATAATATTTATTTTGTGATTTTGTGCTGTTTATTTATTTGGAGACTTGGAGTAATGTTTAATTGTTTATTTTGTGTTGTTTGTTTGGAGACTTTGAGTAATGTTTTTTTTGTTTTGTTTACTTGGAGACTTGGAGTTGGAGCAAAGTTTATTTTGTGTTATTCATTTGGACTTTGGAGAGTTGGAGCAATGTTTATTTTGTGTTGTTTATTTAGAGATTTGGAGCAATGTTTATTTTCTGTTGCTTATTTGGAGGCTTGGACTTGGAGTAATGTTTATGCATCTAGCTTGTAAGAGCATTACTAATTAAATGAAAGGGAAATTATCATTCGTATACCTTAAATTTGTTCTTTTATAAAAAAATACTACAACACTTTAAGGATGTATCAATCGTCCATCCTAAATTGACAAAAGTTATCTGTCAACCACTAAATCGTTAACTGTTGTTTGAAAGTTAATGGAATTGTAGCGAATTGACGATTTTACCCTTGAAAATTATCACTGGTACACCCTTAAAATCTCTTATTATCACTTATATACTTTTAAATTATCATTTGTATCATATGAAAAGATCAGATTACCATGATATTTAAACGACAACTAATAGTTTGGTGGACGATAAATATATTTTGTCAACTTAGGATAGACGACTGATATACTATGAAAGTGTTGTAGTAAATTTAATAACGAAGTAAATTAAGAGTATATGATTGATAATTTCCCTTAAAAAATAGGGCTGTTTGTACAAAATGAATGCATATGAGAATATAAATGGGCTGTTGGTTATAGATTATTAGATTTGATTAATTAAATATTTTCATTTTAATGGTTCATATATATATATATATATATTTTGTGAATGGAAACTTTGTATCGGCTTGTTTTCTTGGTATATGTCAATGCCATATTGTCAAGGAAACAATACATTGTCATGGAAACAATACATTGTCATTTGTCAACTTGTTATTATTTTCTTTTTTTTTAATGGTTAGTAAGTTTTCATTAATTATAGATTTCATAAATTTTTTGTGAGAATTGTTAAAAAGGTCCAAATCTAATTTCAATCCGAATTATTCCGAATCCGAAATATAATCCAAAATCCAAACTCACCCGATCCGATCCGAATCCAAGTAATTCAAAATTTTTCATCCGATTTGAATAATTCGGATCAGATTTAAAGTCGGATTGAATTCGGATGAATTTTTTTTCAATCCGAATTATCCGAAATCCGATCGGATTCATCCGAATACGAAATTACCCACTCCTAGATAAAACCATTCTTGTGATTTTATCTCTATTTTATATTTTTTGAATCACACTTAGATTGGGTCAACGGAACAATGAATGTCACTTTAAAGATAAGAAGTTATTCAACTAAATAATGGACAAATCTACCCAATTTACCATTACTAGGGTGGAAGCATTCTCTTTAAAATTGGATAAGGGATAGGTGAGAACCACTCCATAAATAACTTAATTTAATTGTTAAATACAGTTCAAAATTTTGGTATGTTTACCTATCATTGCTTATCAGAAAGATCAGTTCCTAAAATGATGTTTACGAAGAAAGACTTTGGGCTAAAATCTCAACCGAGATTTAAAAAAAATGTATGGACCCAATCCTCGCCAGGCCCAGACCAGGCTTACACCCTGTCAGTAAATCTATCATTTTAATTTTTAAAAAATGCACCCACCTTGCCCCACTTTTTTTTTTAAATGTTAATTATAAAATTGTCAGTTAGATAAAATTACTAACATATCCAGTGATTCATTCTAAGAACATTACCCATACAAGTTAGCTTATCAATTTTTATTTTTCAATCTTTAAAAACTGTAAGGAATCTAATTATATTTTCAAGATTATATGTCAACTTGAAAAGGCCACTTAAGACATTGATTTTTATTTTTATTTTAATCTTTTATTCAGCAGTAAATTGAATAGCTTTTCTTTAGCCTAGCTCCCAAGGCCCATTAATAAAAAATAAAAAAGGTGGTGTTATTGGAACGCCTCTAATTTCCTGAAATAACTCTTTTTATTGTCACGCTCTAAAATAAATTGGTGATTCTAAAGTAATTTTGAACCCTTTTTTATTTTTAAATTAATCTCATTCTTCTTCTTCTCTAAATAGCACTCTCTCTCTACTATCTTAATTTTAATTTTTTCTTTTACTGTGATCTTTTATCTCGCTCATATATTGGTTAATCTTTCTTTCTTCTTTATACGTGATGAGATTGCGCATAAGCCTAGTTTGGACGGTAATAAATCAAATATACCTAGGTCAAGGTTGAGCAAATTGCTGGTAGATTGATATGATATCAAAAGGGGTTGAACAATTTAAATAATAAGAATTTCTCAGTACACAATCATTTCAATTAGGATCTACATTAACAGCTCTTAAGTACCAGCATTGATAAAAACAGGGGGGCACCCTATCAATCCTCCCTTTTCGAGCATGGCCATCAACAAGAAATCTTGATTATTAGGGACGTTGTTACCGGCTAAAACGATTATAATTGTGATTGTTTTCTTTACAACTGGAAAAGGGAATGATTGTGAATGAAAATCAGTAGTTGAAATAAAAGGTAAAGAGATGAGGGTAATTTTGAAATTAACGAGGGGTTTCGAAAATGGTTTATATTTACGGGGTGTACTTAAAAATGGAGTTATATAAACTCAGAGGGGTGCCAATAGCTGTACTAAAAAATATATACTAGGCCGAAAATATTAAGCCCAAAAATTAAGGAAAGAAAGATCTGGATTTCATTAGTCGAAACTCGCGCTTAGAGTAAGACTTTGTACTCGCTTTCTCAGACAGAGAGATAAATATCTGAAATGGAATCGAAAATATTTATTAGATAAATATCTGAATTACTATTCTGTCACAGCTCTCCTCAACGAACAACTAAGTACAAGGAAAACGTAATAGTAGTTCTAGAAATGGCATCGCGCGTGTTAGCCACGACCCTCGTGCCTCCGACCAAACTCAGCATAAACAAACCCTCTTGCTCTGGCTTTGGCTCTGGCTCTGGTTCAGCGTTATCTTTGTCGTTTAAGGTTTCAGCTAAAAGTAATGGAAATTCAGTTAGTCCAAGGAGGAACATAAAGTGCAAAGCTCTGGGTGAAAGCTCTCAGCAGCCTTCTTTTGATCAAACGGTTTATAATGGTGCTTATGGTCCCTGGACCGTTGATCCCTCTGATGTCCGTGAGGTAAATTTTCTTTTTCGAATAAGCTCAATTGGGTTTCATTTCATTTCTCATGCATGTGATTAGTAACGAACAAAAGAAGACTGGATGAAAGCTCTGATGAAAACTCAATTGAGAAGATGATTTGAAGTTAGTTAATTTACGAGAAATAAATATAATTTTTAAATAATATTTTTAAGTATGAAACTGTCTAAGCTACAGCTCCTCAACAGTAGTACCAAACGGATCCTTAAGGTCACTGGCTGAGCCTGACTATTGTATGATTTTGCTATTTTATGCTAACATAATTTTGTTGTTCAATGTTACTGCCTTCACAGTTTATTGTTACTTGTCTGAATCATTAATACGATTAGTATGCCGCTCAGAACTACCCCCATTACATTCCATAAGTTACATGTTAATGATCAATATCATTACATTGACTTAGTATTCTAGAATTGGAGAATAATCCACGATAAATGAATTAAGTGATAGTTTGATTTTGTTACGACAGGTGATTTTGTACCGATCAGGGTTAGTAACTGCTGCTGCATCATTTATAGCTGCAGCATCGGTTGCTTTTGTACCCACTGACTCATTGTTTGGTGAAATAATCAAGCAAAACATTGACTTGTTTTACACACTTGGGGCTGCTGGGTTGGGGCTATCATTAATTCTAATTCACATCTATGTTACTGAGATTAAGCGAACTCTTCAAGCATTGTGGGTTCTTGGTGTTATGGGATCATTGACCACATACACAGCCCTTGCTCGACCAGCTGGTGAGAATTTGGTACAGTATGTTATTGATCACCCAACAGCTGTCTGGTTTGTTGGTTCTCTCTTTGCTGCACTAACAGGACTTGTCTTCAAAGAAGGTAAACTTTACGATTGCTTAATTCATCCTTTAATAGTTTAATTCTGTTATATAATCTTAATTGATTAATAAGCTAACATACGATTGTTTGATGAGAACTTGATAAATTCAAGTTAAATTTTCTGTCTTTGAATCATGCATTGAACCTCCCCAGACTAGTCTATGTCAGCTACTAATTGTTATCATCTTTTACCCTTATCCAAAGGACATAAATTTGTAAGTTATGCCCAGGAAAAACTTGAGGAACGCAAAGGGTAGAAGCTGCTAAGTTTATTCATTTAATTTCAAAGAATTGATATGAATAGGAGATAAATTGAAGGTATCTCTTATTGCACATATCTTCCATTTCTTATTGCACGTATCTTTCATTTATACAAGAAACCACAATTATATAACATCTGTTGCTAATGTGTTCATAATTCTGCTTTGGAACTAAGTAGATATTCGATAACTAGGTAATAATATGCCAGGAACTTCGAGTATCTCAAGACTAATGTTTTCACATAGACTGATTTATTGCATGATGTATTTCTTTGCCTAGTTGTTGCATTATAACTCATGGTACGAGATATATTTGTTAGAAGAATCAGTGACATTTTTTTGGTATAATTTTCTGAGTGCTTGAATCTCGCTAACAGGCCTATGCTATGGGAAGTTGGAAGCCGGTATTCTTACATTCATTATACCTTCAGTTCTTCTTGGTCACCTGGTACTCTTCTTGCAACTTGCTCTGAAGAATTAGCTTTTTGATCTGCGGAAACTGCATTGCATTACTTGTTGGAATTTGTCCAACTCTGTGATTTCCTGAACTACTTTCAATCCTGTAAATCAATGAAGAAGCTATTACTTTTAGAGTGTTACAACCTTGAGCAAGGTTTTCTATCTCTAGCTTTTAAATTCTGTATTATGTAGACCATGATGAGCTTTTCTTGGAATATGCAGTCAGGCTTAATGGATGATGGAGTAAAACTTTCTCTTCTGGGTTCTTGGATGGTATTGTTTGTGATATTTGCCGGGAGGAAGTTTACTCAACCCATTAAGGTACATTATAAACAAATCAATTATTCACACTTGTACACATTCTAGTAATGTTATCGCTGATATGCTGATATTTTTTTTCATAAAATTTTCTAGGATGACATTGGCGACAAATCGGTTTTCATGTTTAACGCTCTCTCGGAAGACGAAAAGAAGGCGTTGATTGAGAAGCTTGAGCAACAAAATTAGAGTTAGAATAATTAACAGGGGATCAGAGACAAGAAGAAAATAAAATACTGTAAATATTTTTGCCGTTTCACAGATTGAGGATCCTTGCGAGCCTGCTTCTGTGAGAAAAAACAATGTTTGTTTTATTTTTTTTGGGCTCCCCCTCTCTTTCAGTCTATTGGCCAGACAAACATTGAACTGTATTACAATTACAATTTTATGTAGAGTTTTACATGAGAGAGTTCGTAGAAAGAATTTATTAGGATGTTTTGGCATTTGAAAAGAAGCAATATGAATGCTTATTCAGTGTAAGCAAGGAAGGAATGGATTCAAATGTAAACTGGACCAATGTCTATATAATTTTCGGGTGAAAATAATTGCAGATTGTATAATTATCAAATGTAAACTGGACCAATGTCTATATAATTTTCGGGTGAAAATAATTGCATATTGTATAATTATAACAAACTTTTAATGAATGGTGGGTGGGTTGTATTGGATTTGGATTCAGTGTGAGTTAATATTTTTGTTAAGAGTAATAATACAGCTACAAACTCTTGTACAAACTTATTTTGTACAAACTGATGTGGCATGATAAGATTGGTTAAATTAAATATTACTTGGCCCACATGATTTTTTTTTATTAATTTATATTTTCATTCAACCAATGAATTAATGCCACGTCAGTTTGTACAAAATAAGTTTGTACAAGAGTTTGTGGCTGTATCATTACTCTTTTGTTAATTTTTTTGAGAAATATAATTTGTAGCTGTTGGATTCTTTAAAATCAATTAAAACTTAAGTGTATTGTTACGTATGCACGTGTGATAAGATTATAAAGAGTCGAGTATAGATCAATTTAGTGCTGGATCTAAATTTTAATTATATTTTTTAAATATTTTTTCGAGTAGTCTACGTAAGCATTATTTAGCAGTAAAATGAAACAATTTGAGAAATGTTAT
>NW_006261964.1:13247939-13263570 GCF_000493195.1 Citrus x clementina
GGACTTTAGTGCAAATATTTATGTAAGTTTTAAGGTGTGTTTGGTATATTTTTTATTTAGTGTTTTTTATTTTGTTTCATAGAACATGAATGATTAGTTTTTGATAAAAATAAAAACATGTTTGGTAAGTTTTTTTTTAACTAATGTTTGAAAATAAGAACTGTGAAAATGCATTTGGTAGTTCGCTGGAAAAATAAAAATAATGAAAAATTATTTGGTATATATTTTAAAAAAAATTATATTGCAATAACTACATTATAAAAATATATGTATCTAATTTTAATGTTTCACATTAAAAAAATATATGTATCTAATTTTAATTTTTTTAAGAAATAAAAATTTAGTCAAAATTTAAGAAAAATATCATCTATTGATTTTGTAAATTTCCTTAGATTTAAAAAAAATTAATTTTGTATTTTGATTTTGTAAATTTCTTCAGTTTTTAAAGAAATTAATTTTGTATTTAAATGATTTATGAGAATTTTAAATTTTATTTATTGATTCTTGCATTTATTAATTTATATTAATCACATTAAATTCATTTTTTTATTAATAATATATTTATAGATACAAAGTAGTGTCTAAGCTATAACTTGAAATGTATGCATAACATTTTTTTTCATTACAGGTTTATAATATTATAATAAACGATTTATCTAATATGCGTGGAACCTATCAAATTTTAGTAGCAGTTATTGCATTATAGGTGAGAGACCCATAATGACAAAAAACAAAAAGATTGAAAATGCCAATTTAGTATTCCCTACATTTATGAAGAAAAGGTGAAGAATAAGAATTTTTTTATTTTTTTTTTTTATGTTTATAGTTGCAAAACACATCCACCAAACAAGTTTTACATTTTTATTTCTATGAAACAAAAAACAGTTAGCCAAAAACAATACTAAACACACGCTTAGTCTTTTATTTGTTGATTTTCAATAAACAAAAGGGTTTGGAGTGTCGAAACCCCAGTCAAAACCTCACCAATTAGAGAGCTCAGAGATACGCTCACCAAACTTCATCGACTCAGGGCACCCACCCACCTACCTACTATTCACTACCCACAACGCCGCTAGCTTGCCACCGTATCGTGCCGTCGCCGTCAGCTGAGGTCAATTTGTCATTTCATTTGCTTTTGCTTTTGCAAAATTTTCATCTTTTTTTGAAAAATTAATGATATTACAGTCGAACTTTACTTTAGATCATTCATAAACTATTTGGTTGTAGAGATAAATGCAAGAAAAAGCCAAGAAAAAAATTTATTTTAATTGAATATTTTGTTGGTAAACAAACTCAAAACATCACCAAATCACCAAATCTCATTACTTTCAATAAATTATTAAATTCATGTAGTAATGCATAATTAAACCCTGATATTTTGATTTCGGAAATGCCCTTCATGTGCACCCAATCTCTTTCTTTTTGTATAGTTACAACCAATCACTTTTTAAATCGTTTGCTAACCATTGTTAATCAATCTTTCACTCTTTGTATTTGTCGTTCCAAACTTGAACAAAAAGGAAAAAGAAAATTGCATTGGCATCTAGCGGTATGAAAATAAAATTATGGATGTTGTTATAACTTCTTGAGCACCATATATATATTTTTTTAAATTGGGTAACTCTTTTGCAGTTGAATTAATTTTAAGACATGAAAAGAATCAAACATGACAAATTAAACTTATACTTAAAGACAAGAAAACTGAAAGAAAAAAGCTGTAAATATCAAATTATATGCATGATAAAGTTGATGATATTTAGAGATATAATTACTGTAAAATTTTGTTAAGAGAGGAATTAATAGCAAAATTGTTAAAATAATAGAGAAGCGATAGCCATCTTAAGAGAAGAAGAAAATTGATCTAATTTATCTACCATTAGGTTAGCAAAGAAGTGATATTTATTTCAAAATATCAATTTTACCCTTTTATGTAATTTAAATAGGGATAAAATTGTAACTTTAGGAGAGGAGTTTCATAAGGATTTATGGGGGGTGCTACTCATAAATCGTTAAATCGTCTCCATTAAACACAAAAAATCAATTGAAGGGTTGTGGGCACAGTAAAAACAATGCATAGATAGGAATAAATAAAATCAGTACAAATTTATACAAACTCCACAAAGTGACAATATACAAAAAAAAAAAACAAATACATTAAGGCTTGGAAGTAATGCTACTGCATCTCCAAGTCCTTGAACAATGAACAAGTAAGGAAATTAATATTACTCTTATCCCCGTCAAATAACACATAACAAAACACACCCATATATATAAAATTAATGTACCTCAAAGCAGTACCATATATATAAAATTAACTGATGACCTAATTATTAACTAACTTAATAGATATAGCATTAAATATTTAGTAATCAAATTATTTTAATTAGTTAATTAATTAAAAGAAATGAGCTGATGATGATGAGGAAGATGAACTAAAATCAAACCCATCAGTTGCAACATCAGATGAAACCGATGGCATCCCCCTAAATAATTGGCCGCTACGCTGCTGCTGCATAAATTACTACTCTGCAGTCTGCAGTACTAGCAGTACTCAAAGATGATGATGAATAATCAAAACCCGTTGCTTGATCATTCCAAGCTCCAAAACCCAAATCAGAATTGCCATTTAATTTAATCCAGCAACTGCAGCAGGCTCATAATAATTATAATAATAACAAGAACTGGATGAAGCATCAGAAGGCAAAGTGGGAGCTCACAAAAATCCCAATTTGTATACGTTTGATGATTATCAGCTTGCTCAGCAGCATCCATAATACACGTAATTGGCTTGTAAATAGTAGACTCACTTATTGTTTCTGCTGAAAACTGATCAGAAAAGTTGAAGAGCTAGTTAGTATTATTTTGTTAGTGTTGTTGATATCATCTCTAACAGCAGCAATAACAGCAAAGAGTGATGAAATGACATCGTCTTGTTGTGGTGGTTGGTAGTGGTCAGGTGAGATAAGGGAGGTGATGGAGAAGCCAGCGGGCATGTCGAAGTTGACAAAGCTGGTGCAAGCTTTGGAGCCGTGCATGGAGCCGGAGGTACGGTCAAAAGCCAAAGCAGCATCCTCGGCAGTGTCAAAGGTACGAAGCTAGTGCCCCTCCTTGGTCGCTGGTTCTCTTATTTCAGCTGCATATCTACTCCATGGCCTTCTTCTTACTCCTAAGAATCCTATTTCATCTTGTTACATCTGCTTTTGTTGTTGTTGTTGCTGCTTCTACTACTTTCTTTTGGTTTTGCTGATGAAGGTACTGATCACGATGAGTTGGTTCTAAAGTTGCTGAAATTCCAACAGATAAAAAAAGAAGCTAAAAGATGAGATTTGTAGAATAAAATGAAATTTGGGCTTCTTGTTGAATTTGAGGCATTGCATGTTTGGTATTTATATATAAGGTGAGATTCTAGATTAACTCTATTGTACTATACACTCACTTAATACATGTACGGCATATGTATATTTATTTTGAAAAAAATATCATATAATTGGTAGTAATATTTAATTCATACATATATATGTGTGTGTGTGTATTATACATGCAATAAGCAAGTGTAGAAAATTAGAGACATTCTAAAATCTCTACAATACTGAATATCTAAATTCTAAGTACTTATTAATTATAATTTTATTGGAGTTGCCTGTCATATCTAATTCTCAAATTAATCTCATTCAAATCAAATGACCGAAGGCCTCATGACATAGCCATGGTACCCTCCTCTTGACCTAGCTCTGGTAATTTTGCACAGGCTAATAATAAAGTTTATGGGCCCTTGATTTTGACTCTATTAATCATGCATAAGAGCTCATAGGCTCGTGTCCTTCGTTATGAATCACTTAATTCTGAAGAGTTATTGTCCTCATTTTTTTTAATGCAGACACGTCATTAAAACAAGTGATTTAATAGCGTATTTTTACTAACTTTATTAACCTACATAATTTAACAAGATGTCCTCATGAAATAAAAAAGAGCACCTGCAAGAGAGAAAGGGTCTCTCTCTCTCTCTCACTCACTCAATACTCACACACACACACACAAACAACACTGTAATTAGTGATTTGGTCTAGAGGATTTTATTAAAGTCTAGGACAAATTGACAATAATTTGAATATACTTTTAGATCGTTCGAAATTGTTTGATAATATTATAAAAATATGCTCATGATATTGTCAACCCACCCCAAATTTTAATCCCAAATTATAAGTCTGAATTAAAAAATTTTCCAATAAGTATATATATAAAAAACACAAAATTCAACACTTCTCTTATTTCATTCTGTAAGCCGAGGATTACAAATTATATTATTAAGAAAGAGAGACTAAGTAGCACATCTAGAAACGTACTTTTGTTAGTAATTACGAAATAATACAAAAAAAATTAATGTATCCCATAAACAATTAACGAATATCATGCATGTAAAGCAATTATTAATGTTCCAAGTATTTCTCTTAGTTCATTAGGTCTTACCATGAAAAATTAATCTCTTGAATATATATTTAATTTAAATTTTCTCCTTGCATTCTGTTATTTTCAGTCAACAAGCAAAATTAATTCTTCAAAGATGTTCTCAATTAAGGAAAATGATATTTAACCCCAATCAAACTCCAAAACTAATGCAAACGACGCCATTTCATCTTTTTTTTTTCATTTAATTTTCCTTAAACCGACGTTGTTTTAGGCTTAGTTAAGGCAAAAGCAATGGCAGCCCTAAATTGCTTTCTCTTTCTCTTCCCCTTCGTCTCACAGTCATTCGCAATTCACGATTGGCAGCTACCATCACGCATACCCAACCACCGTCACCACTACCACTGGCAGCCTGAGGTAATCCTTTGATCTTTGCTTCGATTGTATGGCTGATTTAAGTTATGGCAAAATGGGGACAGTTTGCCAACACCTGGCTATGTAGAAATATAATTAGGTTATGGTAAATTAATTTAATAAAAAAATTAAGACAAAATAGAATTAAATGACATTGAAATAGGTTTAAATGACCTAATTAATTTAAAACATGTATGAAGGTGAAGTAGGAGGCAAATTCTGTGATGGTTATAATTAAGTATCTGAAAAGAACTAAGAATCATATGCTTGTGTATTCTGGTGATGATCTCATTCTAGTGGGTTACATTGATTCTGACTTCATGTCAGATAAAGATTTCAGAAAATCAACTTTCTAGTTATGTGTTTACATTGGGAAGTGGAACTGTGAGTTGGAGGAGTGTGAAACAAAGTTGTATCACTAACTCTACAAACAGAAGATGAATATGTGGCTGCATCTAAAGTTGCTAAAGAAGTTGTTTGGGTTTATAAGTTCTTTCAAGATCTTGAGGTGGTACCTGCACTAATTGCACCTCTTAAACTATTTTGTGATAATAGTGGTGCAGTGCTAAGTCAAAGGAACTAAGAAACCACAAGAAGCAAAAACATATAGAAAGGAATAACATCTCATAAGAGAAATAATGCAAAAAAGGTGATGTACCCAGATTACCTTAGAACAAAATTTGGCAAATCTTTTTACAAAGGCAATACCTGGGAAACTTTTTAACCTACACTTAGGAATATATGGACATGTGTGAGTTGCCACATATGCTTTGAGAGCTAGTGGGAGATTGTTGGGATTATGTGCTCTTTAAAGCATATTGATTTATTTATTTTCCGATTAATAAAATATTTGAGATATTTTTCAAAAATCTTAATTGCATAAAATTTTTGAATAAGGTCCATTTAATCATATTATATGTATTTATGTTTTAATCATATTATATGTATTTATGTTATCATCATATGGATTCACAGAAGACATAAATACAAGTTATCTTATGATTAAATAAATTAAGTTCGCAGTTGATAAATAGAGTTGGACAATCTATTTATGTTTAGACTATAGTAAATTCATTGAATGATTGTCTTAATCATGTATGAATTTACTGATGTGGTTTGACTACACTGAACTGGATCACATATGAGATTTAATTAACCTTGAAATTGCTGTCAAACTTATTAAATCTCATAGGCATTGATTTTATTACAATCTCAATCTTGAGTTAATTATAGTTTCATGTTTGTGATTGTCATTTCATTTGAGTTACTAATAGGTGCGACATATATTTGTAATTAAGATTACTCGGTATCTTTGTGGAAGCAATTATGAGTAGTGAGATTATATATTAATAATATAGAATTTGTATAACACATCTCTTGACGGATTTTCGATACTTGATTATAGAAATCTCTGGCCAGAGTGTGTCAACATAATTAGTATGTTGAAAATGACCATTAGAAAAAATCAGTAAATGTCACGGAACATGATGTAATTAAATTGATTGGATAGTTGACATATCAATTTAATTAGCGATGTGGTACAAAAGATTGTTCAGTAAGAAAATCAATGTGGCATGGGTCGAATTATTATTCTAGAAGCCTATCCTAGATAGTATACAATTATGAAGATCAGTTCCAATATTTTAGTGGAGTAAATTTAGAATTAAATAAATTTGGCTATTTTAATTACATGCCTAATTATTGTACCCACTATTGTATGTACCCATATGATCTCCGGGTTAGCTCATTTAATTGACTCACTACTGGATTAATAAACAAGATAACTAGTTATTTGATTTAAAAGTCTAAAAATATTATTTAGTGGGAGACTCCATTTAATATGTTTGTGTGTAAGGAGTCTTATGTTATTTTATAACGTGGACCCTATAACAAGAACAAGTAAAGCTTAGTTTTTTAATTTAATTCAAATTTGATTTAATAGAATTAAAAAAATATAAATATGGAGCCTAGGATTTCCACTAAATAAAGATATAAAATAAAGATATAAAAGGGTTTATTTTCTCTAAAAGGAGATAGGAGCTACAGATCAGAGAAATTTTTTTTTTCTTTCTAACTTTGAGAGAAAATTTTATCTTACTAGTTGCTTTTAGTAGTGATAAAAATGCCCACACACCGAGTGCAAATCAAATTTGAATCATAACCTAGAAGATAATTGGTGACGGATCATGATCTGACAAAATTAATAGTGACAAATTGTAATATGAGAATCTAGATTACTTCAGAGAAAAAATAAAAGTACAATTTTTAGATTATAATTATTTTATATATTGTATAAGAATTGTGATCCAAATATTTCCGTTACAAAATATTTTTCAAACCAACATTATAATCAGCTAGATCTCCTTTTTATTGCCTTGACCTTTGAATATCTTTTGGAATGAATTCTGATTATCTTCTATGTAGCTAAAGCTTGTAAATAGATCTATCGATTCTAATTAATGTACATAAGTTATGGTTGCTCTTAACGCGACCTTGGGGTTCCTCTTATGATTTCTTTTGCTTCATTCTTCTTATTATCCTATTTTTTTCTATTGCTTCGTTTAATCCGAACCGTTATTGAACCGAACAAGGAATTTTTAATCCGAACCATTATTGAACCGAACACCGAACCTTAAAAAATTTATTATCGAACCGCTATCTACTCGAACCGACATCAATGCGATCCATCGGTTTAGGTTCGCTTTTTATTTCAATTTTAATCTATCTTTTATATTTTCAGATCGAACCAAATAGAAAATGTTTGGTTTTTAAAATCGATCCGCGCCGAACCGGTGACCCCCACCCCCCCCCCCCCCCCAATTAGCTAGTCAAACACTCCCGATTAAATATACCATACTACCCTCTTAAAACCCTAGTGACAAGATTTTTTTTTATATTTTTTCTTCTTATGGTTCTCGTATGCGAACGTTCTCCACTATCATAGCCTCATCAACTCCCATTGGTCGGTATCTAATTTCTCGTCTCAGTTTGCGCAGATCACACGCCATCTCTGTCAAGCCCCAAGCCTCGACTCCTCCAATGGCCGCCGCTGACGCCAGCAATGAGGAATCGCTTCGGCGAACCCTAGCCGAGAAGCAATCGGCTGTCGACGCTCAAGGCAATGCCGTCAGAGCTCTCAAAGCCGCAAAAGCTTCCAAGTCCGAAATCGACGCTGCTATTGAATCACTCAATCGATTGAAACTCGAGAAGTCATCGGTCGAAAGGGAGCTCCAGAGTGTCGTTAGTGGTAGCGGCGGGGGTGCTTCTGTTAACAGGGAGGCTTTCCGTCAGACTGTCTTTAACACTCTTGAACGGCGTTTGTTTTTTATTCCATCTTTCAAGATTTACCGTGGTGTTGCTGGTCTTTATGATTACGGGCCACCTGGCTGTGCCGTTAAGTCTAACGTTCTTGCTTTTTGGCGTCAGGTAAGCAGGCTCTTCAATTTATAGTAATTTTATCAATTCATATCGTTAATTCAGTTATTAGCTACAGTTTAGTTTTGCAAATCGGAATTCGTTTTTAACAAAAATTTGAAGCTGTATGTTTTTTTCTTTTGTTTTTAAATTGTGGTGTTATTTGATCTTTTGTCATTATTAATTTTGCTGAAATAAGCTAGCCTTCTGGTGTTTATGAAACATTTTTTCTTAAGCAATTTTGCACAATGATATTGTTCTATTTCTCTATTTTCCGGTCTTACAATAACATATTAGCCTTGTTATATAGGGTTCTATGTGCTTATATAAACATAGTAAAACCAAACCGTGTTAAGGAAAATTATATTCTGGCAACAAATATTTTTCTTTGCTCAGAAATTCAGGAAACCGTGCTCTCTTGTATTATTATTATTGATGATGACGACGACGATGACGAGGATGATGATGATGATGTACTTTTTTTCATTTTCTTTATTTAAGCATGAGGCAATTAGTTTGTTATTACCAAGATGGAGAGAGAACTAATATATAAGGACTGCAACCGATATTTATTTTCAGCAAAATTAAATCTTAAAAAAGGAAAAGCAGCTGGTGCACTACTTATGCTTCTGATGACGCTATTGGCCATTTAATTCGTTCTTATATATATATATATATGTTGGGAGTTTTCATGATATATTTTTCTATTTTTCATTTTCTCTTAGCACTTTGTTCTGGAAGAGGATATGTTAGAGGTGGACTGCCCATGTGTGACTCCTGAGGCTGTGTTGAAAGCGTCTGGTCATGTTGAAAAATTTACTGACCTTATGGTTAAGGATGAGAAAATGGGGACCTGTTATCGTGCTGACCACTTGCTTAAGGATTTCTGTAATGAGAAGCTTGAGAAAGACCTTAGCTTATATGCAGAGAAGGCTGCGGAATTGAGACATCTACTGGCAGTCTTGGATGATTTATCAGCCGAGGAGCTTGGTGCTAAGATCAAGGAGTATGGTATTACTGCTCCTGACACAAAGAATCCGCTGTCTGATCCCTATCCATTCAACTTAATGTTTCAAACATCAATTGGCCCCTCCGGCTTGATCCCTGGGTGAGTTTTTTTGTCAGTGCTCTACCGCATCATTATACTTGCATAAAATACTTGTGAAGGACTTTCAGTAATTCAAGTAGTTCAAAACTCTGCTTTTTATTAATTTTAGTTTTCCACCATGTGCAGTGTTGGATATTTAGTCATATTAAGTAATAATTCCCTTCTCTATGCAGGTATATGCGCCCTGAAACAGCACAAGGCATATTTGTGAATTTTAAAGATTTGTATTATTACAATGGAAACAAACTCCCTTTTGCTGCTGCCCAAATTGGCCAGGCTTTTAGGAATGAGGTTTATAATATTTCTTTTAGTTTTACGTCTTGTGCATTTTTTTTTTGGGTTGCACAGTTGCATAATTTATTTTGGGTCTTTTTGGAAATGGCTGTACTAAATGGAATTGATAGTGTTTAATGGATTAAAATTGCATGTAGTTTCAACTATTACTGCTGATTTTTCTTGGTTTTATGCAAAATGCACTTTTCTCTTTGTTTGGGTGCATTTGGCAGTGTGAATCAGAGAGAGCATATAAGTTTATTAAAATCTTTTGACATGTACAGATATCACCTCGCCAAGGCCTTCTGAGAGTTCGTGAATTCACACTTGCAGAAATTGAGCACTTTGTTGATCCTCAAGACAAATCTCACCCAAAATTCTCAGAAGTTGCGAACTTGGAGTTCCTGATGTTCCCAAGGGAGGAACAGATGTCAGGTAAATCTGCAAAGAGGATTCCACTAGGTGAAGCTGTTTCAAAGGTTGGTTTAAAATTGTTTTTAATTTTACCATTTCTTGTCCAATGACATTTTTGGCCCTCCGTACCGCTTCATGTGCTCTTCTTGTTGATTATTTTCTCCATTGTTGTTCAGGGAATAGTAAACAATGAAACTCTTGGCTATTTCATTGGACGAGTATATCTCTTTCTAACATGCCTTGGTATAGATAAAGAGCGTTTGCGGTTCCGGCAGCATCTTGCAAATGAAATGGCTCATTATGCGGCAGACTGTTGGGATGCTGAGATTGAGTGTTCGTATGGGTGGATTGAATGTGTCGGCATTGCAGATAGGTCTGCGTATGACCTGCATGCTCACACGGTAATAGATTGATATACATTTTCTGGATAAGTCTTATAAAAGTACTCCCATACTAGATAATTGTAAAGTCATTTTCACATCAGCTACTATTCTAAGGAGACGTTTATAAGTGCTAGAAGCATCACAAATTCACAACATAAAAGTTGTATTATATCTTTTTAGCTGTCTGAACTTGTTGTGCTGCGAACTAATTGAATTTTTTCTCCCCCTCGTTCACATAACAGGAGAAGAGTGGTGTCGCGCTTGTAGCTCAGGAGAAATTTTCAGAACCTAGGGAAGTGGAGGTATGTTTTTTTATGCTTATTACACTTCTTATTGCTTGTTATTAATTGTATGAAGTATAAACATGTGTGCTTAGCATTTCTTTTTCATGTGGGGTGTGAGTAATATGATTGCTTGCAACTTTTTCCAGAAATTGGTAATTGCTCCAGTGAAGAAAGAGCTGGGTCTTGCATTCAAGGGAAGCCAAAAGAATGTGGTTGAAGCTTTGGAGGTAAGTATGAAATAGTCTTTCTGTTGTTGATGCTGTAAGTTTAGGAAGTCCTGCCAGTAAATAAATTATAAGTTCCTTTCCCATTAGGCTATGAATGAGAAAGAAGCTATGGAGATGAAGGCCGCATTGGAATCGAAAGGGGAGGTGGAGTTTTATGTCTGCACTCTGGGAAAAAATGTTTGCATTAAGAAGAACATGTTGTTATTTCTAACGAGAAAAGAAGGACACCAGAGAGTTTTCACCCATCAGTTATAGAGCCATCTTTTGGCATTGGTCGATATATACTGCCTCTATGAGCACTCTTTCTATACAAGGCCAAGTAAAGCTGGGGATGAACAGTTAAATGTTTTCCGTTTCCCCCCTCTTGTGGCACCTATTAAGTGCACTGTTTTCCCACTGGTTCAGAATCAACAGTATGAGGAGGTTGCCAAAGTCATTTCCACGTTATTAAAAGTTGCTGGAATCTCTCACAAGATTGACATAACAGGTTTGTGCTCTGGGTAAATAGTCTTTCATGGTTAAAGTTTCTGGCAACCTTTTTATCGATTAATAAAATATTCCTCAGAAAAGTTCTGACTAAACAAACATGTATTAGTTGATTTGAGCTCATCACTTAGAAACTGTGAAATATTAATACTCTGATGACTCCTGATTTTCATAAATTTCGTTTTGAGATAGCCCGATAAGAACACACATGCAAATGGAGAGACCATTTTTAGGCCAGCTAGTTGATCAAAATGACTGTACTCAAACATCTCAATTCAGAGATGGGTATGTGGTGGGATGGGGATTCTTTGCCAAATTAGGGACAGTGACAGGCCCCTGGGGCCATTTTCCTTCCTGACTTGTATGATTGCATATATGCATGGTTGTCTACGATGTATTTATAAATAAGAATTCAGCCATTTAAGATTATCTAGACTTTTTTACCGCTGGGCTGGGTGACTGACTGGTATGAGTTCAAATTTTGGTATACAAATCTGGAAGCCGCTTATCCTTTTGAAGAGATTTAACTACTTGCTGGTGTGGATGCTGTCTTTCATTGCTAAGGCAACCAAAAAGGCACCTTGGACTTATATTGTTATACATTTATGCCGTAGATTTCTTGAAAATCATAGAGAAAATTGCATATGTGTATATGGTAACCCATATGTTCCAGGAAGATGTTCTTGGATGTAAATATTTCTCGATGTACGTTATGGTTATTTGTGTTCCAAAGTCCAAATGAGGGGGTTATTTCCATCTTTTTTCCTCATGGTTAAATCATCTCTGAATATTATATAATAACTCCATGCTTTTTGTTCTATTAATATTCTAGTACATTTTTTTGGGTCCATGAACATCTGACGTTACTGTTATTGTGTACTAATATGTGCAGGCACCTCCATAGGGAAACGGTATGCAAGAACAGATGAACTTGGTGTACCGTTTGCTATAACTGTTGATTCAACATCCTCGGTGACAATCCGAGAGCGAGATAGCAAGGATCAAATCCGTGTCAGCGTGGATGAGGCAGCATCAGTTATAAAGGCTGTAACCGATGGACAAACGAAGTGGGAAGATGTGTGGTCAAGTTACCCACATCACTCCTCTGAGTCAGCGGATGCCTAAACTGTATAACTCCCACCATTGGGATTAGTGTATCCTACTATGATCTTTCTTGATGACACATTTTGGGTTAGGAAAAAAAAAGAAGAAAATCTCAATTCAACTTTTATTTCTGTAACAAAAAGTTTAGGAACCTTTTTGATGTTTGAGTACTGGACTCAATATATTAAAGCCGAATCCTTATATTAAAGCCAAATCCAAAGATTCATGATCTCACCAGTTATGTTAACACTTTCTTTTGTCCCTCTCGGCACAGAATCATTCTTCCGCTGCTCGTCTACTGTTTATGTTGTCTTCATTTGTGTCATGTTTTTGCAATTGCCAGTTTTTGCCGTAGCATTTTAGCAAAGAGTAGATTAGTTGTAAGTTTTTACTTCTAACGACCCTTCTGTGCTTCTATGTAAAGAATATTGTTTTCTGAAATTTGACAATCTTGGTAATAATGGTCAGACTTAATTAAATCATATTATTTGATCTTCCATGGGCTTGAGGTCTTAGGGATCCATTTCAAATGTGATAAATTTTAAATAATCTTTAGGAAATGGGGTGAGAAATAAAGAAAAAATAATTCTGACGTCAATAGGGTGAGATTTGGTTTTATATTTACCACCCTAATTCCTGTTATATAAATATTTTTTATTTTTTATTTTGTTAATTATAATGTTGGTTAACAAATTTTGTTTTATTTTTACCTAATATAAAAATAGTATTATTATGTTTCCTTTCTTTTTTAAAGTGTTGTTCTCTTTAAATATTTTACTGTTTTAATATCATTTTAAAATATTGTTTCAAACTTTTGAAGATATTTTTAATAATTTAAATACTTTATAATAGGATTATGATTTTATTTAAGTTTCTATATTTTAGTATTGAAATTATGTACCCGTTTCTACTATAAAATAAATAAATAAATGAGGAATGAGACGAAAATAGGGAAATCATTTCCTACATGAGAATTTTCTATTCGTACCCCAATAAATATTTTTGGAAATGAGGTGGAGAATGGGAACAAAATTTTTAGAAGGGTGGGGAATGGGGTATGGCTCCTCCCCCTCACGTCATTTCACCCTGTTGTCATCCCTAATTGTAAAGATAACTTTATATATATTAATTTCAATTATTTGGGGGCCACTCAAAATTGTTTTTAAGATATTCAAAAGTGATTTTGAAAAATTAAAAATTAATTTTTAGTATTATAATAATTTTTTAAAATCACTATTATTAAAATTACATTATCCTACAAAAGATTTTAAAAAAGGATGAGTAATTTTTTAAAATTTCATATTGAAAATTGATTTTATATATTAATTTCAATTTTGTTTGGATTTTCTCATTAGACACCCTATTGTCTCACCAATTTATACTGTTGGATTTAAGTCCAACAGTATATGCTGGTAGCGGCTGGAAGAAAAATAAGTTATTTAGGGTTTTTGGTTTATACCCCATGGCACCCTATAGTTTCATTATTTTACGGTAGCCCAAGTGTTTTTGGTTTTGGGCTGAAAAATTCAAATTCATTTATATTGGATCCAAGTCCATTATTGGCTATCAATTGGATAATATACATAGAATTTTGATAAGCCCAATAGTTATTATTTGTCCAAATTTATTTATATTGGTCCCAAGCCCATTTAAGAGATTTCAAAATTGAAATGAAAATTTGGTAGAGCCATAATAAAATTTATTTGGCTTAAGAGTTTTTGAAGATAAATTTGGACTTATTTTATTAAATTCATTGGATCGATATATATATATATATTAAAAAAATAAGACCCAATAGAATTTTTATTTATGTGTCCAAATTTAAATATAAAAATTGAACTACGCATAAATTTTAAAAGCCCCATAGTCCCCAAGCCAATAGTTATATGGATAAGAGCAATACAAGGAAAAGAAAGAAGAAAGATGGACGTTGACTTGAAACCCAATAGATATTAGGCTTATAGATTAAGTCGATTTTTTCTTAGGAAAATCATGAATTGAGATTGTTTAATTATTTTTATCTATATGATTAATAATATGTCATGATAACATGTCATATAAAATAGGAAGTGTCACTTTATGCATCATAATACTGGTATCATAAAATACATGGCATCTATATATTATGAATCTAGATATATATATTGTTTGACATTTGCATGTGCTTAATAATATTAGATTTGTTCTAGATAATATTATTTTAGGAAGCATCCAATTAATAATATAAGATATAATATGTACTTGTTTGAAAGGAAAAACTAACTTTAAAGTATTGAGTGGGAGAGGGAAAATTTAAGATTATTTTTCTCACGGGCTCCCTTGTTAGTGCAATAATAAAATTATATATATACCTCAACTTCATGATACAGTGTTACTCCCTAAAGAGAGTATATATATTAGACATTTTATTTAATGAACTTCTTTACAGATAAAATTGAATCTGGTGATCACCCTAACAGTGGCTGCATGATATGAAAGATACGTAGATTAAAACAACGGTTATACACTCAACAAAAATTTGTTAGCCTTCCCAACAAAGCTTTGTTAACAAATTTTGGCCCTAAAAGATAACGATAATTATTTATCACGTTTCAACATGAAAGTAAATAATCTAATGATTAATTGAGTCTAGTAAGTGTAGGCATGCCTTTCCTAATGACTAGCTTGCCAAAACAGTACTAAATTATTGTTACAATAAAATAAAAAACTTTGTTTTTTTGCATTTTAGATTATTTATTGTGAACATTATTTGTTTCAAAGTGTTTATACATATCTATTTTATTTTTCAGAAAATGTCTTTCCTAAGCCCACTCACCATTATTCTGAGTCAAAACAAACTCATTGGCGAGAACTACACAGATTGGAAATGAAATCTATTTATAGTCCTAACTGCTGAAAATTATAAATATGTCTTAACCCAACCATATCCTCCTGAACCAGCAGAGGAGGCTAGTAGAAATCAGAGGAGGCTTTATGAAAAATGGCAAAAAGCTAATGAAATGGCAAAATACTACATTTTAGCCTCTATCTATAATATTTTGCAGACCAAACATCAGAACATGGAAATAGCCACTGAAATATGAGAGTCTTCGAGAGATGTTGGGCAGAGTACTCGCTTTG
>NW_006261964.1:13263670-13266803 GCF_000493195.1 Citrus x clementina
TGGGCCCATCATTTATGTGGTTGTTGTTGAGTGTGTATGTTACATTAATTGTAACATAGGGACTCGACAAGGCAAGTTTTAATACACGGTTAGTTGAACCTTCGATAATTAGTTGATATTGATTAGTTGAACCGATTTGTTATAAACACTATTACATTACATTTTCAGGAAGGGTCCCGATGGATGCTTTTCTGAAAAGTGTGCTACTAAACAATGTCCTCATCACGGACACATAATAATAATGTTTATGAATAATTATGACAATCTCAAGCAAAACAAACAGTGAATAATTGTCTGTGAAAATGCCAAGCAGGCTACAATTTCTATGTTGGATGGTTTCTCTGCTATCCCTTATTCACTTCAAGGAATCCACAAAAGAAAAGTAAAGAAAAACAAAAAATGTAAATTTGTGTGTGTGGGAAATACAATTCATATTGCTGCTAAGTCCCGCTTATCGCTGCAGCATTCATGCCTCCATCAGTTAACGAGGCTTTCGACATGTAATGATGGCGAATTTAATAAGATTCTTCTGGTATCCTTCGATCATCAATGGCATTGCCAATGCTCCTTTTATGGTTTTTAATCCTGATTAACATGGCATTCAACCCATATCAACAAAATGGAGAAAAAGCCAAGTTTGTACTGATAGCAATCAGAATCTTTCCTTAAGTAAACCAATAGCTTTATCATCAAATCAACTTCCACTTAGTGCATTGGGAAAAACTTCCTCTATATGATTGCAAAATAAAACCTTTCTGCGTGTAAAGATTTCTAGCTTATCCATAAAGTAATGTTCAGCCTTTTTGCAAAAATATCAAGGTAATTATATGAAATCACATATAGGTTCCCGCAGCAAAGAATGCTAAGCTTACCAGTTCGCAGCAGTGATGTGAAGCCCTTCCATGTCAATGCTGAGCGTATCACTGCTGGCCAGAATGGTGCAACATTCTGAGACCAATCCTCTGCCTTTATATCCTGCCACAGCAGTTTGCAAATTCCACAATTAGTTATGTCGCCCAAAAATCAAGCTATTTATACACCAAGATGAAAATTGACAAATTAACTCCCGACTTTAAATATTGATCAGTACGTAAAAATGAAGATACCAATTTTCAAGTGGGTATTTTTCTCAGACAATAAATAACTCAATCTATTAAATCAAACAATAAAACAAATGTTTCACTCTGCTTTAAAAATGTTCAAGCTTAACAATATGAACATGAAGTTTTTACCTCAAGGGAAAGGGACTGAAGTAATTTGACATAATCAGCAGTAGAGCACCAAGCTGGCAGGTAATAAGCATCACATATCTTTTTCAAGAGCTCTTGCTCCCATGGCTGCAAAGACTCTTCGGAAGGTGCAAGATCCCTATGGCACCATGTTACTATTATTATAGTACCTGCTGGGGCAGTAACTCGAGCCAGCTCACTGACAAACTGCCAGTTTGAAGGAGTTAAGTAACAATGAGAACATTCAGGAATACATGCCATTATCCTATAGGATGAACAAGTGAAACTAAAAGAAATGGACCTCAATTGAATCTGAAGAATTTAGAGGAAGAAAAAACCTTTGATTTGTCAGGCATGTGTTCTCCACTCTCCATGGACCAAACTAGATCAAATTGCCCATCAGGAAACGGTTGCTGCAAAGCATCTCCAACTTGAAAGGAAACCTGCAGACATTTCACATTGTCATTTCTAACACTACTCCTTTTACGGCAACATAAAAGGAAGCCAGTCCTTCTGAACATTGGCTCGCGCAGAGATAAGAACTATGTTCACCAACTGGATCCGTAAAAGATATCAACAGAGTGCAATTAAAAACAAATAAATAATGACTGGAAAAGATACAAAACAACTAAACACCTCATTTATGATAAATTAAAGAACACGGGAGGCTTTTATTCTATTTGAAAATAAGAAATATGGGCAAGATGTTAAGGTATCACTTCAGCAAATATATTAATGTCAGGAACCCCCATTAATTCATCAAATATAATTTGACTGTCCTAGGGAGCTCAGGAAAGCGGAGGAGTGTTGTGAACTAATATGAGAAACTTGTAATTTCCTTCAATGATGATGAACGAATGCAAAGCTTGAAATTTAAGAAACCAAAAAAATTGGACCAACCTTATCGGCTAAGCCTCGAGCAGCAGCAAGGGCATTAGCCCTCTGTGCTTGGACGGGACTGAGAGTGATGCCTTGGCATTTAGCGCCAAATTTCTTAGCCAAGTATCTAGAGCTGCCTCCTATCCCACAGCCAACATCCACAACATTCTTTGGCCTCTTCGTTGGGTCCTCTGAACCCAATTCACATATTAAAAAAATAATAAATAAATAAATAAATCAGTTGTCAAAAAAATATTCACCAACACGAAAACACAGTAACATAAATGAAAATAGAGAATTTTACAGTTCAATTATCAAAGCTATTCTGCAAGTTAAAAAAAAAAAAAAAAGAATAGGGTTGGAGATTGTGTCGAAAATAATAATTTTGTTAATAATTTAATTTCACATCGTTCTTATTTTATATTATCATTGTTGTTGTTGTTATTATTAACCCATTCTTATTATTGTTACTGTAGTTATTATCATAGGCTGATATATACAGAGTGAGAAAGAAGCTACATCACTGACCGGAAACGCCGGCGAAACGGAGCGTCTCTTCGATCATGCGGACCTGGGCGGCGCGGTGGTCGGAGACGGAGACGGAGGAATCCGGCTCGTAGAATCCGTGGTGCATGTGGTCGCCCCAAATGTCTTCCCAAAGACTAGACGACTCGTCGTAGAACTCAGCTATTCCTTCTTTCAGCTCACGTGCGGCAGCGTCACTCATCGTCGTCGTCGACGTCGTAGATGACGCTCGAGTTATTAGCTTCCTCGAGAAAGAGCTCACTCCAAAAAGCAGGGAACTTCGCCACGTAGGAGCCGGAGGAGGGGCTGGGAGGAGGGAAGGGCGGAGACACGCGGACATTTCTGATTGGATGTCGGAGAGCCTTTTTTCTTTTTTTCTTCCAGAAAGAATGAAGAAGTGCGAGCAGGGATTTGTCTGTGGTATACCCCAAAAATAGGGTATTTGTCTAAAAATACCCCCATACTTAAAAATTATCTGTATATGCTTTTTTTTATGTGCA
>NW_006261964.1:13266903-13490592 GCF_000493195.1 Citrus x clementina
CTAAATCAACCAAACTACCACAACCAATTAACAAAACCCTCAATTTTTTCACGAACAGAACAACGTTTCCTTTCAACCCTTTTTTTGAATTTTCTTTCTCCATTTTACAAATATCTGTAATTTTACAACAATTCTTCTACACGCTCTAGCCGAAACGCAGCAAAACAAGTAAATCGACGGTGCTTTTGTGCAAACCAGTAGCTGCAATTCCCCCACTCTCCTTCAGCGTCTCATCTTCCATTTTACAACAACTCTTCTGCACTCTCATCGAAACGCGGCAAAATAAGTAAAACGAGAAAAATTGAAGGTAATTTATCAATTTAATATCTGTGGAAATGTTAGGTGGGACTAAGATTTTACTTTCCATCCATGAGGAGTATATGGCCCGGTTAAGCGAATTGAGTTTTGAGTGAATGCAGATGGCAACGTGTACATTTTGTTGTTTTGTTCGTCTCCATAATTTCATTTTTATTTAAGTGGACCACATTTGCACACACAGCAACTTTCTCTCCTTGCAAGGTTCTTGAATCTTTAATTCTTTTTGGGCAAATTACACATATAAAATGCACATCAATTTCGAATTTGGTGTCATTTCTATCGAGAAATAATCAACCCAACTTCAATACTTATAGTTGAGAACTAAGACTAGGAGTTGTCTTGAAATTAGTTCACGAAGCTGTGATAAAGTCATTGAACAAATTAATTGCAGTTTGTTTGATTAATAATGTTAGATTAGAAAAGAGAAAAAGAGGAATAACTTGTGGTTTACAAATTTGTCAGGAAAAATGTTTTACTGCCAAAATGTGTTTCTGTTACCAGTATTTTGAAATTGGGAAGTACTTCAATGTTGAAATCACAATATGAGAACTGAGATGCCTCTGTATAGTACCTGCAAATACTTCAATGCTGAAATCACATAAAATAGCCATAACTAAAGTTGATTCAGGAGCTGAACAGTTCACTGTTGATACATCTCACCAATTAATTTGTTTATATTTTTTTATTGATTTCGTTTAATTAATTGTATTCTACTATGTGTAGTCTATGGTTGTGATTTGCAGCTCAATTTCCTTTTTTTAGTTGTTATTATAATCTAACCTCCAATGCAGTTGTGTAAAGAATTTCTTTACATGACTTTTACTATGGAGTCGTGTAAAGAATTCTCCAATGCAGTTGTGTAAAACATTTATTTACCTGACTTTTACCCCGAAGTCGTGTAAAGAATTCTTTACACAACTGCTGTCGTGTAAAGAATTTCTTTACCCGTCGAGTAAAGAATTTCATACACAACTGCTGTCGAGTAAAGAATTCTTTACATGACTGTTGTTGTGTGATGAATACTTTACTCGACAGCAGTCGGGTATGAACATTTTACTCCACTATATTCGCATAATTAGTTCTTTACTGGACTGTAGTTTGTAAAGAATTCTTCACTGGACATGCATTGGGTATGAACACTGTATTTCCAATGTTACAAAAAATCTATAGTTTATATAGTAGACTGTAGATCAATGCATGTTTTACTCAACTGTAGTCGTGTAATGAATGATTTACTCGACTGTAGTCGTGTAATGAATGATTTACTCGACTGTAGTCGTGTAATGAATGATTTACTCGACTAGTATGTCGTGTAATTTTTATGATTGGTTTAAAATATATTATTATGTAACTTTTCAATCATTTTATATATTGATTGATAAATATTTTTGTATTTATGCAGATGGAACCGAAGATCAAGGAATCTGAATACTTCAAAGCAAAGATTTCAAATCGATCATCACTACAGGCAGTGAAGGACATTAAAGATAAACTCTCTGAGGCGCAGAAAAATATTTTCAGGCGTTCTTGTTTCGGTCATTTTTTGGATGTGAAAGAGTTAAAGTTTTCTGCTCAGTTACTCCACAGCATATTATTGAGAGAAGTGAAATCAGATGAAAATGCAATGTGGTTTAGGATCGGACGAAAAAATATTCGATTTTCATTGGAGGAGTTTGCCTTGGTGACAGGCTTAGATTGCAGTCCATCGTATGAGCCCGATACTGAAAATAATGATGATGATTACACAATAGTTGATGAGTTCCTAGATGGAAATTGTGCAATCACAACACAAGAATTTCGTACAAAGTTCTTGCAGGCTAAGTCAACTGATGACATGAAAATGGTCAAGCTGGCCATGTTGTATTTTGTTGAGTCCGTGTTACTTGGAAAGGAGAATAGAAATCATATAAATGAAACTAATGTACTCCTTGTGGACAATTTTACCGAGTTTAATGAATTTCCCTGGGGACGCATTTCTTTCAAGATGACCATTGGTAGTTTGAGAAAAGGCATTGTAGAGCGTGTGGTGAAGCCTAAGAAGAAGTCAACTGCGGATTCTAAATACAAGGGAGCAACGTATAGTGTACATGGTTTCCCTCATGCTTTTATGGTAACAAAACTAAACTAATTTATTAATCGCTTATTGAGTATTATCTTTCTATTTAGAATTTACCAATTTTTTTGCTGAAAATAAATTGTGTCAATGATTATATAGGTGTGGGCATATGAAGCAGTTTCCGTCATCGGTGATAAATGTGCAAAGCGTTATGGTGATTTATTTCCAAGGATTTTGAGATGGAAATCAACAAAGCCTAAAGAGTTTGAAGAGATTCAAATGAATGTATTGAATAAAAAAGCCTCCAGGATGGTTTTCATAGAAAAATTACATGCTACCGGAGATGTCGAGGCAAATAAGCATTACATGAGCTATTTTAGTGAAGATGAGTGGCTTGAAGAGATCGGTGAAGAGAATGATAATGCTATTGAGTCAGATAGTCATGCAGAAGAAAATCCTTCACATGAAGATAATGAATCACATGATAGTGAGTTAAATAGTTTTGATGGTTTTCCTGATGATAGTGATTCAGATGGTGCACCCACCTCCAGTGGTCCAAGAACATTGCCTCCAGAACATTTAAATAAATCAGCATCAATACCAGCTGAGGTCATAAAAAAAAAGGTAAGTCACTGTTCTATTAAACTATGCTGTAATTTATGCCATAAATTGTTTACCTATTTATGCATATCTGTTATGAAGGGAGTAAGTAACAAAATACTGCGATACTAACTTATTTATTATCCAATAAGTTCATTACTTAGTAAACAAAATACTAAGTTGCAGCCTATTTATGAGCATCGACTTTGGAACTTTTGATTTGATTGCTTTGTTGTTGTAATATTTGTTTCATTTTCTATTGAGTCAAATGATTTTAGTTTATGGTTATTTGTATTTCTCAGTCCTCGAAAATATATATTTGCTTCAATAGTTTTGATACACTACTTCATTTTCTACTATACACGACCACAGTCGGGTAATAAATACTTCACTCGACTGTGGTTGTGTAATGGATACCTTACATGACTGTACACGACTACATCAAGGCTAATATAATATTTTGAAAATTTTTACACATGTCAGGGTGGTCCGTCTCAACATGCCTCCCGTGCGTTTGATGGTTCTATTCTCGAGGAGAAGGTTACTCATCTTAGTTGTCGCATTCAAAACATTGAAGAAAATATTGCCAAGATGGAAAATACCATGAAGAATATGGACACAAAGATTGATAACATTGAGGGGAAAATCGATCATATTAACGTGATCGACAATAAATCGATCATAATAGTGTCATTTTTTGGACTATGAAATGTAATAGTTATGACGAGGATGTTATTGATATTTGATGTCAATAAAGACAATTGACAACATTAATATATTTTATTTCTTTGTTAATTATATTAATGATAGATAAGATAGTTTGTACAATCTATGTGATATATAACAGGATTGCCATATATGCACAGGGAATACACTGTAAGAAAATACACGACTGCAGTCGAGTTTATGTACAGATACACGACTGCAGTCGGGTATTTGCACAGATACATGACTACAGTCGGGTATTTAGAAATCAACATGACAAGCTCTCTGTGACAAAATACTCGACTGCAGTCGGGTATTTGCACAGATACACGACTACAATCAGGTATTTAGAAATCAACATGACAAGCTCTCTGTGACAAAATACTCGACTGCAGTCGGGTATTTGCACAGATACACGACTGTAGTCGAGTATTTAGAAATAAATATGACCAGTTCTGTAATAGCCAAAATACACGATTGTACTCGGGTATGTGCACAGAATAAAAACTCTTTTCAATCATTAATTATATTGATGACACAATCAATATAGATTTTAAACATATCAAACTTCAAATAAATGACACTAACTACATAAATAAGTCGTAATACAATGGAAGTTGTTTAACATTCATCATAAATTTTTGGCATATTCAACCCAAAAACGCGGTACATATTTTATAAGCATCTGGTCACCTCCCTTCAATACTTATTCTTATAAAGACACACAAACACGGTTATTCATCTGCGAAACAAAAAGGTAGAAATTTATCACTAAATATGAAAGATATTAAAAAAATGAAAACAACAAAAAATAACAAGTATATAAGGTTCATAGTAGTACATGTGCTTGTTTATGTTTCATTTGGTCTAACTACGGGCTCATTGTTAGACAGTGGGATTGGTGCACTGCAAGTTAGTCGATTATGTCCTCGAGAACCACACCTACCACACTTACGGCGCAACTTCTCTTCGCCTTGTGATGGTATCCTAATTTTTTGTGGCCGACCCTTTTTCCGTTTTTCCACAGGGGGCAAAACCTCATTACTTTGCACTTCTTCTGAAACCTCCCATTCTTTTTCTGTGCCAACAGGATATATTGTTTCTGCGTATGCTGCAACCCATGCTTCACTGGAATAGTAACGAGAACACATGTCATATACAGACAATGTTTCTCGATACCTACAAACAGCTAATGCATGTTCACAAGGTAGTTGATCGAGTTGAAATTCCCGACAACTGCATGTCTTGTCAAGAATGTTGACATGACCATTAAGGTCACCATATTTAACAATAAACTCATACATATTTAGTGTCACCACTTTATATGTACGAGAATTCTCAGATTTTGTTAACAACTCCTTTTCAGCCCATTTTGTAAGTCGAGTATGACAATTAACTGCCTCTTCTCGCCTATCACAAAACCACTCCCGTAGCTTATCAATGATTGAATCCAATAACTTGTGAATGGGCAACTGTCAGGGGTTTTTAAGAACAGAATTCATGGATTCTGCTATGTTTGTTGTCATAATACTATAACGCAACCCATCAAAATGACAACGAGCCCACTTCTCATACCCTGCATCTTGAAGATATTTAACAACTCTTTCATCGACCTTTTGTATCTCATTCATAAAGTAATTAAAATGTTGTGGTCGATAAGCTTTTGCAGCTAGTTCAACAATTGCACCTACCTCGATTTCTTTAAACTTAGCTCGTAAGTTTTGCTTTAAATGGTGCGTACAAATACCATATGCAACATTTGGGAATGCGATGTTAACATTCTTTTGGATACTTGGGTGCCTATCAGAAATGAAAAAAAAATTAGGAACTTCGCCTATTGCTACTTTTAACTTCATTAGAAACCATCCCCATGATGCATCATTCTCACTGTCACCAACACCAAATGCAACAGGATAAAGTTGATTGTTACCATCAAGTGCTGTCGCAATGAACAAAGTTCCTTTAAATTTTCCCTTCAAGAACGTGCCATCAATTGCAATGACTGGCCTTATTGATGAAATAAATCCATGTATACAACCCCCAATTGCCATAAAAAAATATTTAAAGTTATTTGCATTGTTAACTTCAAGAAACGTGCAGGTGCCCGAATTTTTCTTCTTTAACATTTCCATGTATAAAGGGAGTAACTTGAATGAATCCTCAGGCGTGCCTCTAACTTTCTCCACTGCATATTCTCTTGCTTTCCATGCCTTGTGATAACTTATTTCATACCCAAACTGTTTCTGAAAATCTTCTTTGATATCACCAGGCCTATATGAGGATGAAGCACCATCAAACTTATGACAAATCTTATGTCCGATAAGTTTAAATGAAGCATGACGATGATCTCTGTTACGGACATCAAGTGCACAACTATGGACACTATAGTACTTTGTGATTTTAAACATATTCAAACTCCCAAACTTCAGAGCACGAAGTCGCCACTTACAAGTATCGTCAACACACTTAACAACAAGAATATTCTTCCCCGACTTGAAGGTTTTAAACTCAAAATTTTTCCTTAGAGCTTCCATAAAAAGCACTTGTTGCAACTTTTCTTTCGAACTAAACAATTTTTTTCCCATTAACCAATCACTATCACCAACAATTTCCGTAGATGGCAAGTTAATAGTATTAGAATGTGAGTTATCAGTGTCGAATGAACTGCTGCATGTAAACAAATTAACTCTAGGCATATATCTATTATTGGAATGTGCTACATTCCCCAGTGTTGGATCACTAACTGTTATCCCATCAACATCATCATGAACAATAACATTCACATTTTCCTCATTTGACCTTTGTTGTGAAAATTTTAATGTACTCGCAAGCGCACGAATCTGTTGTAGTATAGATTAATGGTGACGAGTGTCGATCCCACGAGGAGGTGGATTTTAATTGTGTAGAATTAATTTTGTGAATGGGTGATTGGATTTGTGGTGGAAATGATTGGAATATGCTAAAACTTAAATTAAAATGGAGAGAATAAATTCTAAAATTGGTATTGAAATGGTGAGAATAAATTGAAGAGAATTCTATTGAAATGACGTACTTGGGTATCTGGATCCGTATCAACATGCATCATGGGCTAAATATTCCTTATTAATGCCAATTAAATCATGAGGGGGGAATCCACACCTCATGAACCACGCTCTAATCAATATGGTGCTAAGGGCTTATCGTACCAAATAATAATAACCTTATACTAGAGGGCCGGTGAAACCAAGGCGGTACTAGACAAGATTAGTATTATTTGTCGACGAGAAGTCAAAACATCCACAAAAACTAGAGGGGAAGAGAAAATAAATTTACCAAATAAAGCCCATGACACATGTTGAGACTTCACCTTCAACCCAAGCTTGAAAGAAAATTAGCCACTCATAGTTGAACTAGGGGCAAAATGGGAATTTATTAAAATACGAAGAAAATACAAGATGGAGAAGGAATTACAGAAAATGGATCCCAAAAATGGATTCAGAGATATCAAATTAGGGGGGGGAGGCCCCCTTTTTATAGATACATGGAGTAAATCATGGCCATCGGATTAAAAACAGTTTGGACGCTCAGGATTGCGCCACGTCATCAGTCAACAGTCCATGGTTTGACCACGCGGATGAACAGTAACACGGTTTGACCCGGATGAACAGTAACGCGGTTTGGTTGAAAATAATCCTGTGTGATGCATGCATCGTACGCGAGATTTTTCGTCCACTGATATGCTGCCACGTCACCATCAACAGTACATAAGAATTTTAGTCCAACAGGATCGTGACACCTCATCAGTCAATGCCACATCATCGGTCAATGCCACGTCATCATCCGTTTATGTGAACAGTGTCGTGAACAGTAACGTATACAGTACCATACACGTGAATAGTACCGTATATGTGAATAGTGCCATTTTTCCTTTTATGCTCCTCCTAAGGTTTTCGACCGTCCTGAGTTCAAAAGTGATGTCCGTTTTGCCGTCTGATCTCTCCTTTATTGTGAAATGACTATAATGCCCCTAAAATACATAAAATACTTAATTAAAATAAAACACATGTAATTAAATCACAAGAAGGTTAAATATATAAAAGTAAGGGTTGTTAGTAAGACTTAAAATGTAAAATGACGGTTTTCTCCTTTATAAATATGCATTTTCTAACACTCAACACACCCCCCAACCAGCTTATTGCTAGTCCCTAGCAAATAAAGCGAAAACAAAATTCAAATTCAAAATATATATATTTTTTTAATAGAAACACTCGTATTTATTCCATCAGACTAATGATAGCAATCAAATAAAAGTATAAGCATTATCTCCAGTCTAAAGCAACATCACACCCACATCAACCATCCACATGAATTAGCCCAGTAGACATGTCAAACCCCAAAATCTCACTGGAAGTAGTGACACTCTCACAAATAAATTAATCCCAATAAAAATAGTCACTCTAATGAATGGTAATTGAGAGAGAAAATAATAAAGAAGTGATATCACATGCTCTCACCAAGATGAAATAAATATGCCCTCAGCTTAGAAATAATACGATCTCAAGTCAAATAAAATGTTAGTCAACCCACTTTATTTATCTTTTTTTTTTTTAATTATGCATCACTACATCTTTTTAGCCCATATAACTAGCTTCTACTTCGGACTATAGTTCCCTAAAATCAAGAAGGACTTTTATTAGGACGTAACGTAGGCTAGGGACATGGTTAACAAAGAAGGGAAATAAGGAAAACAAAGTGTATGTTTGAGAAAAATGCAGAGAATTTTTTTTTTTTGGAAGTTGCAAGGTGGATTTCACCTATTTTTATTCTTTTGAAACAACAACTTTTGTTTTTGTTTTTGTTTTTTTTGTTTTTTTTTTTGCTTTTATTTGGCATAACTTCACTGAACAAAATAATTATTTACATTTTCTCAAACATAAATAGGTGATGGAACTTATAAGACATCGGGTAATACTCCAAATCGGAGTGGGTCAAGATGATAAGTTGACAAAGAAAATGTTTTTTTTTTTTTTTTAAAGGCTCAAAAGAGTTAACTATGGATATTTAATAAAAGGGATGGCTAGAAAGGCTCAAACGGATCAAAGATGGCCTTTCCATCGTCTTTTAGGGCTCTGAATAACCTTCCATATCTACTAGTTAGATGGGCCTCCAAATGTAGCAACATACTTTTTTTTTTTTTTTATTAAGGGTTAACTCAAAAGAAATCTAGAGATCGTGTATACAATAATAAACTATTAAGCTGTATAAAGAATGGGCAAAAGGGTTACTCTCCAAGAAAAATGATAGGCTCAAAAACTCACTTGGTACTTATTATGACATGTTCATTCCTTCAAGCAACTCATATATGTCTCCAACATCAACATGTAGAGTAGCAAACATAATGTAACATCACTTAAGACCAAAGATAATACAAATACTAAAATTTAAATTAATCATGTCACCCAATGTTAAAACAAATCAAAATTTTTTTTTTTAAACAACATTCTACCCCCCAACCTATTCTAAACATAAAAAAAAAAATATGCATGCAGAAATGTGAAAATGATGTAGAAAAATTAATTTAGAAAAGTTACAAAAATGATAGAAAAGAAAATGATTTTTTTATTATTTTTTTTAAAGAAGATGCGTTTCTAGAGGAACTACACTCCATATTCAGCCATCTTCGACTCAAAAGTTGGAAAATGCATTTTTATAGAGGATAAATTAAAAAGAAGAAAAATAAACATAAACACATAATAAAGAAAAAAGAAAATGTCTTAATTTTTTTTTAAGTTTTTTTTTTAATTTTTTTTTAAACGATGAAGATGCGTTTCTAGAGTCACTACACTCCATATTCAGCCATCTTCAACACAAAAAGTTAGCAACAGTTAGTTTCTACAACAAAAAATTAGTAAAAACTTAACCAAAATTTCATAATTGTCGACTATTCCCTCCCCCCAACCAGAACGAAACATTGTCCTCAATGTTTGAAATGAAAGAAGTAGAGTTTAGAAGACATCACCTGGGTGGTGCAACACAGAAGAAAATATTTACAGGCGGAGAGTTAAATCTAATTTGTACTTCTTACTGCTGCTACTGTTACCATCATTATTTGGACGCTCCAACACAAAGGTCCAAGGGTCTGGCTCCGGTCTATAAGCTTGTAATAGATCCAGTAGCTCATTAGCAGTGTGAGCACAAATAAAGAGTTTTTTCACATTAGCGGGAATGAAATAGTTTTTTATTGCATGGTTAAGAAATGCGATAAAGCCATCATAAAAGTTATTGACATTTAACAAACCGATGGGTTTCTGGTGGATGTGCAGATGGGCCCAAGATGCTAGTGTGATAAGTGCCTCTAGTGTTGCAAGATCTCCTGGGAGGAAAATAAAAGCATCAGCATAATTAAGCATTTCAGTTATTCTTTCTTGCATACCTAAGACGACTAACTCTTCTCCAGTTGATGAGTCAGACGAACTGCCCAATGGTTTTAGGACTCTTGGGATGATGCCTAACACTTGACTTCCTCTGATAAAAGCTGCTTCTGAGACCATTTTTGATAACCCTCGATTACCTCCTCCATACACCAAGTGTAATTTTCTCACTGCTATGCTTCGACCAAGATCTATGGCTGCCTCAACGAACTCTTTATGTTTGCCATATGTAAATCCAGAAAGCACACAAATGTTCTTGAATTGTCTATTGGGAGTAGCTGACATTGTGATACTTCTCAAAAACAATTTGTGAGTGCTTGACAAAAAAGAAATCACATTTAAGAGTCTTGGTGATAGTGGGTCATGGTTGTGTATGAGGTAATATGTCAGTGTCAAATAACGCGTAAAGCACGTGGCTCGCAAGTCAAAAAGAAAACAGTAAAAAGGAAAAAGCAAACAGTAATAAAATTATTAAAGACAATAATGCAAACAATAAGACAATAGTGAAATAAAATAACAATAAAGTAAAAGGATATTTACAGGTAGTTGCGACTGTGGCTCACATCTTCCTCTGATTTTACGTCCAGAAACGGCTTGAACGCCCTCTATGGGTCGAGGATAGGCTTCCTATCCAGTTTTCTTATAAACTGGCAAACAGGGTCGTTTATAGTCAGATTCCCGAGACTATATCGTGCATGCTCTTTCTGGAATAACGGCCATAACTGGAGAATCGCTCCTTGCACATATCCACTGGGATGCGTTTCAAGAGACAAAAGGATATCATCCAATGACTCCTTATTCAAGCCATCCCTAATGAATTGAATCTTATCTTCCCTGTTATCAGACACCATTCCTAAAGAACATGGGTTTTTATTGCAACTCATTCTGGCACACTTATGACAAGCAACAGAAATTCTTCGAGCTCGTCGTTTTCTTGCATAATTTCCTTTACCACAACCAGGCATGTATGCAATAAATTTTGGAGGTAACTCACCTGCCGATCGTACTTTAGCCTCGATTAACCAACGGATGTCAGCAGGTATGTTATTCCTCATGAGTAATCGCATGCGTTCGGACCGAGCTTTATAGATCGTAAGGAGGGCATTCTGAGGAAGTGAAGGGAATCGCTTGTGAAGCTTCGCTAGAATCTCGTTTCTGTTCATACCTTCGCCTCAGAATATCAGTTATTATGGGAAACTGAAGTAACCGACTTGATTGTCACGGAGTACCGTTATCCGCCACTTCACCGGGGTAACAAACTAAAGCACACAAACAGAAAAACAAATTAAAACACACAAAGAAAATTAAAATCGTCCTCTTATTGAATTTACCTCAAGCTCCAACTGGATGTCGTAAACACTTCTCTCAATGTGTCTGAGTTGGCTTTCTAAACCCTCAACATAGGCTACTAACTCTGGTGGTTGTAGAGCCCAAATGCGATGTGTTTTACAAAATTGAATCTATCTTTTGAGATGAGTTTTGACACGTTGAAGTGGTTTAAGAATGTTCAGGAGGAACGGTCTAAGTATGAGACTCATGATTAAAAATGATAAGAGAAAACTTAATGGTAAAATAAACACACTTATGCAAAAACAATTTCAATTAGCAAAAGAATAATAATAAAAAGAAAGAAAGAAAAATCAAATCAACGAAAAGAAAAAAAAATCAATTCAAATTTGGTGGGTCACTCAAATTTATTTCGGTGTCTTCTTCATGTGGTTGGTACTCTAGATATGGCTTTAATCTTTGACCATTAACTTTAAACGTGACACCGTTCTTTGGGTCTTTAATTTCAATTGCCCCATGTGGAAAAACAGTATGAACAATAAATGGGCCAGACCAACGAGAGCGTAACTTACCTGGGAATAGGTGCAAGCGAGAATTGAATAAAAGCACTTTCTGACCTGGAGTGAACGATTTTCTCATAATTTGCTTATCATGGAAGACTTTCATTCGTTGCTTGTAAATCTTGGCATTTTCGTACGCGTCATTGCGAATTTCTTCAAGTTCTGCCAGCTGTAATCTTCTTTCTGAGCTGGCTTGCTGCATGTCAAAATTGAATTTCTTGATGGCCCAATATGCACGATGCTCGAGTTCCACAGGTAGGTGGCAAGCTTTTCCATACACTAGCCTGTAGGGTGACATCCCAATCGGGGTCTTGAAAGCCGTTCTATATGCCCATAAGGCATCATCAAGTCTTAATGACCAATCTTTTCTGTCCGGCCTCACCGTTTTTTCTAATATGTGCTTTATTTCTCGATTGGAGATCTCAACTTGGCCACTGGTTTGCGGATGATACGGGGTCGCCACTTTGTGTGTGATTGAATACTTTGTCAAAAGAGCTTTGAATGCTTTGTTACAAAAGTGGGCACCATCATCACTGATTATTGCTCGAGGGAATCCAAAGCGCGAGACAATGTTGCTTTTCAAAAATCCTATCACCACCTTGTGATCATTGGTCCTACATGGAATTGCTTCTACCCATTTTGAGACGTAGTCAACACCAACCAATATGTATTGATGGCCAAAAGAAGGGAGAAAGGGTCCCATGAAGTCGATACCCCATACGTCAAAAATCTCAACCACTAAAATTGGATTTAGTGGCATCATGTTCCTTCGTGTAATGCTCCCCATTCGTTGACACCTATCACATGAAGAACAAAAAGTGTAAGCGTCTCGAAATAGTGTTGGCCAATAGAAACCACATTGTAAAACTTTAGTCGCTGTTTTCTTAGCACTGAAATGGCCTCCACAAGCTTGTTCATGGCAGAATGAAAGGATATTCTGAATTTCATTTTCTGGGACACATCGTCTAACAATTTGGTCTGCACAATACTTGAACAAATACGGGTCATCCCAAAAGAAATTCTTTATTTCCGCAAAGAATTTGATCTTGTCTTGCTTGGTCCAATGCTCTGGAAGTTTACCTGTAACAAGATAATTAACTATATCAGCATACCAAGGTAATACTTCCACACTCATTAATTGTTCATCTGGAAATGACTCATTTAATGGTAATTGTTCTATTATTGTGTCAAAATGGAGACGAGAGAGATGGTCCGCCACAACATTTTCTGACCCTTTCTTATCTTTGAATTCCAAGTCAAATTCCTGCAAAAGTAACACCCAACGAATTAGTCTAGCTTTTGCATCTTTCTTTGTGAGAAGATATTTAAGAGCAGCATGATCTGTGAACACAATTATTTTACAACCAATGAGATAAGATCGAAATTTTTCTAATGCAAACACTACTGCTAGCATTTCTTTTTCAGTAGTTGAATAGTTCAACTGTGCATCATTTAATGTCATACTAGCATAGTAAATAACATGGGGAATTCGATCAACTCTTTGTCCTAATACTGCTCCTACTGCATAATCAGATGCATCACACATGAGCTCAAATGGTAATTTCCAGTTCGGGGCCTGAATGATGGGTGATGATGTCAACAACTGTTTTAATTTTTCAAACGCCATAAGACATGAATCATTAAAGATAAAAGGTACATCCTTAGCAAGTAAATTGCATAAGGGTCTAGAAACTTTGCTAAAATCTTTAATGAAACGTCTATAGAAACCAGCATGCCCAAGGAAAGATCTTACTTCTCTGACTGTTTTGGGTGGAGGAAGATTAGAAATGAGATCCACCTTGGCTTTGTCAACCTCAATACCTTTGCTCAAAATGATGTGACCGAGAACAATACCTTGTTTTACCATAAAATGGCATTTCTCCCAATTTAAGACCAAGTTCTTCTCGATACATCTCTGCAGAACTAGTGTTAGATGATGTAAACATTGATCAAACGAATCACCAAAGACAGAAAAGTCATCCATAAAGACTTCAAGGAATCGTTCAACCATATCAGAAAAAATGCTTAACATGCATCGTTGAAATGTAGCAGGTGCATTACATAATCCAAATGGCATTCTCCTATATGCAAATGTGCCAAAAGGGCAAGTGAAAGTAGTTTTCTCTTGATCTTTTGGTGCTATGGGAATCTGATTATATCCTGAGTAACCATCTAGAAAGCAATAAAATTCATGGCCTGCTAATCTATCAAGCATTTGATCGATAAATGGTAAAGGAAAATGGTCTTTACGTGTGACAGAATTCAACTTTCTATAATCAATGCATACACGCCATCCTGTAGTTACCCTAGTTGGTATCAATTCATTATCAGCATTGGTAACTACTGTGACTCCTGACTTTTTGGGGACGACTTGTACAGGACTGACCCATGAACTATCAGAAATGGGGTAAATGATACCTGCGTCTAATAGCTTAAGGACTTCTGTTCTAACAACTTCTTTCATGTTAGGATTTAACCGACGTTGCATCTCCCTAGTAGTTTTAGCATTTTCATCAAGGTGAATGTAATGCATGCAGTCTACTGGGTTTATACCTTTGATGTCTGCTATGGTCCATCCTAATGCTTCTTTGTGCTCTTTTAAAACATCCAACAACTTACCTTTTTGTTCGTCATTTAGGGATGATGAGATGATTACCGGTAGAGTATTTTCTTCTCCCAAAAACGCATATTCCAAAGTGTTGGGCAATGGTTTGAGCTCGAGTTTCGGTGGTGATTCTGATGATGGAATGAGTTGCTTCTCTGATGGTGCTAGTTGCTCAACTCTTGACTTCCATTTATTAGTGTCCATAGATGGTGCTGAGTCAAGTAGGGCATTGACCTCTTCGACCGATCTGTCAATATCAAAATCAAAACCAAAGTGAGTTAAGCATGTCTGTAAAGGATCATCACTAAGGTTTGAAACAAAAGTGTCATCAACTAATGCTTCTATTAAATCCACATCAACAATTCCATCATCTGCATTGTGAGGTTGTTTGGCAATGTTGAAGATGTTCAACTCCATAGTCATGTTGCCGAAGGACAATTGCATATTTCCGGTCCTACATTGAATGTGAGCATCCGCAGTTGCCAAGAAAGGTCGGCCTAGAATAATGGGGATGTGCTTCCTTGAATCCTGTATTGGTTGAGTGTCAATTACAATGAAATCAACAGGAAAATAAAACTTGTCTACCTGGATAAGCACGTCCTCCACAATACCACGAGGTATTTTCGTGGACCGATCTGCAAGTTGTAACACCACTGGAGTTGAGTGTAATTCTCCCAGTCCAAGTTTCACAAATACAGAATAAGGCAACAAATTTACACTAGCTCCTAAATCCAACAAAGCATTCTCAATTGTGTGGTTCCCTATGCTACATGAGATAGTAGGGGAGCCTGGGTCTTTGCATTTTAGAGGAATTTTATGTTGGAGGATAGAACTAACGTTTTCTGTTAAAAATGCCTTCTTTTGAACATGCATGTTTCTCTTTTTAGTACAAAGGTCTTTAAGAAACTTGGCATAAGATGGAACTTGCTTAATAGCATCAAGTAAAGGGATGTTAACACTTACCTGTTTGAAGATTTCAAGAATCTCACCTGTGGATTTTCCCTTTTTTCCTTTAGCTAACCTCTGAGGAAATGGAGCTTTGGGAACATATTCCCGTGGGTTGGTTTCTTCTTTCTCCTCCGGTGATGAGTCCTCAACATTCACAGGTACAATTTGATTTTCTTTTGTCACCGGCATCTCCACTTTGTTGTCGACTTCCTTTCCTTTTCGCAAGGTCATTACTGCTTTGACTTCTCTATGCTGCTGTGGTGAACTGGTACTTGCTTCATGCACTCCTTTAGGGTTAGGCACTGGTTGACTTGGAAACTTACCTTTCTCAACGGTCATTGCCAAGGTCTGAACTGAAGAAGCAAGTTGTCCCACCATCTTCTCGAGGCTTGAAACCGATTGAGCTTGTGAGTTGAAGCCTGCTCTCAACTCATTTCGTAGTCCATCAATGGTGCGGTTTTGTTGCTCAATCGTGGAGTGAGTAAGATTCTTGAGATTCTGGAATGAATCCTCCCATGGTCTGGGTTGAGAGAAATTCTGATTCTGATTGTATGGTCTAAATGGGGGCTGAGAGGCTTGAGGATTTTGAGAAATTTGTTGCATTGGTGGAGCTGGAGCTGCTGGTCCATTCTGTTGGAGTCCTTGAGACCATGAAAAATTGGGGTGGTCTCTCCATCCAGGGTTATATGTGTTGGAGTATGGGTTGTAATTTGATGGCTTTCTCATTACACCTATGGCATTGGCTTGATCTGAGTATGAGTCATGGTCATGTGGTTCTGTTGATTTAGCAGTCGATAACGATGCTATTTGTCGAGCAAGACCTTCAACCATCTCCTTGACTTCTTTGATTCCCGAAGTTGACTCGCCAATTTGAACCTCATTTACTCCTTTAATTCTTCTAGTATTCCTGAGTGATCGACTCCGTTGTTGGGAATTATCCGCTTGTCGCTGGAAGAATTCCCAAATCTCTGATGCACTTTTTGACATTAGCTCTCCTCCACTTGTTGCCATTAGCCATTCTTGCACATTTGGTAGTAATCCCTCCAAAAAGTATTGGCATTGGTGCCATTTCTCATACCCATGATGTGGACACTTCAAGAGTAGCCCATTGAATCGCTCCCACGTTTCGAAAAACTGCTCGTCATCTCTCTGGGTAAACTCCGAGATTTCCCTGCGAATAGCATTGGTTTTATGCACTGGGAAATATTTATTTAAAAATTTAGTTACCATTTGTTCCCATGATGAAATGCTATTAGCAGGCAATGTATTTAACCATGAACGAGCTCTATCCTTTAAAGAAAATGGGAATAATCTAAGTTTAACATCATCGTCTGAAAAATTCTCATATTTAAAAGTTTGACAAATGGCATGAAAATCATTCAGATGATTATATGGATCCTCATTTTCTAAGCCATAGAATGTGGGGAGACAATTTAGCACACTAGGTTTTAATTCAAAACTCCTAGCAGCTACATTTGGGTATCTTATGCATGACGTGCTCAAATTAGCTAAGGGACTAAAATAGTCCTTAAATGGCCTCTCCTGTGGTGCTTGTAAATCCATTTTATTTTTAACGTGTTTGTGTGTGCGAAGTGTTTTTTCTAATTCAAGGTCTATAGGTTCAAGATTAGGTAATAATGACCTACGACCATGCATGCAAAATAAATAAAATAAAAATAAAGATGCAAACAAAACAAAAAATAAAGATGGGAACAAAACAAATAAAAATAAAGAAGAGGGAGAAATTACGATACTAACCTGATTGCGCTATTACAACCTTTCTATAAAAACACACAAAAATAAATACGTGAAATGAATTAACTAAAAATTAAATTAATAAAATAAAGGAAAATTACAAAGAAAAAAAATAAATTGAAAATTAAATTACAGAATTTTAAAGAAGAGAAAAAGAAAAGAAATACTAACCTTTAGATTCACTTTTTTTTCTTTTTTTTTTTAATAATAATAATAATAAAATACAAGAAAACAAATAAAAGAAATTATTCACAAAAATTAGTTCTATGAATTAAAATTACTTACCTCCCCGGCAACGGCGCCAAAAACTTGTTGTGAAAATTTTAATGTACTCGCAAGCGCACGAATCTGTTGTAGTATAGATTAATGGTGACGAGTGTCGATCCCACGAGGAGGTGGATTTTAATTGTGTAGAATTAATTTTGTGAATGGGTGATTGGATTTGTGGTGGAAATGATTGGAATATGCTAAAACTTAAATTAAAATGGAGAGAATAAATTCTAAAATTGGTATTGAAATGGTGAGAATAAATTGAAGAGAATTCTATTGAAATGACGTACTTGGGTATCTGGATCCGTATCAACATGTATCATGGGCTAAATATTCCTTATTAATGCCAATTAAATCATGAGGGGGGAATCCACACCTCATGAACCACGCTCTAATCAATATGGTGCTAAGGGCTTATCGTGCCAAATAATAATAACCTTATACTAGAGGGCCGGTGAAACCAAGGCGGTACTAGACAAGATTAGTATTATTTGTCGACGAGAAGTCAAAACATCCACAAAAACTAGAGGGGAAGAGAAAATAAATTTACCAAATAAAGCCCATGACACATGTTGAGACTTCACCTTCAACCCAAGCTTGAAAGAAAATTAGCCACTCATAGTTGAACTAGGGGCAAAATGGGAATTTATTAAAATACGAAGAAAATACAAGATGGAGAAGGAATTACAGAAAATGGATCCCAAAAATGGATTCAGAGATATCAAATTAGGGGGGGAGGCCCCCTTTTTATAGATACATGGAGTAAATCATGGCCATCGGATTAAAAACAGTTTGGACGCTCAGGATTGCGCCACGTCATCAGTCAACAGTCCACGGTTTGACCACGCGGATGAACAGTAACGCGGTTTGACCCGGATGAACAGTAACGCGGTTTGGTTGAAAATAATCCTGTGTGATGCATGCACCGTACGCGAGATTTTTCATCCACTGATATGCTGCCACGTCACCATCAACAGTACATAAGAATTTTAGTCCAACAGGATCGTGACACCTCATCAGTCAATGCCACATTATCGGTCAATGCCACATCATCATCCGTTTATGTGAACAGTGTCGTGAACAGTAACGTATACAGTACCATACACGTGAATAGTACCGTACATGTGAACGTACATGTGAATAGTGCCATTTTTCCTTTTATGCTCATCCTAAGGTTTTCGACCGTCCTGAGTTCAAAAGTGATGTCCCTTTATTGTGAAATGACTATAATGCCCCTAAAATACATAAAATACTTAATTAAAATAAAACACATGTAATTAAATCACAAGAAGGTTAAATATATAAAAGTAAGGGTTGTTAGTAAGACTTAAAATGTAAAATGACGGTTTTCTCCTTTATAAATATGCATTTTCTAACACTCAACACACCCCCCAACCAGCTTATTGCTAGTCCCTAGCAAATAAAGCGAAAACAAAATTCAAATTCAAAATATATATATTTTTTTAATAGAAACACTCGTATTTATTCCATCAGACTAATGATAGCAATCAAATAAAAGTATAAGCATTATCTCCAGTCTAAAGCAACATCACACCCACATCAACCATCCACATGAATTAGCCCAGTAGACTTTGTTTTAGCTACTCTCAAGAATGACATGTCAAACCCCAAAATCTCACTGGAAGTAGTGACACTCTCACAAATAAATTAATCCCAATAAAAATAGTCACTCCAATGAATGGTAATTGAGAGAGAAAATAATAAAGAAGTGATATCACATGCTCTCACCAAGATGAAATAAATATGCCCTCAGCTTAGAAATAATACGATCTCAAGTCAAATAAAATGTTAGTCAACCCACTTTATTTATCTTTTTTTTTTAATTATGCATCACTACATCTTTTTAGCCCATATAACTAGCTTCTACTTCGGACTATAGTTCCCTAAAATCAAGAAGGACTTTTATTAGGACGTAACGTAGGCTAGGGACATGGTTAACAAAGAAGGGAAATAAGGAAAACAAAGTGTATGTTTGAGAAAAATGCAGAGAATTTTTTTTTTTTTTGGAAGTTGCAAGGTGGATTTCACCTATTTTTATTCTTTTGAAACAACAACTTTTGTTTTTGTTTTTGTTTTTTTGTTTTTTTTTTTGCTTTTATTTGGCATAACTTCACTGAACAAAATAATTATTTACATTTTCTCAAACATAAATAGGTGATGGAACTTATAAGACATCGGGTAATACTCCAAATCGGAGTGGGTCAAGATGATAAGTTGACAAAGAAAATGTTTTTTTTTTTTTTTAAAGGCTCAAAAGGGTTAACTATGGATATTTAATAAAAGGGATGGCTAGAAAGGCTCAAACGGATCAAAGATGGCCTTTCCATCGTCTTTTAGGGCTCTGAATAACCTTCCATATCTACTAGTTAGATGGGCCTCCAAATGTAGCAGCACACTTTTTTTTTTTTTATTAAGGGTTAACTCAAAAGAAATCTAGAGATCGTGTATACAATAATAAACTGTTAAGCTGTATAAAGAATGGGCAAAAGGGTTACTCTCCAAGAAAAATGATAGGCTCAAAAACTCACTTGGTACTTATTATGACATGTTCATTCCTTCAAGCAACTCATATATGTCTCCAACATCAACATGTAGAGTAGCAAACATAATGTAACATCACTTAAGACCAAAGATAATACAAATACTAAAATTTAAATTAATCATGTCACCCAATGTTAAAACAAATCAATTTTTTTTTTTTAAACAACATTCTACCCCCCAACCTATTCTAAACATAAAAAAAAAAATATGCATGCAGAAATGTGAAAATGATGTAGAAAAATTAATTTAGAAAAGTTACAAAAATGATAGAAAAGAAAATGATTTTTTTATTATTTTTTTTAAAGAAGATGCGTTTCTAGAGGAACTACACTCCATATTCAGCCATCTTCGACTCAAAAGTTGGAAAATGCATTTTTATAGAGGATAAATTAAAAAGAAGAAAAATAAACATAAACACATAATAAAGAAAAAAGAAAATGTCTTAATTTTTTTTTAAGTTTTTTTTTTAATTTTTTTTAAACGATGAAGATGCGTTTCTAGAGTCACTACACTCCATATTCAGCCATCTTCAACACAAAAAGTTAGCAACAGTTAGTTTCTACAACAAAAAATTAGTAAAAACTTAACCAAAATTTCATAATTGTCGACTATTCCCTCCCCCCAACCAGAACGAAACATTGTCCTCAATGTTTGAAATGAAAGAAGTAGAGTTTAGAAGACATCACCTGGGTGGTGCAACACAGAAGAAAATATTTACAGGCGGAGAGTTAAATCTAATTTGTACTTCTTACTGCTGCTACTGTTACCATCATTATTTGGACGCTCCAACACAAAGGTCCAAGGGTCTGGCTCCGGTCTATAAGCTTGTAATAGATCCAATAGCTCATTAGCAGTGTGAGCACAAATAAAGAGTTTTTTCACATTAGCGGGAATGAAATAGTTTTTTATTGCATGGTTAAGAAATGCGATAAAGCCATCATAAAAGTTATTGACATTTAACAAACCGATGGGTTTCTGGTGGATGTGCAGATGGGCCCAAGATGCTAGTGTGATAAGTGCCTCTAGTGTTGCAAGATCTCCTGGAAGGAAAATAAAAGCATCAGCATAATTAAGCATTTCAGTTATTCTTTCTTGCATACCTGAGACGACTAACTCTTCTCCAGTTGATGAGTCAGACGAACTGCCCAATGGTTTTAGGACTCTTGGGATGATGCCTAACACTTGACTTCCTCTGATAAAAGCTGCTTCTGAGACCATTTTTGATAACCCTCGATTACCTCCTCCATACACCAAGTGTAATTTTCTCGCTGCTATGCTTCGACCAAGATCTATGGCTGCCTCAACGAACTCTTTATGTTTGCCATAGGTAAATCCAGAAAGCACACAAATGTTCTTGAATTGTCTATTGGGAGTAGCTGCCATTGTGATACTTCTCGAAAACAATTTGTGAGTGCTTGACAAAAAAGAAATCACATTTAAGAGTCTTAGTGATAGTGGGTCATGGTTGTGTATGAGGTAATATACAGTACCATACACGTGAATAGTACCGTACATGTGAATAGTGCCATTTTTCCTTTTATGCTCCTCCTAAGGTTTTCGACCGTCCTGAGTTCAAAAGTGATGTCCGTTTTGCCGTCTGATCTCTCCTTTATTGTGAAATGACTATAATGCCCCTAAAATACATAAAATACTTAATTAAAATAAAACACATGTAATTAAATCACAAGAAGGTTAAATATATAAAAGTAAGGGTTGTTAGTAAGACTTAAAATGTAAAATGACGGTTTTCTCCTTTATAAATATGCATTTTCTAACACTCAACAACCTTCTATCATTGGGTTGTGTTTCAGGAACAAATTCGAATATTGACTGATCTTCAGCAATAAAATTATTTGGGCTTAAACATTCACCTTTAACATATGGCTCAACATGTTCTTCTGGACATCTATCTGGCCCGAAATTAGGGTCCACATGAGTAATAGGGGTAACCAAAATCTGTTTTCTTTAGTAGGTAATGCAAAGAGGAATCTTCAACTCAGCTCCACTAATTGTTTCCTCTAGAAAATAATCTACATCATCATCATTCATAATTGGGACGGGTGGCATTGGATCGAATGTTTTGAGCTTGAACTTCATTTCAATATCAAATTCAGAAATATCAATACAAATAACCCGAGATACTTTTTCTATCAATTGTGCATACGTTGTAGAACGGGGCACCATGATCCCTCTTACCTCCGTACCATTAAATCTATAATCGTCGTTTTGCTCAATCCATTCACCACAAAACATAATAGGCACACGTATTGAAGTCATTTCCTGTAATAATACAACAGTTGATTATACAACAAATACAAAAATAAAATCAAACAAGATTTATAATGGAGTGTGGATTTGTCTGCCTATTTACACAACTGACGTCGTGTAATTAATAGTTTACACGACAATAGTTGTGTAACTTGCTAAAATACACAACTATAGTTCTGTAAACAGTAAGATGATATATTTAATAAAATATAACTGTAATCTTTGTACTAACAGAATGCTAAGTGTCATAACAACTACTATATCTTTCAAACTTGCACGATTGTTGTCGTGTAAATTTATACATACATGACAGAAGTCATGTAAGTTGCAAAAATACATGACTCAGTAAATAATCAAAGGATGTATTTCTTCTTAAAAAAATGTTGGGATCTCATACCAATTGGAACATTTTACATATATACACAATTATAGTATGTAAATTTATACGTACACACTAGTAGTCGTGTAACTTATTAACACACACGACTATAATCCAGTAATAGTAAAATGATATATATAGTGAAAAATATATATTTTTTGAACCAATAGAATGATAAGGTGTCATAATAATTGAATTTTTTTTGCACATTTTCACGACTACAGTCACGTAAATACATACATACACGACAGCTGTCGTGTATGTCGGGTGCAGAAAAAAAATTTGACAACAACTTCAGGTTTTAACGAATGTAGTTATAAAATCCATCAAATAACAGTCATATGATGCAAATGCAATGAAAATATGAGTTGCTTTAGTGTTTATCACAAACCAAACAAAACCCTAAAAATAATATAATGTCAACAAATTGAATAGATAGCTCAAAATAAAAAATAAAAAGTTTCAAATACCTTACTCATGGGATGAATAATACACCCAGCTGCAAACAAAAATCTCAGTGCATTAGCTGTTTGTGAGTGATTTCCGATTTTGAGTGTAGTGTGAGTTTTTGTTGTGTGGAGTTAAAGAGTGAAGTAAAGAGTGTGTGAATTGTGTGTGTTTTATTATTTTTTCTTTAGGACATTTTAGACAATGTACCCACATAAAAAAGGCATATTTAGATAATTTTCAAGTATGGGGTATATTTAACTAAATACCCTACTTTTAAGGCATATTTAATTAAAAACCCCGGCCAAGAACATATGGTATGTAAGTTGTAAAAATCTATTTATGGATTAAAGCAAGCATCTCGTTCATAAAACATTAGATTTGATCAAACAATTAAAATGTTTGGATCATACAAAATATTGTTGAGCCATGTGTATACAAAAAAATTCAGAGAAAAATTGTAGCTTTTCTAGTTCTTTATGTAGGTGACATTCTCTTAATTAAAAACGATATCGGAGTATTATCATCAATAAAGAATTGGTTGGTTAAACAATTTGATATGAAAGACCTAAGAAAGACAAGTTATATTCTTAGGATCAAATTGCTTTGAGATCGGAAGAATAAAACGCCTTATCGCAAACTGCTTACATTGATAAAATACTAGCTAGATTTGGCATGGAAAATTCCAATATTGGTTTGTTACCATTCAGGCATAGAATTACATTCTCCAAAGATCAGTTGCCCAAGGCACCTAAGGAAAGAGAAAAATGAGGCAAGTTCCCTATGCACAAGCTGTGGGAAGTCTCATGTATGTCGTGCTATGTACTAGATCAGACATTTGTTTTACAGTAGAGATGGTCTGTAGATACCAATCTAATCATTGTTCTGAACACTGGACTGCAGTCAAGCATATAATTAAATATCTGAAAAGAACTAAGAATCATATACTTATGTATTCTGGTGATGATCTCATTATAGTGGGTTACATTGATTCTGATATCATATCGATAAAGATGTCAGAAAATCAACTTTCTGGTTACGTGTTTACATTAGGAAGTGGACATGTGAGTTGGAGGAGTGTGAAACAAAGTTGTATCGCAAACTCTACTACAAATGCTGAATAAGTGGCTACATTTGAAGCTGCTAAGAAGTTGTTTAGCTCTGTAAGTTCCTGCAAGATCTTGAGGTGGTACTTGCACTAACTGCACCTCTTAAACTATTTTGTGATAATAGTGGTGTAATGGTTCAGTCAAAGGAACTAAGAAACCACAAGAAGTAAAAACATATAGAAAGGAAATACCATCTTATAAGAGAAATAATGCAGAGAGGTGGTGTAGAGGTTACTAAGATTGCCTCATAACAAAACCTAGCAGATCTTTTTACAAAGGCAATACTTGGGAAACTTTTTAACTTACACTTAGAATGTATGGACATGCGTGTGTTGCCACATATGCTTTGAGAGTTAGTGAGAGATTGTTGGGATTATATGCTCTTTAAAGCATATTGATTTATTTATTTTCTGATTAATAAAATATTTGAGATATTTTTCAAAAATCTTAATTATATAAATATTTTGAATAAGGTACATTTAATCATATTATATGTATTTTTGTGATTATCATATGGATTCACAGTAAATATAAATATAAATTATTTTATGATTAAATAAATTAAATTTACAATTAATACATAAAATTGGACACTCTATTTATGTTTAAACCGTAGTAAATTCACCGGATGATTTGCATGAAATAGTTGTGAAGGACTTTTAGTAATTCAAGTACTTCAAAACTCTACTTTTTATTAATTTTAGTTTTCCACCACGTGCAGTGTTGCATATTTTCCTATTAAGTGATAATTCCCTTCTCTATGCAGTTATATGCGCCGTGAAACAGCACAAGGCATATTTGTGAATTTTAAAGAGTTGTGTTTTTACAATGGAAACAAACTCCCTTTTGCTGGTGCCCAGATTGGCCAGACTTTTTGGAATGAGGTTTATAATAATTCTCTTAGGTTTACATCTTGTGCTTTTTTCTTTTTTTGGGCCGGGGGGGGGGGGGGGGGGGTTGCATAATTATTTTTGGGTCTTTTTGGAAATGGATGTATTAAATGGAATTTGATAGTGTTTAATGGATTAAAATTGCATGTAGTTTCAACCATTACTGCTGATCTTTCTTGGTTTTTGAGATTTTTATGCAAAATGTACATTTCTATGTGTTTGTGTGCATTTGGCAGTGTGAATCAGAGAGAGCATATAAGTTTATTAAAATCTTTTGACATGTGCAGATATCACCTTGCCAAGGCCTTATTAGAGTTCGTGAATTCACACTTGCAGAAATTGAGCACTTTGTTGATCCTCAAGACAAATCTCACCCAAAATTCTCAGAAGTCACGAACTTGGAGTTCTTGATGTTCCCAAGGGAGGAACAGATGTCAGGTAAATTGTATATACGAGCTAGTTTCCGTTCTCTTTCCTCTGCCTATTGTGAAAATATTGAAGTGAAAGTTGTTGAATATACCTGGATCATTTGAGGGAGCCTGTCCCTCCACAAATAATGTCAGTGTTTTCAAGTTCAGAGAGTCTACCCCCTGTTGTTTATTGCTGGAATTTAAATAAAGAAAGATTACAACTGTCCTCCCAAGACTATAGGCATGTGTCAGCAAAATAACTAACCAACTAGCTTGGACTCTAATAGCTAACTTGACTTATTCAAACAATGAAAAAAACAAATAAAATAAATTAACTGGAAAAATATAGAACATGTAATAGTAAATCTAAAAAGAGGATTCCACCAGGTGAAACTGTTTTAAAGGTTGGTTTAAAATTGTTTTTAATTTTACCATTTCTTGTCCAATGACATTTTTGGCCTCTGTACCACTTCACGTGCTCCTCTTATTGATTATTCTCTCCATTGTTGTTCAGGGAATAGTAAACAATGAAACTCTTGGCTATTTTATTGGACGAGTATATCTCTTTCTACCATGCCTTGGTATAGATAAAGAGCGTTTGCGGTTCCGGCAGCATCTTGCAAATGAAATGGCTCATTATGCGGCAGACTGTTGGGATGCTGAGATTGAGTGTTCGTATGGGTGGATTGAATGTGTCGGCATTGCAGATAGGTCTGCGTATGACCTGCATGCTCACACGGTAATAGATTGATATACATTTTCTGGATAAGTCTTATAAAAGTACTCCCATACTAGATAATTGTAAAGTCATTTTCACATCAGCTACTATTTTAAGGAGACCTTTATAAGTGCTAGAAGCATAACAAATTCACAACATAAGTTGTAGTATATCTTTTTTGCTGTCTAAACATTGTTGTGCTTCGAACTAATTGAATTTTTTCCGCCCTCGTTCGCAAAACAGGAGAAGAGTGGTGTTGCGCTTGTAGCTCAGGAGAAATTTTCAGAAACTAGGGAAGTGGAGGTATGTTTTTTTATGCTTATTACACTTCTTATTGCTTGTTATTAATTATATGAAGTATAACATGTGTGCTTAGCATTTCTTTTTCATGTGGGGTGTGAGTAATATGATTGCTTGCAACTTTTTCCAGAAATTGGTAATTGCTCCAGTGAAGAAAGAGCTGGGTCTTGCATTCAAGGGAAGCCAAAAGAATGTGGTTGAAGCTTTGGAGGTAAGTATGAAATAGTCTTTCTGTTGTTGATGCTGTAAGTTTAGGAAGTCCTGCCAGTAAATAAATTATAAGTTCCTTTCCCATTAGGCTATGAATGAGAAAGAAGCTATGGAGATGAAGGCCGCATTGGAATCGAAAGGGGAGGTGGAGTTTTATGTCTGCACTCTGGGAAAAAATGTTTGCATTAAGAAGAACATGTTAATTTCTAAGGAGAAAAAGAAAGAACACCAGAGAGTTTTCACCCCATCAGTTATAGAGCCATCTTTTGGCATTGGTCGGATTATATACTGCCTCTATGAGCACTCTTTCTATACAAGGCCAAGTAAAGCTGGGGATGAACAGTTAAATGTTTTCCGTTTCCCCCCTCTTGTGGCACCTATTAAGTGCACTGTTTTCCCACTGGTTCAGAATCAACAGCGTGAGGAGGTTGCCAAAGTCATTTCCACGTTATTAAAAGTTGCTGGAATCTCTCACAAGATTGACATAACAGGTTTGTGCTCTGGATAAATAGTCTTTAATTGTTAAAGTTTTTGGCAACCTTTTTATCGATTAATAAAATATTCCTTAGAAAAGTTCTGACTAAACAAACATGTATTAGTTGATTTGAGCTCATCACTTAGAAATTGTGAAATATTAATACTCTGATGACTCCTGATTTTTATAAATTTCGTTTTGAGATAGCCCGATAAGAACACACATGCAAATGGAGAGACTATTTTTAGGCCGGCTAGTTGATCAAAATGACTATACTCAAACATCTCAATCGAGAGATGGGTATGTGGTGGGATGGGGATCCCTTGCCAAATTAGGGACAGTGACAGGCCCCCGGGGCCATTTTCCTTTCTTGACTTGCATGATTGCATATATGCAGGTGTATTTATAAATAAGAATTCAGCGATTTAAGATTATCTAGACTTGTTTACCGCTGGGCTGGGATGATTGACTCGTATGAGTTCAAATTTGGGTATACAAATCTGGAAGCCGCTAATCCGTTTGAAGAGATTTGACTACTTGCTAGTGTGGATGCTGTATTTCATTGCTAAGGCAACCAAAAAGGCACCTTGGACTGATATGGTAATACATATATGCCGTAGATTTCTTGAAAATCTGAGAGAAAATTGCATATATGTATATGGTAACCCATATGTTTCAGGAAGATGGTCTTGAATGTAAATATGTCTCTGTGTACATTATGGTTACTTGTGTTCCAAAGTCCAAATGAGGGGGTTATTTTCATCTTTTTTCCTCATGGTTAAATAATCTCTGAATATTATATAATAATTCCAAGCTTTTCTTTCTATTAATATTCTAGTGCATTTTTTTTGTCCATGAACGTCGAACGTTACTGTTATTGTGTACTAATATTTGCAGGCACCTCCATGGGGAAACGGTATGCAAGAACATATGAACTTGGTGTACCATTTGCTATAACTGTGGATTCAACATCCTTGGTGACAATCTGAGAGCAAGATAGCGAGGATCAAATCCGTGTCAGCGTGGATGAGGCAGCATCAGTTATAAAGGCTGTAACCGATGGACAAACTACGTGGGAAGATGTGTGGTCAAGTTACCGACATCACTGCTCTGAGTTAGCGGATGGCTAAACTGTATAAATTCCACCATTAGGATTAGCCTATCCTAGTATGATCTTTCTTGATGGCACATTTTTGGGGAGGAAAAAAAAAGAAGAAAGTCTCAATTCAACTTTTATTTCTGTAACAAAAAATTTATTATCTTTTTTTATGTTTGAATACAAGACTCAATATATTAAAGCCGAATCCTTATATGAAAGCCAAATCCAAAGATTCATGATTGTTTGAGGGAAAAATAGGAAAGACAGTAAAGCACCACGTGTCGACAAATGGAATGACTCTAGCACAATCTGAGGTACTCCGCACAATCCGAGGTACTCGGCATGATTTAAGGTACCTTGGACAAATAGTGGTACCCGACATGATACAAGATACCCTGCACAATCCGAGGTACCCGGCGTGATTTGAGGTACCCTACACAATTAGAGGTACCCCACACAAATAGAGGTACCTCGCATAATTAGGGGTACTTCACATAAATTGAGGTACCCCACGTAACTCGAGGTACCCGGCAGATCAGATGCAAGAGAATCTTCCGAAAATATCCGCCGTGAGAAACGTCTCCATCTCTTAAAAAATATTATTCGATTTTGTCAGAATTAGGAATTAAGAACGTCGTACCAAAAGAAGGGGACAGCCACCTGCTACCTCTGCCAAAAGTGAAGGACACTGTCCCAAGGACAGTGGTCCTCAGCCGCCTAACCGATAGCTATTACAAAGGTACCCTGGACCACTCTCCAGAGCGCGCCACGTTTCCAAAGGATAAGATACGCCACGAACATGCACATAAAGGCCCAAAAATCGTAAAAAGGTAAAAGGACGTTAGCCAAAAAGGGTACGCCACGGGCAACTGAGGTACTCCATATATAAAGGTGCCTAGGTTTCATTCTCCAAGAGGTTCTGACTCACCATTAACACTCACACTCCAAAAAATATGTTTTCTTCAACCTTAAACCCTAATTCACAGAGGGCTAGCCAGCTCTCTTTGCCATAAAAACTTGAGTTTGCTAACTTGAGCATCAGAGTGTGAACGCCGGGGTACCCCGGCTTCACCTCTAACTTCTATTTCATTGTTTTGCAGGCGTGGAGCCCATTTTGAAGGACACCTCTCTTGGTTTTGACCTTTCACCATTGTTGCCACTCCCTCTCCCCTTCTCACTTCCCCTAAATTTCAGATATACTGCACCGCACACAACAAACCAGTGAGGTACCCCATCTCCCCTAAAAATACAAATTCATTGTTCTAGATAAGTTTGGCTTTTTCTACCCTAAAATCTGTTGAAAACAATTGGAGCCGTCTGTGGGGAGGCACACAAAAAGCTTCCACAGCGGTTACCAAACTAGTTGTTGTGTGTACTCTAATACATGGCACTCGACGCACCTCCCGAAGGTTTAATGGCGGATCCTACAAGGATGGGAGATGACAGCAGCGGTGAAGGTAGTGATACCGTAAGAAGGGTAGCCCGTCTCAGTAAGGGCAAGGGTATCAAGCAATCAACGAGTATCTGCCAAGATGATGAACCTATCTCTTACAAGCGTTTTGAGGATCTTGCCCATGCAATACTTAGGACGGTTGGATCTCGGGCACCCGAAAGTTCACTTCCACCAGTGACACTAGATGCTCCACCACCTCAAACGGACGACCAAGCTATGGTCAGAAAAGAGGTACCCGAGGCCAACAAGCCAAAGCATAGGCCATCGGGTGCCCGTTCTAAGTTTCAAACCGTGGGCTCCCAAGACGAACGTTCCACCGCCTCTTGCAATTCCTGCAGCAGCCAGGGTACGAGGCATGCAAAGCGTACCCACAAGGATCTCCGTGAAAAGTTAAACGCGAAAAGGGCTTCTTAAATGGAAAAAAATGGAAAAAAATGGAGAACTTGGAAGCCCAAGTGAAGCTCCTCTCCGAGAAGCAAAACATCATAGCTGCTCCAATGCCAATGATCTGCCAATCGCCATTCACTATGGAGATTCGGACGGCAGCTCTCCCCGAGGCATTCGCCATGCCTCAGATACCCCAATACTCGGGTACCACTGATCCCTTGGAGCATGCTAAGCTATACCGCGACCAAATGCTTATCAAGGGTGTAGATGAGAGCGCTATGTGTAGGATGTTTACACACACACTCACGGGCCCCGTGAAGTTATGGTTTCGCTCTTTGAAAGTGGGTAGCATATCTTCCCTACACCAATTGTTATTCGAATTTACTAAAGAGTTTTCCTACGCTTCCACTCGAGATAGGGTAGCCTCCAAACTTGCCTTTATCAAGTAAGGGGAAGCCGAGCCTTTGGCGGAGTATGTGAGTCGTTTCCACCAAGAGGTACTGCGAACCGGTGCATTTGGAAACCAATACACATTGACCCTTTTTGAGAAAAATTTGCGGTTGGGCAAGTTATGGCGTTCTTTTCAAAAGAAGTGCCCACTTTCATATGGGGAAGCCCGTTCTCGGGCGTTGCAGCAAGTGGAGATGGACGAGAAATGCCAATTGAAGCGCTAAGAAGATAAGGCTGATGTTATAAAGAACAAGGAGAAGCCCAAGAGGATGGAGGCCCCAATATTGCGGGTACCCCAAGCACAGAGCCCTCCACGGGCTGCCCCGTGGGGACGAGGGTATAACTCTCAGGGTACCTTCAGGGTACCCCAACCTCCAAGATCGCCACCACCGGATCAGCGAGAGCCACCACCGAGGCCTCGGTACGAATCTTACCATCCACTGAATCAATTCCGAGAGCAGATCTTCTACTATATTTGGGATAGCGGCCTCCTCCGTCCTCCTAAGCCGATGAAGAAGTACCCCAACATGAAGCGTAGCCTGAAGTATTGTGAGTTCCATGAGGATTTCAGTCATAGTATAGCCGAGTGTTTTACTTTGCGTGAGGAAATTGAATCTTTGATTCTTAGTGGGTACCTCAAAGAATTTGTTGCTGGCATGAGAGAAGCTTGGAAATCCGCGGAGCAGGATAAGGGCAAGCGGGCAGCTGATGGCAGTCCTGAACAAGAGGTACCCCCGGGACATAAGAAAGGCGTGTATGTCTGGATGATCATGGGCGGACCGACTTTAGCGGGCCAATCTAGGAGGGCTATCAAAGGCTATGGTAGATCGTTGTCGATAACCACCAATATTGGCAGAGAAGTCAACCTTAATGAATGGGGTACACCGAATGTACCCCAGCATCCCCCGCCTATCCTTTTTACAGAAAAAGATGCTGAGGATAACTCGTACCCCCATGACGATGCCTTAGTAATTACGCTGAAGGTTGCCACTGGTAAGGTAGCAAGAACTCTTGTAGATACCGGCAGCTCCGTTGACATCATTTTCAAAAGCACCTTTGATCAACTATTGATTAAGTCGCCAAAGATCATCCCCTATGCTACGCCTTTTATTGGGTTCGCCGGAGATATGGTTATACCAAAGGGCATCATTACGCTGCCTGTTACACTTGGTAAGGTACTTCACCGTATTGTTCATATGATTGATTTTCTTATTGTAGATCACCCGGGTGCCTACAATATTATATTGGGTAGGCCGTTTTTAGTAGCAACTAAAGCGGTGGTATCCATGCACTACCTCGCCATGAAAGTCCCGACCGCCCAAGAAGTTATCATCATTAAAGGGGACCAACAATCGGCTCGTGGATGTTACTCCGTGGCCTCCAAGGTCACTTACCAAATAGCTTCCGATCAGCCAATGAAGGTGTACCTCAGTGGCAGCCAGCCCACACCTTATCCCTCAAAGCGAGCACTTGCTAGACAGCGGAGAGTGGTACTAAAAAAATCTCCTCAGATAGCCCACCCACGAAAACAGTTGGAATCCTCACCAATGGGCGTAGAAGCAGTTGCGGGGAATAGCTCAAGGGTACCCCACGGGGACCAGGTGGAGCCCAGATGTGAAGTTGAGGCACCTTTGGATCCCTGAATATTGAAAGATAAAAAATGGGGTACCCCAGTTGAAGACTTTATTTCAGTCTCAATTTGTCCCACCGACCCAACAAAGACCGTGTAAGTAGCTCCAATCTTTCGGAGGAACAAAGAGAGAGACTCATCACCTTCCTACACGAGCACCACGACGTATTTGCTGGTCCCACTCGGATATGCCGGGTATCCCACCTTCCCTCTCTTGTCACAAACTCAATGTTAGCCCACATGATAAATCGGTCAAACAGAAGCGTCGCGCCTTCAACCAAAAGAGGTACGATGCAATTGAACAAGAGGTAGACCGCCTATTAGCAACGAGATTTATCCGGGAAGCAGTGTACCCCGATTGGATATCCAACGTTGTTCTAGTCAAGAAATCAAACGGAAAGTGACGTATGTGTGTAGACTTCACCGATTTAAACAAGTCATGTCCCAAGGATAGCTTCCCGCTTCCCCAGGTGGACCAGTTGGTTGATGCAACAGCGGGGCATGAGATGCTTAGTTTTATGGATGCCTTCTCCGGTTACAACCAAATCCCAATGTATGAACCCGATCAAGAAAAACGGCCTTAATCACCAACCGTGGGTTATACTATTATAAAGTTATGCCGTTTGGTTTGAAGAATGCCGGGGCTACCTATCAGCAGCTAGTGAACAAAATTTTCAAGGAACAAATCGGGCGCACCATGGAGGTGTACATAGATGACATGATCACTAAATCGGTACATGCGGGGGAACACCTGGGGCACCTCAGAGATACCTTTACAGTTTTAAGAAGACACCAGATGCGGCTCAACCCTAAAAAATGTGTATTCGGGGTTACCTCGGGGAAATTTCTTGGGTTCATGGTACAACAACGGGGGATTGAGGCCAACCCCGATAAAATTCGCGCGATTCTTGACATGAAATCGCCACGCACCATCAAAGAGGTTCAAAGCTTGGCAGGCCGGGTAGCTGCCCTGAGCCGCTTTATCTCCAAGAATACAGACCAGTGTAAGCCCTTTTTCAAAGCTTTGAAGACAGGTAAGAAGCTCCAATGGACACCCGATTGCGAAAAAACTTTCCAAGAACTGAAGGTGTACCTCGTGAATGCTCCAATACTTGTCGAACCTGAGCCGGGAGAGGTGCTTCTGTTGTATCTTGCCGTATCCGAGCATGCCACCAGCTCTGTGTTACTCCGAGAGGACGATAATGGGGTACAATGACCTATTTACTACACTAGTAAGGCTATGGTTGATGCCGAAAAGAGGTATCCCACCTCTGAAAAGATTGTTTGGGCATTGGTTGTCTCCGCACGGAAGCCCAGACCATATTTTCAAGCTCACACTATTGCAGTCGTCACCAACCTTCCCCTCCGGTAAATCCTCCAGAAGTTAGACATGTCCGGAAGGCTTCTCCGATGGTCCCTCGAATTAAGCGAGTTCGACATCATCTTCAAGCCTCGTTCGGCGATTAAAGCCCAAGCCATCATTGATTTCATTGCTGAATTTGCCAATGACTCAAGTGGTGAAGGTGATCCGAGGTACCTGTTAGATACCCCATCCACCGACGAAAGGGGGCAGGTCTGGGAAATATATGTAGATGGCTCCTCTAACTCACACGGAAGTGGTGCGGGAGTTATTATAATCGACTTGAACAAGGTAAAAATATGCTACGTTTTGCAATGTGGATTCAAGGCTTCAAACAACGAAGCCGAATACGAGGCCATTATAGCAGGGTTGAGGATGTCAAAGGCTTTGGGAGCAAAGAGGGTACACGTCAAGAGCGACTCCCAGTTGGTGGTAAGCCAAATTATCGCACAATATCAAGCGAAAGAGGAAAACATGAAGGGGTACCTCGAAAAAACCAGAGAGTTGATGTCCCAATTTTGCGAGGTTAAGGTGGAAAGGGTACCCCGATTAGAAAACAGCGAAGCTGACACCCTGGCAAAAATGGCGTCCTTTGGTGTAGCTCAGTCAGCTGACCCCATCACGACAGAACACATACCCACCCTCAGCGTTGATCTCCTAGAGCCATTAGAAGTAGGATCACTGTCCAACGAGGTACTTTGGATGAAGCCTATCATAAAGTACCTTAAGGACGGAGACCTCGTCTCAGATAAAAGTGAAGCAAGAAGACTAAAGTATAAAATCGTGCGGTATTGCCTAATCCAGGATACCCTATACAGAAGAGGGTTCACTCTTCCTTACCTTAAATGCTTGAGAAGTGACGAGGTCGAGTATGTCATGAGGGAGATACATGAGGGGATTTGTGGCAATCACTATGGAGCACAATCACTGGCGCAAAAAGCTCTCCGTTAGGGGTATTACTGGCCTACCATGCGGGAAGATGCCAAAAATATGGTATGAAGCTGTGACAAATGCCAAAGGTTCGCCAGGGTACCCCACCTACCCCAGAGAAGCTAACAGTTATATCTTCCCCTTGTCCCTTCGCTATATGGGGAGTGGACCTCATTGGCTCGTTACCTACTGGGAAGGGGCAAGCAAAATATGTAATCGTGGCGGTAGATTATTTCACAAAGTGGGCGGAAACGGAGCCACTAACAAGCATCATAGAAAGGAAAACCACGTAATTCATTTGGAAGAACCTCATTTGCATATTTGGGATCCCCTATGCAATTGTTAGTGATAACGGCAAGCAATTCGATAATGAAAAATTTTGAAGTTTTTGTTCGGAGCTTGGGATAGCCAACCGATTTGCTACACCTGCCCATCCCCAATCTAATGGGCAAGTCGAAGCCGTTAACAAGATTATCAAATGTATCATGAAAAATAAGCTAGAAGAAAGAAAAGGGAGCATGGGTAGACGAGCTACCTGGGGTTCTGTGGGCCTACTAGACTACTTAAAACACCTCCACCTGGGAGACAACTGTTCGTTCTCATCAGCAGTTGAGTAAAAAAAAAAAAAGAGGTGGGAAAGGGAAAAGACAAAGAGAAGATTTTTTTTTTTAGCTCGGCAATACATAAAGATTAGTCAAGGGAAGAAACTAAGTAAGCTACCCTCGGCCCAACCGCGTCGCCACGTGTCACTCATACAATGAGTTTCTTTTGCCTCCAATACTTCTCGCAAAAAAGAAACTAGGGGGATGTTGTTTGAGGAAAAAATAGGAAAGGCAGTAAAGCGCCACGTGTCAACAAATGGAATGACTCTAACACAATCTGAGGTACCTCGCACAATCCGAGGTACCCGGCATGATTTAAGGTACCCTGGACAAATAGAGATACCCAACATGATATGAGATACCCTACACAATCCGAGGTACCCGGCGTGATTTGAGGTACCTCGCACAATTAGAGGTACCCCACATAAATAGAGGTACCTCGCACAATTAGGGATACTCCACATAAATTGAGGTACCCCACGTAACTCGAGGTACCCGGCAGATCAGATGCAAGAGAATTCTCCAAAAATATCCGTCGTGAGAAACGTCTCTATCTCTTAAAAGATATTATTCGATTTTGTCAGAATTAGGAATCAAGAACGTTGTACCAAAAGGGGGGGATAGCCGCCTGCTACCTCTGCCAAAAGTGAAGGACACTGTCCTAAGGATAGTGGTCCTCAGCCGTCTACCTGACAGCTACTGCAAAGGTACCCTGGACCACTCTCCAGCGCGCGCCACATTTCCAAAGGATGAGATACGCCGCGAACATGCACATAACGGCCCAAAAATCATAAAAAGGTAAAAGGACGTTAGCCAAAAAGGATACGCCACGTGGCAGCTGAGGTACTCCATATATAAAGGTGCTTAGGTTTCATTCTCCAAGAGGTTCTAACTCACCATTAACACTCACACTCCAAAAAATAAGTTTTCTTCAACCTTAAACCCTAATTTACAGAGGGCTAGCCAGCTCTCTTTGCCATAAAAGCTTGAGTTTGCTAACTTGAGTGTCGGAGTGTGAACGCCGAGGTACCCCGGCTTCACCTCTAACCTCTATTTCATTGTTTTGCAGGCGTGGAGCCCATTTTGAAGGACACCTCTCTTGGTTTTGACCTTTCACCATTGTTACCACTTCCTCTCCCCTTCTCACCTCCCCCAAATTTCAGATATATCGCACCGCACACAACAAACCAGTGAGGTACCCCATCTCCCCCAAAAATACAAATTCATTGTTTTAGATATGTTTGGCTTTTCCTACCCCAAAATCTGTTGAAAACAATGATCTCACTAGTTATGTTACACTTTGGGCACATAATCATTCTTCCGCTACTAGTCTACTATTGTTTATGTTTTTTCTTCATTTGTGTTATGTCTTTTCAATTGCCAGTTTTTGCCGTAGCATTTTAACAGAGTAAATTAGTTGTAAGTTTTTACTTCTAACGACCCTTTTGTCCTTCTCTAGAAAGTCCATAGTTTTCTGACCACCTTGATAATAATAGTCAGACTTAATTGAATCATATTATTTAATCTTACGTCAGTTTGAAGTCCTAGGGTTTCACTCTAAATGGGATAAATTTTAAGTAATCTTCAGGAAATGAGGTGAGAAATAAGGGATAAATAATCCTAATGTAGTTAACGGGGTGAGATTTGGTTCTATATTCACCACCCCGATTCCTATTATACAAAAAAAAAATTTAATTTTAATTTTTTCAATTACAATATTGGTTAATAAATTGTTTTATTTTAACCTAATTTAAATAATAATATTACTATGTTTCCTTTTTTTTTAAGGTGTTGTTCTCTTCAAATATTTTACAGTTTTGATATCATTTTAAAATATTATTTCAAACTTTTGGAGATATTTTTACTAATTCAAATACTTTATAATATGATTGAGTTTATTTAAGTTTTTAATTTTTAGTTTATTGAAACTATATACCCGTATCTACTATAAAATAAATAAATGAGGAATGAGCCACGTATAGGTAAGTTATTCCCTACACGAGTATTACCCCTATCCCTATCCCACTAGTTTTTCTTGGGGAATGAGGTGGGGAATGAGAGCGAAATTTTTAATGAAGTGGGGAATGGGGTAGGGCTCTTCTCCCCCACGTCACTTCACCCCATTTTCATCCTTGACTGTGAGGCCAACTTTATATACATTAGTTTCAATTATCTGAGGCTGTTTGAGATTGTTTTAAGAGATTTAAAAGTGATTTTAAAAAATTAAAAATTATTTTTTATTATTTTAGTAATTTTTTAAATATCTTTTTTTAAAATTACATTATTCTACAAAAGATTTTAAAAAGTAAAGGATGAGTAATTTTTTAAAATTTCATATTGAAAATTGATTTTATACACAATACAATTTCATATATATTCTCATATATATTATAAAATCCTAAAATTATTCTTATTTAATTAAGAAATAAAATGAGATTATTATTATTTATCAATTATATTGAGATAAAAAATAAAATAAAAATATTTATTTTAATTATTAATTATTATATATACACAATCGAAATATTATATATACATGTTTATTTTAAAATTTATTTTTATTTAATATTTTATCAATTTTAATAAATTACATTCTGACACCATTTTTTTTAAGTTGTCTATAGATTTTTTTTTTCTTTTAAAGAAAACTCCATTAGAGTCAAAGAAGGTACCAAAAGAATAATGAAAATAATAATAATGAAACCAAAATTGTTGAGACTTGAATTCTATGGGGCAATAAAAGTCTAGAACCCTCTCCGGCGATAATTGAAGCAAGGTTTGGTTCGGTTCATTTTTGGGATAAACTTTTGATTTCGGTTCGGTTTATGTCTTAAATTAAAAAAATCCGTTTAGTTTTTAAGGAAAATAAAATCTGGATCAGAATTGATAGTTCGTTTAAGTTCTGTATCGATTTTTTGGTTCGGTTTTGATTTTTTTATTACAATTCACTTAATGGTTCGAATTAATAAATCAATTTTTTAGTTCATCTTAACTTGCATATAAGGCCTACTATAATAAATGTGTAGTCAACACAAATAAAATAATTTACAAATATGTATTCGCAAAAAAAAAAAAATTACAAGGATTTTGGACTAAAACAAAGCATTTTCATAATCATCATCACTGTTTCTAATATAAAAGTTATAAAAGCTTTTGGCCCAAAATAAAAATAAAATAAAATAAGTTTCTGTATCACAATATAATTTATCAAAATATATGGATCATAATAACAACTTACCTCTTAACTTTCCTTTTAAAAATTTTACAAAAAATATTAGACTATATTAAAATTTATGTGTAAATATTTCCTAAGATTGAGTCGTATCATAATTTTATAAAAAATAGAGATCCAAATAATAATATTAGTTCAGTTTTTTTATATTCAATTTTTTAAAAAAATTAAATCATAACTAAAAAAAACCGAACCAGATTTTGTTCAGTTTCTGTTAGGGATGGCAATTTGCGGGCTTGGGCCGGGCTTTTCAAAGCCCAGGCCCATGCCCACATCATTCAAACGAAGTCCAGGCCCTTCAAAAACCCGTCCAAGCCTGTCCAAACTTGGACGGGCCGAACTCGGGCCGGGTTGGGGCTTTTTAAATTAATTATAAAATATTTTTTAAATTAAGAAAAAAATTTAAATTAAAGATAATCATCTAATATATAAATAGAATAATAGTCCAATACATAAAATATTAGTAATACAACCTAATAAAATAATAAATACTAATATAAAAAATTAAACTAATTTAATATTTTGAGTTTTTTCTTTTTTATTTAAATTAATTCATAAATTTAGAAAGCCTGGGCCAAGTCTGGGCTTTTTTGCTAAGCCCTTGTCTAGGCCCAACATTTGTGGGCTTTGTAATTTTTGGGCCCATATCCAGACCCACCCTTGTGGGCTGGGCTGGGCTTGGCCGGGCCTGGGCCAGCCCGGACTTTTTTGCCACACGTAGTTTCTGTTGGATTTTACCAAACCCGAAGCAAGTCTGATTATTCAATTACTCTTTCTTTATGGTAATGTTATCCAGCTCCCTCTCCCTCTTTATTATTTTCAGAATTACTTTATTTATTAGTTATCTTATGAATTCATCCCCAAAGCGAATTCTCAACAATTATTATTTAATTACTATCTTTTTGAGCCACCTTACGTTGACGACTCCAATTAAATTAACAGAGAAGAATAGGAAGGAGTTTTCAATTAAAGATGCCTTAAAAATAGAGTATTTAGTTAAATATACCTCATGCTTGAAAATTATCTAGATATACCTTTTTATGTGGTACATTGTCTAAAATATCCCTAAAGAAAAATATAAAACACACACAACTCACCTCTAACACTCTTGACTTCTCACTCTTTTTAACTCCACACAACAAAAACTTATTCCACACTCAAAATCACTCACAAATAGCTAATGTACTAAGATTTTAGTTTGCAGCTAGGTGCATTATTCATCCCATGAATAAGGTATTATAAACTTTTTTTTATTTTGTGTTATTTATTCATTTGGTTGACATTATATTATTTTTAGGGTTTTGTTTGATTTGTGATAAACAATAAAGCAACTCATATTTTTATTACATTTGTATCATATGACTATTATTTGATGGATTTTATAACTACATTCGTTAAAACTTGAAGTTGTTGCCAAATTTTTTTTTTGCACCCGACATACACGACAACAGTCGTGTATGTATGGATTTACACGACTGTAGTCGTGAAAATGTGCAAAAGATTCCAATTATTATGACACTTTATCATTCCATTGGTGCAAAAAATATATTTTTTTCACTATATATATCCTTTTACTATTACTGGACTATAGTCGTGTGTTTTAATAAGTTACACAACTACTATCTTGTACATATAAACTTACATACTATAATTGTGTATATATGTAAAATGTTTCAATTGTTATGAGATCCTACATTTTATCAGTGCAAGCAAAATATTTTTTTAAAGAAGAAATATGTCCTCTGACTATTTACTAAGTCATGTATTTTTGTAACTTACACAACCTCTGTCATGTATGTATGAATTTACACAATATCAATCGTGCAAGTTTGAAAGATATAGTAGCTGTTATGACACCTAGCATTCTGTTAGTACAAAGATTACAATTTTTTTTTACTAAATATATCATCGGACTGTTTACAAGACTATTGTTGTGTATTTTAGCAAGTTACACAACTATTGTCGTGTAAACTAGTAATTACACGACGTCAGTCGTGTAAATAGGCAGACAGTTCCACATTTCGTTATATACCTTGTTTGATTTTGTTTTTGTTTGTGCATTTGTTGTATAATCAAGTATTGTATTATTGTAGGAAATGACTTTAGTATGTGTGCCTATTATGTTTTATGGTGAATGGATTGAGCAAAATGGCCATTATAGATTTAATGGTATGGAGGCAAGAGGGATTATGGTGCCCCGTTCGACAATGTACACAATTGATAGAAAGAGTATCTTGGGTTATTTGTATTGATATTTTTGAATTTGACATTGAAATGAAGTTCAAGCTCAAAACATTCGATCCAATGCCGTCCATCCCAATTATGAATGATGATGATGTTGATTATTTTCTAGAGGAAACAATTAGTGGAGTTGAGTTGAAGATTCCTCTTTGCATTACCTACCAAAGAAAACAAATTTTGATGACCCCTATAAAGTATACATTATACTCATTCAAATTATTATAGTAAGCCAAGAAGTACTGCATAGAATAAAACTCTCATTATTACTCACCTCAGAATGAGTGAATTCAAAGTTGTCTTCTATTTAGTGATGATTGAATGCAGATCAAGGTTTAGGTATTCAAAGACAAAAAATAGTCTACTACACTATCCAGCAACCTACATCCAAATTGTCACAAAAATTCAGTTACCAAAACAGAAACTAAAGAAAAAAATAATAGTTATAATGATAATAATAAAAACAAATCCACAGGTGGGCAACAGTACAAACAAGGACAACAACATTACTGGGCTAAAAAATTTCAGTTTGCCATGACTAATCCCCTTGCTTCTTGAGCAATTATTACTGAAAAAATAAATGATCAAGAAATGAAATCTTGAATCCCAATTCTATTTCTGTGTCATTTTGGGTTACAAATAAATAAATTCAAATCCTATTCCTCATTATAAGTAGAAGGAATATTCTTTAATCACCCACTTTTAAACAAAAGAAACAACATAATCATAATGTAAAAACGCTAAAATTTACTTATATACCAAAATTGCTTGACAATTGAAAAAGAAAAAAAAAGGGCAAATAAACTCAATGAAATAGAAAATATAACATCAAAGCCTTGTAGAATATATCAATCGCAAAGAATCTGAAGGGCGAAAGAAAAAGAAAGCGAAGAACAAATTGATTGCAACTTCAATACGCTTAAGGTTAGTAAAGAAAGAGAAGAATACAAGAAGAAAAATAAAGAACGATAAAATGAATTGATATGTCGTACCGACGACAGCTTTCATGTACGGAAACACCATGACTACATTTGAATTTGTGGAGTCTACGGAGATTTTGCTAGAGCGAGAATGATTATTGAAGTGTGTTCTAGTGATCTTTATAGATATTTATATCAATGGTCTAAAAAAACAACAGAATCCGCAATGCCAGCAACAATACCACCGTCACTAATCTGCATCTAAATTGGAGGAGCAGGTAATTGGGGCTCTTAGTTCCTCAATGTATTGCAGTGCTTCATCAAGAATTCGAACACTGAAGTATTCCTCAAGCAGTGATATGATTTTTTTACGGAGATCAGTAAAATTTAATTTTGTTACAGGAGCTGACAGCTTCTTCGAAGAAGGAACTATTGATGTAGTAGGAGCAACATGCTTAGTATATTGAGTTAAAGGTTCAACCCCTAAAGTAAATCCAGAAGAACGGGCTGAAGGAGACGGTGGTCGTGAGAGAGAATTGGAGGTTTTGTTACATGACTGGTTGTGAGTAGTTTGGTTGATTTAAGTTTTTCATTAGGCTAATTTCGTAACTGCATATTAGAAAAGACATATATGAAAAATATTTGAGTATGGGGTGATTTTAGATAAATATCCTATTTTTGGGGTATGCCACGGACAAATCCCTGTAATAGGAAAGAAAGAAAGAAACAGAAACCAAATTGAAATTGAGTGTTTATGAAGCCCTAGCAGTACCGTTATTGACGTCCAGAAAGTAAAGGAAGATGTTGAGAGTGTCGGGGAGGAGACTCTCATCCTTACGCTGGAACTTGCAGCAGACAACCTCCGCCTTCCTATCTGGGAACTATCTTAATGACGGCGGCTGCGACGCTGCCGCTGCCGCTCAATCTCTCTCCAGATCCGTCAATTCCCCGCTTCCTTTCTCTTTCACTTCCCACATTCCGCATCTCATCAGAGGTTTGTTATTTGAAAAATGTGAAAAGATCATTTTTTTTCCCGAAAGTTTTACAGATTAAGACGGGGCAGTTTTATAAACTCGTTATAGTGATTGCTTGATTCAGTGGCACTAGTGATTTATTTATTTATTTTTTTGGTCGACAGAGAACAAATATTTTGAAGGTGTTTACATGATGTTTTGGCTTCTTTTGATGGATTAAATTGAATGCTCCAAGATTATGCCAGGGATTATTCTGCCACTTTGTAACCTAAGATAATCATTTTGAGGGTCTTGTTTATATCCTTGGAAATGTATTTCTCAAGGAATTACAGTATTCTTGAGTAATTTTGGACTGATGGCTGGTTCCTGGAAAGAGATTAGGTTTTGGGTAGGTGTAGAAATTTTTCTTTTGTTTCGTCGGTTGTCTAATGCACTGACCTTTTGTTGTCGTCAAATGGTCCTATTCTCAATGAATTGAAAGAAGATAAAAGTTCGTAGGCTCTTGAAAAATCGGGAAAATTCTCTTGCAAGTCTTTCTTCAGCAGCCTTATTGATGGTTCCAGCATCGCTTTCTTTGACCCTTGATCTCTATTGGGAAAGCTATTGTTCCTGCTAAAGTGAAGCTACTGACCTGGTAAACTTAATGCAAGTAATATTATTGTTCAAAGGAAAACTACTGTGTATTTATCTCCAACAGGTGCGTCATGTGCAGCATAGTTGCTAGACTATAGACCACCTGTTCTTGCACTGCTCTTCTCCAAGCTTTTTGTAGCTATGCTGTTTTCAGCCTTCCATATTAGTTTGGCAGCCCCTTCATCGTGCTGGTCCTTGCTTTTGGACTTTCCTTTTCATTTAAAGGAGGATGGTTGCAGTGTTATGAGCTTGTTGTTATGGCTATTTATTGGGTTGTGTGGTTTGATAGAAACAAAAGGATATTTGAGGACAACACAGGGGGATACTTTTTATACTTGTGACACAGTATGGTTTTAGGCTTCCATTCTTATGCGTCCATTCTACTTCACAATTGGGTGTGTAAATGGCCTAATAGGGAGGAGATTTTTGTGCTTCTATAGTTATTGTAGTCTCTTTTATGGTTTACATACTGAGTAATACATCTGTCTTTCTTTTGAAGAGGGGAGAAAGAATAAGAAAGAGAGATACGTTTCGGGCTGGATGCTATGATTAGGATGAGGGGATTAACTTAATTTCTGTTTTATGTTTTTATTGTATATTTCTTTGATTGAGACTTGATGTGTGTGAGAGCTGCTTTTTGATATTTGTAAACTGTTCCAGGTTTGTCTGCTGAAGCCCTCAGTCTAGGACGTGATTTGGGTCTGATCTCAGACCTTCCAGCTACTGTGGCAGCTGTGAAGAACCCAACTTCAAAAATTGTCTATGATGAGCACAATCATGAGCGTTATCCACCTGGTGACGCCAGCAAGCGTGCATTTGCTTATTTTATCTTGACAGGTGGCAGGTTTGTGTATGCCTCCTTAATTCGTCTTTTGATCCTCAAGTTTGTTCTTAGCATGTCTGCGAGCAAAGATGTCCTTGCCCTTGCCTCCCTTGAGGTTGACCTATCCAGCATTGAACCCGGGACTACTGTTACAGTCAAGTGGCGTGGGAAGCCAGTTTTCATCAGGCGTCGGACTGAAGAGGATATTCAGTTGGCTAACAGTGTTGATGTAGCGTCACTCCGGGACCCACAGGAAGATTCTGTCAGGGTTAAGAATCCAGAATGGCTTGTCGTTGTTGGTGTGTGCACACATTTGGGGTGCATTCCTTTACCAAATGCTGGTGACTTTGGAGGTTGGTTCTGCCCCTGCCATGGTTCGCACTATGACATATCTGGCAGGATCCGCAAGGGGCCAGCACCATTCAATCTAGAGGTACCCATGTACAATTTCTTGGACGAGAACAAGTTACTGATTGGGTGATCATTGATAGTGGATATCTTTTTGGAGCAGTTCCTTTTGAATGAGTGTTGTAATAGTTTCCTTTTTTTTTTTTTATTTTCCCCCTCTCTTCCACCAAAGGAAAATTTGATTCCACAAATTGATTTTGTTTTGCTTTAAGCTATTCAGCTATGCTTTACATATAAAGCAATTCTGAAGTTGAGAATAATGCAACTGGAAATTTGTTGAGCACTTTCACCTTGAATGGTTCTTAAATTTTGTTAAATAATCTAAGTTTATGAAAGATGATGTTTCAGCCGTAGAAATTCTCCATGTAAAAATGTTGATAGACTGCAGCCTCATTGAGTTGCTTCTTAATATACTCTTCCCCCTGCATTACTGTATTGCTCCTTTTTCCTTATTTCTTTTTAGGATTAGGATTATTGGGTGCATGTTCAAGTCTGGTGCATCTGCCACATCTTTTTAATTTGTAAACGATCTATGTTTATTGTTGCATCTGTTTTTATACTTCGGCTAATCCTATTGATTAAATGAAGCTCAAATGGCATCGATACGAGACAAGTGGAGCCAAATCATCATGCTTCTACTCACTTAACGGGGGATTTTTAATGGAGTATGATGGAAATGGAACTTGATTTCACTGTTTCATGACCGTCCTTCAATCGCTTAATTTGTGTGTTAATCAACTACTCCATACTAACCAGCTACAAGAGGCATTCGAGTTGATTCCAGAGAGTAGATCATATTTTCAAAAAGATATTGAAGGAAAAAAAAAATTGGCGTATCTAGACTTTTGATTCATGTGGAGAGGATGAGAGAGGATTACTTTCTATTTTGAATGCAAATGCCAAGGGAAAGAGTGGGATTACATTTGTACTTGCCAAGTTAATAAGCAAACATCAGTGTCGGTTTGCACTTCAAGCCGTCATAGCGCTCATGGTGGAACAAAATGCTTATTTGAATTGCAATGTCTAGTTCTACGGTAGCCATACAAACGAATTATTCGAACGAAAATTAATACAGATTCTTGAATTTTCATGCTACATCTAGCTCTCAATGTAAGAGCTTTAACTTACAAACACCTCACAGCACAACAGGTTAACAGTCTTGAATGGGAACTAACGGAAGTTTACCACCATATATATCCGGAAGCTGGCTCTTATCAATTTCATCAAGCAGAGTTGATGTCAAGTTTTTGTTCTCAACAAACACTATCTGCAAAAATTTGGCAACATTGCAAATGGAGTTAGATAAGGGTGAATATCTCATGTCAAAACACACAAGCCTTATCAACAACACTGACAATTTCATCCGTACCTCTCAGCCATCCTAAGGAATCAATAAACCATTGTGGCCAATATTAAATTCTATGGTGGATCTTGCATTAGTATTTTAATAATTCATGGTTTGATTTCATGCACGAATATGTGATTCTTGCCAAGAAGGCACTGCATACTTTACCTTCTTTTTGGTATTGTCATCAATATACGGGTACACAACCTTCCACACAGTCATGAAGAGTTTAGGCGCATGGACTATATATAATTTGCCTAGCCTCTCTGGGAAGCAATCCTGTCATTAGAATGATCGAATTACTGTTATAAGCTTTTCTGGTACAAGAATATTTTCTGCGAGAAAACTGCTACTGATAAATTTCAGTTATTGTTGCCTGAATGAATTTACCATGCACATAATTTCTGCCAAAAGAAAATGAATTTTTCCAATTAATTAGTCTTCAAATTAAGTGACTTATTTTTTTCTCTTGTTAAGAAATAGTAAATTGAGATTATTTCTGAAGAACTTCAGAGTGGTAGAAAATCAAACCTGCAAGATTGATAGGCAGGCTAAATATGCCCGAATGTCACTGCAGGAGTATCCCCATCCTTGAAGATCCCCAATGTACACAAACTTTTCATGCCCCTTTGGCATTCTGACACACCCAAGTAAAATGTCATGTAAGCTTATTTTATCAGCTAAGTTGAATCAACAATTAAAAAATAAAATTGACCTTGCTTTATAAAGTAAAGGAGGATACTAAAAGGAATATTTGTAGGTTATCAATGACCTAGGAAGTATTATAAAGGTTACATAATCATCTAGGTCGTAAAACACAAGAACCAATAGCAACTGTGATTATTGTTTCAGAGGCTGACTTCTAGGAGATAGATTCAGGTTGCTCAAATGTCATTCATCTTATGTTGTGATATTAGTTCATATCATACTAACATAAAAAATTGATGTCCTCTATTCTAACGATATTAAACATCAATAATACAAAATAAGGCATTCCAGGAGTAGATGTTTAATGGAGAATGAATAACTTGGCACATATTTTATCCAGACAGTAGACTACAAAACCTGCAAAAAAAAAAAAAAAAAAAAGGTCAAGAATATCAGATGTTGGTTAAATTGAAAAAAGTATATTAAATTTAACTGCGAAGTTCTATGGAAAGATGACCAAAAAGGAGTAATGCAGAATTGTTTCATTTCTAATTCAAATCTAAGCTCGTTTAGTTTAAGTGTTGACTTGTAACATACGCTTAAAATCCTCAAGAGTTCCATCAGAGGGCTTGTGTCTGCTAGCAAAGGCAACAAGTATAGGACGTCCCTTCTTATCAAAACCTTGCATGTTCAATATGTTCTTAGCAAGATGATTCTGAATCTCTGATTCTGAGATTAGGCCATTAGGGACAAAATCTCGCCTCCAGCTTAGGTACTTGAGTAACATGGCAGAAGCCTTCTCTATATCCAGATCACGTGCCCGCAGAAATCTCCGGATCATCAAATCATCAACTTCCTATACACAAAAGTAAAACATAGAAACCCGCAACACAAATGAGAAGACCAAATGCATACACAACCATTAAAGTAAACAGGGATCGGGGTTGCATTATTTTTAGAAGCAAAGTAATTCTAATTACAAATACAAGCAGATTAGAGAATATCAAGCTAGAAAAAATAATAAAAATGTATCTCTATCTCAACTCAAAAGATGAGATAGAGACACACTTGCAAGCATTTTGCAGTTCCCACAGTAACCCATCATCAAGCATTAGATACTAAAAAAAATTTGTTAGTATTAAGCCATCTAGGCATATATTTGTCTTTATTATGTGTGCTGAAGTGTTCTCAAACCGTATCAGACAGGCGGAGCATCAAAAGCTTATTCATGGCCTCCAGTTTGGGAGAAACCTATCTATTTCTCATCTTTTATTTGCGGATGACAGCCTAATTTTCACTAGAGCTACTGTGGAAGACTGCACGAACTTAAAAAAGCTCTTTGGATGTTATGAGAGAGCCTCTAGACAGATCGTCAACCTGGCGAAATCATCAATGTTTTTTAGCAGTGGTACAAAGCTGGAGTATGCAGCAGCTATACGGCAGATTTTTCAGCTTAAGGTTGTTTCCAAGCATAAAAAGTACCTTGGCCTACCATCAACGATAGGGAGAAGGACGAAGAGCTTCTTCAATGAGTTAAAGCTCAAGGTTTTAAGCACGATTTCTAGCTGGCGGAAAGGAGATACTCATTAAAGCTGTGGCTCAATCTATCCCAAGTTATGCCATGAGTGTTTTCAAAATCCCATTGGGGGTATGCGATGATTTGTAGAGGGCTATAGCAAAGTTCTGGTGGGGCTCAACAGAGGAAAAAAGAAACATCCACTGGACAATGTGGGAAAATCTGAGTCAAGCAAAAATTAGAGGAGGTTTGGGCTTCAAAGATCTGTCATGTTTCAACCAAGCCCTTGTTGCCAAGCAAGGTTGGAGAATTATGCAAGCTCCTGATTCTTTAGTGGCCAAAATCTTGAAAGCCAGGTATTTTAAGTACTCAAACTTTATGGAGGCTAATTTGGGATCAAAGCCTTCCTACATCTGGAGAAGCATTATATGGGGAAGAGAAGTGCTGGTAAAGGGCTGTAGATGGAGAGTAGGTAATGGACAGCAGCTGACTGTCTTTGAGAGCAGCTGGATTCCTAGACCTACGACTTTTAAACCAACAACTCCTCCGAGCTTGCCGAAAGGAACTCTTGTTGCTGAGCTAATTAATGGAGACAACCAGTGGAAGGAGGAATTAATATACCAACATTTTGGCAAGGAGGATGCTGATGCAATTGTGCAAATTCCTCTACCAAGAAAACAAAATGATGATAAGCTGATTTGGCATTATGATCAAAGAGGGCAGTATTTAGTGAAGAGTGGCTATCAGGTAGCTCTAAAACAAAAACACCCGGATTTGCCGAGCTGCTCAAATTCTCATTCAAGCCATTGGAACTCTATTTGGAAGATGGCAGTCCCTGAGAAAGTAAAAATCTTCCTATGGAGAGCAGCTAAGGATCTGCTACCCACTGCTGAAAATCTATGGAAGAAAAAGGTGGTGCAGGAGGCAACATGCCAAATATGCAGAAACCAAATAGAGAGTATCGCTCATGCTCTTTTGGATTGCAAGATAGCAAGGAAAGTTTGGCAAAATTCCCCTTTTGGTAAGCCAGTTCAAAGAGAAATGTCTTCGGATGTAATCAGCATTATCCAATCTTTGCACCAGCAGCAAAGGGATTTAAGTGGTGAATTAGTTGCTTCTCTTCTTTGGGTGATATGGAATGCCAGAAACAAAATGTTGTTTGAAGGAATCAATGAGGATCCAGTGAGGTTGGTAGCCAGAGCATTTTCTGTGGCTGATTCTATTAAAAGAATTAGAACACCAGAGTTGAATTTTTGTGCGGAGAAGGCTATTACAAAACATCAGCAGTGGTGTCCACCAGGAGAGGGATGGGTGAAAATTAATGTGGATGCTGCAATGGATAAGGAAAATATGTTAGCTGGGCTGGGAGTTGTAATCAGAAACTCCAGGGGAGAAGTCATTGCTGCTGCTGTCAAAACTGAGAAAAATGATGGGAATGTGGAGAGGGCGGAAGCAAGTGCTACTCTGTGGGGATTGCAGGTGGCTCTCAAGGCTGAAGCAGTCTCTGTGGACTTAGAGTCAGTCTCGAAGGAGTTATAGAGCTAATCAACAATAAGATGGGCACACTGACTGAAACTTTTTGGGTGATCTTCGACATTTTGGAAACCAAGAAGAGTTTTCAAAATTTCAAAGCTCAACATGTACCTAGAAGTTGTAACATAGTAGCTCACTCTATGGCCAAGTTAGCTTTAAGGAAACTTGACTCATTTGTATGGCTGGATGAAATTCCAGCTGATGTTCTGTGTTTACTCGCTTCTTGAGTAATGAAAGGCGTACTTTCTTTTCAAAAAAAAAAAAAAAAAGGCATATATTTGTTCACTTAAATTAAGCAGTTCACAAGGACAGGAGTCATCCCATCTCAGAAGAAGAAACCCATCAAATTTTGATGTCAGTTAAATCTAAAAGTCAAAAGTTGAGTGCTATTAACAATCAGCATAATATCCATCAATCATGGCATGGAAAGAGATGTAATATTCACATTAAAGTGCTATTAACAATCAGTCTCTGTGGGGATTGCAGGTGGCTCTCAAGGCTGAAGCAGTCTCTGTGGACTTAGAGTCAGTCTCGAAGGAGTTATAGAGCTAATCAACAATAAGATGGGCACACTGACTGAAACTTTTTGGGTGATCTTCGACATTTTGGAAACCAAGAAGAGTTTTCAAAATTTCAAAGCTCAACATGTACCTAGAAGTTGTAACATAGTAGCTCACTCTATGGCCAAGTTAGCTTTAAGGAAACTTGACTCATTTGTATGGCTGGATGAAATTCCAGCTGATGTTCTGTGTTTACTCGCTTCTTGAGTAATGAAAGGCGTACTTTCTTTTCAAAAAAAAAAAAAAAAAGGCATATATTTGTTCACTTAAATTAAGCAGTTCACAAGGACAGGAGTCATCCCATCTCAGAAGAAGAAACCCATCAAATTTTGATGTCAGTTAAATCTAAAAGTCAAAAGTTGAGTGCTATTAACAATCAGCATAATATCCATCAATCATGGCATGGACAGGAGTCATCCCATCTCAGAAGAAGAAACCCATCAAATTTTGATGTCAGTTAAATCTAAAAGTCAAAAGTTGAGTGCTATTAACAATCAGCATAATATCCATCAATCATGGCATGGAAAGAGATGTAATATTCACATTAAAGAATTAAAAACCCAGCAAATATGGTAAATTTATATCATAATTCAATACCCATTTTGATTTAAAACACAAAGAAAGAAAAAAGAAAAAAACCTTGGCAGATGGATCTTCTCTTTCAAGAAGAGCTCTGATGATACCAATTTTGCTTCTCTCAATTTCATTGGTTTGTTCTCCATTCTCTTGCAATTGTTGTTTACCTTTATCAGAGTCTTTGAATTCCATCCCTTTTATTTATTTATTTTTCAGTGATCTCAATTGTCCTTACCCCATCTACAAACACAAGTAGATCTGTTTATATCTCTCTCGATGTTCCAGTTTTAACATTATGAGAGAGATTGACACATCAATGCAAGGCAGTTGAAGTAGATGGCCATGGCCCCCCAAGTCAATGCGTCAATGCGTTTACTTTTTTGATATTTAAAATTGTCTTGTATTTAGTTTTTCTGTTGTCGTTAAGATCAGTGAAAACGACACCAACGCTCATATAATTTAATGAAATTGTCATTAAGATCCTTTATTTTTAAAAATAGTCATTGAGACCCTTTGTTTTGTTTTTTTAACAATTGTTCTCAAATGAAATACATTTATTTATGGTACGTTTACTTCTCGGTTTGGGAAATAAGAATTTGAAATTAAAATTATTTATAGTGTTTACTTTACAAAATAAAGTTAGCAATCAGAATTGGAATAATAGGTCCCACTTTAATTTAAAAATGGAGAATGAGCGATTGATTCCAAAGGAACATATATATAATTTTTGCAATATTCTTATTGTACTCTTGTATAAATTAGTGAAGAAATCAACAAAATAATTCAAGCTCTCAAACACATAATAGTCTCATTGCACAATTGTTTTATGGTATCAGAGGGCTTGTCTCGCTAATAAGAAACCATGATCCGTTCCTATGGTCGACGAAATTACTAAAAGTAACCAAACCATCTCTCCATCTATTACCACTAATAAAGCTCACCCATCTCCATCAATGTCGTAGCCCAACTTTCCTTGAAAGTAACACCCAAAAATTATCCTTCTTGGCACACTTAGTTTAACTCCCTTCTCCTTGCTTATAACTTGATAGGATATTTAGATGGCACACTGCCTTGCCCACCACCCACAAGTCATAATTACCTTCATTGGATTCAATATTGCTTCTTTCTCAAGTGCAAGAGAAGCTAGGGAAAAACTTGGTTGCTTTTATGCCAATATGTTGAGACCACAGATCATGGCTTTGAAAGAGAAACTCTTTTTGTCTTATCAAGGTACCAAAATTGTGTTTGAATTTCTTCAAACCATCAAGAGCACTGCTAATCAATTGGCATTGATTGGTGCTCCACTTGAAGAAGATGATATTATTCTCCATTGCCTAAATGGTTTTAATTTCAACTTTAAGGAAATCTCAACATCCATTCATGCACGAGAACAACCCATTCCGTTTAGGAGTCTCCATAATAAACTAGTGGAATTTAAGGATTATCTGAAATGAGAGTCTATAGCGAGTAATTGCTCCCATGTCACAACTAACTATAGCAAAAAAAAAAAAAAAGGTCCCAAAAATGGCAAAAACTATGAGAACAATGATCTATAGCAGTATTGTGGCAACTACGGACAACCTTAACATTCCAACAATTCTCATAAAAGGAATTACAATGGCAAATACTACTTCAAAGTCAAATGCCAATTTTGTGATAAAATGGGGGCATACAACAAAGCAATGTCCAAAACTTAAGCATACCTCAAAAGCTGAAGAATCAAATTTCTTATACCACTGTCTTGGTGCTTGTTTCAGTCCATACGAACTTTTTCTTCAAATCAAGTTAGTTAAAAGCTATCTTTACATCAAGCTATTCAATCTCCAAATTCAAGCTAGTTTCTAATCCCATAACAACTCAGATAGATGATATCTTCACCATAAGAGAAAATATTTCTTCAAAATCAACACCTTTCGTCCGACCAAAACTCTTGACAACCAATCTAGCCTTGTACTATTATTGTGAGTTGTCTTCAGTCTTCAACTTCTAAACCTGCTTATTCTTTAGTACCCTATTTCCTTGGAGATTGAAGGATTTTACTAAGTCATAAATATAACTCTCATTCAAGGATTTTATCTTCTTATGTATGGTTTTAACCCACTCATTTTTATGCTGATCATATATAACTCTTTCAAAATATTCTGGCTCCTCTCTATCTGTAAGCATCACATACTCATGTGAAAGATATCTAGTGGAAAGTTATCGCTCTCTAATGGATCTCGTTAATTATGGCTCAATTGGTGGTGCATGTGGTTTTGGAAGTGCTTGCTTAACTAGTTCTGCTGTACCATCATTATTGTCCTCTTCCTCTCCCTCATAATCATCATAAACAACAGGTACAGAAACCGAAGTTGGAATAATATGAATCTTTTCTGAAGATGACCGAGGCTCATCACTTTTCTCTGCATCACCAACTATCTGATCTTCAAGAAGCACAACATCGGTAGTTCTGATAAATTTCCTTGCCACTGGATCCTATAACATGTACCCAAATTCTTCATGTCCATAGCCTAAAAAAATACTGTTAAGAACTTAGCCCAGCACGTCAAGCTTCTTTAAGAAAAACAAAGCATACGAACAAATGTACTCTCACTAAAGATAAAAACAAAGCAATCAAAGACACCAAGAATATAAAAGATAATGGCAAGAAGATGTAACGTGGTTGGGCCACAAGAAGCCTACATCCACGGTTGAAACAGCACTGCTCTAGGCTTTATTTAGAATGAAGAATGGTTTACAAAATATGATGAGATTACAGGGATATTAACTTCTCATATAAGCTCTATATCTCACTCCAAGAATCTCTCACACACACACCACCATTTCATGAATACTTTGCTGCCCTTTTATAACCTCTTAGTCACGAGAGAAGAAGCCAGCTGCTGTTCTACTCAACTAACAGATTTAACAGCCAAAAGATCCCATGCCAGCTCAGCATGCCACCTCATTAATGTTTAACAGAATATAACTACTTTCTGGCTTCACAAATCTCCACCTAGTATTATTCTATTAAAGCTTTCTCCAGTCACTGAATCAACCTACCACAACTTGATCTACTTACTAACCATGCCAATCAAATTCAAAGCAGCTTTGAACTTGACTGATGGCAGAGGCTTCGTAAGCATGTCTGCAGGGTTACATTCTGATGCAATCTTAATTACATTTACAACTTCTTGAGCAATCTCATCTCTGATGAAGTGTAACCTTATATCCACATGTTTTGTCCTCTCGTGATTTTTTGGGTTCTTGCTTAACTGGATAGCACTAGAGCTGTCACAGCTGATATTGACTGATCCTTGCTTCAGGCCTAACTCAGTTACCAACCCTTTTAACCATATTGCTTCTTTCACTGCTTCTGAGAGTGCTATGTACTCTGCCTCAATAGTTGACAAAGCAACTACTGACTGTAAAAAAGCCTTCCAGATGACTGCTCCACCACACAAAGTGTAAATATAACCAGTGATTGATCTCTTTTTATCCAGATCACTAGCAAAGTCTAAATCAACATAACCTTGAATTTGACTAGAGCTGTTGTCAACTCTTCCATATACTATACCCAGACCAACTGTACCCTTTAGGTACCTCAACATCCACTTAGCTACATGCCAATGATGTTTTCCAGGATTTGACATGAATCTGCTTAGCACTCCAATTCCATAGGCTAAATCAGGTCTGGTGCAGACCATGGCATACATAATACAACCAACCACACTAGTGTATGGTATATTCTTCATGTGTTCAACCTCTGTTTTTCCTTTTGGCTCTTCCTGTTTAGAGAGTCTGAACTGAGCTCCTAAAGGACTTAAGACTGGTTTAGATTCATTCATTCCAAATCTACTGAGAACTTTCTCCACATATCCTGTTTGAGACAAGAAAAGAGTTTTAGAAACTCTATCTCTGATTATGTGCATTCCCAATATTTTGGTAGCTGGACCCAAGTCCTTCATTTCGAATTCTGAGCTTAGTTCACCTTTAAGCCACTCTAGCTCTTCTCTTTGTTTACATGCCAGGAGCATGTCATCCACATAGAGTAAAAGGTAAATGAAATTTCCAGAGTTTAGAGCCTTAGAATACACACAACTGTCATATTTACTTCTGCTGTAGCCATGTGTGATCATAAACTCATCGAATTTCAAATACCATTGCCTAGGTGACTGCTTTAATCCATATAGGCTTTTATTGAGCAAGCAAGCCATGTCTTCTGATCCAGTTTCAACAAACCCTTCTGGCTGTTCCATCAGTATCCTCTCACTGAGATCTCCATGTAGAAAAGCAGTCTTCACGTCCATTTGATCTAACTCCAAGTCATTGTATGCTGCAATAGATAATAAGACTCTTATTGACCACAGGGGAGAACACTTCATTAAAATCCACTCCCTCTCTTTGGGTGAACCCCTTTGCTACAAGTCTGGCCTTGTACCTGGCTGGTTTAGCTTCTGAGACTCCTTCCTTTATCTTATATATCTATTTACAGCCTACTAGCTTTTGGTTATCTGGTTTCTTTACTAAAGTCCAGGTCTTATTCTTTCTAAGTGAGGCCATTTCTTCTTCCATGGCAGCTACCCACTTTCTTTTGTCTTTGGTTCTCATAGCTTGCTTGTAGGTTACTGGTTCCTCACTTGTTTCAGCTTCAGCCACGGCCAAAGCATAAGATATAAGATCTACAACTCCAAATCTTTCAGGCATTTTGATGGTTCTTCTTATTCTATCCCTTGCCAGTTGATATCCTTTAAGTTCAGAATGTGTTTGTTTTGGATGCTGTTTTGCTTCTTTTGGTGACTCCACCTCCAGTTCAACAATTCCCTTTTCTTCAGAGCTAGTATTGATTATTTTAGTTTCAACCCTTGACTGTGTAAGGGCTTCCTCATCAAAAACAACATCCCTACTAATAAAGGTTCTGGTGGGTTTCCCATTTATGCTCCATATTTTGTATCCTTTAATGCCCTCAGGGTACCTCATGAAGTAACCTTTCACAGCCCTTGGTTCCAGCTTGCCCTGTCTAATGTGTGCATAGGCAGGGCAACCAAATACTTTCAGATTGCTGAGATCAGGTGGCTTCCCAGACCAGACTTCCTGAGGTGTTTTGAACTCCAGGGCTGATGATGGACTTCTGTTAATGAGATATGAAGCTGTAACAGCAGCTTCAGCCCAAAAATGCTTTTCAATTAAGGTCCTATTCATCCTTTCAGCAAGTCCATTTTGCTGAGGTGTATGCCTTACTGTCTTGTGTCTTGCAATGCCCAGCCTTTTACAGAATTCATCAAACTCATTATTGCAGTATTCTAGCCCATTATCAGTTCTGAGCCTCTTCACTTTCTTCCCTGTTTGATTCTCCATTAGAGCTGTCCATTCCTTGAATTTATCTAGGGCTTCACTCTTATGCTTCAAGATGTAAACCCAAAGCTTCCTTGAGTAGTCATCTATGAAGGTGATAAGGTATCTAGCTCCACCATGGGATGGAACTTGGGAGGGACCCCAAATGTCAGAATGTATGTAGTCCAAGGTCTGTTTAGTTTCATGCTTGCTTGTGTTAAACTTAAGTCTAGTGGCTTTACCAAATACACACTTTTCACAGAATTCCATTTGAGAAATCTGATCATGACCAAACAAACCTTGTTTCTCCAACTCTTTCATACCTTTTTGACTCATGTGTCCAAGTCTCATGTGCCAGAGCTTGGTTTTATCACTACTTATGTTTGCATTTACTCCAAGTTGAGGTACTGTCCCAACTAACACATACAAATTATTTCTCCTATCACCCTTCATTATGACTTCACCTTGATTTAGGACCTCAATTTTCCCATCTTCAGCCTTAATGCTACAACCCATTTTATCCATCATCCCAAGAGAAATCAGGTTTCTTTTTAGTTCAGGGACATACCTTACTTGTTTAAGCTCCCTGGTTTTATCATCAAACATCTGAATGTTGATAGTCCCTATTCCAGTGACTTTGCAAGCAAGGTTGTTTCCCAGCAATACTTTCCCACCATCTATGCTCTCGAAGGTCTTGAAGAATTCTTTATTTGGGCACATGTGGAAGGAACATCCGGAATCAAGAATCCATTCAGCTGTGGGTTGTTTTTCTGCTGCAATGAGAACATCAGCACCTTCAGCATCTTCTTCATCTTCAGATGCAATTGCTGCCTTTCCATTTGTCTCCTTTTGCAGCTTTTCAAGCTTCTTTTTCTCGAAACAGTCCTTGATGTAATGTCCTTCCCTTTGACAGAAGTAGCATTTTCTTTTCTTTTTTTTCTTGTCATCTTTTTCTTTCTGATTTTTGTTCTTTTTATCTTTGTTTACTTTCTTTTCTGATTTTGTTTTGACAAACAATCCATCTCCTATAGCTTGATCCTTGAAGTCTGATCTTTTCTTTAGGTCTTTAGATTCGAGAGCATTCTTGACATCCTTCAATGTAAGGGTCTGTCTTCCATAGAGTAAGGTGTCCACAAAATGCTCATAGGAGTTAGGCAGTGAGCTCAACAAAATAAGAGCTCTATCTTTATCTTCAAGCATGACATTAACGTTTTCAAGATCGAGTATCAGTTTATTGAACTCATCAAGGTGGTCTTTCATGGCTGTCCCTTCCTTCATTGAAAACGTATAGAGCTTCCTCTTCATGTACAATCTTTTAGCCAAAGATTTCTTCAAGAAGAGTTCTTCCAGTTTAGCCCATAAACCAGAGGCTGTCTTCTCCTTGGCTACTTCTCTCAGCACTTCATCAGACAAGTGTAGAATGATAGTGCTGTGAGCTTTGTTGTTTATAGTCCTTGAGTCTCCACCCAAACTTGAAGATCCTCTTTCCTTTTCCTTTTTGGACTTTGATTCATCTTCATCATCGAGGGCACTATCCAAGCCCTGTTGAATCAGAATGGCTCGCATCTTAAGACTCCACAGATAGAAGTCATTCTCTCCATTGATTTTTTCAAGATCGAATCTTGTGCTGCCCATTATGCCAGATCAAGAACAGAGTGCCCTTCTGGCTCTCATACCAGTTTGTTAAGAACTTAGCCCAGCACGTCAAGCTTCTTTAAGAAAAACAAAGCATACGAACAAATGTACTCTCACTAAAGATCAAAACAAAGCAATCAAAGACACCAAGAATATAAAAGATAATGGCAAGAAGATGTAACGTGGTTGGGCCACAAGAAGCCTACATCCACGGTTGAAACAGCACTGCTCTAGGCTTTATTTAGAATGAAGAATGGTTTACAAAATATGATGAGATTACAGAGATATTAACTTCTCATATAAGCTCTATATCTCACTCCAAGAATCTCTCTCACACACACCACCATTTCATGAATACTTTGCTGCCCTTTTATAACCTCTTAGTCACGAGAGAAGAAGCCAGCTGCTGTTCTACTCAACAAACAGATTTAACAGCCAAAAGATCCCATGCCAGCTCAGCATGCCACCTCATTAATGTTTAACAGAGTATAACTACTTTCTGGCTTCACAAATACAATCCTTGGCTTCATCACTAAGCTTCAACCTCTCATCTTTTTTTTTTTTTAAGAGCTTCAACCTCATTCTTTTTTTTGAAGAGCTTCAACCTTTCATCTTTAAGGAAATGAACGTATAGTCTAAAACCAAACACTCTTAAGTGTTTATAAGAAACATCTTTCTTAGTCCAAACTATGTCAGATACATCACCATCTAATAAAGCTAAAGGAGAAAGGTTAATCGAATCAACTGTAGTATGTATACTCTATACTTAAATAGATTTAAAAAGCTTGGCATCAGAAAGCACATACCTGATCATTTCTTCAATTTTTCTGTTTATCTTTTCTACAATACCATTTTGCTTAAGGGCTTTTAGTATAATCTTCTCAAGTCTAATTTCATGGAATTTGAAATATTGCTTAAATGGTCCTCTTTGTTCACCACTATTATCTGCCCTAACACATTTTAATTTTCTTTATGTCCCTCTTTCAATATAAGCATGGAATAACTTAAATACATCAAGCATCTGGTCTTTAGATTTCAAAGTAAAATCCCATACTTTTCTAGAACAATCATCAATAAAAGTTACAAAATAAAGTACACCTCCTATTGATATACTTTACATCATACAAACATAAGTGTGAATCAAATTAAGAATTTGTGACCTTGTCGATAGAGAAAAGATTTTAAAATATACTCTATATGTCTTTCTAACTAAGCAATAAATAAAAGTCTTGACGGACATACTTGCAAAGCTGGGTAGAAATCCTTTTCTGAAAAGATTTTCTAACCATTTTCTCACTAATGTGTTTAAGCCTTTCATGCTATATCTCAATGTCAAAATCTTTTACAACCATATTCACATCTTCTTTCTTGATCTTGGCTTCTATTACATACAAAATGTTCATTTTTCTCCTCTTACTTAGCCCTAGGGAGCCTTTCGTGAGCTTCCATTTTCCTTTACCAAATTGGTTAGTACAACCATCATCATCAAACTTACATGTGAAGATTAAATTAAAGCGAACATCTAGTATATGCCTGATATCTTTAAGCAATAACTTATTGAAATTCTAATTATACAACCCAAGAAGGGGGTGAATTAGGTTTATGAAAATTATACAATTCTAAAACAAAACTCAATGCAAATTTGAAACGAAATTAAAGCAATAACAAATAAATTAATCACAATATAAAAAGATAAGAAAAGAGAGATTCAAACACAAAGAGTTTTACGTGGTTCGGCTAACCTCGCCTATGTCCACGCCTTCAAGCTTTCCGGGCTTGAGAATTTCATTAAGCAAGCCTCTAAGGCTTCAAATGCTTACAATTGACTTCCAAGGTATTAATGAACCTTTACAACAAGAGATTATCCACAATCTCTTAACCCAAGTGTATCCCAACACTTAAAATTACTCAAAGTAAAGATTATAAATTTGTTATTTACTCACACAATACTTACGATTACAAATCAATATCCAATATGTGAATAAATGAAGTAAAAATGTGTTTAAAGCTTTATGAAGGTTGTATTCTCAGTTATGAGCTCAATGATAGTGTTGTGATCAACCTTTGTTTGAATTTGAATGATCTTATTGATAGTTGGAGCTGAAAAATAACCGTTATTGACTGTCTCCCCGTAAACGGATCGCCGTTAACCATTAACAATTAACTATTTGTACTGGTCAAAGTTACTGTTGAGCCAAATTTTAAATAAACAGTTGACCGTTTGTCACTACCTTTTCACCGTTAATTTCCAGAGACCTGCAAAACAAATTTCTGCTTATTCGTTCTTGCTGAATGGTTAAAGGTTAGCATAAAATGACATCCTAGAAATTATCAGTTAGCCGTTTGAAGTTAACGGTTTGCCGATTATTTCCAATGACCTACAAAATGAAATAGCCTTATCCATTTCAGTTAAACGGTGCAAGATTAATACAAGCTTTTAGTTTGAAATTTATCGGTTAATCGTTTTCTATAAACGGTTCACCATTTAATTCCAATGACCTTCCCAGACGATTTATGTTTTCTGTTTCTGCTAACCAGTTAGAGCTTAAACAATTGCCCCTCTCTGGATTTTATCTGTTAACCGTTTCAAAGTAAACGGTTCACCGTTTACTTCTAGAATCACAATTTTTAGCCAAATATCACCAGAAATCATTTTCCAATTGAAGTATATTTAACTAAACAACTTTCATGAACACAATTGAAATGATTATATGGCTTTTGTTTGTTAATGAATAGCATCGACATTTTAATAAAAAAATATTTAAAGTTTGTTATCATCAAAATCAATATAATTAACATATTCATGCTAACACTTATAATGTATTCTAGTTTCTATGTAAATATCTCATATGCCCAAAATTTTAGATGCCCCTTCATTTCCTATTCAAATATGGCAATAATCACCATCAATATAGGATATGAAGTAATCACAATGTGCAGTAACATAAAACGAAGCACCTGAACCAATCACTAAATCTCTGGTATAACAAGTGAGATTAGCAGAGCTCTCGTCATAAACAATATCCATATCACCATCAACTATAGTTGCAATGTTTTCTTTATCATTGTTCTGACCATCACTTTTTTTTTCCTGTCCTCTTCTTCAAATTCTACATTCCCTTTTCAGATGACCCATTTTTTGACAATAAAAGCACTTAACGTTTTTTCTCTAAGTCTCAAATCTTCCTTTGGAGTTATAATTATCCTACTGATGAGAATTTCCCTTATAGCTTCTACTCTGCCTTCCTTGCCTTTTTGAAACAAGTGCATCTGACTCAAAGGAAACCTCTTCAACACTCTTTCTTCTAGATCCTTCATTTCGCAGCATATTTGTAACCATATCCAAGGTTAATTTCCCATTTAGCATTAAATATTCAATGACACTACTAATGTCTCCCAATTATGAGGTAAAGAACTAAGCAACAATAATACTTGTAACTCATCATCTAAAACAATCTTTATAGTAGTCAACTGATTAACCAAACCCTGAAACTCACTAATGTGTTAAGTTATACTGCGCCCCTCCTTATATTTCAAATTAACAAGCCATTTTATTAGATTGGCTTTATTCTATGATGTCGGCTACTCATAGACTGTTTCTAATTTCCTCCAAAAAACATTAGCCCTGGATTCCTTTGCGACATGGTAGTACACACTTTGATCAATTCATGACCTAATAGTATCAATAGCCTTCTGGTTTAATTGAGCCCATCTTTTATCATCTAATTGGTGAGTCTAGGTTCTTCGCCATCAATGTTCTGACCAAACCATTGTCTTCCCTTCAGTTCTCCTTTTTATGGTCCAAGATTTGTGTTCTTGATGGAACAACCATTTTGCAGAGGCATGATAAAGAAAGTCTATCTATTTCTATGCCATTAACAAAAAATATGGAAGCCACAATTAACTACCTTTAGATCTGGCACAAATCTTTTATTTTTAGTAAGAATCAATTGTAATATTCTTGGTCAACTTTCAACTTTCATATTTTTGTAAATTATATATATGTTCTTTAGTTTTGTTCTATCATTAGTCAATTAGCTATCCATTGTACTCTTGTATAAATTAGTAAAGAAATCAATGAAATAATTCAAGCTCTCACACAGATAATAGTCCTATTGCATAATTGTTTTACAAATAACAATTGAGATTGTATTAAAATATACTGCATATTTTTATATCAATTGAGTTTGGTTGTTATTTTGCTCAAAAGTAATGGAAATCTATAGTTTTCAATTCATTTTCTGATGGGTGAAGCTATTGCCACCCCTTAGTTATCCATATAAAACCCCATTTTGAATAAAATTATACTTAAAGATAAATAAGAATTAAACACACATAAATTATTTTTCACAACAAATTACTTACATTAACAATCAATCATTTTTTTTCTCTAAATGTTACTTCATATTTAACTAAAATAAATTGTACAAATTTATAATAATATATTATTCTATTTTTGTTTTTTATTGATTACATATTTTTGTACTTAAGATTGCTTTCAAATTATAATTTAAAATATATGTAATTGAAGCTAATGATTAACAATAAACACTAGAAAACTTTTTAATTGGTCTGTAGGATAACAATAAGATTGTAAAAGAAATAAAAAATAGCACAATACTACTTTGAACTTTAACAATAAAAAAATTAAGTGAAAATTAAAAGTGTATTTGAAAAGAAAAATGACTTTTTCAAAAATAAGATAAATATAACTGAAAAAGTAGTTTCATGAGGAAATAGAGGAATGTCGATAGCCCAACTCTCTTCTAATATAAATAATTTATACTAGACTAATTGAATATATAAAACATATTTAATTTTTAATAAATAAGTTTTTTGAAATTATTATGAATTACTAATTGGACTTTAAAAAAAAATAATCAAATCAATATATAGTACTACGATGGGTAAATAACACAAATAAAGTATTTATTGTTGTCCGAAAATTGTGGCCACATATAATTTCTATATAGTAAAACTATTCTATAATAATGTTCTATTTAAGAATAACCTCTATATAGTTATAAAAAATTATGATCCTAATTTGGACTAGTTGTCAATAAGAATAAACTCTATATTAAATAAGTTATAATTTTTTTAAATCTTCTCTTTAGAAACTTACCTCCACATAACAATAATTATATTTATATTGTAAAAAATATATGCTATGTTACATTAAAGGTTTAAGATGGAACAAAATATTTTTCTAAAGTTGCTTGGGACAATGGTTTATTTTTTAGAGTTGTTATTGAATTATTATATAATTTTTACAGAAATTACATTGAGAAAAAACATTAAAGAGAATACAAATGTTTAAACTTTTAAGATGACTTTGTATATTCTTAATTGAAAAATATTAATGTAGTGCATATTCATACATCCATTATGCTATAACCTTCTTATAGTAGTAAAAATAGCTTAGTCCCAACATTATGGATGTGGAGAGTTTTACTATATAATGCATCACTTTCATATTTTTAAAAATAAAAATAATTAAAAAACATTTTCAATAAAAAGTTTTCCAACAAATATCTTCAATAGTAACACAAACATAAAAAAAGAAAAATCAGTTTGATTGAATACCATTTTTGTACTAGAAACTACAAATAATCAATAAATTGAGGAAAATGAGTATAAACCCCTTGTTATTTGAAATGGTCTAATTCAAGAATCTTCTGCTAAGGTACACTATAATGCATTTTCAATTATTAAGTTTTACCAAGCACAATTGCTAACTTCCAGTCTTTACAGAATCAACAAAATAATCTTTAAATAAGATTACACTTCTTATTTGAAAATTCACATCAGCATTTAAGATTCTAAAAGACACTTTAACTGAAATTCTTCAAATTGTAAATGCTTTTCTCTCTTCAATATTGTTGAGTGGTTGCTTTCTCTTTTATTTATATTCATTTCTTCTTATTGAAGAGATAGAAGTGCTATAATAACAACTATTTTATTACAATCAAGCCTTACTAACATTGTTAGAAACCTATGTTATTCACCTTTTGCTAAAAGTCCAGCAATGTCATTAATGTTGGGTAATTGCAAATATTCATTACTAGATATTCCAATCACTACCCGACTTCTTTAAACTTTCGATTGAAGTGCTTTTGCCGATTCTCATGTACTCATCCACAGAATCAACAAATACCTTATAAGTTAGCATTCGCATAATGCAAGAAAAATAACCTATAGTGATAGTTTAAAATTGTCATCAGGTGGTGGATGATGGTTATCATGTTTGTCATTGTAGGTGGAGTCACAAAAAGATGATATATACAAACTTGTGATAGGATTGTGATAAATTTTACTTGTCACAATATGTTTTCAAAAGGAACTAATTTTTTTTTCACTTTTTTTTGGAATTTTTGGTAGAAAATTAAAATTTAATAGAATTGGAGTGAAAGTGAAGATTTGGCTCTAGGTTTGGGTGTGGGTTTAGGTTGACAATTACGATTTGGGTTTTCTTCTACGATTAATGACTTGGACTCCTGAGCCACAACAATAATGATGGTGAGCCGATGATGAAGAATTTAGGTGAAGGTAGTGAGGGAGGGCATTTGTGAGTAGGAATTTGTTTAGTGACGGTATTGATACTGGTGATGATATCAACTGTTCAGTGATTAATACAAATAGAATAGATGATCGGTCGGTTCTTCAATCAAGTTAGGAATGTTGAAAGAAACACCAAACAAATTCCAAACTTCTAAGTGTCTTCAAACACTCAGAAAAAAAAGGGCATAAGTTAGGGCTATTTAAAACGATGAAATTTAAATTTTTTGTTGTTTATTTTTAAATTTAATTATTTAATTTATTCAAAATTTGGGTCAAAACTAAAGTCAAAATAATATTGTATTAATACTTTCTATGGTGTCTTTACTTTTTGAATTAGAGAATCAAAATCTAGAATCAGATTTATAGTATTTACTTAACATTTTGTGAATGGGAATAGAAATCAATAATATAGGGTCCACAACAATTTGGGACTAGAGAATAAGATTCTAATTCCCAACCCCTAGGGAGTCAGACTCCTACTCCCGGATTGACCAAACTACCCTTATTTAATATTCAATATATCTAAATTACCTTTAATTATAAAATAGAAAAAATTTGTAAGCCATCAACCATTGTTGAGTGATAGAGAATGCATATTTATAAAAAATAAAATTGTTATTTTATGCTCTAAGTCTCACTAGCATTTCTACTTTTATGTGTTTAAATCCTTAAAAGTTTGGTTTTGTATGTTTTGTTATAATATTGAGTATTTTATGTATTCAAGGATATTTTGGTCATTTCATGATTAACGAGAAATTGTACAGCAAAATAGATAGCATTTTTCAGCTCCGAATACTTGAAACCTTAGAAAGATCATAAAGGGCAAAAATTATGATTTTCATATTTAGGTGGGGTCCAACTGACGTGGCATTGACCGATGTCATGGCAACATATTATTGGACCGAATCACAACCCTGATGATGTGTTTCGACCAATCAGAGCTTGCCATATGGCACAATTCTAAGCAACCGAATTGTTTTCATCCGATGGCCATAATTTATCTATTGTATTTACAAATAACGAGCTCGTTCCTTAATTCAACTCTGAATCCAAATTTGAACTTCATTTTTTATAGTTCTATATCTGTCTTATATTTTCTATGTATTTTAATAAAATTATCACTTTAGTCCTAATTCAATAATGAGTAGCTAATTTAATTTCAAACTTAGGTTGAAGGTGAAGCCTCAACATGATCCATGGGAATAATTTGGTAAGTTTATTCACCTTCTCTCTCTAATTTATGTGGATTATTTTCACTCATCATTGAAAAATAATAATAATCTTATCTTGATTCGACACAGTATACCAATTCTCTAATGCATGATCATTACCATTTAGCACGATGAGCATTTTACACTATATTTATTAGTGAGAAATAAATATTGACAAAGAACGCATTTAAGTTATTTAGTGGACAATCTTACTACATTGTCGACAGTAGGATTGTTATCACCTGACACAACGTGCACTTGACACTACATTTAGTAGAAGATTATTTCTCCATAGCACAATTAGTACTTGATACCATATCTACTAGAATGAGGAATATGAGAAGTGGAAATACCCTCTTCATAAATTAATTGGAACTAAAAATGAATATTAAGTTCATGGTAAAGTGTAGACTGTGAATCCAGAGACTCAAGTCCCAATTTGCATTATTTCATCTTTAATTTATTCCCGCCATCTTTTTAAACTTGGAAAATTTGCATATAAACTTAGAAAATTAACCTTATACATAATTAAATCTACATTCTCGTGCGATCGACATTCGTCCTCATTGATCTATACTATAATAGATTTGTGCGCTTGTGATTATAATAAAATTTGCACAACAAATTTTTGGTCTCATTGCTGAGGAGGTAAGTTATTTTAATTTCTAGAGTTAGTTTTCTTTGTAAATATTGTGTAAATAACTTTGCGTGCAAGTTTTGAGTATGTTTCTATAGTAAGTGTGTAATAATGTGATAAGGTTAATATTGTAACTTTTCCTCTTAGTTTTTTTTTTCTATTTTTCTTTGCATGCACGATCGAATGTCACAATTATATGATCTAGATTCTGTAGACCTTGAACTAGAAAAGATACTTTGCACACATAAACACATTGCATTAAGGGCTAAAATTGAGAATAAAGTTTAAATTGATTTGGAACAACAACCATAAGCACCATAAGAGAGGCCATTTAAATATTACTACAATCATTTAGTTGATTTGAGCACTTCATCCATATGATACCCGAATGTAGTTGCTAGAAGTTTTGAGTTAAAATCTAGTGTGCTAAATTATCACTTATCATTCTGTGACATAGAAAACAAAGACCTGTACAATCATTTGAATGATTTCATGCTATTTGCCAAACTTTTAAATATGAACATTTTATAGATAAAAATGTTAAGCTTAGATTGTTTTCATTTTCTCTAAAGGATAGAGCTCATTCTTAATTTAATATATTGCTTGGTAATAGTATCACATTATGGAAACAAATGGTAACTAAATTTTTAAATAAATATTTCTCAGTGCATAAAACCAATGCTATTTGTAGAGAAATCTCAGAGTTTACTCAGAGATAGGATAAGAATTTTTGGAAGCATGAGAGTGATTCAATGGGGTACTCTTGAAGTGTCCACATCACGAGTACCAGAAATGGAAACAAGGTCCATACTTTTTGGAGGGACTATTGCCACATGTACAATAATGGCTAATGGCTACAAGTGGAGGTGAGCTCATGTCTAAAAGCGCATTAGAAATTTGGGATTTCTTCTAACAACAAGTGGATAATTCTTAATAGTGAAGTTGGTCATTCAGGAATGTGAGAAAAATCAAAAGGAATAAATGAAGTCCACGTTGGCGAATCAAGATCAAAATCAAGGAAGTCAAAGCAATAGTTGAAGGATTTTCTCACCAAATAGCATCATTAACGACTACCAAATCAACAGAGCCACATGCCTCTAATCAATTTGACCATTATTCATATTTAGATCAAGCCAATGCCATCAATGTGATGAGAAACCAGTTGAATTACAACATTTACTCTAACACTTACAATCCTGGATGGAGAGAGCATCTCAACTTTTCATGATCTTACAAATTCCAACAAAATGGAACAAATCCAACTCCACCAGCACTAGTTAAACTAATTCATCAAGCTCCTCAAATTTCTCAGCCATCATTTAGATAGTAAAATCAGAATCAAAGCTATTCACAAACCAAACTATAGGAGGAGGCACTTTAGAATTTCAAATCTTTGACTCACTCAATAGTAGAACAACAAAATTACACCATTGACAAGCTATGGAATTAGACGAGAGCTAGCATAAATTCACAGGCCTAATCGATTTCAAACCTTGAAAAGATGGTGGGTCAATTTTCTTTTTTAGTTTAACCTTGGCAATGATCGTTGAGAAAAGCAAATTCCCAAGCCAACTAGTATCCAATCCTAAGGGAGTACATGAAGTTAGTAATAGTTCGCACCAGTAACATAAAGAGGTCAAAGTCATCATGACCTTATGAAAATGTAAAGAAGTCAACAACAAAGTGGAGATACTGGTGAAAAAATAACTTAAGTTAAACCTTTAAACTCTAAGGACTCATTACCAAAGGGGAAAAAAAGCAGCCCTAATGCCCATTCCTTTGAAGGTCAGCTAAAGCAAAGAAGAGAAATTCTCTAAGTGAGATTATGGAGATCTTTAAACAGCCATGTGTTAACATCCATTTGCTTGATGCCATAAAACAAATGTCCCTTTATGTCAAGTTTCTTAAAGATCTTTGCACTAAAAAGAAAAGTATTCATGTTTAAAAGAAGCTCTTTTTAACAGAAAATATTAGTTCGATAAAATGCAATGATTCAGGCTCCCTTACCATCTCACATAGTATAGAAAATCACATAATCAAGAATGCTTTATTGGACTTAAGAGCTAGTGTAAATCTTTTGCTTTACTTAATATTTATGAAACTTGGATTAAGAGAATTACACTGAACTCCAATTGTGTTGCAGCTCGTAGATTGATCTATTTATTTTCCTATTGACTATTGTGATTGACATTCAACCAGTGCAGGACTAGAAGAAGTATATTCTCATTATTCTAGGTCAACTTTTCTTGGCAACTGCTGATGCACACATTCAATGCAGGATTAAAATTATGCAATTGTCTTATGGCAATATGATTAAGGAGTTGAATATCTTTAACATTGCCAAACAACCCCAAAATAAAGACAATGGAATTGTTGATGTTTATTTAATCGAAAAATTAGTTGATTGTATTTTTTCATTTAACTTAAATGATGATTCGTTAAAAACATGTTTAACTCACTTTGGTTTAGATTTTAATGTTGATAGATTGATTGACAAGGTTAATGTCTTACTTGATTCATCACCATCCATGCATAACAATAAATGAAAATCAAGAATAGAGCAATTGGCACCATTAAGGAAGAAACTCAACCCATCATCATAATTATCGCTGAGACTCGAGCTGAAACCGTAGTTGACACTTTAAAATATGCACTCTTAGGAGAAAAAAACACTTTGCTAGTAATCATGATGATAAGCCAAAGAGTAATTTGTTGGGTATTTTAAAAGAGCGCAAAGAGACATTAAGATGGACCATAGCTAAGATAAAAGTATAAACCTAGTAAATTACATGGATTATATTTGTCTTGACGAAAATGCTAAACCTACTTAGGAAATACAACATCGGTTAAACTCTAATATGAAAAAACGTTGTTAGAGCTAAAATTATTAAACTATTAGATGCAATATCATTTACCCCATTTTTAATAGTTCATAGGCCAGTCTTGTGTAAGTTGTCCTCAAAACGTTAGGAGTCACAATAGTTACCAATTTTGACAATGAATTAATACCTACTACAATGACTATAGGGTCGTGCGTATGCATTGTTAATAGGAAATTGAAATCCGTCACACAATAAAATCATTTTCCCTTACCATTTATTGATCAAATGCTTAATAGATTAGTGAGTTATGAATTTTACTGCTTTCTAAATGGTTATTCGGGATATAACCAAATTCTCATAGCACCAAAAGCCCAAAACTACTTTCACTTACTTTTTGGCACTTTTGCATATAGGAGAATGTCATTTGGATTATACAATACACCTGCCATATTTCAACGAGGAATATTAAACATTTTTTCTAATATGGTTAAGTGTTCTCTTGAAGTCGTTATGAACGACTTTTCTTTTTTTGGTGATTCATTTGAATAGTATTAGCATCATCTAACGTCAGTTCTATAGAGATGTATAGAGAAAAATTTTGTCTTAAATTGGGAGAAGTGTCATTTTATGGTAAAAAAATGTATTGTTTTGTATCACATCATTTTGATTAAAGGTATTAAGGTCGACAAAGATCTCATTTTTAATCTTTCTCCACCGATAGTCAGAAAAGTAAGATCTTTCCTTGGACATGTAGGTTTTTATAATCGTTTCATTGAAGATTTTAGCAAAATCTTTAGACCTTTATGCAATCTACTTGCTAAAGATGTATCTTTTGTCTTTGATGATTCGTGTCTTGAGGCATTTGAAAAATTAAAGCAAATGTTGACCTCATCACCCCTCATTCAGCCCCCAAACTAAAACCTACATTTTGAGCTCATGTTTGATGCATATAATTATGCAATAGGAACAATATTAAGATAAAGAGTTGATTGAATTTCCATGTCATTTGCTACGCTAGTATGACATTGAATGATACAATTGCTCAACCACTGAAAAAAAAATACTAATAGTAGTGTTTACATTAGAAAATTTTTGATCTTATATCATAAAATGTAAAATTATTATGTTCATAAATCATGTTGCTCTTAAATATCTCTTATAAAGAAAGATACAAAAGTCAGACTAAATCATTGGGTGTTACTTTTGTAGGAATTCGACCTTAGGTTTAAAGATAAGAAAGAAATAAAAATGTGGTGGCAAATATCTTTCACCTTAATTTTGACACAATTATAGAATCATTACCATCGAATAAATCATTTCTAAATGAACAACTAATGAGTGTGGAAGTACTATCATGATACATTGATATAGTTAACTATCTTGTTACAGGTCCATTTCTAGAGCATTGGACTAAGTAGGACAAAGCTAAATGTTTTTTTTTTTGTGCAGAAATAATAATTTCTTTTGGATGATATTTACTTCTTTAAGAATTGTGCGGATTAAATTATCAGACGATATGTCCTAGAGAGTGACTTTCAAAAAATCCTTTCATACTGCCGGAACAAGTTTGTGGAGCCCATTTTAGTGCTAAGAAAATTGCTGCTAAAGTTTTACAATGTAGTTTTTTATTGGGCAACTTTATTTTGAGACACTTACACTTTTTGTTCTTCATTTAACAGGTGCTAGATTATGGGAAGCATTATATGAAGGGACATGATGTCATTAAATCATATCTTGGTAATTAAGATATTTTATGTATGGGGCATTGATTTCATCAGACCCTTTCTTCATTCTTTTGACCATCAATACATATTGGTATATATTAAAATGGGTAGAAGTAATTTCGTACAAAACCAATAATCAGAAGGTAGTAATGGGATTTTTGAAAAGTAATATTGTTTCGCGCTTTGGATTCTCATGGGCGATAATCAGTAATGGTGGGAAAGTTTGTCACCTACTTATGGAACTCGAGTATCGCGCATTTCGAGTCATCAAGAAATTCAACTTTGACATGCAACAAGCTGGTTCGAAAAGAAGATTACAGCTGGCAAACTTGAGGAAATGCATTATGATACATGTGAAAATGCAAAGAATTCCAAGCAAATTATGAGAAAATCTTTTGTATTAGTTTAGAAAGTGTTTTTATTCAATTCTTGCATGCATCTATTCCCAAATAAATTATGCTCTTGATAATCTAATCCATTTATTGTTTATACTGTTTTTCCACATAGAGCCACTAAAATTAAGGATCCAAAGAATGATGTCACTGTTAAAGTTAATGGTCAAAGAAATTAATTTATTTGTTTATCAATCAATTTATTTGGCCAAGCCCGAGCCCGACCTGACCTATTGCGATCCTTACTCCAAAGAAATCAATCAATTTTTACTTACAGAAAGTGTATCCTTAATCGTTGACTAGCGCTTGCACTTGTAACATTTGTAGTATCTATGTTATAACTGGATTATATTGTTAAAATCTAATAACAATCAACATATAAATCAAATTGTCAATTTAATCAATAACAGCAGAGATAGTAATTAGTTATCCACAAAATTTAGTTCAATATTAATCAAATAAAATTTAGTCCAAGACAACAAATTAACTATAATAAACTAACTACCTATTGAAATAATTTTAACAATCCATAGAAATCTCCAAACAAAGCACTGCCGACAATAAAAAATTTAAAACTAGGGAGGCTAATTCTTTAGATGAAGTACTAGATTAAGCATGCAAATTTCACATGTAGCAAAACAACATATACACATTTGCTGTGAATACTTGCAAGTCTATTTGTGATTCAACTATAATTCTATATGAACAAGTACGCAACAACAAATCTAAATTGGTACCATATGTAAACACACCTCAAGCTAGTAAACAAAACTCAACTTCATAGCACATAAGCTTAGAATAATTATTTATGTCAGATTCTTGAAATAAAACAAGTATGATTGTAATGGTGTCTAATAATTATTTATGAAGCGGCTAACCGCCACAATATGGCTAACTGCTTGGTCTAAGTATCTAGCCACTTGGAAAGTAGAAACTCTGCTAAAACTTTGCTAAAACCAAGTGGCTACTCACTTCGAAGGTAAAGACATGCCATAAATATGGTGGTTGGCTACTCCAAGTTAGGTGGCTAGCCAGTTTGGCTCATTCTTCATCTTCTTCATTCGTTTCTTCATCTTCTCTCTCTAAAACCTGAAACCAATAACCCTTTCTTATTGCAATACAACATTTTCTTATGTTTTTCTTGCTAATTTCATGCTTCCAAACCATTAATAATCTTTTGAGCATCTATTTCCCATTATCTAAATACCTATTCTTCATTCAAAATTAATAAATCCCTAATTGTTTCATATAGCATAAAAATTTTAATAGAATGCATAAATAATACATTCTAAATGAAAGAGTACAAACAAAGGTTTCAGTGGTCACCATAAAAAGCACAAAAGTCAAGATTACATCCTTACATTGTCCTTAACTTGAAAAAGAAAGAGAACGAGAGGAAAATGTCTTGAACTTGAATGGCTCAAGATGACAACATCAGGGATGGATTCAACTGGTTGTTTGCTATGAGCAAAATGGTGGCTTCAATTTTATGTGATTGTAAACAAATCCAATACAAAAATTAGAGATTTGATAGACTAAGGCTGGGCAATTTCGGATTCGAATTGAATTTGAATAAATCCGATCGAATTTTGAATAATTCAAATGAGGAAAAAATCTGTCCAATTCCAATTCAGACTTTAAATCCGATCTGAAATAATTCGGATCAGATTCAGATCAAATGAATATTTCGGATTCGAATCGGTACAAATTGAATTCGGATTTGGGACCCTTTTGATAATTTTCGCAAAAAATTCATGGAATCTATAATTAATGAAAACACAAAACACAAGTGTAAAACCATCAAAAAAGGGTGTTGCTGAGTAATATAAACCGCACAATTAAGGAAAATCATCGAAGTATTGTCAACTGCTCGTCTTAAAATTGTAATCGATGGTGTGCATGAGTCGTCTAGAACTTTGATGGCGTGCGACATGCAATTGGCCAGTTGGACGTCAATGACGATACAAATGCGACTGGGACCAACAGCTTGTGTCTTTGCGGCATCGTGGGTCTTGAAGAGTTTTAATGTCATGGCAACTACGTCGATGAAGATGCTGCTGAGTCCATTTGGTTTATTAGTCGACAGTGTGGGCTGCGACGTAGGTCTGGTCATCGGCAACGTGTGTTTGGTTTATGATTTCTATGGTTTGTGCATTTGGTTTGTGTTTGTGTATTTGGATTGTGGCTGTTAGCTGTTACTGGCTTAAGAAGATAGAATTAGGGATTTTGTGTAGTTGTTCTTTTTGTATTTTTTTTAATTTAAGGGAAACTGTTGTAGTTGTGAATTCGATCAGATTATTCGGATTGATCCAGATATGATCCGATCCGAATCTAATTTGATCGGATGATATAAGTTCTATCCGATCAGATTTGAAGCCAAATCAGAATCCGATTCAAATTTGTAAGAATTGAATCGGATTGGATCCATCTAAATTTGTTCCAATGCCCAACCCTTTGAGAGACAGATGTAATTTAAGAATTTGAGAGAGAGATATAATTTAGCAAGTGAGAGAAAATTATGATTTGAGGAAGATAAGGCAACCAACTTTACAAGTTACGCATACTTTTTTTTGTTTTTTTTTAAATTCAGTATCAATTATTCGATCCATTTTAAAACACGGCATGGTGCAGGGTTGCCTGGCATTGTAGCAATGGCCTTGCTAGTAATGTTGGGTCTGACAATTTCCCCCTTCTTTTGGGACTTTTTGTTATGATTAAGGATCAACCAATTCATTTATCGAGTCACTAGACCCAACAATTATATAGATATCCGCTTTAAGGCTAAAGCTGCAATGCCAGGCATTGAGGCCCGGCATCGTGCCGACTTGTAAACGCAGCCGTTGGATTCAAGTAAAATGAATCCAACGGCTGAGATTGAAAAGAAATAAAAAAGAGAAAAAAAACGGTTAACTTGTTAAACCGGTTCCCAAAGCTTGCAAAACAAAATTTTGCTTTTTGAGGGTTTCACCCAGGCCATTCCCAATCTGTCACACCCCTCTTTGAAATCACAAATTTCTCTCTTCTATTTGTTTAGTCATCACGCAAGATCAAAGGCACCATCTCGTTCAAAGCAAATAACAAGTGGAATCCATGAAACGGTCTCTGTCATCCTGAGGTGTTGAAGATGAACACAGTTTCCTCTCTTGCCTTTTCATTTTGTAAGTTAACAACAAGGTGAGGAGGTAATTTTGACCTTTGTGGTTTTTGTGATGTACTGTAAATTTTGTGTGAAATAATTAGATATTTGAAACAATTAGAAGTTTGGTAATTTAGAGTGAAAAAAGATATTTAGATGATGAAAAATTGATGTTGAAGAGATAATTAATGGCTTGGAAGCATGAAATTGGCAAGAAAACCCTCAATCCTGATATGATTGATGTACTGTAATTCAAGCATGAAATTGGAGAAAGATATTTAGAAGGGGATGCAATTTTCCCATGATTTTACGTAGTTTCAATGGCATTAGTTGGTAAAAATTCTAATTGATCAGCGCCTAGTAGATTCGCCATAAATGTAGTCGAGGGTGGCAATGATATTAACATGAATATGTTAATAATATTGATTTTGATAATAACAAACTTTAAATGGTTTTTTATTAAAATGTTGGAGCTATTTCTTAATAAATGAGAGCCTTATAAACATTCCAATTATATTCATAAAAGGTGAATCACTATTAAATTTCAAATTGGAAAATGATTCTCAGCAAAATCTGGCTTAAACTGTTATTTTGGAAATAAACGGTGAACCGTTTATTTAAACGATTAACCGACTAAACACAGAGAGCAACATATTCCTTAAGCTCTAACCGATTAAGAAAAATGGAAAACATAAAAAGCTGGGAGGCTACTGGAATTTCACGGCGAACCGTTTATTTAAACGGTTAACCGATAAAATCCAGAATAAAAGATTGTACCTGGAAACAAACGGCAAAAGCTTAACTGAAACAGATATAGCTAACTCGTTTTGCAGGTTACTGGAAACAAATAGCGAACCGTTAATTACAAACGGCTAACCGATAATTTCCAGAGAAGTCATTTCATGCAAATCCTTAACCGTTTAATATAAACAGATAACTGATGTTCATCTTGCAGGTCTCTAGGAATTAACATCAAAAGGATAACCATAAACGGCAAACCGTTTATTTAAAATTTGGCCCAACGGTAACTTTTGACCGGCCTAAACGGTTAACCGTTAATGGTTAATGGTGAACCGTTTTCGGGCAGACAGTTTGTAATGGCTAGTTTTTCATCTCTAATTATTAATAAGCTCATTCAAATTCAAACAAGATTGATCACAACACGACCATTGAGCTTATATTTGAGAATACAATCTTCATAGAGCTTTAAAACACATTCTTTCTTCATCTATTCACACATTGGGCATTGATTTGTAATCTTAAATATTGTGTGAGAGAAAAATAATTTTTAATCTTTTACTTTGAGTGATTGTAAATGTTGGGATGCTCTTGGGTTAAGAGATTGGGGATAATCTCTTGTTATAAAGGTTCATTAACACCTTGGAAGTCAAGTGTAAGCATTTGAAGCCTTGGAGGCATGCTTAGTGAAATCCTCAAGCCCGGAAAGCTTGGAGATGTGGACATAAGCGAGGTTGGCCGAACCACGTAAAAATCTTCGTGTTTGAATTTCTCTTCCCTCATCTTTTTATATTGTAATTGATTTAAGTGTTATTCTATTAAATTCATTTTAGATTTGGTTGATAATTTGTTTAGAATCAAATAATTTTTTGGAATCCCAATTCACCCCCTCTCTTGGGTTGCACACTTGTATTTCATTTGGTATCAGAGCTTGATTCTCTTGTTAGGACTTAACCGTCTAGAGTAAAAGATCCATGGTAACCTAAAATGACTCAACCTTTAGGAAAAGACAGTCCACAATTAGACCACCGTTTTTTTACGAAAATGACTACCCATATTGGAAAACTAGGATGAGAATTTATTTACAAGCGCTAGATTATGAAATTTGGGAAGTTGTATGTGATGGTCCGTTTTTGCCCCTAAATAAAAATGAAGTCGGGGAAGATATTCCAAAACCTTCAAGGGAATGGAATGAATTGGAAAAGAGAAAAGTTTCTCTAAATTCCAAAGCTATGAATGCTTTATTTTGTGCACTTGAAAAGAAAGAATTTCATCGAGTCTCTAATTGTGAAAGTGCCAATAAAATTTAGCACAAACTTGAAGTAGTCTATGACGGCACAAATCAAGTAAAAGAGTAAAAAATTAGTAGGTACACTCGACAATATGAGTTATTCCAAATGGAACAAAATGAGAGTGTGTACTCTATGTATACGAGGTTTACGAACATAGTAAACACCCTAGGAGCCTTAGGAAAGGTCTTCTCAAATAGTGAGAAAGTTAAGAAAATCATTAGGTCACTTCAAAAAGAATGGAGACCTAAAAGAACCGCTATTGAAGAGACCAATGATTTAAATGTTTTACCTCTTAATTTAATTGGTTCTCTCATTTCATATGAAGAAGATTTAGCCGCAGAAAAAGGGCATGAGAAGAAGAAGAAAAGCATTGCTCTCAAAGCTTCAAAATATGAGAGTGATAGGGAGAGTGAACTGGATGATGAAAAGCTGGTCATGCTAGCAAGGAGGTTCAGAAAATTCTTCAAGAAAATCGGAGAGCGAAGAAATTTCAGAAATTTCAGAAATTTCAGAAATTTCAGAAATTTCAAGAACCAAATGAAGAAGAAAGAGGTAATCACATGCTATGAATGCAAGAAGCCTGGCCATATAAGATCGGAGTGCCCCCTTATCAACAAACTCAAGAAGAAAGCCATGGTTGCAACTTGGGATGAGAGTGAGGAAGATTCAAGTGATGAAGAAGGGTCGCAAGAAGTATCAAACCTAGCGCTTATGGTAATAGGAGGGGATGACGATCTCAATGAGATAAGTGATCCCACCTATGATGAATTGTATTATGCTTTTAAAGAATTGCATAATGAGTTGATGAAGATCGATAAAAAGAATGTATGTCTTAAAAAGGAAATGACAAAGTTTAAAAATGAAAATGAATCTCTAAATGCAAGAATTGCATGCCTAGAAGTAGAGAACAAAACATTGCATGATGAAATTACATTATCAAATGAGAAACCTAGCATCTCACATGAGCATTTAGAATCACACATAGATGATTTGAAAAATGAAAACCAAATGCTTGAGAAAAAGAGTAATGAGTTGAATAAGATTGTTGTGAAATTTACAAATGAGCAAAAGATGTTGGACAATATGCTTAACTCACAAAAATGTGTTTTTGATAAAGGAGGACTTGGGTATAAGCCTAACTTAAAGCAAAAGTATTATAAGAATTATTTTGTTAAAGCTACCTCCACAAGTGATCATAAGGTTGTATGTCATTTTTGTAATCAAGATGGTCATATGAAAAATAGATGTCCAGTAAAAAGAAATGCATATTATGGTATGAAATGCATTTGGGTTCCAAAAGGAATCACTATTAACTCTTAAGGACCCAAAAAGCTTTGGGTACCTAAAACTTGAGTTTTTCTTTGTAGGGCTTGAAGAAGAAGAAAAATAAATGGTGCTTGGACAATGGTTGTTCAAGGCACATGACCGGTAACTATGCATGGTTCTCAAGCTTAACCAAAATTGAAAATGGTGGAGACGTATCTTTTGGAGACAACTCAAAAGGAAAAATTCTTGGAATTGGAAATGTTGGTAAAGTTTCCTCAACTCTAATTGAGAATGTATGTTTGGTTGAGAACTTGAAACACAACTTAATTAGTATTAGTCAATTATGTGACAAAAGTTATAAAGTTATCTTTGATAAATTTAGTTGTGTTATTGAGAATTCATGTGATGGCAAGATCTTATTTGTTGGGAATAGATGTGGTAATGTTTATATCATTGACATAGAATGTGCATCTACTCTTGATAAATATTTTTCGGCATTGCATGATGATAGTTGGTTATGGCATAGAAGGTTAGGACATGCAAGTATGGATTTGATTTCGAAAATTTCAAAAAATGATTTAGTTAAAGGTCTTCCAAAAATTGGTTTTCAAAAAGATAATATTTGTGAAGCTTGTCAATTTAGAAAACAAATCAAAACATCTTTCAAAAATAAAAATCATATTTCTACTTCAAAACCACTTCAACTTCTTCACATAGATTTATTTGGGCCTTCTAGATATGCTAGTCTAAATGACAAATATTATGCATTTGTAATAGTGGATGATTATTCTAGATATACATGGGTATTATTCTTAGCCAATAAGGATGATGCTCTTGATGCCTTTATAGTGCTTTGTAAGAAAATACAAAATGAAAAAGGGTATGGTATTGCATGCATTAGGAGTGATCATGGAGGAGAGTTTGACAATCATGCATTTGAGATTTTTTGTAATGATTTTAGCATTGAACATCAATTTTCATCACCTAAAACTCCACAACAAAATGGAGTTGTTGAGAGAAAGAATAGATCAATTCAAAAAATGACTAGGACTATGTTAAATGAAAATTCATTGCCTAAGTATTTTTGGGCCGAGGCCGTCAACACTGCTTGTTACGTTTTAAATCGTGTGTTGATTAGACCTAACCTTAACAAAACTCCACATGAGCTTTGGAAACATAGAAAACCCAATATTGGTTATTTCAAAGTTTTTGGATGCAAATGTTTTATTTTGAACACAAAAGACAATCTTGGCAAATTTGATCCAAAATCTAATGTTGGTATTTTTCTTGGATATTCAAACTCAAGCAAAGCTTATAGAGTTTATAACAAAAATACACTAGTTGTAGAAGAATCTATGCATGTTACATTTGATGAGTCTAACCCTTCCTCTGCGGAGAAATGAATAAATTATGATGATGCAGATGGAGAGTTACAAGAAGAACCATCAAAGGATAATCAAGAGAATGCACTACAAAAAAACAAGAGGATGAACAAGAAGAGCAAATAAATATGGAGCAACATGAAGGTACTTCTCAAGCACTCCCCAAGGAGTGGACGTATGTTTCTTCTCACTCTAAAGATGTAATCTTAGGAGATCCATCATGAGGTGTTACAACTAGATCATCACTTAGGAATACATGTGAGCATAATGCATTCATTTCTTAAATTGAACCCAAATCCTTTGCGGATGCGGAAAATGATGAATCTTGGATTATGGCAATGCAAGAGGAGTTAAATCAATTTGAAAGAAACAATGTGTGGGAATTAGTTCCTAACCGGAACATCAATCCATCATAGGTAATAAATGGATATTTAGAAATAAGATGGATGAATCCAGTGTGGTTGTAAGAAATAAAGCTAGATTAGTGGCTCAAGGTTGCAACCAAGAAGAAATAAAGCTAGATTAGTGGCTCAAGGTTGCAACCAAGAAGAAGGAATTGATTTTGGTGAAACTTTTGCACACGTTGCTAGACTAGAATCAATTAGAATGTTGTTGGCATTTGCATGTCATTAAGATTTTATTTTATTTCATTTCAAATGGACGTGAAAAGTGCTTTCTTAAATGGGTATATTATGGAAGAAGTGTATGTAAAACAACCCCCTGGTTTTGAAAATGAAAAATTTTCAAATCATGTTTATAAGTTGTTTAAAGCCTTGTAAGGATTAAAACAAGCACCTAGAGCATGGTATGATAGGCTTAAGAATTTCTTGTTAGAAAATGATTTTTCCATGGGTAAAGTGGATACTACTCTCTTTGTCAAACATAAGGACAAAGACACACTTGTTGTTCAAATTTATGTTGATGATATTATTTTTGGGTCTACTAATGAATTGTTGCGTAAAGAATTTTCATCTTACATGAGTAATGAATTTGAAATGAGTATGATGAGAGAGTTGAAGTACTTCCTTGAGTTGCAAATAAAACAAAATGAAGAAGGAATTATCATAAATCAAGCTAAGTATGTAAAAAATCTACTCAAAAGATTCGGCATTAATGACTCAAAAACCAAAAACACTCGAAAGTGCACAACAACCAAACTTGACAAAGATGAAAAAGGTAAGGAAGTGGATATCAAAATGTATCGAGGTATGATCAGATCTTTACTTTATTTAACTGCAAGTAGACCCGATATCATGTTTAGTGTATGTTTGTGAGCAAGATTTCAATCATGTCTCAAGGAATCCAATTTGCTTGCTGTTAAAATAATTTTTCATTATTTGAGTGGAACCATAGATATCGGCATTTGGTATCCTAGGGGAACTCATATAGATTTAACATGCTATTCGGATGCGGACTTTGCTGGTTATAAAGTTGATAGGAAAAGCACTAGTGGAACTTGCTATATTCTAGGTCACTCACTTGTTTCATGGTTTACCAAGAAACAAAATTCTATTACACTTTCAACTATCAAGGCTGAATATATAGCTGCAAGAAGTTGTTGTGCGCAAGCTCTTTGGATAAAACAAACACTTAGAGACTATGGTATTAACCTAGAACAAATTCCTATTAAGTGTGATAATACTAGTGCTATAAATCTTTCAAAGAATCCCATTCAACACTCTAGAACCAAGCATATAGAAATAAGACATCATTTCTTGAGAGATCATGTTCAAAAGGGAGATATTGCATTAGAGTTTATTTCTACTGAAAAATAACTCGCTGATGTTTTTACCAAACCCCTTGGTGAAGAACAATTTTCAAAAATTCGGCATGAACTTGGGATGATGAAATTTTCGCATTAACGTCTCTATTCATGCTATTGAGTGTATTGAATTGATTGACTTACTGGTGATTTAATATTTATGAAATGCTTAAGCTTGATATTCAAATGATGTATTTTCTTTGTTAATTCTTGATTGATTATATGAATTAATTGCTTGAATACATGTTCATGAATCATGTATTAAAATGGCTCATAAAATATTTTTAGATCAATTAAATGATCTTGGAATGTATTACTTGCTGGCCAAAAATTAAATCGAATGTGCGAAATTATAGATAAAATAAACGGATAACCGTTTCCAATAAACAGTGAATTGTTTTATTCCAGAAACGATATTATATATTTTTCTTTTTACCTTTCACCGTTTGATGCAATCGGTAAACCGTTTAAAAACAGAGAGTCCTCTAACAGTTACTCCTTAGCCGTTAAGAGCTTAAATTTTCACCGTTTCTCATTCTTTAGCCTCTGGAAGTTACCCCTTAACCATTTAAATAAACGGTTAACCGTTTTCGTGATTATAAAATTGTTCAAAGGTTTTTCTTCTCCTTCTCCAGTTGCCCTTTCACCGTTTCGGCCATTGTTGCGCAGCCGAAACTTCCTCTGCCCTCAAACCTTCATTTTTCTTGTTTTTTCTTGCCAAATCAAACCTATAACATCATTTCTTATCACCTTTAGAACACTTTCACCGATTCAAATCTTCAAATCAAGCCCAAAATTGAAAAATCCTAAATCTAAACCCTAACTGCAGTCGTTCGGGTTTCTTCTTTTTTAACCTGATTCTTGCCCTTCTTCAACCAAATTGAGTCTCAAAATCACATAATTTACTCATTTCTAAGCAAATAATCGGTTCATCTTCTTCTCATCACATCTCTCCCTCAATTTTCAAACTCCTTTATTCTTCACCATGGCTGCACCCCCTCGGAGAAATCTCAGGCGAAAATCTGTGCCTCCAAGGAATCCTATACCACCATGAGAAGTCTCTGAATTCACAAGAATTCATTTCCCCATGCCTTCCTTGGCGAAGCGGTTCGAGGATCACTTTAATGGTCGCAAGGTACTTGACTCTTCCTATGTTGAAATAGATGATTTCAGTACCTTAGTTGTATGTGGTAGAAGCATTAAGGATATGCTTCAGTCTTGGGAGTTTGCCATTGACTTTGATGACCGAGTTTATCCCAATTTAGTGCGAGTCTTTTATTCGAACATGGAAATCTCCGCAACTCGCCTAGATAGGATAGTTACTCAAGTCGGCGGTGTGCCTATAGAATTTGATAATGAGGACCTAAATGGCTTTCTAGGTATCTCTAGTGAAGGTCATGAAATTTATACCTCTAGGAAAGCCCTTTCGTTTGACGGTTTTAGTCATGTTGATAGAGTCCGTAATATTTGTCGCCATCGAGACTTGTCTAATGAGATCTGTAATCAACCTTTTCGGTCTCAACTTTTACCTCTCCAAGTTCGCATTCTTCACACTATTTTACAGCACATAGTGACTCCTAGGAAGGGTCACTCGGATGAGGTTACGAGGTTGGACATTGGCCTATTGGACAGCCTCATTACAGGTCGTCCCATTAACCTCGGCTATGTTATTGTGCGGCACATGTTGAGTACTCCTACGGTTAACCACAGCTTGCTTCCATATGGCAGTATCATTACTAAGATACTGTGACACTTTGAGGTGCCTTTTCTCAATACCGGTTATATGGAGACTAGACGGATTGGTCCAGAGGCCATGACTAGTATCGATTTTTCTAGGAAGAATTGAGAGTGGATAAAGACTAAAACCTCCAAAAACTGGGATACCTTGATTGCTCCAGAGGACGATCGGATGCTCAACAATGTCTATCCTCCTGATAAGCTTCTAGATTTTAGATTAGGAGCTCATCCTCATCCTCCGCGTCGCCGTTTTGTCCCCCAGCCTCCAGCTGACTCTGACTGTGAGGAGCGTGCAATGGATGCTGACATTCCCTCCTCTTCCGAGCCGCCTCTGGCTCCCGAGCAGCCTCATGTTCCTGAGCCATCTGTTGTTCCTGAGCAGCCCTCTACCTCTGAGCCACCTCCAGCTCCAGTTCAACCCCCTGCTTCAGACGTTGTGCAGCAGTTGATTGTTAATGTTCACCGGATTTCGGAGCACCAGCAACTGATTCTCGATCGATTGGACACTTTTTCCTGTGACCACCAGCAGCTACGTTCTGACTTTCAAACCTTCGAGCAGCAGCGCATTGATCAGTAACTTGAGCTTATAGCTGGACAGAGCGCTCTTCTTCGCTATTTTGGTTATGATCCGGGGAGCACATCTTCTCCACCTCCATAGTTTCTGAGTTCTATTTTTGCACATACATTTCATATTTTGTTTGTTTGTGTGTTGCTATTTATATTTTTATATACATTGCTACCTCTATATGATCTTGATGGATTTTGATGAGATGTTTTTGTGATGTTCTTGATGTTGGATGACTTGATATTGGTTGATGAAATTGTTGGTTTATTGGTTAATGGAGTTGTTGGTTTGTTGGTTGATGGAGTTGTTGGTTTGTTGGATGATGGAGTTGTTGTTAATATATTTTGGAAGTATTTTAATCTCATTTTGTATTAGTGGTTTTGTTCCATTTTAAGGGGAAACTCTGCCAAATTTTTCGCTCGCCAAAACTGGGTCACTTCTTTATTCTTTGGATTTACGAATTTCTTTTCTCTCTTTTCTTTTTGATGATGAAGGGGGAGATAATTATGGGAGATTTGAAATGAATTTTGTTTTGAAATAAATTTTGTTTTTAAAATGATTCCTTTGAGCAAAAATCATTTTATTGGACATTTTTTTTAAGCTGGTCATATATTAAGGGGGAGTAAAATATTAATCGAAGTTTGTCATCATCAAAAAGGGGGAGATTGTTAACATGAATATGTTAATAATATTGATTTTGATAATAACAAACTTTAAATGGTTTTTGATTAAAATGTTGGAGCTATTTCTTAATAAATGAGAGCCTTATAAACATTCCAATTATATTCATAAAAGATGGATCACTATTAAATTTCAAATTGGAAAATGATTCTCAGCAAAATCTGGCTTAAACTGTTATTCTGGAAATAAACGGTGAACCGTTTATTTAATCGGTTAACTGACTAAAAATAGAGAGCAACATATTGCCTAAGCTCTAACCGATTAAGAAAAACGAAAAACACAAAAAGCTGGGAAGGCTACTGGAATTTAATGACGAACCATTTATTTAAACAGTTAACCGATAAAATCCAGAATAAAAGATTGTACCAGGAAACAAACGGCAAAAACTTAACTGAAATGGATATAGCTAACTCGTTTTGCAGGTTATTGGAAACAAACGCGAATCGTTAATTACAAACGGCTAACCGATAATTTCTAGAGAAGTCATTTCATGCAAATCCTTAACTGTTTAATATAAACAGATAACTGATGTTCATCTTGCAGGTCTCTGGGAATTAACGGCAAAGGGTAACCATAAACGGCAAACCATTTATTTGAAATTTGGCCCAACGTTAACTTTTGACTGGCCTAAACGGTTAATCTTTAATGGTTAACGGCGAGCCGTTTTCGGGCAGACAGTTTGTAACAGCTAGTTTTTCAGCTCCAACTATTAATAAGCTCATTCAAATTCAAACAAGATTGATCACAACACGACCATTGAGCTTATATTCGACAATACAATCTTTATAGAGCTTTAAAACACATTCTTGCTTTATCTATTCACACATTGGGCATTTATTTGTAATCTTAAATATTGTGTGAGAGAAAAATAATTTTTAATCTTTTACTTTGAGTGATTGTAAGTGTTGGGATACACTTGGGTTAAGAGATTGAGGATAATCTCTTATTGTAAAGGTTCATTGACACCTTGGAAGTCAAGTGTAAGCATTTGAAGCCTTGGAGGCGTGCTTAGTGAAATCCTCAAGCTCGGAAAGCTTGGAGGCATGGACGTAGGCGAGGTTGGCCGAACCACGTAAAAATCTTCTTGTTTGAATTTCTCTTCCCTTATCTTTTTATATTGTAATTGATGTAAGTGTTATTCTATTAAATTCATTTTAGATTTGGTTGATAATTTGTTTAGAATCAAATAATTTTTTAGAATCCCAATTCACCCCCCCTCTTGGGTTGCACACTTGTATTTCAAATGACTCTACCAATAAAGGCCTGATCTATCCCTGGTTTCACCACTATGTGATACAGATTCTTGCTTTCCATCAAGTCTTCTATTTCTTTTTTTCACTCCAATCTGTCATATTTAAACGAAATCATCACTAAGTGATCAAAAGCAAAACGAACACTGCAGCTTTAGCATACTTTTGCTTTCTTTTTAAACGAATAAAAATAAAGCAATGTCTACACATTTTAGTTCATGGAGTTGACTGTATACCTGAGCTACAATGTTGCCACTGGGATCAACAATGATGCAGTCTTTATCTGGGAAGTAACCTTTGACCTCAAAGTTGCTGCTTCTGGCTGTAGTTTCAGTGGAGATCCTTATGGAATTGTTCCTCACTAAACATGAACTGTTGGGTGGTTCTTTTAAAGTAAATACTAACTTCTTAGATCCTTCATAGTCAAAAGCGTAACCTTTCCATTTTTTTAATTTTTTTTCTATTTTGTGGTTGATTTTTTTAGGTTTGGTTTTTAAGTGTTATTTTTCTATGGGTACCCTAAATTTTTCTTGTTTGGTTTTAGGTGTTGTTTGCTTGTTTTGAGCTCTACACTCTTTGCTAGGAATACTAAAGATGGGTGCTCAATAATTTGCTAAGAACTTACCCATTGTTCTAGGTCCGGCCTTGATACTACATTTATGTGTGGCCTATTTCAGGATTTAAACTATAGCATACAGTTATAAATGGAGTCAATAGAATGCAGAAGGGGAGGACCTGGTCAGAGAGCGTGGATACACTTTTGTAAGTATAAAATTATTGCTTTGAATAAAGTTCTCATTATAACTATCAATTTTGTTGACGTAATTAGCTGAACTAAAATGTTGTGTACAGTAAGCGTGAAGCAGAAAAGGTCAGGCAAGAAGGGATAATTGTTGAAAAATGGAAGAAATTAACGAATGAGGAGAAGTGTCAATTTGGTACGATGCATGAGGACCCAAGTTCAAATGTTGGTGAAAGGAGTATTGAAAAAACAGATGAAGAACAAAAAATTGGGGATAAGCATAGCCAATGTAATTTACCTCGTTGTCGTGTCAGTGCATTCACTAAGGTTATTTCCATACTGTCGCCTGACCAATAAGCTGCAATTAGATAAATTGGCTTCGGAAGCATGCTAGAATTATGATGTGGTCGCCTGCGACAAGACTTCTATGAAACACTTGTCCAACAATGTGATACAAAGAGGCATTGTATAGTTTTGTACAGGAGAGAGTTTTGTTTAAACCCTACAACCATCAGCATCGTAATGGGGATCAAAGATGGAGGGGAACCAGTATACATCCGAGAAGAAGCGGGTGATACAATTGAACTACGTGCCAAGTATAGAACGGGTGGAAGAGGAATTGAAATAGCCACAGTTACTGAAAGACTGATAGTTAGTAAGAGTAGTGATGATGACTTTAAGATCATGTTTTCTTTGTTTGTTCTAGGAACTGTATTGTGTCCCACAAGTGCCAGCTACATCAATCCGATGTATCTGCATGCCCTAAAAGATGTGCAGCTAATTAGGAAAAAGAATTGGGCTACATGGTGCTTCAACTTTCTGTGGGAGGGCATAGCGAAGTATAAAGATCATCAAGTGAAGTCAATTAGTGGTTGTGTTGTGTTTTTAAAGGTATATTTAAGAAATCTTAGATGCCATAATTAATTTGCCAAATACGAAAAATAAAATGACGTAATAATTATTTTTTAAATGAACAGTTGTTCTACTTTAGTGTTGTTTTGTATAATCGGTGTTCCATGGACAGAACAGTTTGCCCTGTTAGTTTTTGGACCAAGGAAGAGATTCAGCGCTTATTGAATTGGCAGAAAAAGTTTGGGGACATGACAAGTACTGAGGTTTGTTTTATTTTTTGTCTTGTTCAGACATGTATTTAATTTTGTTTATGGTTAATTGAATATATTTTGATTGTCATTGTTGAGTGTTAGAAAATGTATATTTATAAAGGAGAAAATCATCATTTTACATTTCAAATCTTACTAACAACTCTTACTTTTATGTATTTGAGGTTCTTGTAATTTAATTATGTGTGTTTTATTTTAATTAAGTATTTTGTGTATTTTAGGGGCATCATAGTCATTTCACAATAAACGAGAGATCAAACAGCAAAACGGACATCACTTTTGAACTCAGAACGGTCGAAAACCTTAGGAGGAGCATAAAAGGAAAAATGGCACCGTACTGTCTACGTTACTGTTCACGACACTGTTCACATAGACGGATAGATGACGTGGCATTGACCAATGATGTGGCATTGACTGATGAGGTGTCATGATCCTGTTGGTCTAAAATTCTTATGAACTGTTATGGTGACGTGGCAGCATATTAGTGGACCAAAACTTGCGCGTACGGTACATGCATTACACAGGATTATTTTCAACCAAACCGCGTTACTGTTCAAAGCCGGGTCAAACCGTGTTACTGTTCACCCGCGTGGTCAAACCGCGTACTGTTGACTGATGACGTGGCGCAATCCTGAGCGTCCAAACTATTTTTAATCCGATTGCCATAATTTACTCAATGTATCTATAAAAAGGGGGCCTCCCCCCCTAATTTGATAGCTTTGAATCCATTTTTGGACTCTATTTTCTGTAATTCCTTCTCCATCTTGTATTTTCTATGTATTTTAATAAATTCCCATTTTGCCCCTAGTTCAATTATGAGTAGCTAATTTTCTTTCAAGCTTGGGTTGAAGGTGAAGTCTCAACATGTGTCATGAGCTTTATTTGGTAAATTTATTTTCTCTTCCCCTCTAATTTTTGTGGATGTTTTGACTTCTCGTCGACAAATAATAATAATCTTGTTTAGTACCGCCTTGGTTTCACCGGCTCCCTAATACAAGGTTATTATTATTTGGCACGATAAACCCTTAACACCATATTGATTAGAGCGTGGTTTATGAGGTGTGGATTCCCCCCTCATGATTTAATTGGCATTAATAAGGATTATTTAGCCCATGATGCATGTTGATACGGATCCAGATACCCAAGTACGTCATCTCAATAGATTTTTCTTCAATTTATTCTCGTCATTTCAATTCCAATCTTAGAATTTATTCTCACCATTTCAATTCCAATTTTAGGATAATCCAAATCATTTTCACCACAAATCCAACCACCCATTTACAAAATTAATTCTACATACAATTAAAATCCACCTCCTCGTGAGATCGACACTCGTCACCATTAGTCTATTCTACAATAGATTCGTGGCTTGCGAGTTCAATAAAATTTGCACAACAGTCATTATGTATGATTGTTGTGCATATTTATTTTATAATTGTTGTGCATATTTATTTTAGGTTCCAATGCGTGAATCAAATTTTCTGCAGCTCGAAAGAAATTTCCCTCATTTTGAACAATCCGAAGATGCTGGGCCGAGCACTGTTAATATGAAGGAAGCTTTTAGGGTGCTAACACAGTGTGTCCAGAGAATTGAACACAAAATGGATTCGTTCAATGTGAGAATGGAAATGGTTGAGAAGTCTTTGGAGGAATTGAGATCCAACCTCCGGTTGGTGCACCATTAAAACAACCATCTGATCCATGCCCGCCATCTCCGAGCTTGAAAATAGTAGAACCAACATGTCCAGTCAAGAAATCCGAGCCAACCACTGATGGAAAAAACAAAATGGTAATGGATAGCGACGAGGAATCTGTGGATCGCAGATTAAACCTGAGCCTCGATAAAATAATGGACTGAATGGGGACAAGAGAAGGAATCGGTGAATTTCGCAAAGATCCTACACACTTTATCCCTATTCCACCACCTAATCTCCGAGATGAGGTACAATTTTATAATGTCGTTTTCTGAAAATTATTTCGATGATAACTCACTTATGAAGTAACTTACATATACATTTATTTTTTAAAAAGGATATAGACGAACCAGTTCAACTTAAGCAAGAACCTCAAACATCTACTAGTGTCAGTGTCCTGCCAATGCGACCAAGTAGGAATCGTAGGCCAGGCCGATATCAACTTTCACCATACGATCAAGTGTCGAAGGGAGCAAATCCCAAGTATAAAGCTGGTCCGTTTCAAGTCATTGATCCAGTTACGCCGGAAGAATTAAATCTTATTCAATATGCTTTTAACAAAGAGGCTGACGGAAGGTAAAATTCAAAAGACTGAAATTAGTTTTCTGTATATAGTTGTTATGCTATACGACAAAAAAATTACCGTGTTTTGTCTTTAGTGAAATCATTGTTTCTAACTATGGCGAAATTCTTAATCAGCATTCTTTATTGACTCTTTTGCCGGGGGCTTATCTATGTGGAAAGGTATTAGGTTTCAATATTTGGTGATGTCACAATATATGTTTGTCCTTTATTATATGTTATTATATATCTCAATCAACATGATCACTTTTAGGTGATTTCTATGAAAGCGCATCACCTCATCCTCATTCAGCAGGTGGTGGAGAAAGATGTGTCAATGAACTGGTATTTACCAACAAGATATTCTGTGAGTCTCGCCGGTACTTGTTGCATTGTGTTTTGATTTCTTTATTGACAACTTCCTTATGCAACATTGTCTTTATTATGTGTAGCAAGCAGTTCTAATGGTTGGAAATGAGGTGGATTGTTTTGCAAGGGCAGTTAGATGTGAAAAGAATTTTATGCAACAGGTGCATAGGTGTCAAAAGGTTAATTTCTTAACCTTTTACTTATTTCAGTTTATATTAGTGTGCTTGGTGTATGACATTGACAATTGAAATGTCAGATTTATATGCCAATAAATGATGAATCATCTCATTGGTACCTACTGATCGTGAATTTCAAAAATACAAGTGCAGAAATATGAGATCCTCTTCCAGATCCCCGCAGTAATAGAAGACAGCACGATCAAGCCATGCGCATTGTATCTTAATCATGTTCTTTTTTTTCATGACTTATTTAACATTATCAGTTATGTATATTGTGTTATATTCACGTCCATAATATTGTCTGATTTTTGACATTGCCAACAGCTACATTCCTTGGATTGGATTCTGCAGCCCCAATTGCCAAGCAATATGCAACACGTGAAGTTCCAAGACTTTCCAATCAACCGGGGCATTGGAGTTCCAAAGCAAAGGAATTGATATAACTGTGGGGTTTATGTGATAAACTATATGGACAGCCCAGAATTTATTCTGAAGAACTCGTCAACTTTGGTACGACTATGCCAAACTTGTTTAATGGTTGAACTCAAAATTTTGTTAACTTCATAATTATATGAAAGCTACTAATTATATGAAAATAATATTAGTTTCCTTTCAAATTGACCAGTACACATATGAGGATAAACAAGGTAGGCTAGCCATTCAACTAATTAATTCTGCATTAAATCAAAATCGAGATAAATTGCTGGAACTAAGCAACGTACAGTTTGCGATTCATGCTGTAATGGTAAACCCTGTATCCTCTCAAGTGCAAAAGTCATTTCACCAACAAAGCGGCAACATTCGTAAGAAGATGAAAGTTAACACGAGAATGCGCGTTTAGATATCGAACCATACTAAGGAATGATTATGCAAGTGATTGCATACTATTTTTTGTTGTAAGTTGTTTAAAACGTGTTGGGAGGTCATAGCGTGACTTTTTTTGTCTTCTTACTTACGATGGTTGTAAAATCAATTTTGATGGAGAATTATCATTAAATTTATGACATGGTTATGTATTCTCGGCCGAGACATTATTTAACTATAATGAACATATGCATGTTAACAGTGTTCACGTCTCATCATTTGATATTAAACTGGTTGTCATATTGGTACATGATAGTGAAATTCAAATGGTAATACTTATTGACTCATTTTAATGTCACTTTTAATAAGGCCACCAATAAAAAAACACTAGAAAATTGGTTGTCTGCATGAGCTAACAATGTTGGATTGACACCAGCAAAGGCTCCAGGATTCTAGGTGCTTGATGAATCGAATGCGACAAAACAGTTTCCATCGACACTAAAATCAATACCATGAAAGTTATTTGAAATGAAATATCCAACAATACAATAATTAAACACATGATAAAGAACTTGGGACATACCTTAGTTGGGTGCTATAATTCCCTTGAATAGTACAAGTTCGTACTGTATGCCCAACCTGACGACATGTTCCATACTTTTTAGAGCTTTCTGCTACACATTTCGCTTTAGACATAGCGCCCTTGGTCTTTACAACTGCAAGATTACAAAGTTTTGTTCCCATCCGTAATTTCTTATTTGGGAGACCGTCTCGTTCAGATTGTTGTTCATAAGTTAATGTTAGCCGATTGATTTCTACCAGCGCATTTTCATAGGCTTCAATATTTTTGGCTGCATTGTAGCACATTTTATTACAAGCTGCAGACAATGCACTAAATCTAGCCACCTCTGAAACATCGGTGTCAACTTCTAGTTTTGTGGTCCTGTAAGTTTTGTGCTCCTTGGCTTTTTTTGTCCATCTACGAAGAACCATATTGTCACGAATCTTTTCAATTTGTTCCACTTTCAAGATATGAAACATATGCCTACAAGGAAGCCCAATGGACTCCATCATTTGACAAGAACATTGTATGTGGTTTTCTTGTAGATTGTGGATGACATTCCAACATGTTGTTGTTGTCCCAAATTCAATCACTGTGTACAAAGCAGCATTGACAGCTTTGACAGTTTTTACTTCGATGACCGCTCCTTCTCGTAGTATCTCATCTCTAACCTTCGAAAAAACTCTTAATGGGAACAATTGTGCAGCATGTTTCTCCAGGCTCTGTAAGTGCGTTCTTAAGACAAGAGTATTGTATTTGGTTTTGAACTCATTGGACGTTTCTATGGTACGAATATTGCGGAGAGCACGATCGATTTGTCACACAAACTCATACAATTTTAGTTTATGTTGGACAAATTGGCTAAGAAATGCATTTATACTTTCACATTGTTGAGTGCTTCGCATACCAGCAAAAAATGTTCCTCTAAGATAAGCTTCCGTCCAGTTGCACCGCTTCGAATACATTTTCTGTACCCATACATAAAGTTCAAGTGCGAATTCAGCCACTACAGCTGACCATTGGGTTTCAAATTCAGCTCCCGTCATAGGTGTCAACATCAAATCACGAAATTTTCTTGTAAAGTCTTCATTCTTCAAATTAGCCTGTGCATTGCGCTCGAGATGCCAACAAAAAAGACGATGGATGCACCCGGTAAACACTGTCTTTATTGCCTTCAACATTGCCTTATTACCATCAGTAATTACAGACACGGGCTTTCTGTTGCCCATAATGAATAGGAAAGTTTGCAGCAGCCATGAGTATGAGTCAATTGTCTCATCTGCGAGCAAAGGAAAATCGAAGACCGTTGTTCTGAAGTGATGGTTTGTTCCGACAAGTGTAACGAGGGGTTTATGATATGCATTAGTCTTATACATTGCATCGAATGCCAACACATCACCAAAACACTAATAGTCATAACGAGCTACACAATCAGCCCAAAACAAATTTCGTAGTCTATTTTCATCATCTAGTGTGTACTCAAAGCAAAGCCCAGGGTCATGTTCAGATTTTGCCGCAAAGTATGCTATAGTTGTGTCTGAGTCAGAATCTCCAACCTCGGCACAAGTGGAAGCATCTAGCGTGTTTTGCATGTCTTTGCGTGTGAACCTTAGGTTTTAAGGCCCCTCTACCTGATCAGCCATGTAATCCATGAATTGGCAAGTCTTCACACCAACATGCCTTAATGCCTGTGCTTGCGCAAGTTCTGCATCAGTAACCTTTCGATGTGAACGAATGAGATAAACTTCATTATTAGAAGCCAAATGATGGTTGTGCTCAGGCCTGAATTCTTTGGCGATGTATTTACCAACCGATTCATCGTAATTCACTCGAAATGATGCCCGACACCCGTTTCGTGTTATAGGTCGTAGTTCTCGTACCCTACTACAGTTTTGAGATTGTCTTTCATCTCTTACCCCTTCGAAATGACAAACCCAACGTTGAATTGTGATTCGTCCAGATTTTTTTCCGCGCTGCATATCATCTTTCCTAACACCAAAACCAATCATTCGGGCATAATTGTTGTACCACAATTGTACATTCTCTACTGAGTCGAAATGACTGCCAAGTACGTCTGATGCCTGTAAACCAACTTTTGAAGCAATGGATATTCCTAGGTTGTTGGAACTATGTGGGCTACTCATATTTAACCCTTGTTCAACCAAAACTTTGTTAATAACATAATCCACATCCTTTATCTTAATAATTTAATATAATAATAAATAGGAAACCATCTATGAGAGCACAAATCTACTACTTAAATTACAGCACATACCTTTGTTGGAGAGAAACTTGACTTATGAAAAGTTGAAAACTAGGCACCAGAGATGTTCAACGAGATTTTAGAACATAGCATTTGGGACTATGTTTTAGAGTGACTGTGTTTTTTGTGAAGAAGCCTTGGACATGAACCTTATGATAATCCCTCATTAATGGACAGAAGGTGAGTTTTGTTTTCATCATATTTATTGCAAACCTAACCAACCAAACGTGGTAATTTTACCTTTATTTTTTTTTAACTTTATACAGGACATGCAACATGTAACGTTAAACATGCAACCGGAAAACTGGAAACAGACGTTGATGCTTGCTAGAATCATCTGATGAACCGGTTAATAAATCCAGAAAATCGATTCCTAAATTGATGCTAGCTAGATTAAACCAGCTAACTGATTAATAAAACCGAAAGACCGGATTTGGTTTGAAGATTAATGTGGCCAATCGGTCATCCGGTTATGAAAACCAAAAAAACGGATACGAGAGGGAGCTTGCTGGATCCACTCGGCTAACCGGTTATGAAAACCGGCAGACCGGATGCGGGTTGAAGCATGCTCGAACCAATCGGCTTACCGAAATTCACAACTGGAAGACCGGATTCGAGTGACATGCTTGCTGTTAACAATCGGATAACCAGTTGTGAAATTCGGTTATCCGGATTCGAGGGACATGCTTGTTGTCAACAACCGGATAACCGGTTAGGAAATCTGGTTATCCGGATTCAAGGGACATGCTTGATGTGCACAACTGGATAACCGGTTATCCGGATTCATCTTACATGTAAACTAAATTCAACCGGCTTACTGGACAAAACCGGATAGCCGGTTATTCAAACCGAAAATCCGGATACACGTGGCTAGGTCACCGCCCACAACTGGTTAGCCGGTTAGGAATTTATGGATAGCCAGATTCGCGAGTATATATACTGTTCATCTCCTCTTTTCTCTTTCGGTAAATCGGTTAGCTTTCTCTCTCTAAAATCGATTATTCCTCTCTCGTTTTCTCTCCAAAATCCATCATTTTCACATGTTTTTTATGCAAATGGATCCATGAAACTTGTTTCCCATCCGTTCTTGTATCCAAAATCATCCTTCAAACCCTTTTTTAACCTCAAAATCAATAGATCCGAAATCGATTCTAGGGTTTAAGCCGAAACTTCTCTCTCTAGATTTCTCCCTTTGAAGCCGTTTTTTATCGAAATTGCTTCTCGAAATCTCTTTCCATCCTTATTATCTCCCTTCTTATTAATTTATTTCACTTCAAATCAAACAAACTCACCATGTCAAGCTCACGGTCAGTTCGAAGAAAAGGCAAAGAACCGGTTCAACATACCGTCCGGTCACGACAAGCAGGGGGCACCTCCAATCAATCCAACTTTGAGGCCATACACTTTCAGAACTACAAACATCTAGCCAAATGATTTCACCAACATTTCATGACTCGTGAGGTACTCCAAACCTTTTTTATTTTACCGGATTGGTTGAATAATCTTAGTATTAGCAATAGAACTTTATTGCAATTGTTGGAAGATGTTGGTTGACTTAATGCAGTTTTTTTTGAGGAAAATATATATCCCGACTTGGTGAAAGTATTTTACTCGAATATGGATTGTTCCGCGGAGAAAGAGAATTGAGTGATCACCACAGTTGGAGGAGTTTCGATTGAGTTTGATGATTCGAAGTTGAACTCTATCCTATGAACTTTCAATGATGGTCTAGAAATTTTTTCACATAGGAAACCTCTTGATATTGATGACTATGTTCATATTGATGCTGTTAAGAATATATGTCGTCGTATTGACCTTTCGGATGACGATTGTACTATCCATTTTCGCACCCAATGTCTTTGTCTTCAAACTCGGATATTACTTCGTTTTATTCAGAGTATTGTGCTTCCTAAATCAGGCCATTTGGATGAGGTTTCTCATATGGATGTTGCCTTGATTGATTATATTTTTAGACATCGTCCAATCGACTTAGGATGCACCATTGTCCGAAACATGCTTAGTATACCTAAGTTGATTACTCGTTCCCTTTCGTATGGTCATTTCATCACCCGAATCCTCAAATACTTTAGTGTCTCTATCCAAGAACCATCATGTAGGCCATCTAAAAGCATTGGGGATGAGGCTGTTAGTTCTTTAGGTTTTAAGTGTCGTAATGGCACTTAGGTGAAAGTCACTGATAATAAGTTCACCTTTCTTGCTCCAAATGATGATCGGCCACTTAATGCTATGGTTCCCGCCCATCAACTACCTGTTTTTTCTCTTTCATTTCGGGTTCATTTCGAGGTCAGCGTAGACGTCGAGCTCCTTCAGTATCTCCCTCAATTCCTGCAGCCTCTGCACCTGCTTTACCACATCCCGAGCCTCCTACTTCTGAAGAAATTACTCTTCAGCAGCTTATGGATGAGGTGAGGACACTCTCTGTGCGGCAGACTGAGTTTCACCAGCAGCAGCTTATTCATGGAAAATGCCTCATCTTTGAGCACTTCGGCATTCCATATCTGTATCCACCACCATCCTCACCACCTCAGTAGTCTCTTATGCTTGTATTTAGACACACCTACATTTCATTATGATTTTGGATTATGTATTTTCTTTGACGATATGGATTTGTTTTGATTGTTTGATATTTCATGGATAATATGTTATTTTCGTATGCTTTGGATATTTTTGGACTAATGTGTTGTATTGAGATTTCGATAACAAACCACATGTGTTGATTAAATAAAGATTTATGTATTGTGCTTTTACAATAAGAATATGTTTTTATAGAGTTAAGTTGTTTTTCATAATCTTTGATTTTAATAAATTATTGTTTTGAATTTCAGATTTAAACCTATTTGAAAATATTTAAATATTTTGGGTCATTCTATAACTTCTCATATTTTGGATCATATCTTAATTGCAGAAAGTTTTGGGTTTAAAAAAGTAATAATTAGAAATTCTGAAATTGGACCTATTTGAAAATTTTTATAACGTTTTGGGTCAAAACATAGTTTCATACAGTTTTGAGGTCAAACTGTATTTTTGAAACATAATTCATTGTAACACTTCACGTGGAATATACAACTTATTACGTAAAGTTCGCAACATGGACGTCAAACATGAAATGGGCGAGAATATTCGAGAATTTTGGCTTTATCCAAAACATGCAACATCGTACGTCAAACATGAAATCCTACCGTCAGACATGCAACAACAGATGTTAAACAAGAAACTTGCAACACTTCACGTGAAATATACGACTTATCACGTCAAGTTCGCAACATGGACGTCAAACATGAAATGGGCGAAAATATTCGAGAATTTTGGCTTTATCCAAAACATGCAACATCGTACGTCAAACATGAAATCCTACCGTCAGACATGCAACAACTGACGTAAAACATGAAACTTGCAACACTTCAAGTGAAATATACGACTTATCACGTCAAGTTCGCAACATGGACGTCAAACATGAAACGAGCGAGAATATTTGAGAACTTTGGCTTTATCCAAAATATGCAACATCGTACGTCAAACATGAAATCCTACTGTCAGACATGCAACAACTAACGTTAAACATGAAACTTGCAACACTTCACGAGAAATATACGACCTATCACGTCAAGTTCGCAACATGGACGTCAAACATCAAACGGGCGAGAATATTCGAGAATATTCTTTATTTTGGCTTTATTCAAGACATGCAACATCTAACGTTAAATATGCAACTGTTACGTCGACCATGCAACAACTGACGTTGAATATGAAACTTGAGCACTTTACGTGAAATATATGACTTAGCACGTAAAGTTCGCAACATGGATGTCAAACATGAAACGGGCGAGAATATTCAAGAATATTCTTTATTTTGGCTTTATTTAAGACATGCAACCGTTACGTCTGACATGCAACAATTGACGTTAAACATGAAACTTGTAATACTTCATGGGAAATATGCAACTTATCACGTCAAGTTTGCAACTTCGATGCCAAACATGAAACGGGTGAGAATATTTGGGAATATTCGTTATTTTGGCTTTATTCAAGACATGCAACCTCTAACGTTAAACATGCAACTGGTTCGTCTGACATGCAACAACTGACGTTAAATATGAAACTTACAGCACTTCATGTGAAATATACGACTTATCACGTAAAGTTCGCAACATGGACGTCAAACATGAAACGGGCGAAAATATTCGAGAATATTCTTTATTTTGGCTTTATTCAAGACATACAACCTCTAACGTTAAAAATGCAACCGTTACGTCTGACATGCAACAACTGACGTTAAATATGAAACTTGCAACACTTCACGGGAAATATGCAACTTATCACGTCAAGTTTGCAACTTCAACGTCAAACATGAAACGGGCGAGAATATTCGGAAATATTCGTTATTTTGGCTTTATTCAAGACATGCAACCTCTAACGTTAAACATGCAACCGTTACATCGGACATACAACAACTGACGTTAAACATGAAACTTACAGCACTTCATGGGAAATATGCAACTTATCACGTCAAGTTTGCACCTTCGACGTCAAACATGAAACGGGCGAGAATATTCAGGAATATTCGTTATTTTGGCTCTATTCAAGACATGCAACCTCTAACGTTAAACGTGCAACCGTTACGTCGGACATACAATAACTGACGTTAAATATGAAACTTATAGCACTTCACGGGAAATATGCAACTTGTCACGTCAAGTTTGCAACTTTGACGTCAAACATGAAACGGGCAAGAATATTCGAGAATATTCGTTAGGTTTTATTCAAGACATGCAAAATCTAACATCAAATATGAAACAGTGACGTCGGACATGCAATAATTGACGTTAAATATTAAATACTATTTTTTTTAGTTTCAATTTCTTTATTTTTTTGCTATTAAATATATTATAAATTACTATTTTTTGGTATTTTAATTTATTTTTTTATTGTATTTTTAATATATATATATATTTTAAAAAAAGTTCAATCGGTTTGTTAACCGGCTGCACCAAGTCTTTGGCTGCCAAATGGCAGCCAAAGACAGCTGGCCTCTCTTTTTGAGAGCCGGGCATGGTGGGCATTGTAGCCAAACCCCCGCTTTAAACTTTACGCATACGTCCTTTACCAATTACCCTCATACGCATAGCTTCATGCAATCGTTCGTCAAGAAATAAAAATAAAAATTAAAAAAAATTAATTTTTAATCAAATATAAATTCAGGATCCTAAAACAAGAACCATGAAGGTTAGAATGTCTGCTTTCAACGTGTTGTAAAAACAAAACGGCTTTACTTTGTTAGGCAGCCAAGGCATGGTGACTAGTCATCAAACCGGCAAAGCAAACACAGCTTTCACTTAAACTAAACTTAATTCATTAAACTTTGTACGTGTAATTTATTAAACCCTTTTTTTATTAAAAAAAAAAATTGTATATATCTCTGTAGCTTGAAGCAAATTCTCTATATTGTTTTTGACATTCAATCTCCCGCCCATAACCTTCAATTCTAAGCAAAATCTCCTCAACTACTACTCTAAATGACGTCCCAACAATACAAAATCTTCTTAAATACAGCTTTTGTACGCTTTTGGGATTCAACCCATTTGCCCCCAGTTTTCATTTTTGTGATTGGCAGCCAAAAATGAAAACCTTTTTGATGTGGGTTACTGCCATCGCTCTTCTTCTTGCTTTTGTTTCTGCTGACAACACTCCCAAAATTGAGCGAATATCTGGTACTTTCTTTTCTTTTCCTTATTGTTATTTTGGATGATTTTTAATTGCTTTGCTTACAACGTTTGAATTGGGTACCTTTGAATAAATCCATTTGCTGAAACTTCCCTATTCTTTAGGGCTTAATAATAATGTGATTCAACTCTCAATAACAGCATTGTTATTATTATTTTGATAAGAATAACGGTATTATTTGATTTTCTTAGACAAGTGGGTTTTTTAACTTAGTTTTTAATGAGCTCTGGGCATCATCAAGTAATTTCACCATAACTGCAGATTAGTAAACCATCTAATTGTGAAAAAATTTCAGTCATTCCTAGACGAGGACAATTCTAATATTAACATTATACAAGGAACATGAATGTGATTGGATAATTGTGTTGATTTATTTGGGCATTTAATGATCAACTTCTTTCAGAATATTTCAGTTCCGTTGTACTTTTTGATAATATTGCATCTTCTGTTCGTATGTCTTTCTAAAATCCTGTTGAGATGGATTTTTCTTAAGTTGGTGGCCTAGGTTGTCATAGCATTTCTGTTCCTTCATTGGAACTGATTTTGTTGTATCGAAGTTGTTGGGAAAGTGATAATTTAGAAAATTCTTAACCAAGTTTACTTAATGGGACTGTAAAGAATCAAAATTTTCACTTACTTTGATGTTATAGGAAGTGCTGGCGATGTCTTGGAAGATGATCCTGTAGGAAAGCTGAAAGTCTATGTCTATGAGCTTCCAAGCAAGTACAATAAGAAACTCCTTCTGAAGGACCCCAGATGTCTCACACATATGTTTGCTGCCGAGATCTTTATGCACAGGTTCCTATTATCCAGCCCTGTTCGGACCCTCAATCCGGAGGAAGCTGATTGGTTTTATACCCCTATTTACCCCACTTGTGACCTTACACCCACTGGCTTGCCGTTGCCCTTTAAATCTCCTCGGATGATGAGAAGTGCAATTCAACTTATCTCCTCTAACTGGCCCTATTGGAATCGAACAGAAGGGGCTGATCACTTCTTCGTTGTGCCTCACGACTTTGGTGCCTGCTTCCATTATCAGGTACGATTTTCTTACAATAAACATATGCACACATACCATTTTGTGCTTTCCAGTGAGCTTTACTAACTTGGTATTTTGTCTTGGCATGGTCGTTTTGCAGTAATAGCTGTGTTCTTCAGCTAAGACTTGTTATTTGTTGAAACCTAACTTTTAAGCGTGCAGAATGGTTAAAGATAATAATTTCTAATAAGATCTTGAAAAATTAGGAAACAGACATAGAATCCACGGCCAAAAATGGCCTCTAAACTTACAGATTGGAAGTTCTTGACATATGGTCGATATATGTAGTTCTCCAGAGCACTTAAGAATGCCAGAAGTAAAATGATTCCCATCAAATTGAGGATGGACCATTATTTTGTGCTTAGCATCCTCATTTTTGTGCATGTGAAATCATACCCACACTTTTTTGTGGTTCTTATTAATAACATGTGCTAATAATAACTTCCATGCAAAGGTTTAATTTTTGGTTGTCCCTGTGTAGGAAGAGAAAGCAATTGAACGAGGGATTCTCCCATTACTCCAGCGCGCTACCTTGGTCCAAACTTTTGGACAACGGAACCATGTGTGCTTAAATGAAGGTTCTATAACAATTCCTCCATATGCTCCCCCGCAGAAGATGCAGGCTCACCAGATTCCCCCAGACACTCCACGGTCAATCTTTGTCTACTTTCGTGGTTTGTTTTATGATGTGAATAATGACCCAGAAGGTGGTTATTATGCAAGGTATGTTTTACAGAACTTTCTGGAGTAGTTGAAGCCAAGGTTTTGTAAATTGTACTATTTTGTCAGTTCACACCTGCTAACCTTCCAATAGATCACACTGAAAGGACAATTAATTATCAAGCACCATATGAATTGGGATAAAGTTGGCCGCTACCTAAACTCTAGAGAATAAATAGATTAGACTACCAAGATAGGAGAATGGCACCAATACAGAAGTCACTAAAACTGAAAGCTGCCTTGGTAAACTTATGTATTGCGGCCGGAGCATGCCTGATGAGTGTAGAGAAATTTTTCACCTCAGCTGTTCCTTAGATCAGTCCGTTTTGAGATTGGTTATAATTTTATCCACACTTGAATTTGCATTATCTCTCTTCCTGAACTTTTCCTGATGTGGACTCAGGATTCTATTGCTTTACCTGCACTAAGTTTTTTTAGGTTCACCTTAAACTCAAAGTTGTGTACTTATGTAGCATAAGTGATTTTTATATATATGAGTCCTTCCTGACCATTTTGTTTGATTAACAGGGGTGCAAGGGCAGCTGTATGGGAGAATTTTAAGAACAATCCCCTCTTTGACATCTCTACTGACCATCCAACTACATATTATGAAGACATGCAGCGAGCAATATTCTGTCTGTGCCCTTTGGGCTGGGCCCCATGGAGCCCAAGACTAGTAGAAGCTGTGGTATTTGGCTGTATCCCTGTAATCATAGCAGATGACATTGTGTTACCCTTTGCCGATGCAATCCCATGGGAAGAAATTGGAATGTTTGTAGCCGAGGAAGATGTTCCCAAACTGGACACAATCCTTACATCAATACCACCAGAAGTAATTTTGAGGAAGCAGAGACTTCTAGCGAATCCTTCAATGAAACGCGCAATGTTGTTCCCCCAGCCTGCACAACCAGGTGATGCTTTTCATCAAATATTGAATGGTCTTGCTCGTAAGTTGCCGCATGACAAGAGTACATATTTGAAACCTGGGGGCAAGTTTTTAAACTGGACATCGGGACCAGTGGGAGACTTGAAACCTTGGTAGTTAATTGAAGTTTCTAGTATATATATTCATTGTTTTTCTAGACTTTTTGAGTTGTATCAATTGGTGTTGGCCTCAGACAATTTACTTAAATTTTTGTAGACATGCTTACATTGCAGATTTACGTATGTGGGCATGTTTTATATACTACAGCCCAAACCAAAAGAAGTCTATTACGTCTACTCTTGCTCAAATTGGGACCTCACTTGGATATATACTTCTCAATTCCTTATTATTTGGGCCTAACTCTCTGTATTTTTTAAAAATTATCTAAAACACCCACATCGTTATTTTCTCAGTTGTTGGATTTAAATTTTTAAAGTAAAATAGTATCTCCGTTAAATATAATATTTTACATAAAAGCCAAGCAAAACTGATAGGGTTCGGCATCAGTTTCGGCTCGATACAAAAGTTACAAGTTGAGCTCTATCGAAATAACAATCAAACGAAATAATAAACTAAACCAGAACCGAACCAACTGAGTTGGTTCATCGTTTTTCAAATTTAGGTATTTCTTTTATTTTCTTACGTAATTTAATAATTGTAGGACATAAACTTGCCTCTTATGTCCTCTTATATCATGTCACGTCGCTTTATTTTATTATAAAAATATTTCATTTTTTCGATTTTTTTGTTTTGGTTATCAGTTCGTAATTATCCCTTTTTTTGGTAATAAAGAAACAAATCAAAATAGAAAAAAAAAATCTAACTGAATCAGCTTTTTTTCAAAACTAGTTCTCTTCTGCCCCATCCATAAAATATCACATGTAACGTGTGAAGAATAGATGATAAGTTAATAAATTTTATTATTTTAACATATATAGATATAAAATAAGAACCTCCTAGATAATTTTTTCAAATAAAAAAATTAATTAGATAATCAACTCAATTTTTAAGGACTAAATGAATATTTATTCCTTCACTCAAAATTTCCTTTGTCACCCACCAATGCCATCGCTTTTGGAAGTATGCATTTATAATAACCGTTGTTATAATTTATTAGTGTTAAAAATTGTATGTTTATTAAGTGTAAAAATATTATTTTGTGTTATTAATGTAATTTATATTTGTAATTGTGTAACATATTGTGATTTTCTAATTATTTTTCTAAGTATTTGATTTTGTGTATTTTTGTGTGTTTATTAGGAAAAAATAATAATTTCATGCAATTTGAGGCTTCAAATAAATGTACGGATGTTAATTTTAGATTTCAGAAGTCCGAAAAATTATGTCATTATCTAGGAGGATCCGAGACTTTTGTTGTAAATTTTTAAGTTTTTACCACAGTAAATGTAGTAATTGTGAAATTACAAGTTTTTATCATGTTAGGTATGGTAATTGTTAGTGGAATGTATTGGATGTGTTTGAGTGAATTAAGTTAAGTTTATGTTTTATTAGTGGGACAAATATAAGGCTAAGGTGTAATTAGTTTTATTTATTTGTGTGGTGTGAATTAACCATGTATTAGTATAAAAAGAGAAGGGGGGAACACACCTCTACACACCTTCTCTTCTCTTCTTTCCCCTCAAACTCTTCTTCTCATCTCTCTTTGTAATATATTTTTAATCAATAAAATTAGTTTTATTTCAATTTTCAAATTCTATTTTTTTTAATTATGTGTTTTTCAATTTTAATAATTTCCTTTATTTCAAAAATGTTTAGCTAAATATTCATTGTTAGGAAAAAGTGAAACTCTTAGTAAAAATGTGGTTTAATCAAATTCTATTTTTAATTTTATAAATTAAATTATTTTCTATTTAATTTTATCCATATTTTATATTTTGAAATTTTGATTTATTGTAGACAAACACGGGAGTTTGGCACAATGAATTCTTAATATCTTAGTATAAAGTATAATAAAATGGTATTTTGATTTATTGTAGACAAATTAAGTTTTGGTACATTAAGTTCTTAATCCATAATAAAATAAATGGGAAAATAATTTTAATTTATACAATTAATCTTTTAGGAAATAAAATAAAAATAAAAACAATTTGTTAAATTGTATTTATTACTAAGAGTAGATCCATAACCCTAACTAATTTAATTTCATAATTTTTCTTAAATTAAATTACATATTTTTATTTTTTTGATAAATTTAAATAAACAAATTAAATTATTTTTCTGAGAATCGATCTCGGACTCATTAAATTATAATATAATAAAACACTTTTATACTTAAAACTTGAAAGTTATAAAACACTGTTAAATCGTATCAATAATGCCCGTCGTTTCGGGTTAAAGTTAAGCAAATATCCTTGGAATAGAATAGTGCATATGGCTTGGGCTTGGGCTTTGATAATAGGCACGTAATTCATAATAGGACTAAACAACTTTTATGTCTTTATAGGGACAAGAACTCATTCTCTAGTACAGCACCTAATATTTGACTTTCTTTATTTCGATCTAATACATTATTAAAGCAACCCCACCTACCACTAATGACAATATCTTGTATGGGAATTTTAAAAAAATTAAAATACAATAACATCTTTTGTATCACCCAAAATATCCTGATGATTAAACTAATTACATCAATTTCAACCTTTTTTTTTCTAAAATGAAATTATTCTACTGCTTAAATCTGATCAAATAGTATGATAGACGGAGATCTTTCAATTTACGCGTCGTTTTATATCTCTATTTAATTAAAAAGAAAGAAAAATCTCTAAGCTATTATGGATAAATTTAAAATTCCTCCCTTATAATTCACTATTTTTAAATTACTTTTCGTATTTTTAAAAATATCAAATTATCCTTACTTTTTGAAAAGATAAAGGAAAATTGGGTTGATGATTTTTTTTATTTTTAATAAAAAAATTACAGAGTAAATTAAGATTCTAAAAAATAAGAGAATAATATAAAGATAGTCAACTTATGAATGAATAATCTAAAATTAACTCTTAAAACATTATGTATTAAAATGGGTGCAAAATGGCAAATGATCATCTGAGTAGTTGGGATTTCTAACAAAAAAAAAACTTAAAATTATTAAAATTTATTATTCAATTAATAAATGCCATGTGATTTGGATAAAAAATTTTGGATAATTTTAAAGATAATTATCTCAAATAAAAACATATCTTGATCCTCAAAATTTAACCACTAATGTAATTCAACCATTAACTTTTTTTTAAAATGTAATGTTAAACACTTTTTTTAATTTCTTTTTATTTCTAAACTTGAAATGCTTAGAAAAGGGGGGCAAAAAAGTTTCTCTAATTTTACAAAAAGGAAATTATGAATGAATCACCCTCTTATATCAAAAGTTCATATAACTAGGATTGGACATCGGATTGGATTCCGATACGTTTGATTCGATCCAATCTGAACAAATTCAAATTAAATTCAGATTTTATCCAAAATCCGATCGGATGTAATTTTTATTATTCAATCGGATTTGATTCAAAACGGATCAAATTCAGATTGATCCGAACTCAGATTGCACTACTTATTGAAAAATAAAATAATTTAATATAAAAGCCAATTAACAAAATCTTTCAGTTCGTCATCATTATCTCTTCAAATCATCAATGAATCAAGCTCTAACACCTCTCAATAATAGCAACAAGAATGGACGTCTCCTTCAACATCAACCCATCATCGTCAATTTATCATCATTCGCCGAAGCCCACTCCCGTAAATACAACCTCCTCCATATAACTATAAGCAACTCAAGCTTCAACTTCCTCACCCTCTCCCTTTGCCTCTTCCCTCCCTCGTTGACTTCTTCCTCATCCTCCTCCCCGTCCTCACCATCCTCACCGCCGTCTCCTCCATCTCCATCTTTACCTCCTTCTCCAACAAGTACTACGCCAGCCACATAGTTGCCATCGTCCTCACCGGCATCTTCCAAGGCTCTGTCTCTGTCACGATACTCTTCTCATGGCGCTGTCATTCTCAAATACACTGATGCTCTCTCTATTTTGATCTTTTTCTTGGAATGGTCATGCTTGCAATTAGGGTGTGTTTGGGATTGCGGTTGGGCAGAAGTTACAGCACTAGATTATTTAATAAATACTAATTGTTATAACTTAAAAATTATGTTGATATAATTTTTTATTTATATGATGTAAAATTTATTATATTTTTAATAATTTTATTAAAATTATTATTTTAAATTTATATTTATTAAATATTATTAAATTTTATTTTATAATTATAATTTTTTTTTTACAACAGCTGTGATTTAAAAAGTATAGCACCTCAATCTCAAACGCATCGTTACTTTCTTGTTGAGGTGCCATGCTTTTGTTGATGGAAATAACAGTGGAGACGCTAACACAGTAGGTTTCTTGAGGAGGATTTGAAAGCATCATTCCAACCGATCTGAAAATCACCAAATCCGAACTTAGCCAATCGAAATTCGAATATATCCAAAATATTCATCCCGTTTGAATCTAATCCGATTTATTTCTGCTCGAATTTCAAGTTTTATTGGAATCAGATGGTTTTTTTTCTCAATCCACTCCACCCAAACTCCAATCGGATTAATCTGATCTGAATCCGAAGTTGCCCAACCCTACATGTAACCACTAAGAAATTATAACAATTATTCTAGATCCTTTTATCATTCAGACACTTTTTGCGAAAAGGACTGTGAGCCCCAAAGTTTGGAAAAAAAAAGACTTAAAACTTGTTAATGTTCAAATATATATATATATATATATATAAAATTCTCTTTTTATTAATAAATTCTGTTTATTTTAATACTAAATTTATTTTTAATTTAGAATTACTATTATATACCTATAATAAATAAATTAATATATTGACTTAAGAAATGTTACGTGTATAATAAAATCAATAATTTTTATTTAAAACTTAAAATTAAGATATAATTATTTTTTGCCCAAATTATTCATTATTTTTAGAGTGAAATTTTAATTTTAATTTTATCCATTATTTATTATTTTTTATTGTGAAGGGTATATTGATAATTTAGAATGGATAACTTGGGCAAAAAGGTAATATATCTCAATTTTAAGTTTTAAATAAAAAAATTATTTATTTTATTATACACGTCATCGACGACATGTCTTAGGTCACTATATTGATTTATTTATTATAGGAATATAAAAGTAATTATAAATTAAAATAAATTTATTATTAAAACAAATTGAATTTACTAATAAAAATGGGGGTTATATGTCTTTTTTTATTATGTTAAAGGATGATAACATGACCAGAGTAAAATAAGTATTTTGTCCAACTATGTATAACCAAAAAAAAATTATCTCTAAATCACAAATCTTCATAAAAAAAATTTTACTATCATTAAAATTTCAGACAATTTCTCTGCTCTTTTAATCTTTAACTATTCTAAAATAGCTATTATTCTTTGCAAAATCTAAACAACTGTTCAAATTAAATTAAGGGTAAATTCAATTTATTTCTTAATTAGAATAATAATCTTTAATATACCTCTCGAAAGTATGAAAATTTCAATTTATTCTCATTTTCATTTAGAATATGATATCAAATAAGAGACACGTTGATGACTTTTCTTATTAAAAAAAAAACAATTCTAAGGAGATTGGTGAATTGAAGTTTGCCCTAGAAAGAATTTAAAAAAATCCTTGACCCTCAGTAAATGCTTCTACTTCCCTCAAGAAATAGTCAAAATACGATGAACAATTGAAGATGCTTAATTATTTACTAAAAAGAAATGATATTGTATCATGAAAATGATCCAACCCGACGAAGCCAAAATAAAATGCGGTTTACCTCTCTGTGTCTCCACCACCACCTGCCCTTTGGCGACAGCTGAAAGCTGTCTTTCATTTCTCCCAACCAACACTCTTAACCTAGGACTCTTTCTTTGTATTATTTTCGGAGCCTGATTTTTTACAATTTTTCCTAAGGAAGATATAATTTGTTCATTTGTATCAATCAAGTCCCCAATGCCTAATGAGATAAGTCGACAGCTGTAAGTTCTCGTATAATATTGATTTTTAGATTTCTGACTATCACAATCTTTGATATGTTACGTTAACAAAAACGAATTTAATAAAAGAACTCTAAAAAGAATTTCAATCATTTTAATAAAAAATGTATGGGATTGTATTTAAGATGAGTTTGTGTGTTACGTATTCAAATTTGGATTGCTTAAATAAAGTTCTTACAAAGTTACTTGGTTAAATTTAGGTGGGTAAACAAATATAACCACTTGAAAATTTCTTGGATAAGCTGGTGATGGCATTTTCTTTTTTTAAAAAAAATTGTACAAGAAGGAACAAAATTAAAATTAATTTTTTTAGTCCCATACTTCTCCCAAAATTCAAACTTAGATGATAAACTAAAGAAAATAAGAATATCAAAAAATAATTTGGTCTATTTATTAATTATATCAAATTAATAAATTTATAATTTTATTAATTAGAGTCGCATTTTCTAATTTGACAGTTAATTTCATAACAAAGAAAAAAGACAATAAAAAAGTTATAGTTTTCTGCCCTTCTACTTTTATTTAGCTTTTTATAAGTAAGATAAGATAAAAATAATGATTAATGGTTGAATACGAGATCTTTGTAATTGTTAACATAATATATTGTAGCATTAGTATATCACATATTCAAACTATAATCAATTTTATCTAAGTATAACAAAAATAATTTTAAAAATATAAAAATATATATTATTATTTAATTTCATATAAAGCAAGTCAATAGATATGCTTAGTTGAATAATTGATAGTGTTAAAAATAGGTTTACATGTCAGAGATCTCAAATCTAAACCCAATAATGTGATTTTAACTTTGAAGGCGATTTTGAATCTTTAATTGTGTCAAATCGATTAATGAGAACGTTCATCAAAATAGCGCCCCTCGAACATAGGGACCTAATGGACATAAAAGAACAACATATAACCTTCTTGAGAAATAATAAAAGTTAAAGGAACCCAAATTAATTACTCTATTATCAAATTTCAATTTGTCTATTAATATCATTTTTCAATATATAAAAAGTTGGTGGCATTGCGGTTTCTTCGTTTGTATCGTATTTGGTTGAAGCTTACAAATCGTCTCTCTTTATTTCTGAGTTTTTAGATTCAAGGATCAACGAGTCTTTAATGGCGACCATTTTGAAGCTTACAAATCCAGCTGTTTCTTCATCATCTTTGAAACCCAGATCATCATCATCCTCACTGCCTAAATCTTTGATCAGCCTTCAAACCAAAACTGGGTTCAATTCAAAAGTTGCATCTTCTCAGTTGACCCTCAGAAATAACCACCCTTTGAAGGCCTCTTTGGTGTAAGCTTCCATTCTTTTATTTTTAATTTTTTATGATATTATTTATATTTATTTATATATTCATTTATCTGTATTATTTTTGCGATTTTGACTTTTATACGTATCTCTTTCTTTTTTCTTGATGTTTTGTTTTGATTTCATTTTATGATTTTTTTCAATCTAATTTCCTTGACACTCTTATGGGTGATTTAGGGGAAAAACTTTCGTTGCATGTGCAGATACCTTGTTAGTTTCTTTCCAATTTTTACTGCTATTTTGCAAGATTTGTTAACCAGGGGATCATAAGTTGTATCATATCTTGTAGTGTTTACGTTTCATGCTGTAGTTTCATCTGATCTTATTATTATCATTATTATTATTGGAGTAATGATGCTAGAGCTGCAAGCTCTCTGTAGAAAATGGTGTGGCATATCATTATTGAATACTGGTTGAATAAAAACTCAAAATCATGAAACTAAATCACAGTGTTTTCTGTTCAACAATAATATTACAACATCAGTTTGTAAGAGTTTCTGGCTCTAGCATAGGTGAAATGTAATTGAAAATAAATTAATTTTCGTTTTTGGGTTTTGCTTGATCATGGTGTTTCTGTATGATATCTGAGTTTATAATCATTAAAAAAATGTAGCTTTTGAAATACATTTGTGATGTGTACCTCCACATACCATACTAAATTGGAACTTGGTTGCAGTGTGAAATGTTCCCAATCTGGTGGAAATGGAAGTAGTGCAAAGAGGACAACTCTTCATGATCTCTATGAGCAGGAAGGGCAGAGCCCTTGGTATGATAACCTTTGCCGCCCCGTCACAGATTTGCTTCCGCTCATTGCAAGTGGTGTTAGAGGTGTTACCAGCAACCCTGCGGTAACTATTCATATTTTCTCTTTGTTTTCATTACTCTTTAATAAGTGATAAATTTAAATTTGAAACTGCAGATTCATAGCTGGAAACTGTCTCTTTTTTAGTTTTAGTACGCCTAATCTTGTACGTTGAGCTGTTTAAAATTTGTATTGTCCAGATTTTCCAGAAAGCAATATCTTCATCGAATGCTTACAATGATCAATTTAGGTATGGAAGAATTTTAATTCCAAAGTTTTGCTATAATTAGATTATGATAACAAAATTGAACTCCATCTTGTCTTTGCTCTATGAGCCATTTGCTGTATTGAACCATGAACGGATATTATCTTTCAGGAAAGAGTAGGGAAAACTAAAAACGCGTTAAGATTTATGGACTTATCCTATTGGATTATACCAAATACTGATTAAACCGAAATGAAGGATAACATAACTATAAGTCACTGCAATGTTTGACGATTATGAAGTACAAAATTATTTTTGGAAACTTGCATTTGTATTTTAATGATTGTCAATGACAAGCACTGTTACATTCTGCTTATGTGGCCTGACAGTTAAAACTCATAAGCTCAGCAGCTCAAAAAGAGGAGAGGGAAAAACAATAAATGGGGCTTGTCTGTGTTTGCTGGTTATTGGTGTTTGGAAGTTGATTTCTGTTCAGAAATTTAAAATTGTCTTGCCAGCTAATCTTTATATTTTCAATAAAAAATTACTTGAAACTACAGGGAACTTGTACAATCTGGAAAAGATATTGAAGCTGCATATTGGGAACTTGTGATTAAGGACATTCAAGATGCATGCAAACTTTTTGAGTCAATCTATGATGAAACCGATGGCGGTGATGGCTATGTTTCTGTCGAAGTTTCTCCCAGACTCGCTGATGATACCCAAGGGACCGTGGAGGCAGCAAAATGGCTTCACAAAGTGGTTAATCGCCCCAATGTATACATAAAGATACCTGCCACAGCTCCTTGCGTTCCTTCTATCAAGGAAGTTATTTCGCAGGGCATTAGTGTCAATGTGACTGTAAGTTCATTCTATGAATCCTTTCCCTTTCTTAGACCATGTTACCAAATAATGTGTAGAAGCCGACTTGACTTTAATTATTCGATGCTGGTGAGTTGGCTATTACCACGAGTAAGATTTTGATTGTGCAGACTATACACTATTGATGTTAGAAGTTTATCTTATAGGATTTACAGTTCTTGGTCTTGGGGATTTTTGACTTTTGTCTTTATGGACTTCTTGTCCCTCCTCTATGTACATTTCCTACATCTAATATACTTATTTTGTTTCTGAGCCAAAAAAAAGAAAAAAAAAAAGAAAAAGAAAAAGAAAAAGACAGAGGATATAGGTTTTTGGCTTCTGAGACTCTTATGTGTTTCTTCCATGTTAGATCAGAATTCCTCTGTTGTAGGCATCTGACATTCAAATTGTGTTATATTCATGTACAGCTCATATTCTCCCTGGCTAGATATGAAGAAGTCATTGATGCTTACTTGGATGGCCTTGAGGCTTCTGGGCTGAGTGACCTTTCCAGAGTTACAAGTGTTGCATCCTTTTTCGTTAGTCGAGTAGACACCCTTATTGACAAAATGCTTGAAAAGATTGGAACCCCAGAAGCCCTAGATCTCCGAGGAAAGGTATCTTCATTTCAAGTCCATGTTCTTATCTTTAAGGGCCTAGCAACCTAGAACGTAAAATTATGCTAATGGCATGACATATTAACTGTTTTAGGCAGCAGTAGCTCAGGCAGCTCTAGCATACCAGCTGTACCAGAAGAAGTTCTCTGGTCCAAGATGGGACGCTCTTGTGAAGAAAGGTGCAAAGAAGCAGAGACTTCTGTGGGCCTCAACCAGTGTAAAGAATCCTGCCTACCCTGACACTCTATATGTTGCTCCTCTCATTGGACCTGATACGGTGAGCCCTCATATGTTTTCATTAATTATTTATTGAGTGTCTTAGTAATTCCTGTACATTCTCTCATGCAGAAAATCTTTAGTTTAACCTATTTCTGAATGTAGAGGTTCATGGTTTGCAACATTAATATGCTGATGAATACTGACATTATTATGTAACAAATTCTCATTTTATTGTTGTGGCTGATTTCCCTGTTGCAGGTTTCAACCATGCCAGACCAAGCTCTCCAAGCATTTGTTGATCATGGTGCAGTTTCAAGAACAATTGACTTGAATGTTTCTGAGGCTGAAGGCATTTACAGTGCACTGGAGAAGTTGGGAATTGATTGGAACTACGTTGGCACTCAACTCGAACTTGAAGGGGTAGATTCTTTCAAGAAGAGCTTTGATAGTCTGCTGGATACCCTGCAAGAGAAGGCAAACTCTCTCAAGCTGGTTAGTCTGTAAACTGTAATTGTTTTTTTTTTTGCTTAAAACCCACTTGGCGCAGCTGCGCTGTGCCCTCACCTATGTTTTTGGAGAAATTTTCACCAAGAATGCAGCGCAGCTGCCCCAATCGGACTCTTATTTTCCGTTGTGACTGAAATAAATCTAGTGGGTTTTCAATCCCCTTCTCATAATCTGTATGACAATAATTATTATGTATGATAAGTGTTTTAGTGCCAACTTCTAGTTTGTTAAGGTTTTATCTTGTGTAGTTGTGCTGGTTTGTCCTTAATTCTACTGTATCCGGCTTTCGTATAACATCTGAATGTTAAAAGTAAATTGTTGTATGTGTATATACATTTTTGGATATTATGTTACTACAAAGTGGAACATGTAAGGAAATCGTGATTTCTTCCTATTTCTGTCTCAGTAGTTGAAGGGTGTGCTTGTAGCTGCAGGCAATTATGTTGCTATGTAGAACATCTAGTATTTGAGATCGTAGTTGTGAATGAACAGATTGAGAGGAAATATTTTTTGTAAATTTTTGTTGAGAGAGTTTCTGGTTTGAAGGTAACAGTTACACAACGGCATGGAAATTGAGAAATTGTCCAAATGAATTTATATATGGCTTATGGCATTATGATAGTGTTGTTCATACTGCTCTACAGTGCACACAATGCGAAATAATCGCATGGGAATCATCTTTAGCTAGCTAGTGTTGTAACTGTATGAATTTCAAGCAATTTTTGTAGAACTAGGGTAAACTTGGAAATCTTCATGGCTAAGTTGATGACCTACGTACTTGGCTACGTCATCATTAAAGTTAATAATTTTCTAAGAGGCCCATTAACGGGAAATTTGTGAGAATAGCCACAAAATTTAAAGATTTTTTAAATTTGACCCCTCTGATTTTTCTTACATAATTAGTCAAATACTAGTATGATGAAATGGTCTGTTTGAGGAGGATGATAGCAGGTGACTTCCTCATAAGTCTTTCTATAGTTTTGTTTTAAAATTTGTTTCAAATTTTGTTAAAAATAATTTTGATGATATTGGTGTAGGTAAGTTGTTTGTTGAGAAAAATGAGTTAATATTAAAATTACGCAAAGTTAAAGGGATAAATTTAATTTAGTTTCAAGATTGCAAAACCCATGACACGTTTTGAAGCCCTCTGTTCTTCAAAATCACGTAAGTAGCATATTCGAACAGTAAGAGATTCGAATGAGGAGAATGTTCATTGGGTAGTGAGGAGATTGAGGAGATTTGACAATATACACACTTTTTAATGAGTTGTCTTGTGGTCTTCGTCAAACAAGGAGCGAGATTGTTGGTTATGTTATTACTAACAAATTTATTCAAGAAAAGTAAATATACATTCTGAATAAAATTAGAGTAGACATACAGTAGGAATACGGTGTCCAATGAATATACCAGTAGGCAAATTGGGCTAAAGAAGTTGGCTTTGAAATAATAAGAGGAAAACCCATGGAGTCATACAATTTACTTTTCAAATACTCTCATATTTTGACCAAAGTAAATGAAGGTACCATTACTTATCTTGAATTGGATGGAAATGATAATTTTTTATTCTATTTTATAGTTCTTGAATCTTGCATCAAGGGTTTTTTATGCAGTGCATCAAGCCAGTGATTGTCGTAGGCGACACTCATCTAAAAGGGCTATGTTTGTAGCAACATGCCTGAATGGAAATAATCAACTATATATGTTAGTCATTAGGGTCCTAGATTCAGAAGACAATGATGCTTGGAAAAAGTTTATAACAAAGTTAAATTGATGATTGGTGATAGGTCAAAGTTAGTAATTATCTCTAATCAACGCACTTCGATTAAAAGAGTTATTTTGAAAGTACTTCGCTTTGCTACCCATGACGTTTGCTTTTACCATGTGAAAGATAATATAAAGTCAAAATTTAGATTGTCCAAAATTGTTTAGGATGAATTTGAGTTTATGATGAATTTGAGCTCGCCTTTATAAAAGCAGCAAAAACATATGTAGACGAAAAATTTAAAAAACAACTTGGAAGGTTGTGGATGCTCTACTTAGGTGCAGCTGATTACTTAGATATTAATGTGGATACGTGTAATTAGGTATGGTCTAAGTTCAAAGGTAGGAGGTATAATATTCTCACCACCAACATCACGGAGAGCATGAATTCTTTCATGAGGGAACAACAAAAATTTCATATTACTCATCTTGTTGATCACTTAAAAAAACATTGCAGCAATAATTTTATGATTGAAAAATTGTGGTTGAATCGATGAGCACTCATCTAATAACGTGGGTAGATGAAATAGTTGCTGATAAGAGAATATTGGTCGAAAGAATAATCGCTCATCCTGTGTCTAAGTAACAATTCCATGTTTTGGGTGGTGGTATTAAGAAGGGTCATTTAACATACGTAGCAAGACTTGCTTCTGTAGAGTATTTTAACTTGATCAATTTGTCTATACTCATGCAATTATTGAAAGGATTATATAAGCCTTTGTTTTCATTTTTACACTAAGGAATAATTGGTGACAATTTATGCACAATCAGTACAGCTGGTTAGCGATGTGGCATCTTGGGAAATTCTAGAGGACATCCGAGAGAAGAAGATTAACCTACCAGTAGAAGCACCACTGCCTCGTCGTCGTCTAGAGCTCAAAATATCTTTTGTAGGTGAGGATGTAAACCGAAGACTTGTGAAATGTGGGTGGAGCAACGAACCTAGCCATAATCGCAAGAAATGTAAGAATCTCATTATGTCTAATCCAAATTAGTAGTATAGTTTCAAGTGATTATGTATTTTGAACTCTATTTTTAGTGTATTGCACAATTATATATGATCAAATATTTTCTTTTACTTATTATTGTAAAATAATTATTTAAAGAGGTTTGGGCTCATTTGTAACTAAAAATATCGGTATAATTTTTAGATTTTTTATTATGTAACCAGCTTGTAATATAATAATAAAAAATTGTATCTGTTTATGTACATTCAGATAAAAAAAAAAAAAATCCATACATCAACATTCGAATGACTATAATAGCTTACAATCTAACATCGCTATTAATGTATTGCTCATGGCTACTGCTAAAATCAAGTCTGAGTTTGAAGATTAAATACATCGTAAACATTAACATAAAAAAATGTTGCAATTGCCACTACAAGGCCCTTCTCATGGCCCTTAACTAGTATGATTTTCCAAGGGTCGACACTCCTTAGCTCAGGTCGGATATTGTAAAATCTAACATTTTTTAGCGATCAAAGAAAGATGAATGCAAGTGGCTTAAATAGATCCTTGTACATTTTAAAATCGCAAACTGCCACCATTGAATCATAAATCGACACCTTCTTGTTATAAAGGTCAACTCTGGCTAGCATCCAATGGTCACTGCCTAGATTCATTAGAGTAAATACCTACATATAAAAATTTTCACAAATTTATAGTCTTTGTTACATTGGGTTGTGTAGCAATACACATCACATTGATGTTTGTGAATAGTTTCAATATGATGTCTTACCTCCCATCAATATAACTATTTAAGTTGTTGCTATATTGTAATGAATCGATATCATACTTATTGTTGTCCTCTAATTGCTTCAAGAACACTAGTAGATATATTACATGAAAAAATAATTAACACGACTTCAAAGCATTAGAGGATAAGAAATTAAATCGATGATTATAAGTTTTATAAACTCATTAACCAAAAAAATGTGTTTGTATTTATGAAACTCTGACATAAAACATTAGCATATTGCTTTTGGTTCTCAGTAATCAAGTGAGATACTCATGGATATGTTGTGGAGGAATAAAAACATATCAATTTAGAACAAGAAATAGTACACAAGATCAACGAAACATTGAGAAGTAACACTTAAAACACTTACCTTATTACCTAGCCATCCCATTGAAGCGTGACCCAAAAGTATTTAAAAGAAGTTGCTGAAATACTAGCTATGCAACCCCAAAAGCGGGGTGAATTGAGTTTCTAAAAATTATGGAGTATTTTAAATAAAAAATTTAATGCAAAGATAAAACAAATAACAAATAAATAACAACAATAAAATGTAAAGTGAGAAGGAAAAGAGAATTGAACACAAGATTTTTATGTAGTTCGGTAAACTCTACCTACATCTACGCCTCCAAGATCTAAGGCTTTAAAATATTTACCATTGACTTCCAAAGTGTCAATCAACTTTTACAACTTGAGATTATCCAAAACCTCTTAACCCAAGTGTTTTCCACACTTACAATCACTATAGTTTGATATAGAAATGAAGGTTTACATAGATTGCACTCTCACAAGTGTATGTTTACAAATAGTAGCTCAATAATGAATCAATATATGCAGATAAGCAAGATAAAAGATCAAGGTAGGTTGTATAAACTGATTTTTACTTAAAAAACTTGTTAAATTTGATTTTAATTTGAGTTTATATAGTTTTGACAAGCAAACTAGTTGTTATTGACTCCTTGGAGACTTGTTAATCGTTGCTAAAATGTGGCGGTTAGCTGCCATGCTGACATGATAAGTTACTATTACAAAATCAAATTTGAAATTTTGCCCAAGTAGTTTGCTGCTAGATTTAGTCGGCTAGTCGCTGCATTTCTGTACCTCAAGTGGTTGGCTGCTACAAATTAAGCGGTTAGCTGCTATTGTTAAAAAATTTATAGTAGTTTTGCCCCAAAACTTTTAGAAATTATACTACAGTCCAAAATATTTTAAACTTTGCAAATAGGTATATTTCTAGAATTTGAAACAACGTTTTATTGATATCAAAGTTTTCGAAACATTTTCATTTTAGTCCATTGTTTTGAAAAACAACCAATTTAATAAAATTACTTGTCTTATAATTATGAAAAATGATGACTTATTAAATAAAATCTTGAGCTTTTAAAATGTTAAATCATGCATATATTAAATCATACCGGCTTTACAAGAATTATAGTAATAGAGATCACTTTGAGCTAATAATCTTAATATTCATCCTTGATCGTGCTGTTGTCCAGTGCGTGTCTTGAGCCTGATAATGCTTGAATGAATTTCACCCTTCAAGAACTAGTGAGATTGTGAAATATACATTTATCATTTTACCCTTAATATATGGTTTGTTATTATCAAAATTACAGTTTGTATAGCTTTTTAGGTTAACAATTGCGCGACTTTTGGATGGTATGATCCATTGTGATTTTGCCAACAAACAACTGATTGAACTCATCAAATAGCCTTGGATCTTCCAGTCCTTTAAGTGGATTTATATCCACACTCGCTCTTTCGTCGATCTCACGATATATTATTTCAAGGGTGGGTAGAGGCATGATACTCCTTACTTTCTTGAAATGAGGAATAAAGTAAGGATTATTAAAGACATACGAGGGCATATAAGAATGTCCAAACTTATTCCATGAGGCACCTCATGAGGATTTGCACGCTATCAAAATTTAGGTGATGTGAACCTCACAAAGATATGTGAGGCCCTATACTCAATGAGTCCATTTGCTAAAGATTGTTCTAATTTAGATTCAAATAACCACAAAATAAAGACTTTGGCCTTTTATCTATAAAGATAAGAACCAATGGTATAAGAAATATTGGGTTGACGCCACACTCAAGAAAGAAGAGAAAGATTATAATTGATAAGTCAAGAAAGAATGCTATAGGATGAAATCTTGATAAGTTTTAAAAGTTCTTTAAAGAATCAAAGAGAAAAGCTCCCACTATTACTCTCATATATGAAATTCTGATAGGGTTGCATGGGCTTATATAGTTGAATTTAACTAATGGAATAAAGTTTTCTTTATTGCTAAATATAACCAAAAGTAAAAAAGAAATAAAAGATCTTAATGTAAAAAAGGAACAAGAAGATCTTGTTGATCCTAAAGTAAAAAGAAAATAAAATATCTTGTTGATCTTAAAGTAAAAGGAAATAAAAGATTCTAGATTATGAATTAAAAATTGTACTTGATTTTCTTCCTAATTTGATAAGGCCTTGTTTGTTCTTCATCTAAGTCATTTAGAAGTTTGAATAACATTGACAAAGCATTGACCATCTTGAATACTCAATTTGGGCAAATTAGTGTCTTGAACAAGACATGAATTTGAGATGTGCTCCACTAATCTGTTTAATGTTTCCTTCATTTTCTTGATTCTTGTCCTTGTCATTAGACCTCCATGGATGCTTAACGGATCTTACGAAGTTAGCAACTTGGTTCTCATAATTCCCCTTCTCTTGAAAAGGATTTGTTCTCGAATCTTCGCTTACGTCGAAAGGAGATAAATCAACAATATTAAAGCTTGCCCTTACATTATACTCACCTAGAATATCCAACTTATAAGTGTTGTCATTGATTTTTTCAATCATTAGAAATAGTCCATCTCCCCTTGGAAGTAGTTTTGAATGTCTTTGAGCAGAAAATTGTTCCTTCCTCATAGGAAACCAAACCCAATCTTTAGGTTCAAATAAAACTCTTGCGCCTCTTATTAGCTTGGTTAGTATATTGTTTGGTTCTCTTCCCGATGTTCTGCCTTGCCTTTTCATGGATGTGCTTAAAAAAGTATGCTTTCTTCTTTCCACCTAAATTAATTTGCTCATCTATAGGTACAAGAATTATATCTAAAAGAGTTCATAAATTAAAATCATACAAAAGTTTAAAAGGTGTAAACTTAGTTGCTGAATGTAAATTCCTATTAGATGCAAATTCTAAATGTGGCAAACATTTTTTTCCATGTTTTCAAATTCTTTTGTGTTATAACATACAACAAAGTAGATAAATTCCTATTAACTACTTTAGTTCCTCTATCAATCTGTGGATGACAAGTAGAAAAAATAAAAGTTTAGTTATGAACTTACCCTACAAAACTTTTAGGCATGACATGCAATCTCATACTCTCTTGGAAAAACGAATCAGAAATATATGATGCATCATTATTTTTATGACATAGAATAAAATGTGTCATTTTCAAAAAACCTATCAATGAGCACAAATATAGAATTCATGCCATTTTTTACCTAGGTAAACCTAACACAAAATCCATAGATATGTCTGTTCAAGTTTCACGGGTTATGCTAAACTTTAGACATAGCTTTGTCTATAAGTAACACACTTCTCATAAATCCATTCTACTACATGCTTTATATGAGGCTAAAGGAAGTGTTCACACAAAATACCTAAATTCTTAGATATACCAAAATGCCCCGTGTAACAAGCAAGTCACGTAATGAAATTTAGGCACAACTAGCTTATTTTTCGTAAATAAAAAAACTATTATGTCTAAAGAATTTGCTAAATGCCACTTTCTCATATGCATTGAAAATAAATCTTTAACGTATTTCAAAACCTAATATTTTTTAATTTAAGATGGAAAGTAATGTTTTCCTAATTGTGCTTATACTATATCATATAAGGAAAAGTTTCAATGAACTCTATCCACTTGACGTGGCGTTTGTCTAACTTGTGTTGACCTTTCAAATGCTTCAAAGACTCATGATTCGTATAAATCACAAACTCTTTTAGCCAAAGATAGTGTTACCAAGTTTCTAATGCTTAATTAATTCATACTTTTCTTTATCATATGTAAGAGAATTTAAGGCTGCCCAACTTAACTTTTCATTAAAATATGTAGTGGGACATCTTTCTTGCATTAGAACAACTCTGGTACTATTCCTAAAGCATTACACTCAATGTTAAAAGTTTTAGCAACGTTACGTAAAGCAAGTAGAGTTGCATTATTTAATTTCTCTATGATAAAATGAAATGCCTTTTCTTGTTCTTCCCCACTTAAAACCCACATTCTTTTTAATTACTTCAGTTAAAGGTGTTGTTAAGCGATTAAAATCTTCCATAAATCTTCTGTAAAAGTTAGCTAATCCATGAAAACTTTTAACATTGCCTACACTTGTAGGTTTTGACCAATCTTGAATTGCTTTTACCTTTTCTTCATCTACTTTAATTCCTTCAGTAGTAATAACGAAACCAAGAAATACTATCTTATATGTACAAAAGGTACACTTTTTTAGATTAGTAAATAATTTTTCTTTTCTTAGAACATCTAAAACAAGATTTAAATGTTCAATATGTTCATCTAAGTTTTTGCTATAAATCATAATATCGTCAAAGTATACAACCATTAATTTGCCAATAAAAGCATGCAAAACATGATTTATTAATCTCATGAAAGTATTAGATGCATTGATTAATCCAAACGGCGTAGCTAAACACTTTTATAAACCATATTTTGTTTTAATTGCATTTTTCCATTCATCACTTTCTCTCATCCTAATTTGATGATATCCACTTTTAAGATGAATTTTGGAAAAAAAACATAAGAACCATATAATTTATCAATCATGTCATCTTATCTAGGAATGAGACATCTATACTTTATAATGATATTGTTGATGGCGTGTCAATGAATACACATCCTCCATGACCTATCCTTTTTAAGTACAAGCAACACTGGAACTACACAAAGACTCATGCTTTCATGCACATACCTCTTCTTTATTCTTTTGTCTCCTTGGGATTGTTTCTATAGGTTGGCCTATTTGACATTATTGCTCTAGGTATGAAGTCAACTTGATGCTTAATTCCCTTTATTGTTGGTAAACTATTAGGTTTTTTTTAAAGGAAATATATCTTCATATTCTGGTAAAAGAAAAGCAAAAACACTAGGCAAAGAAAGATTAAGTTCATTAGCACTTTAAAAAGCCTTTTTGTACAAAAGTACAATCATAGGCTATTTTAAAATTAAAACTCTGCTAATATCATTTTCCTTAACACATAAATTTACTTATTTTCTCTCTTTTCTTTTCTCACTAATTGGAACTTCCTTTCCTTTTTCACTCACTTTTTCTCTCTTATTTAGTCGTAGCCCCTTTTGATCTTGAATTCACTTTCCTTTTTCAAGCCGCTCTTTTTTTTTAACCTCTCTTGATCATTATATACTTGTCTTAGGGATAGAGGTACAAGAGTTATGGGTTTTTCATTAACCACAAAAGAGTATCTATTGGTATAACCATCATGAGTAACATGTCTATCAAATTACCATGGTCGCTCCAAAAGAATATGCCCCGCTTGCATTGGCACCACATCACAAATAACCTTATCTTTATACTTCTAAACTGAGAATGAAACAAGCCCTTATTTGTTTACTTTAACTTCTCCACAATCATTCAACCATTGTAACTTGTATGGCATAGGATGTTTCAAGGTTGTCAAATTTAATTTACAATTAAATTGGTGCTAGCTACGGTAGTATGACTCTCCCCATTAATCATACTACTTCCCCATTAATCATACTACTTACCTTATTGTTGACATGACATCTAGTATGAAAAATATTTTTATATTGTACCTTCTCATCTTCTTTGATTTGCACACTAAGAGATCTTCTTGCAACCAAATGCTCTTTATCAACTAGATATTCAACTTGACTTGCATCCTCCAAAGATGGCATGGACTTATCATTAGATTCACCTTCAGTCTCAATATCCCTATCATTTTTCAAAATCATCACTCTTTTGTTCCCAAACACTTAACATATTTGATATTTCTATTTTTACTAGGTTGGAAGTTAGATTTACCTTGGTTCGAGGCACTCCATTCTTGTTGTCTTTGGAGGTTTCAGTGCTAGGCTTGAAATTAGGCTTTTGATCCTTTTTGCTCCATTTTGGATTTTATATTGAAGAAGATCCTAAATTCTCATATGGAACTCTTCTTCAATTGTTGCTCCACTTTTATGGTTGTATGCACCATGTCATCCAACTCAATATAATGTTGTAGTTTTACCACCTTTGTAATGTCATGATTCAATCAAACAGGGAACTTGGCCATAGTAGTTTCTCAGTTCTCTCTACATTGGCTCAAATCATGGATTTTTCCATCTCTTTGTAATAGTCTTTAACAATTTTAGGCCCTTGAGTAAGGCTTTATAACTTTCAAAATAAGTCATTCTAGTAGCGAGTTAGAATGAATATTTTCTTTATAATAGCATTCATCTCTTCCCATGTCTCCATAGGTCTTTCATGATTTCGTCTCCTTCTTAAAACAAGTTGATCCCAACAAACAATAGCATAGTCAATAAATTCAATGGCGACCAACTTTACCTTTTTCAATTCAGAGTAGCTGTGACAATCAAATACTAATTCTACCTTCTTTTCCCACTCAAATAAGCTTCAGGATAATTTTTGCCTTGGAAAGATGGAATTTTTAAGATAATGTTTTCTAAATTTTTATCAACCCTATCTTCATATCTAACCTCTTTATTTCTATTCGCTTGCTCAAATCTATTTAAATTAATATAAGGAGTACGATCTTCTTCATTTAGGTCTTCTTCATAGTCATTTTCATCAACATACCTAAATGGATTCTTTTCTCTTTGTTACACATTAAGAGCTTTAAGTGGTTGCCCCTTATTTGAACTAGATTTAATATTATTTATTCTCTCATTCATCTCATTAGACCTCAATTCTAAGCGTTCATATTTCTGTTCTAAGAACTTAAAGAAGAGTCTAAAGTCTACATTTCCTCAGCATCATAAGAAATATACTTAGTTTTGTTTTCAGATATATTTAATAACCTACAAAACACAGTTAATAAATCGCATGAACACTTCAATACTTGTTCTACTCAAGATTGATAGCACTCACATCGCGTTCACTCAAATATGGCTTTTACCCTCTTATAAGCTTACACTCTCTTGCCTTTTCCACTTTTTTTTCTCTTTTAGTTCTGTATTGAACCTAAATAAACTCAATCAACACTTGCACCAATCCAAACTGAACAAATCAGAAGTCAAACAAAGAAAGAAAAAGAAGAATATAAATCGTGATGCAATAAGGATGGGCCCTCATTTTTTTATTAATGTCAAACTGCAGTAAATAGGAAAAGGCAAAACTCGAATAGCAAGCTATCTTTTTAGATTCAAGTGATTTTAGGAAATTTTCACTTTTTTTTTGCATTTTTTTTGTTTTGAATAAGAAAGACCAGATTTTGAAGGATTAGGGCGAAGTTGAAAAAAAAAAGAAATAAAAGAAGATAAGTTTATAGATTCTAACAAAAACTAACAAGCAAGAAACAAAAGTATGCCCAATTAGAGAATCTATATAAATTTAAAATAGATCAAATCTGATTTAGAACCTTTGCTCTAAGATCAATTAATGTGAACCTCATAAAGATAAGTGAGAGCTTACAATCAATAAGGTTCTTTTTCCCAAGGTTCATTCTAATTCAGATACAAACAACCATAAAATATAGATCTTGATCAATTATCTATAAAGATAAGAACCAATGGTATAAAAAATATAAGGTTGATGCCACACTCAAGAAAGAAGAGAAAGATTATGACTAATAAGTTGAGAAAGAATGCTACGAGATGAAATCTTGATACGTTCTTGAAGTTCTTCAAAGAACTAAAGAGAAAAGCTCTCACTATTATTATAAACTCGAATATGAAATTTTTAATAGGATTGCAAGTTTTATATAGTTGAATTTTACTAATGGAATTAGATTTTCCTGATTGGTAAATATAACTTGAAGTAAAAAAGAAATAAAAGATCCTAGAGCAAAAAAAGAAATATAAGCTCTTGTTGATTTTAAAGTAAAAAGGAAATAAAAGATCTTGTTTTCAAAATATATTAGCAAACAAAGATTGTGCTTGATTTTCTTTCTAATTTGACAAAACCTTGCTTGTTCTTCATGCAAGTTACTCCAAATCAGATTTACAAGCATGAATAACAAGCACTAACCATTTTGGATACTCAATTTGGGTAGATTTCTACTTATCATTGGACCTCTACGGATGCTCCACGTATCTTGTGAAGCTTTAGTATTCCTGGTTCTCATCATTAGGTTTTATAGAAACTATACAACACATGGGAGTTTGATCATTATGATTGCCAACATTAGTGTTAAACTTGATCATCATATATGAGCGTCCAATCAAAGAATCATCGTATGAGCGTTTGGATGAACCATTAATATACAAACTAATAAACCCCATGATAGCTCATCTAAATTCCTTTTGTTGTTTGTTCTTTGCGTCAATAGCTGACATGATGTCATCAATCCTTTTGTCTATTGTCAACTTCAAATTAGAAATGGAATGATCAATCTTGTTCATCTGATAATGACATAATCATAACAGAACTTTGTCCTCGACTGTAAATATGAAAAAAAAAATATAATGAGAGAGTGCTAAAATCCTTTATATGAAAGTAAATTATATTTTAAATTATAAAGTAATCTCTGAATCCTGTGTGTCATCAGAATCGTAGCGTTTTTGTGATGGTCAGTTCAATATATGTTCATCCTTTATGGGGTTCTTCTGCTCCAGTTTTGGGCTCATGGTGTCCTAATGCTCCTATATTTCTTCTATGATGGGTGATGCGTTGATTGAATGTTGATGTTGCACGAAGTAACATTGGAAATTAGTAAATAATTAGTAAAATTATTGAGTTTTGATTATATTTTAAATTGTATTATAGTGCACATAAGGATACCCATATCGTAGATCCAACTTCGGATATATGGCATGTAATCCTCCACAGTCTTCCAATATTTTTTTATTTCTCCTTTTCATCCAGCTCAATGGTTTGTAAACATTCCTCTGCCATAAAGAAGATGAAATTTTAAGTTAGTTTAATCATCTAGTATATAGTGATATGTATATACATATATATTACTTACAAGATGAGTATTGTTATTGAAAATGAATACACTTCAACAAAGTTTATTTTAAAAGAAACAATAGGCTTCTACTGTACGATGCATGGAATCTTCTTTTTAGTTTTCACAACCTATTATGACAACAGCCCTTCAATTACTTCAAAAATCCAAGCCTCAACAAGTAAATTTACAAAGTCATAAAACCTATCATTAATTATTACTAAACTAAGTAATCGAAATTAGTTTTCAATATGACTAAACACTAGACTTAAAGCCACAAACATTGTATCTTTCAATTTCAAACGAGCCTACCTTTCAATGCATTATCAAGATTGTCATAAATCGTTTCCCATAACAAACAACCTCATGAACGATTTCGAAAGTGATCTAACTCATCTACATTATCAAGCAACGAGAAATTGACTTGATAATGATATTTTCTTCCATTTAGTGCTTTGTCTGTAGAATAATACAGCGTGATCTTTAGCGCATCAATGTCGACTATAGCCTAGAAGACCAAGTCCTCAAATCTTGAGTCGAATATGTCAAGATTCAAGTTGCATAATCTACCATCAAAATACTTGTTAAGTAACCTATACATTATCTTTTATTATTTGGGTATGTGATAAGTCTATGAAATGAGAGTTATCATAACATTTTTAGACTTAAATCAGTAATACTTAGAGAGTAAATGATGTGTTTTTATTGCATTTTAGTTACAATTTGCATGAGCATCCATTTTAGTTTATTTTTAATAAATTTAACTATTTTAGAATAATTTATATTTAGATTATATGCATAATTGTAGGTAACCGAAAGCTCAAGTTTTAAGGAGGAAATGCTGTCGCAACAGACTTGTAGAGACAATGAAAGAACTTGGCTACAGATGATTGAAACAAGTCTGGAACAGTACAGATATTGTAGCCCTTGATGTAGCAATCATGGAGCAATGACAGACTGGATTTCGCGCATAACAATTAAAAGATTGCGATCTAAAGTTTCCAAAAATGGAGGATACGTGCCACACACTTTCGATTGCCCTAATTTTGAGTTATAAAAGGAGCACACATGAAAAGAAAAAGGGAGAGCCGTCGCCCAAAAAGAATACCAAACAGAACCAACCGGAAAATAGAAATCAAGAGAGAGATTGAAGGGTGTAACAGAGAATTCAAGGAGGAAACAGAGAAGATATCTATACGACCAAGCGAAGTTCACTTCTTCTTCTTATTTTCTAATTAATTATGGGAATGTGTTGGATGGCTATTATTTATTATTTTATCAGAAATCATGAACTAAATTTGATTGTAGTTGAGTAATAAACGATCTTAATGGATGTTTGACTAACATATGTGTGTTGCTTTATATTTGCTGCCGCATTTTGTCTTAATTGTATTTATTTTAATTCCCTATTTCGGCTGACGACCTATTTAGTCGATACTAGCTAAGAAAGTGTCTAAAAAAGGTCTATCTTAGTGGATCAAATTAAGACAATACTTGGATTTATATTGGGTTTCCTAAGTTGGGCTAATCTCAATTTGCTTGATCTAAAATTAGTGAAAAACTAAATATAGGGATTCACCTTGTAAGGTAGTTGGAATCTAGAACGTTTAATGTTGGCATAACCATTGGTCACTGTTAGGTTGCATTATATATAAGATATCCAACAGGCGACATTGGAGGATGCATGAGGGATTCTACCCAGTGTTGTAGTAGATATTATAGCAACGATATTGTAATTAAAAAAATAGTCAATACCATTAAGTAAGTTTATTCATTCAACTACTCATTTCCCATTAGTTACATTCTTGCGTTTGACATGAGAATTTTCTTTATTGCATTTCTAGTTAAATCAGTTCATTAGTTTCATACATTGTCTTATTTCAATTAGAAAAAAATTGTACTGCTAGGATTGTTGTAGCAAATCTAATAACATCAATCCCTGTGGAGACGATTTGAATACTCATCAGTATATAACTTGTTGTGTACACTTGCACATTGATACCCATAGCATTAGAAATTGCACACTAAGTTTTTGACGCCGTTGCCAGGAATTGATTGTTCATTGTGATTTTTGAAATTAATCTTAAACGGTGCTAATTTTTAATTTTAATTTTAATTTGTTTATTTGTTGACAGGTAACCCTTGCATGTGCAAATATAAACTTGTTGAATTTCAGTTTGATCAAAAACTTGAAAGAACTGCAAGTAGATTAAGAAAAGAGTATAAGAAATTCAAAAACTGCTGTAGCAATGGATGATTTGCAAGATATAAGGAATCCGAACCTCCAAGTAGAAATACAACCAATAAATACACAAAGAGGTCAAGAAGGTTAGAATGGGCAGATAATTTATGGGCAACCAGGGAATAACAACATTATTCATATGGCAGATGATAGAGATAGAGCCATTAGAGATTATGCAGTATTAATTCCTCAAGCTATAAACCCTGGCATAGTTAGGATTGCTGTAGCAAATCTAATAACATCAATCCCTGTGGAGACAATCTGAATACTCATCAGTATATTACTTGTTGTGTCCACTTGCATATTGACACCCATAGCAATAGAAATCACCCAATAAATTTTTGGCGCCATTGTTGAGGATTGATTGTTCATTGTGATTTGTGAATTAATCTTAATCAGTGCTAACTTTTAATTTTATTTTAAATTGTTTATTTTTTTGACAGGCAACCCTTACATGCGCAAATATAAACCTATTGAATTCCAGTTTGATCTAGAAATTGAATGAACTGCAAGGAGATTAAAAAAAGAGTAAAGAAATTCAAGAGCTGCTGAAACAATAGATGATTTGAAAGATATGGAGAATTTGAACCTGTTAGCCTAAAAGGCTACACATAATGTAATTTTGATGATAACAAACATGTGTCTTAAGTGATTTGATAAATATTGTATTTAACATTTTCATTAGTTCTTGAAGGATAATATTTATGATAAAGTGAACCGCGTGAAATCAAGTTCAAAACACTCAATAGACAACGGTGTGATCAAAAATAAAGTTTAGAGCTCAACGGACTCATTATTACGACAATTCTTGTAAAACTGGTATGATTTAATATATGTATGCTGTGCAAATTTTATTGAACTCGCAAGTGCACGAATCTATTGTAGAATAGATCAATAGTGACGAGTGTCGATCCCATAAGGAGGTGGATTTTAATTATATATAGACTTAATTTTTTAAGTGGGTGGTTGAATTTGTGGTAAAAGTGACTTAGTTTATCCTAGAATTTAAATTAAAATGGCGGGGATAAATTAAAGCGAAATCTATTTAAATGAAGCACTTGGGTATCTGGATCTGCATCAACATGTACCATGGGCTAAATATTCCTTATTAATACCAATTAAATCATAAGGGGGGTTTCCACTCCTCATGAACCGCACTCTAATCAATATGGTGCTAAGGGCTTGTAGTGTCAAATAGTAATAACCTTGTACTAGGGAGCCGGTTAAACCAGTGCGGTATCTAGATAAGATTATTACTATCTGTCGACGAAAAGTCAAAATATCCACCTTAATTAGAGGTGAAGAAAAAGTAAATTTATCAAATAAAGCCCATGGCACATGTTGAGACTTTACCTTCAACCCAAGCTTGAAAGAAAATTAGCTACTCATAATTGAAGTAGGGGTAAAATGAGAATTTATTAAAATACATAGAAAATATAAGATGTAGAAGGAATTACAGAAAATGTAACTCAAAAATGAATTCAGGGATGTCAAATTAGGGGGGGAGCCCTCTTTTAATAGATACATTGAGTAAATCATTGTTGTCGGATTAAAAATAACTTGAACGCTCAGGATTGCGCCACGTCATCGATCAACAGTACGTGGTTTGACCACGTGGTTTTAATAGTGATGCGGTATGAACAGTGAGGCGCCTTGAATAGTGACGCGGTTGGGTTATAAATAATTACGTGTATATGCATGGACCGTACGCACGATATTTGGTCCACTGACATGCTGCCACATCACCGATCAACAGTACATAAGAATTTTAGTCCAATAGGATTGTGACACCTCATCGGTCAATGCTACGTCATTGTTCCGTATATGTGAACAGTGACGTGAATAGTAACATGGACAATACCGTACATGTGAACAGTGCCATTTTTCCTTTTATGCTCCTCCTAAGATTTTCGACTGTCCTGAGTTCAAAAGTGATGTCTGTTTTGCTGTCTGATCTCTCGTTCATTGTGAAATAACCATGATGCCCCTAAAATACATAAAATACTTAATTAAAATAAAACACACATAATTAAATCACAAGAGGTTAAATACATAAAAGTAAGAGTGTTAGTAAGACTTGAAATATAAAATGATGATTGTATCCTTTATAAATATGCACTTTCTAACACTCAACATTGTATGGTTTAGCATTCGAGAAGCTCAAGATTTCATTTAACAAATCATTATTTTTCATAAATAAAAGGTTTTACAATTATAAACCAAGCATTTTATGAAATTTACTATTTTTCAAGATGTGAAATAAAATGAAAAAAATTTACAATCTTTGATTTTAATAAGTATTATTTTGAATTTCGGATTTGGACCTATTTGTAAATATTTGAAACATTTTTAGCCATACTCTAATTTCTTAAAGTTTTGGGGTCAAAATATAAACATTGAAAATGGACAGAGAGTTAGCGGGCTTGAGGGCTAGCGGCTAACCACCTGAGGAAAATGTCAAATTTTCAAATTTTGGACTAAATTGAAAAGGTTTTGAGAACTTTGAAATTTATAAGTATTTTGTTAAAGTTTGAAAAAGAGTTCATTGAAAAATATTATTATGTTTTAGGTCATCTCATAATTTTAAAAAGTTTTGGGAATAATAACTATTATTTAGAAATTCTAAATTTGGACATATATACAAAGTTCTATGATGTTTTGGGCCATAATATAATTACATAAAGTTTTAGGTACAATTGCAATTTTATGAACAACATTACTGTCGCAAAATTAAAATTTAACAGTAACTTTACTCACCATTATTCACAATTCTTTTTATGTTCTACTTCTATTTTAGGAATCACACAATTATGTTCAATCGACTACAACAATGCCAAAGTTCAAGATAAAGAGCTGTTAGATTGAAGGACCCTTCACACTTCCATAGTTACAAAGCCGAAGACAAATTTGAGGAATTTGTAGAGCCATAGAAACTTTTGGAGGAAAAGGGCTTTATATTCCCAAAGCAACCAACGAGCGTAATGAGCAGCATCTATAATGCTGTAGCGTGGAGAGGATGGGTAAAATTTTGCTCTCACCCCTAAATCCAATCATCCTGGTTGTTAAAGAATTCTACTCCAACATGCTGCAGCAGGATCAGTGCAATATTTTTGTAAGGCAAATATAAATCCCTTTAGACTCTGGAGTTATTAATGCATTTTATGATTTACCCACTGCTGTAGAGTGTGAATACACACAATTTGTTGAGAACATGATGATGAAGAAATTGGGGAAAGTTTTCAAAACGTTAACTGTCCCGGGTAGTGAGTGGATGAATGAAGAAGGGCAAGTGGTTAGTAGAATAGATTTAAAACCTATTGCCAAAGTTTGGGTAAAGTTTTTGAAATCTCGATTAATGCCAACTACCCACACTACCACAGTTTCGCAAGATATACTCATCCTCCTATATGCAGGATCATTGAGAGGGAAATTAGAGATTATGCTATAAAAAAGCAAAAATTTGTTGCACTACTATTTCCTTCTCTTATCACGGGAATATGTGAAGTCTCGGGAGTGCAATTTGAGGAAAGTGATGGGAGGATAAAGAATGAAGGAGTCATTACTGTGAGGACAGTTGAGAGAATTGCAGGAGAATCTGCAGCTATAACAAGTGTTGAGTGTTAGAAAATGCATATTTATAAAGGAGAAAATCGTCATTTTACATTTCAAGTCTTACTAACAACCCTTACTTTTATGTATTTAAGCTTTTTGTAATTTAATTATGTGTGTTTTACTTTAATTAAGTATTTTATATATTTTAGGGGAATCATGGTCATTTCACAATGAACGAGAGATCAGACGGCAAAGCGGACATCACTTTTGAATTCAGGACGGTCGAAAACCTTAGGAGGAGCATAAAAGGAAAAAATGGCACTGTTCACATGTACGGTACTATTCCCATATACGGTACTGTCTACGTTACTGTTCACGACACTGTTCACATAGACGGATCGATGACGTAGCATTGACCGATGATGTGGCATTGATTGATGAGGTGTCACGATCCTGTTGGACTAAAATTCTTATGTACTTTTGATGGTGACGTGGCAGCTGATAACTCTATGAAATGAGAGTTATCATGACACTTTTAGACTTAAATCAATAATACTTAGAGAGTAAATTATGTGTTTCTATTGCATTTTTGTTACATTTTACATAAATAATTATTTTAGTCAGTCTTAATAAGTTTTGTTCAATTTAAAGTAATTTGTGCTTAAATTGTGTGCATAATTATAGGTTTCCAGAAGCTTATAATTCATGGAAGGAATGCTGATGCAATAGGCCGGCAAAAAGGAGGAAGAACATGGCTATAAAAGAATTGAAACAAATCTAGAATAGTGTAGTTGCTGTAGCAACCATTGCTGTAGCAATCCTGGAACAACGACAGAGAAAATTTCGTGCAGGATAACTGCAGAATTGCAATCTGCAGTTTCCTAATCTGACTTATGCGCGCCCCAGGATTTCGTTTACCCTAATTTTCAACTATAAAAGAAGCACATATCATAAGGAAAAAGGGGAGGGCCATCACCCAATGAGAAAAACACAAAGAAACAAAAGAAAAACAAGATTCAAGAGAGAGATTAAGGGCTGCACAAGAGGAGAATTTGCAGAAATCAATTGGGAGCTCAATCTTTCTTATTCTTTTCTTATTTTCTAGTTTTCTATTTATTTATGGCGATGTGTTTCATGACTGAAACTTTGTTCTTTATTTTTCTTTTACAAACCATGAACTAAATTTATTTGTGGTTGAGTGATAAACAATCTTGATGGTTTATTGACTGAATATATGTGTTGCTGCATGTTTGCTGTAGCAGTTTATTTTGATAGTATTTATGTTTATTCATTATTTCAGTTGATCACCCATTTAATGATACAAGTTAGGAGAGAGCAGCAAAATGACCTATCTTAGTGGAACATATCAGAGCAATACTTGGTTTTAGATTAGGTTTCCTGGATTGAGTTTAATTTATCCCAAAAGGGTCATGCTTAATCTAAAATTAATGATGAACTAGACATACGGATTCACCTTGTAGGGTAAATAGAACCTAAACGTGTAATGTTATATCTTATGTTGGCATAATAATTGATCATTGTTAGGTTGCATATAGATATAAGATATCCAACATGCGACGACTGAGGATACATAAGGACTCTGCCCAGTGCTATAGCAGATACTGCAGCAACCGAGCCAACCATTAGAAAATAGTCAAGACCATTAAGAGAGTTTATTCACTCAACTACTCTATATTCCCATTAGTTTTATCCTTGAGTTTGACGTGATACTTTACTTTGTTGCATTTTATTTATTGCCTTTTTATTTTAATTAGTATATTAGTTTCATTAATTGTTTATTTTATTTTAGCACAAAATCTGCACTGTTAAGATTGCTGTAGCAAATCTGATAACATCAATCCCTATGGAGACGATCCTGAATACTTATCACTTTATTACTTATTGTGTACACTTGCACATTGACACCAATAACATTAGTATTTATACCGCCAATAAGTTTTTAGCGCTGTTGCCGGGGATTGATTGTTCATTGTGATTTGTGAAATTAGTTTTAACGGTGCTAATTTTTTATTTTATTTTAATTTGTTTATTTTGTTGACATAGGTGATCTAGCAACCCTTGCATGCGCAAATATAAATCTGTTGACTTCCAGTTTGATCCAGAAATTGAAAGAACTGCAAGGAGATTGAGAAGAGAGCATCGGGAATTACAAGTTGCTGTAGCAATGGATGATTTGCAAGATTTGAGAAACTTGAACCGTAGAGAGGGGATACAACCAGTCAATGTACATGAAGGTCTAAATGGACAATTTGTTCAAAGGCAACCAGGGAACAACAACATTATTCACAAGGCGAACGATAGAGATAGAGCCATTCGAGACTACGCAGTGTTGATTCCTCAAGCCATACATCCGGGAATAGTTAGACCTGACATTCAAGCTGACAATTTTGAACTCAAACCTGTGATGTTTCAGATGCTTCAAACAGTGGGGCAATTTAATGGTTTGCCATCCGAAGATCCTTATCTACACCTTAAGTTATTTTTGGAAGTAAGTGATGCTTTCAAGATTGCTGGAGCATCGTAGGAAACATTGAGACTCAGACTTTTCCCGTTTTCTTTGAGAGATCGAGCAAGAGCATGGTTGAATTTTCTACCACCAGATTCTATCACTACATGGAGTGACTTGGCTGACAAATTTTTGTTGAAATACTTCCCGCCAACCAAGAATGCAAAGTTGAGGAATGAGATCACATCTTTCCATCAACTTGAAGATGAGAGATTGTGTGACGCATGAGAGAGATTTAAGGAGTTACTCAGAAAATGTCCTCATCATGGTATTCCTTGCTGCATACAGTTGGAAACTTTCTATAATGGTCTCAACCCAAGTACTAAATTAATGGTGGACGCTTCAGCAAATGGGACTTTATTATCTAAGTCTTACAATGAGGTTTATGAAATTTTGGAGAGGATTGCTAACAACAATTATCAGTGGCCATCAACTAGACAAGCTGCAGCAAGAGGAACAGTAGGAGTTCATAACGTAGATACCTTGACAGCATTGTCAGCCCAAGTAACTTCATTAACAAGGATGGTAAAGGCTATGACTACTGCTCCAGTAACTGTTAACCAAATTTCTGATGTGTCGTGCGTTTATTGTGGAGAAGGGCATTTATTCGACAATTGTCCTGGGAATCTAACTTCAATCAATTATGTAGGCAGCTTCAATAGACAGAACCAAGACAATCCATATTCAAACAATTACAATTCTGGATGGAGACATCACCCGAACTTTTCATGGAGTTATCAGAACCAGACTACTGCAGCACCTAGTGGACAGAATAGACCTGCTCAACCACCTGGATTTTATCAGCAAAATCAAGAGCAAAGAAGCATCAACAATGATCAACTTAGCTCCATTGAAGGTTTGATTAAGGATTATATTGTGAAGAATGAAGCGGTTGTCCAAAGTCATGCTGCATATTTGAGAAACTTAGAAAATCAAATTGGACAGCTTGCTACAGCATTGAGCAACAGACCTCATGGTAGTTTACCTAGTAATACATAGGACCCAAGAAGAGAAGGGAAAGAACACTGCAAGGTGATTAACTTGAGATCTGGAAAGGATGTTGATAATTCAGTTGGTGTGCCAAAAAGAATAATTAAGTCCAACAAAGGCCACAAAGACACTCAAGTAGAGAAGGAGTCACGGTCTTCCAATTTTTAGAATGCAAATCAATACAGTTCTGCTACATCATTTGTAAAAAGTTATGATCCAGCACCTGGTGGTGAAGAAGCTACAACACCAACAACAACAGACCCGAGTGGAGTAAAAGAGAAGTAGTTTGCACAACCTGCTGCAGCACAACAGTTTAGACATCCACCACCATTTCCTCAAAGGTTTCAGAAGCAAAAACAAGAGAAGCAGTTCAGCAAAATCTTGGGAGTGCTGAAATAACTACATATCAATATCCCTTTTGTGGAAGCTCTAGGGTAAATGCCAAACCATGCGAAATTTTTGAAGGATATCTTGACAAAGAAAAGAAGACTTGAAGAATTTGAGACAGTTACTCTAACACAAGAGTGCAGCCGAATGCTTCAGAGTAAGATACCGCAGAAGATGAAGGATCCAGGAAGCTTCACAATCCCATGCTCCATAGGCACTAAATACAGTGGTAAAGCACTTTGTGATCTGGGGGCTAGCATTAATCTCATGCCTTTATCAGTGTTTAAGAAATTGGGAGTTGGTGAATATAGACCAACAACAGTGACTCTACAACTTGCTGACCGATCTCATGCCTATCTAGAACGGAAGATTGAAGATGTGTTGGTGAAGGTGGATAAATTTATTTTTCTGGTGGATTTTATTGTGCTAGATTTTAAAGCAGACAAAGAAGTGCCAATCATTTTAGGAAGACCTTTCTTAGCCACGGGAAAGACTTTAATTGATGTTCAAAAAGGAGAATTAACTATGAGGGTAAATGACCAGCAAGTTACATTCAATGTGCTGGATGGCATGAAGAGTCCCGATGAGATTGAAGATTGTAATTTTATCAGTGTTATGGACTTTGTTGTAGTAGAGAAATTACACAGTTGCTGCAGTAAGGAAGAAATCAATGCTGTAACATTTGAAGAACTTGATGATGAAGATCATAGAGCAGTTAACATAGCATGGTCAGGGGAGAAGCAACCCTTAAGAATTGATGAGCAAATCCAGCAAAGGGAACTCACGCCAGACCAACAAGAATTCAAGGTTAATGGGCCGAGAGTGAAGCACTATATGAGAGATGATGTGAACAACCTAAAGACGGATATGTTCTTGAATGATCCAGGTTGAGCAAACAAGAAAGGTCAGGCTGAAAGACCTAAAATCAAGCGCTAATTGGGAGGCAACCCAATAAGGGAAGTTGTTTCAAGTTTTTAAGGCATTGAATTTAGCTTTTAAATTATTTAATTTGTCTTTTTGTTTTTTTTTAAAAAGCGTGCATCTAATTTTTTATGTCATTGTGTTAAATTGCTGCAAGTAAAAAACAAATGTGGGCAAAACAAGCATGAGGGAATTGCTGCAGCATCATTTACAGCATGACATATAACAGAAGATTCTCAAACAATAGAGGCATTTCTTTCTTTTGTAGCAGCAAATGGATTGATCAGATTTTATGATAAAGAGCGTTTGAGAAGTGGATCAAAGAAGAAGTGACCCTTTACAGCCTGTGCTGTAGTAGTGCTTCCAACAACAGGGGAGTACCCCTACCCGCTAGTTTATTTTACTTCTTTCTATAAAAAAAAAAACTTTTCTTTCATTTAGTTTTAATTTTCTGATTCATTCTGCATGTCCTTTTATTTAGTGTATGCATATCCGGTTCATGTGGTTTTGTTTTGTGTGCTTATGATGACACAACACCACTCAAGTTTGGGGGGTTGTGTTTCTGAGTGCATGTGTTTATGCTTGTGTTGTGTGAAGCTCTGTTATCTAATATTTGTGTATGGATTTGAAAACCTAATGAAGATAAATTGAGTGTTATTCAGTATTTATGAGAAAGCCAAGTAGAGATAGTTATAGATGGAGGTTGAACTTCTGTCCCGACACTTAGACTTTGGTTGAGTTTTATGAGAATACTGCAGCAGAGCCAGGAAAACAAAAAAAAAAGAGTAGAAAATATCTCAAGTTTGGGGGAAAATTTTTGTTGGACTGTGCCTGTTATGAAATAAATTCTACTCCAATGGTTTAAGTTGCTGAGTAACCAGGGTTGAGTATGCACCTCATATGCAAACTTGAGTCCAAAGGCAACACAAGCTACGAGCAGTGTTGCAGCAATTATAAAAAAAAAGAGAAAAAAAGAAGAAGAAGAAAAGCAAAAAAAAATGGTGATAAAGAGGTCCGCTACCTAGGATACTGAGTAACTTGGTCTGTTCATGAGCCCCATGTTCAGCCTTGAGTCAAAGGCGTCCAAAGGTATGACCTAGATATAACATCCTGAATACGTTGCTATAGCAACTCTGACATGTACTTTGAATGAGTAATTGGGTGTCGTCATTATAAGTGATAGGCATTCACATGAAAGCTCAATGTTGCATTGAAGGGTTTAACTGAAAAAAAAAATTATTGTTGTAGCACAGTTTGAGTTTATTTGTGAATTCTACTCCCCCATATGTGAATATATTTGTGTTCTATCTCTGAATTATATGTCTGTGTAATGTTGTAGCACCTCTGGAATTTGATCAAAGTGGCACACACACACTCTGAACAGAATGAAGCCTAAGTCTAGAACTAAACTACTATGACTATTTTGCGTGATTAAGAGTGTGATCTGAGGGTGGAAGAATCCTTGCAAATATGATGACAAAGCTAAGTTATTTGTTGAATGATTGTGTGATTGAAGTGTTAGTGTTATTGTCATTATTTGAGGACAAGTAATGGTTTAAGTTTGGGGGTGTGATAACTCTATGAAATGAGAGTTATCATGACACTTTTAGACTTAAATCAATAATACTTAGAGAGTAAATTATGTGTTTTTATTGCATTTTTGTTACATTTTGTATAAATAATCATTTTAGTCAGTCTTAATAAGTTTTGTTCGATTTAAAGTAATTTGTGCTTAAATTGTGTGCATAATTGTAGGTTTACAGAAGCTTATAAATCATGGAAGGAATGCTGATGCAATAGGCCGGCAAAAAGGAGGAAGAACATGGCTATAAAAGAATTGAAACAAATCTGGAACAGTGCAGTTGCTGTAGCCGTTGCTGTAGCAATCCTAGAACAACGACAGAGAAAATTCCGTGCGAGATAACTGCAGAATTGCGATCTGCAGTTTCCTAATCTGACTTATGCGCGCCCTAGGGTTCCGTTTACCCTAATTTTCAACTATAAAAGAGGCACATATCATAAGGAAAGGGGGAGGGCCGTCACCCAAGGAGAAAAACATAAAGAAACAAAAGAAAAACAAGATTCAAGAGAGAGATTAAGGGCTGCACAAGAGGAGAATTTGCAGAAATCAATTGGGAGCTCAATCTTTCTTATTATTCTCTTATTTTCTTGTTTTCTATTTATTTATGGGGATGTGTTTCATGACTGAAACTTTGTTCTTTATTTTTCTTTTGTAAATCATGAACTAAATTTATTTGTGGTTGAGTGATAAACAATCTTGATGATTTATTGACTGAATATATGTGTTGCTGCATGTTTACTGTAGCAGTTTGTTTTGATAGTATTTATGTTTATTCATTATTTCGGTTGATCACCCATTTAATGATACAAGTTAGGAGAGAGCAACAAAAGAGCTTATCTTAGTGGAACATATCAGAGCAATACTTGGTTTTAAATTAGGTTTCCTGGATTGAGTGTAACTTATCCCAAAAGGGTCATGCTTAATCTAAAATTAGTGATGAACTAGACATAGGGATTCACCTTGTAGGGTAAATAGAACCTAAACGTGTAATGCTATATCTTATGTTGGCATAACAATTGATCACTGTTAGGTTGTATATAGATATAAGATATCTAACATGCGACGGCTGAGGATACATAAGGATTCTGCCAAGTGCTATAGCAGATACTGCAGCAACCGAGTCAACCATTAGTTTTATCTTTGAGTTTGACGTGATAATTTACTTTGTTGCATTTTATTTATTGCCTTTTTTTATTTTAATTAGTACATTAGTTTCATTCATTGTTTATTTTATTTTAGCACAAAATCTGCACTATTAAGATTGCTGTAGCAAATCTGATAACATCAATTCCTATGGAGACGATCTTGAATACTCATCACTTTATTACTTGTTGTGTACACTTGCACATTGACACCAATAGCATTAGTATTTATACCACCAACAGCAGCATATCAATGGACCAAAACTCTCGCATACGGTACATGCATTACACAGGATTATTTTCAACCAAACCACGTTACTGTTCAAGCCGGGTCAAACTGTGTTACTGTTCAAACCGCGTACTGTTGATTGATGACGTGGCGCAATCCTGAGCGTCCAAACAGTTTTTAATCCGGTGGCCATGATTTACTCAATGTATCTATAAAAAGGGGCCCTCCCCCTCTAACTTGATAGCTTTGAATCCATTTTTGGACTCCATTTTCTGTAATTCATTCTCCATCATGTATTTTCTACGTACTTTAATAAATTTCCATTTTATCCCTAGTTCAATTATGAGTAGTTAATTTTCTTTCAAGCTTGGGTTGAAGGTAAAGTTTCAACATGTGTCATGGGCTTTATTTGGTAAATTTACTTTCTCTTCCCCTCTAGTTTTTGTGGATGTTCTGACTTCTCGTCGACAAATAATAATAATCTTGTCTAGATACCGCCTTGGTTTCACCGGCTCTCTAGTACAAGGTTGTTATTATTTGGCACGATAAGCCCTTAGCACCATATTGATTAGAGTGTGGTTCGTGAGGTGTGGATTCCTCCCTCATGATTTAATTGGCACTAATAAAGAATATTTAGCCCATTGTGCATGTTAATGCGGATCCAGATACCCAAGTACATCATTTCAATAGATTTCTCTTTAATTTATTCTCGCTATTTTAATTCCAATTTTAGGATATTCCAAATCAACTTTCACCATAAATCCAACCACCCATTTAGAAAAATTAATTCTACACACAATTAAAATCCACCTCCTCGTGGGATCGACACTCGTCACTATTGATCTATTTTACAATAGATTCATGCACTTGCGAGTTCAATAAAATTTACACAAGTTTTTGGCGCCGTTGCCGGGGAAGTAAGTTATTTTAATTCGTAAAATTAATTTTTGTGAATTATTTCTTTTATTTTTTTTCTTGCATCCTTTCCTTATTATTAAAAAAAAAGTGAATTAGCATTTAGAGGTTCGTATTTCTTTTCTTTTTCTCTTCTTTAAAATTTTGTAATTTAATTTTCAAGTTATTTTTTTTCTTCTTCTTTGTAATTTTTGTTTATTTTATTAATTTATTTTTAGTTAATTTATTTCACGTATTTGTTTTAGTGTGTTTTTATAGAAAGGTTGTAACAACGTGATAAGGTTAGTACCATAATTTCTCCTTCTTCTTTATTTTTATTTGTTTTGTTCCCATTTATTTTTGTGTTCCTTGCATGCATGGTCGTAGACTCGTAGGTCATTATTACCTAATCTTGAGCCTATAGACCTTGAATTGGAAAAAACACTGCGTACACACAAACAAGTTAAAAATAAAATGGATTTGCAGCCACAGGAGAGGCCATTTAAGGACTACTTCAGTCCTTTAGCTAATTTGAACACATCATGCATAAGATACCCAAATGTAGCTGTTAGGAGTTTTGAACTAAAACCCAGTGTGCTAAATTGTCTCCCAATATTCTATGGCCTAGAAAATGAGGACCCATATAATCATTTGAATGATTTTCATGCTATTTGTCAAATATTTAAATATGAGAATTTTTCAGATGATGATGTAAAACTTAGAATATTCCCATTTTCTTTAAAGGATAGAGCTCGTTCATGGTTAAATACTTTGCCTGCTAATAGCATTACATCATGGGAACAAATGGTAACAAAATTTTTGAATAAATATTTCCCAGTGCATAAAACCAATGTTATTCACATGGAAATTTCAGAGTTTACCCAGAGAGAAGATGAGCAGTTTTTCGAAACATGGGAGCGATTCAATGGGCTACTCTTGAAGTGTCCACATCATGGGTACGAGAAATGGCACCAATCCCAATACTTTTTGGAGGGATTATTGCCGAATGTAAAAGAATGACTAATGGCAACAAGTGGAGGAGAGCTAATGTCAAAAAGTGCATTAGAGATTTGGGAATTCTTCAAGCGAGAAGCGGATAATTCCCAACAACGGAGTCGATCACTCAGGAATACTAAAAGAATTAAGGGAGTGAATGAGGTCACATTGGCGAGTCAACTTCGGGAATCAAAGAAATCAAGGAGATGGTTGAAGGTCTTTCCCGACAAATAGCATCGTTATCGACTGCTAAATCAACAGAATCACATGACTATGACTCATACTCAGATCAAGCCAATGACATAGGTGTAATGAGAAAACCATCAAATTACAACCCATACTCCAATACATATAACCCTGGATGGAGAGACCACCCCAATTTTTCATCGTCTCAAGGATTCTAACAGAATGGACCAGCAGCTCCAGCTCCACCAATGCAACAAATTCCTCAAGTTCCTCAAGCCTCTCAGCCACCATTTAGACCATACAATTAGAACCAGAACTACTCTCAACCCAGACCATGGGAGGATACATTCCAGAATTTCAAGAATGTTACTCATTCTACGATTGAGTAACAAAACCGCACCATTGATGGACTACGAAATGAGTTGAGAGCAGGCTTCAACTCACAAGCCCAATCAATTTCAAGCCTCGAGAAGATGGTGGGACAACTTGCTTCTTTAGTTTAAACCTTGGCAATGACTGTTGAGAAAGGCAAGTTTCCAAGTCAACCAGTGCCTAATCCTAAAGGAGTGCATGAAGCAAGTACCAATTCACCACAGCATCATGGAGAGGTCAAAGCAATTATGACCTTGCGAAAAGTAAAAGAAGTCGACAACAAAGTGGGGATGCCGGTGACAAAAGAAAATTAAATTGTACCTGTGAATGTTGAGGACTCACCATCGGAAGAGAAAGAAGAAACCAACCCACGAGAATATGTTCCCAAAGCTCCATTTCCTCAGAGGTTAGCTAAAGGAAAGAAGGAAAATCCATAGGTGAGATTCTTGAAATCTTCAAACAGGAGAATTACACCCAACTTCAGTGGTGTTACAACTTGCAGATCGATCCACAAAAATACATCATGGTATTATGGAGGACGTGCTTATCCAGATCGGTCGATGAGGTCAACGCCCTGCTTGACTCAGCACCATCCATGGATACCAATAAATGGAAGTCAAGAGTTGAACAACTAGCACCATCAAAGAAGAAACTCATCCCATCATCAGAATCACCACCAAAACTCGAGCTCAAACCATTACCCAACACTTTGGAATATGTGTTTTTGGGAGAAGAAAGCACTCTGCCGGTAATCATCTCATCATCCCTAAATGACAAATAAAAAGGTAAGTTGTTGGATGTTTTAAAAGAGCACAAATGAGCATTAGGATGGACCATAGTAGACATAAAAGGTATAAACCCAGTAAATTGCATGCATTACATTCACCTTGATGAAAATGCTAAACCTACTAGGGAAATGCAACGTCGGTTAAATCCTAACATGAAAGAAGTTGTTAGAACTGAAGTTCATAAGCTATTAGACGCAGGTATCATTTACCCAATTTCTGATAGTTCATGGGTCAGTCCTGTACAAGTTGTCCCCAAAAAGTCAGGAGTCACAGTAGTTACCAATGCTGATAATGAATTGATACCAACTAGAGTAACTACAAGATGGCGTGTATGCATTGATTATAGAAAGTTGAATTCTGTTACACGTAAAGACCATTTTCCTTTACCATTTATCGATTAAATGCTTGATAGATTAGCAGGCCATGAATTTTATTGCTTTCTAGATGGCTACTCAGGATATAATCAGATTCCCTTAGTACCAAAAGATCAAGAGAAAACTACTTTCACTTGCCCTTTTGGCACTTTTGCATATAGGAGAATGCCATTTGGATTATGTAATGCACCTGCTGCATTTCAATGATGCATGTTGAGCATTTTTTCTGATATGGTTGAACGATTTCTTGAAGTCTTTATGGATGACTTTTCTGTCTTTAGTGACTCGTTTAATCAATGTTTACATCATCTAACACTAGTTCTGCAGAGATGTATCGAGAAGAACTTGGTCTTAAATTGGGAGAAGTGCCATTTTATGATAAAACAAGGTATTGGTCTCGGTCACATCATTTCGAGCAAATGTATTGAGGTTGACAAAGCCAAGGTGGATCTCATTTCCAATCTTCCTCCACCTAAAACAGTTAGAGAAGTAAGATCTTTCCTTGGGCATGCTGGTTTTTATAGACGTTTCATTAAAGATTTTAGCAAAGTTTCTAGACCCTTATGCAATTTACTTGCTAAGGATGTACTGTTTATCTTTGATGATTCATGTCTTGTGGCGTTTGAAAAATTAAAGCAGTTGTTGACATCATCACCCATCATTCAGCCCCCAAACTGGAGCTTACCATTTGAACTCATATGTGATGCATCTGATTATGCAGTAGGAGCAGTATTAGGACAAAGAGTTGATCGAATTCCCCATGTTATTTATTATGCTAGTATGACATTGAATGATGCACAGTTGAACTATTCAACTACTAAAAAAGAAATGCTAGTTGTAGTGTTTGCATTAGAAAAATTTCGATCTTATCTCATTGATTGTAAAATAATTGTGTTCACAGATCATGCTACTCTTAAATATCTTCTCACAAAGAAAGATGCAAAAGCTAGACTAATTCATTGGGTGTTACTTTTGCAGGAGTTCAACTTGGAATTTAAAGATAAGAAAGGCACAGAAAATGTTGTGGCAGACCATCTCTCTCGTCTCTATTTTGACACAATTACAGAGTCATTAACATTGAATGAGTCATTCCCAGATGAACAATTGATGAGTGTGGAAGTATTATCATGGTATATTGACATCATGAATTATCTTGTTACATGTCAACTTCCAGAGCATTGGACCAAGCAAGACAAGGCTAAATATTTTGCGGAAATAAAGAATTTCTTTTGGGATGACCCGTATTTGTTCAAGTATTGTGCATATCAAATTGTTAGACGATGTGTCCCAGAAAATGAAATTCAAAATATCCTTTCATTCTGCCATGAACAAGCTTGTGGAGGCCATTTCAGCACTAAGAAAACAACAACTAAAATTTTACAATGTGGTTTCTATTGGCCAACTATATTTCGCGATGCTTACACATTTTGCTCTTCATGTGATAGGTGTCAACGAATGGGGAGCATTACACGAAGGAACATGATGCCACTAAATCTAATTTTAGTGGTTGAGATTTTTTACGTATGGCGTATCGACTTCATGGGATCCTTTCCCCCTTCTTTTGGCCATCAATACATATTGGTTGTTGTTGACTACGTATCAAAATGGGTAGAAGCAATTCCATGTAGAACCAATGATCACAAGGTGGTGATAAGATTTTTGAAAAACAACATTGTTTCACGCTTTGGATTCCTTCGAGCGATAATCAGTGATGGTAGAGCCCACTTTTGTAACAAAGCATTCAAAGCTCTTTTGACAAAGTATTCCATCACTCACAAAGTGGCGATCCCATATCATCCGCAAACCAGTGGCCAAGTTGAGATCTCCAATCGAGATATAAAACACATATTAGAAAATACGGTGAGGCTAGACAGGAAAGATTGGTCATTATGACTTGATGATGCATTATGGGCATATAGAACGGCTTTCAAGACCCCAATTGGGATGTCATCCTACATGCTAGTGTATGGAAAAGCTTGCCACCTACCTGTGGAACTCGAGCATCGTACATATTGGGCTATTAAGAAATTCAACTTTGACATGCAGCAAGCTAGCTCAGAAAGAAGATTACAACTGGCAAAACTTGAAGAAATTCGCAATGATGCATACGAAAATGCCAAAATTTACAAGCAGCGGATGAAAGTCTTCCATGACAAGCAAATTATGAGAAAATCTTTCACTCCAGGTCAGAAAGTGTTTTTATTCAATTCTCGCTTGCACCTATTCCCAGGTAAGTTACGCTCTCGATGGTCTGGCCCATTTATTGTTTATACTGTTTTTCCACATGGGGCAATTGAAATTAAGGACTCAAAGAATGGTGTCACATTTAAAGTTAATGTTCAACGATTAAAGCTATATCTAAAGTACCAACCACATTGAGAGGACACCGAAATAAATTTGAGTGACCCACCAGATTTGAATTGAGTTTTTCTTTCTTTTCAGTGATTTGATTTTTTTTTCTTTCTTTTTATTATTCTTTTGCTAATTGAAATTATTTTTGCATAAGTGTGTTTGTTTAACCATTAAGTTTTCTCTTATCATTGTTAATCATGAGCACCATACTTAAACTGTTCCTCCTAAACATTCTTAAACCACTTCAACGTGTAAAATCTCATCTCAAAAGGCAAATTCAATTTTGTAAAACACATCGCATTTGGGCTCTACAACCACCAAAGTTAGTAGCCTATGTTGAGAATTTAGAAAGCCAACTCAGAGACATTGAGAGAAGTGTTTACAACATCCAGTTGGAGCTGAAGGTAAATTCAATAAGAGGACGATTTTGATTTTCTTTGTGTGTTTTAATTTGTTTTTTTGTTCGTGTGCTTTAGTTTGTTACCCTGGTGAAGTGGCGGATAACGGTACTCCATGACAATTAAGTCGATTACTTTAGTTTCCCATGATAACTGATATTCTGAGGCGAAGGTATGGACAGAAATGAGATTCTAGCGAAGCTTCACAAGCGATTCCCTTCACTTCCTCAGAATGCCCTCCTTACAATCTATAAAGCTCGATCCGAACGCATGCGATTGCTCATGAGGAATAACATACCTGCTGACAACCGTTGGTTAATCGAGGTGAAAGTACGATTGACAGGTGAGTTACCTCCAAAATTTATTGCATACATGCCTGGTTGCGGTAAAGGAAATTATGCAAGAAATCGACAAGCTCGAAGAATTTCTATTGCTTGTCATAGGTGTGCCAGAATGAGTTGCGATAAAAAATCATGTTCTTTAGGAATGATGTCTGATAATAGGGAAGATAAGATTCAATTCATTAGGGATGACTTGAATAAGGAGTCATTGGATGATATCCTTTTGTCTCTTGAAACGCATCCCAGTGGATATGTGCAAGGAGCGATTCTCCAGTTATGGCAAATATTCCAGAAAGAGCATGCACGATATAGTTTCAGGAATCTGACTATAAACGACCCTGTTTGCCAGTTTATAAGAAAATTGGATGGAAAGCCTATCCTCGACCCATAGAGGGTGTTCAACCCGTTTCTGGACGTAAAACCAGAGGAAGATGTGAGCCACAGTCGCAACTATCTGTAAATATCCTTTTACTTCACTGTTATTTTATTTCACTGTTGTTTTATCATTTGTATTATTGTCTTCAATAATTTTATTTTATCATTTATTTTACTGTTTGCTTTCTGACACTCGAGCCATGTGTTTTACGCGTTATTTGACACTGACATGCTACCTCATACACAGTTGTGACCCACTGTTACCAAGATTCTTAAATATGATTTTTTTTTGTCAAGCACTCACAAATTATTTTTGAGAAGTTTCCCAATGGCAGCTACTCCTAATAGACAATTCAAGAACATTTGTGTACTTTCTGGATTTAACTATGGCAAACATAAAGAGTTTGTTGAGGCAGCCATAGATCTTGGTCGACGCATAGCAGAGAGAAAATTACACTTGGTGTATGGAGGAGGTAACCGAGGGTTATCAAAATTGGTCTCAGAAGCTGCTTTTATTAGAAGAAGTCAAGTGTTAGGCATCATCCCAATAGCCCTAAAACCTTTGGGCAGTTTGTCTGACTCACCGACTGGAGAAGAGTTAGTTGTCTCAGGTATACAAGAAAGAATAACCGAAATGCTTAATCATGCTGATGCTTTTATTTTCCTACCAGGAGATCTTGCAACTCTAGAGGCACTTATCACATTAGCATCTTGGACCCATCTGTACATTCACCAGAAACTCATCGTTTTGTTAAATGTCAATAACTTTTATGATGGCTTCATCGCATTTCATAACCATGCAATAAAAAACTATTTCATTCCTTCCACAGCGAAAAAGCTTTTTATTTGTGCTCACACTACTAATGAGCTACTTGATTTGTTACAAGCTTATAGATTGGAGCCAGATCCCTGGACCTTTGTGTTAGAGCATCCAAATAATGATGGTAACAATAGCGGTAGTAAGAAGTACAAATTAGATTTAACTCTCCGCTTGTAAATATTTTCATCTGTGTTGCACCACCCAGGTGATGTCTTCTAAACTCTACTTCTTTCCTTTCAAATATTGACGACAATGTTTCGTTCTGGTTGGGGGAAGGGAATAGTCGACAATTGTGGAATCTTGGTTAAGTTTTTACTAATTTTTTGTTGTAGAAAGTAACTGTTGCTAACTTTTTGTGTTGAAGATGGCTGAATATGGAGTGTAGTGACTCTAGAAACGCATCTTCATCGTTTAAAAAAAATTCAGACATTTTCTTTTTCTTTATTATGTTTTGATGTTCATTTTTTCTTCTTCTTTTTAATTTCTCCTTTATAAATATACATTTTCAATTTTTTTGAGTTGAAGATGGCTGAATATGGAGTGTAGTGCCTCTAGAAACGCATCTTTTTAAGTTAAAAAAAATTGTGTGATTTGTTTTAACATTAGATGACATGATGAATTTCAAATTTTAGTATTTGTATTATTTTTTGTCTTAAGTGATGTTACGCTATGTTTGCTACTCTACATGTTGATGTCAGAGACAAATATGAGTTGCTTGAAGGAATGAACATGTCATAATAAGTACCAAGTGAGTTTTTAAGCCTATTATTTTTCTTGGAGAGTAACCCTTTTGCCCATTCTTTATACAGCTTAGCAGTTTATTATTTTATACACGATCTCTAGATTTTTTTTTAGTTAACCCTTAAAAAAATTGTAAAAAAAAAAATATGTGTTGCTACATTTGGAGGCCCATCTAACTAGTAGATATAGAAGATTATTTAGAGCCCTAAAAGACGATGGAAATGCCATCTTTGATCCGTTTGAGCCTTTCTAGCCATCCCTTTTATGAAATATCCATAGTTAACCCTTTTGAGCCTTAAAAAAAAAAACATTTTCTTTGTCAAACTTATCATCTTGACCCACTCTGATTTGGAGTATTACCCAATATCTTACACGTTCCATCACCTATTTATGTTTGAGAAAAATGTAAATAATTATTTTGTTCAATTAAGTTGTGCCAACCAAAAAAAAAAATTTGTTGTTTCAAAAAAAAAAGAAAAAAAAATAACAATAATAGGTGAAATCCACCTTGCAACTTCCAAAAAAAAAATTATAAATAAATAAAAATCTCTGCATTTTTTCTAAAACATACACTTTGTTTTCCTTATTTCCCATCTTTCGTTAGCCATGTCCCTAGTCTACGTTACGTCCTAATAAAAGTCCTTCTTGATTTTAGGGAACTATAGTCTGAAGTAGAAGCTAGTTATATAGGCTAAAAAAAATGTAGTGGTGCATAAAAAAAGAATAAATAATTAAATAAATTAGGTTGACTAGCATTTTTATTTGACTTGAGATCGTATTAATTCTAAGCTGAGGGCATATTTCTTTCATCTTGGTGAGAGCATGTGATATCACTTCTTTATTATTTTCTCTCAATTACCATTCATTGGAGCGACTATTTTTATTGGGTTTAATTTCTTTGTGAGAGTGTCACTATTTCTAGTGAGATTTTGGGGTTTAACATGTCATTCTTGAAAGTAGCTATGACAAAGTCTACTGGGCTGATTCATGTGGATGGTTGATGTGGGTGTGATGTTTCTTTAGATTAGAGATAATGCTTATACTTTTATTTGATTGCTATCATTAGTCTGATTGAATAAACAAGATTGTTTAATATATATATATATGTATATATATATTGTGTTTGAATTTTGTTTTCGCTTTATTTGCTAGGGACTAGCAATAAGCTGGTTGCGGGGTGTGTTGAGTGTTAGAAAATGCATATTTATAAAGGAGAAAATCATCATTTTACATTTCAAGTCTTACTAGCAACCCTTACTTTTATGTATTTAAAATTCTTGTAATTTAATTATGTGTGTTTTATTTTAATTAAATATTTTATATATTTTAGGGGCATCATGGTTATTTCACAATGGACATCACTTTTGAACTCAGGACGGTCGAAAACATTAGGAGGAGCATAAAAGGAAAAAATGGCACTGTTCACATGTACGGTACTATTCACATATACGGTACTGTCTACGTTACTATTCACGACACTGTTCACATAGATGGATCAATGATGTGGCATTGACCGATGATGCGGCATTGACTGATGAGGTGTCACGATCCTGTTGGACTAAAATTCTTATGTACTGTTGATGGTGACGTGACAGCATATCAATGGACCAAAAATCTCACGTACGGTACATGCATTACACAGGATTATTTTCAACCAAACCGCGTTACTGTTCAAGCCGGGTCAAACTGTGTTACTATTCAAACCGCGTGGTCAAACCGCATACTGTTGACTGATGATGTGGTGCAATCCTGAGCGTCCAAACTGTTTTTAATCTGATGGCCGTGATTTACTCAATGTCTCTATAAAAGGGGGCCTCCCCCCCTAATTTGATAGCTCTGAATCCATTTTTGGACTCCATTTTCTGTAATTCATTCTCTATCTTATATTTTCTACGTATTTTAATAAATTCTCATTTTACCCCTAGTTCAATTATGAGTAACTAATTTTCTTTCAAGCTTGGGTTGAAGGTGAAGTTTCAACATGTGTCATGGGCTTTATTTGGTAAATTTACTTTCTCTTCCCCTCTAGTTTTTGTGGATGTTTTGACTTCTCGTCGACAAATAATAATAATCTTGTCTAGATACCGCCTTGGTTTCACCGGCTCTCTAGTACAAGGTTATTATTATTTGGCACGATAAACCCTTAGCACCATATTGATTAGAGTGTGGTTCATGAGGTGTGGATTCCCCCCTCATGATTTAATTGGCACTAATAAGGAATATTTAGCTCATGGTGCATGTTAATGCGAATCCAGATACCCAAGTACGTCATTTCAATAGATTTCTCTTCAATTTATTCTCGCCATTTTAATTCCAATTTTAGGATATTCCAAATCAACTTTCACTACAAATCCAACCACCCATTTAGAAAAATTAATTCTACACACAATTAAAATCCACCTCCTCGTGGGATCAACACTCGTCACCATTGATCTTTTCTACAATAGATTCGTGCACTTGCGAGTTCAATAAAATTTACACAACAGCAAGCCCAAAACGTCCTGCTACAACAAGGACAAATCTATTGAAGCATATTCTCGATCCAAGTATGTCATTTCAATAGATTTCTCTTCAATTTATTCTCGCCATTTTAATTCCAATTTTAGGATATTCCAAATCAACTTTCACCACAAATCCAACCACCCATTTAAAAAAATTAATTCTACACACAATTAAAATCCACCTCCTCGTGTGATCGACACTCGTCACCATTGATCTATTCTACAATAGATTCGTGCACTTGCGAGTTCAATAAAATTTGCACAACAGCAAGCCCAAAACGTCCTGCTACAACAAGGACAAAGCAAGCAACAGGGATCGAGAATATGCTTCAAGCTCTTAGTGAAGCAGTGCAAGCATGTGTCTAAGCCTAGATGGAAGAAAATAAGATATTTTGGACCTACTTATAGCATCTTGAAGCACAAAAGCGCCAATTTGTCTTGTACATGAAGAGTAAAGATATAGACTTTCCAAACTTATTGCTGCAGCAATTTAATTTTGGAGAGGCTGAGGAAACTACTACAGCCGAAGAGAGTGGAGATGGAGATGCTGAAAGAGAGTCTGAGGAAGAATAACAACAAGAACATTAGAAAAAAGAAGAGTCTGAAGATGAAGAACATGAAGCAGAGAAAGAAGAGGAGGAGAAAGAGGAAGAGCCGATAGGAAAAGAGGAAAGGGAGTAAGAACCTCCAAATATGACTCCCCTACGCAAAGGAAAAGAGAAAATTTTGGGGTAAAGAGGAGTCAGAATCAGAGTAGGAGGAGGATGTGGATGCAGCTGTAGAGTAAGCTATTAGTAGAGTTGCTAAAACAGAGGAAGCAAGAAGCAGCTTAAGAGACCTCATTGCCTGTATCACTGCTGAGGAGCCGGCTGCAGTAAAACCTACTGAAGCTGCTACACAACAAGCCCCAACAAAATTAGGGGTTGTGTTATACCACCATAAGAGCTAGAACACAAGAGAACAAAGCAAACTCAGACAAAAGCTATTGAACCTATTGGAAACCCACCAATCAGTCTAACTCGGAGCCAGAAAAAGAAACAACCAACTGTCATATCTCTAGGTTCACTTAAGGAACGCTTGCGAAGTGCAACTATATAGAAGTGAACCTTTTTCAACCCCGACTACAGCAAAACATCCAACAATAGGGGAGTATCCCCTGCCAACCCAATTTAATTTTTCAACTTCTGAAACTTTTATTTTCTTTTCTTCTAGTTATTTAGTTCAGATTGTTTATTTTGCATTTCTTATTGTTAGTGAATGCATATTTGTCTTGGTTTTATTTTGTGTGCCTGTGAGGACACAACACCTCTCAAGGTTGGGGGTTGTGCTATAGTGGAATGTGTTTGTGAGTGCATGTGTTTGTGTTGTGTGTTATCTGTAGCTCTGTTATCTAGTATTTGTGTATGGATTGGAAAACCTAGTGAAGATAAATTGAGTGTCATCCAGTAATTGTAACTGTAGTTTTGGTTGAAATTTATGAGTATGCTGCAGCAGAGCCAAGAAGACAAAAAAGGTTAAAAAATATCTCAAGTTTGGGGGGGAATTTTTTTTTTAGATTTATCATAAATTGTGCTTGTTATGAAATAAATTATACTCCAATGGCTCAAGTTACTGAGTAACCAAGGTTAAGTATGTACCTCATATGCAAACTTGAGTAGAAAAGTAACAAGAGCTATGAGCATTGCTGTAGCAACTGAAAAATTAAAAAAAAAAGAAAAGAGAGAGAAAAATGTCCTTTGTCTAGGATATTGAGTAGACAAGTCTGTTTATAAGCCTCGTATTCAGCCTTGAGTTAAAGGCGTCTATAGATAAGACTATGTTATAACATTTTACATGTTATTGCTGTAGAAACTTTGATATGTTCATTAGTGAGTAATTGGGTGTCATCATTATGGTAGTGTCGTTAAGGTGCACCAAATTTAAAACCTTACCACTAATATAAATAATTAGTACAGAGCGAGTAAGGATCGATCTCACAGAGACTATGCTAGTTATATTTATTATTAACTCCAAAGCAAGATTTAAAATAAAATAATAGTAATAATAATAATAGTAGTAATAGTAATAATAATATAAATTAATCTAACTAAAGAAAATGCCAATTAAAAATAAAAGGGGGATTTATGAATTTTTAACTAAATAGTAAGAAATAAAGAAATTAAAATTACGAACAAGAATTTAATAAAAACTCTAATTAAAGGAGAAAGAAATAATAATGATGAAAACTTTGGTTAAAGGATCATTCGCCACCACCAAACATGCACATAATATATTAATTCTATCATCAATTTATATTGAAACTATCAACCGTAGACAACAATAAGCTCTGTTAGTCTCAATCTTTCCTTAGTGTGTCGTTAGGCAAAACAAGTTCTTCACCTAATCTCTAACCATTAAATAATTTAAAACAAGCTCTTTAAATTTAAGATAATGGAAGCATTAAACAAAGAAAGATATTAGGTTGATCTAGGCAATAAACACACAAGCTCGGATTATTTAACCTAGGTTATGTTCTTCAATTGAAATCACTGATTCCAACCTGCTACTAATGATTAAAATATCAAGACAATTACGGATCAAGAATTTTAATCTAGCAATAAAATTTATTCAAGTCCTATCTAATTGGCCACTCAAACAAAACAAGAATAAACCATGAACATTAATTATAGAAGAACATAAACAATCTCAATTAAATAAATTGAATGATAGAATTTAAATTTAATTGCATAGCATGTTTAGGGTTTTGAATTCACCCTCAACCAAATAAAAATTTAGCCTAACATAATTAAATTGGGAATAAAAAAATTGATAAAACCAGTCATGGAGATTAATTCAAGTGGCTGCCTTTTTCTTCAATTGAATTCCGGCTGCTGATTTTTTTCTTCTCGCGGCTGCAATGTCAAATTCTCTTCCTCGAATTGCGTCTGCACTCCTTTTTGCTGCCTTCTCTCCTCTCCTCTTGGCTGCCCGAATTCTTCCTATTTATAATGCTTTGGCTTTGTTTAAATCCTTGCCTGGAGAGAATTAAATTCCAAGCTCAAAACCGCCACCTCATGCGTCAATTAATAAGCCAATAATGATTTCCTAAAGCCAAAAGGCTTTATTCTCTTTCCTTTCACATGGCCACTTTTGGTTTGCAATCTTTGTTTTCCAATTTTGCTTTCAAGTGATGGCTTGGCTTGTTCTTGGCTTGTTAATTGGCTTCCATTTTCTAATTTTAGCTCCATGTGCAACATTAATTTTTGCTTTGGCCCATACAAGCTTTAATTAAATTTATTTTCTAATTCTTTCCAATTCTTGGTCTCTTGTGTACTTTTGTCTCTCAATCTTCAATCAAATTTCTTTCCTGAATGCTCCGATTTGATTTCTCTTTAATTCCAGAATATACCTAAAATAACAAAATAAATAAAACTAAGATAAAAATTAACACAATAAAATATAATTTACTAAATTAAAAATTAACTAAAATAACTAAAATATTTAAGACCAAAACAAGAAAAAGATAGAGAAATTAATAGCAAAATATATGGAAAATATACACTTATCACATTAAAAGTGATAGACATTCACATGAAAAATCAATGACACATTGAAGAGAATTTAACTAATAAAGAAAAAAAAAGAATATTTTGCTATAGCACAGTTTGAACTTATTTGTGACTTCTGCTTCCCCATATATGAATGTACTTATGTTTTACCTCTGAGTTATATATAATATATGTGTGATGCTGCAGCACCTATAGAACTTGATCAAAGTAAACACACACATACTTTGGACATTGTAAGGCCTAAGTCTAGGACTAAACTTCTGTGGCAATTTTGTATGGTTAAGAATGTGATCTGAGAGTTGAAGAATTCTAACAAGCTTGATAATAGAGCTGAGTTGTTGTTGCATGATTGTGTGATTGAAGTGTTAGTGTTGTTGTCATTACTTGAGCACAAGTATTGGTTTAAGTTTGAGGGTGTGATAACTCTATAAAATGAGAGTTATTATGACATTTTTAAACTTAAATCAGTAATACTTAGATAGTAAATGATGTGCTTTTATTGCATTTTAGTTACAATTTTCTTGAGCATCCATTTTAGTTTAGTTTTAATAAATTGAATTGTTTTAGAATAATTTGTGCTTAGATTATATGCACAATTGTAGATGACCGAAAGCTCGAGTTTTAAGGAAGGAATGCTACTGTAACAAACTTGCAGAGACAATGAAAGAACTTGGCTACAGAGGAATTGAAACAAGTTTGGAACAATGTGGATATTGTAGCCATTGCTGTAGCAATCTTGGAGCAATGACAGACTGAATTTCGTGCGTAACAACTAAAAGATTGCGATCTAAAGTTTCCAAAAATGGAGGATATGCGCCACAGACTTTCGGTTGCCCTAATTCAAAGTTATAAAAGGAGCATGCATGAAACAAAAAAGGGAAAATTGTTGCCCAAGGAGAATATCGAATAGAACCAATTAGAAAACAGAAATCAAGAAAGAGATTGAAGACTGTAATAGAGAATTCAAGGAGGAAACAGAGAAGATATCCATATGATCAAGCGAACTTTAGTTCTTCTTCTTATTTTCTTATTTTCTATTTAATTATGGGAATGTATTGGATGGCTATAACAATTCTATTTACTGATGAACTGAATTTGATTGTAGTTGAGTGATAAACGATCTTAATGGATGTTTGACCAATATATGTGTGTTGCTCTGTATTCGCTGCCGCATTTTGTCTTAATTGTATTTATTTCAATTCTATTTTTTGCTGACCATTCATTTAGTGGATACTAGCTAAGAAAGAACCTCAAAAAGGTCTGTCTTAATGGATCAAATTAAGACAATAATTGGTTTTAGATTGGGTTTCCCAAGTTGAGTTAATCTCAATTTGAATGTGGCCATCCAAAATTAGTGAAAAAACTAGACATAAGGATTCACCTTCTACGGTAAATGGAACCTAGAACGTTTAATGTTATATTTAATGTTGGCATAACAATTGATCACTGTTATGTTGCATTAGATATAAGATATCCAACAGGCAACAGCTGAGGATGCATGAGGAATTCTAACCAGTGTTATAGTAGATGTTGTAGGAACGGTACTGTAATTAAAAAAAATAATCAATACCATTAAGTAAATTTATTCACTCAACTACTCATTTCCCATTGGTTACATCCTTGTGTTTAATGTGAGAATTTTCTTTATTGCATTTTATTTATTGCATTTTCAGTTAAATCAGTTCATTAGTTTCATACATTGTCTTATTTCAATTAGAACAAAACTGCACTATTAGGATTACTGTAACAAATCTAATAACATCAATCCCTGTGGAGACGATCTGAATACTTATCAGTATATTACTTGTTGTGTACACTTACACATTGACACCCATAGCAATAGAAATCACCCAACAGTATGTCACCATAAGAAACTCCCATAACTATGCACCGCTCTCTCACTAATAAGCATTTCAAATGCTCACTAATTTGAAACCAAAATTGATCTCTATTGTTGCATTTTCCATGTGCCACTTGCTTAAGCAACCCGTTGTGCATAATTGCGGCACTAAATTGAAAGCTACCCAACACCGTGAAATGCCCAAATATGTCTTACTTGAATAGTTGTGACTACTATTTTGTTAAATTTTTACAACTACATCTAACTTACACATACGCCTGATACCCCTGTGGAAATGATTGTCGTAAGCTACCTTCATCATGTCCACTTCTTTCCTCATCCTAGGTAGATTATGCTTTGTTATTTTGGATTTTGCTATGTATCTGATACAAATTACACTATTAAATTGTTATATTACACCTATAACAAGTTAATAACATTAACAAGTTAAAAACATTAAAAAAAAAAAGAGCTAAAATTTGGTGTGACAAGGTGCCAGTCACACTTCATGTAACAAAAACATACAACACAACTCAACAAACACCCCATCACACCTTTTGATACAAAAACTAAGCACAAACTATCTAAGAGGCATTTCATAAAACACCTAATGTGCAATAGTGGTAAATCACCATTTTAACCAATTTTTTTTTTATTAAATTCCTTTGACAACCTTTAATCATCTATAATCCCATTCATATTCATTCAAATCATTAAAAAATAATGAATTAGCTTACCTAGGGATTCGGCTCGAGTGGATTTGAGTTTGGTGGCATCGGGGCCGTTCATCGTCTTTCATTACTGTCGCAATTGACATTGATGATTTAAGAGAGAAAAACTAGCTTCAATTTCCTAAGGAAGAGAGAGTTTTAATTTTGCAAATGAGCAGGGTAACTTGGTCTAAAAATATATATTTGGCTAATTAAGATATAAATAATTTTGTTGGGTCATATTTGAAAAATCCCAAAGTTTTGTGGCTATTTCCATAAATTTTTTGATAGATTAAGGCATTGTAGGTTGATGGTGCATTGGTGCGAAGTTTACCATGTTGCACCAAAGGGCCCTTGTCCCAAATGGAAAATAACATGTTATCACATCAAAACACAACAATCTATGCATGTTTATTCCTATTTTGAATTTAATCAATGTGATTAATGAATAAATTTTGCATTTTACCCCAGAGACAATGGCCAAGAAGCCATGGGCAAAGCATAATCTACTCTGTCCAACGAAGGAACTAGGCACAATGACGATTCTGGCATTCGAATATTTTCCCGAGCATATTACAAATACTTCAGAATTTTAAAATGTGATGGAAGCTATCAAAAGCAAGTTAATAAGATGACAATTAAGATTGTTCAAGAAAGATATATTTGGCCATTTTGCAAAGATATAAATCCTCTTAGAGGAATGGAGGATCTAAAATTATCTAATGAGTTCGAGTTGTGGTTTGCTAATAACATCACTGTGAATCATGACATCTGACATGTGAAGAATTTTTTTGAATACTTTTAGGGAGAAAGTCAATAAGAATATGGCATGGCCAAAGGACGAGGTAACTGTTGTGAATCTTTATTTAATTAACTTTAGTTGGTGTACTATTCATCTCATCCATGGGATCATCATTATATAAGAAAAGAGAGTAACCTTGTTGCAATAATGACGTCAATGGTAACATCTCTTTTTCAATAGTCACTAGTGTAATGTTGTTTTTATCAACGGGATCATTATTATAGCAGATTGGAGAGTAATGCTGATGTAATGTTGTTGGTATTGGTAACATCCCTAGTTCACTATCATTATATAAGAAAATAGAGTAACCTCGTTGCTATGATGAAGTCAATGGTAACATCTCTGTTTCAATAGTCGCCAGTGTAATGCTGTTTTCATCAACGGGATCATTATCATAGCAGATTGGAGAGTAATGTTGCTATAATGATGTTGTTATTGGTAACATCCCTAGTTCACTATCAGGGACAAGGACGTTTGTTCTATATGAAATTTGAGTTTCCCGTATCACAAACTCTTGATTCGGTGCTTTAAAGGATATGGTACTAAAAATAGGGAAGCACCCATTAATAGAACCCTTACCATTTCATTATCAAGTACATCCATAGGTAAGGAACATATAGGTTGGGTAGAACATCTCGACCATAAACTTGTGTTTAATGGTGATGCTAAAATCATTCAGATTTATTTACAAAAGCTCATACATTCTTGCAAGAAATTTATCACACATACAATCTTTCAGAACAAGAAAAAGCTCTATTTTTGCTATTTATATATTCAAAATGACCATCTGCCAATTTCTCCTATGATTTGTCAAAACACATTTGAACAATAGCTGACTCCATTAAGCCTGAAAATTAAGAAATGATAAAAAAATTATTAAATAGTTAAAAAACTATCAAAATGTGCTACAAGCACCCATTATACAAGAAATGTTCAGCTAGGTTATATGCAACATATGCTTGTCGTGCATGAGTTTATGAGACAGGTGTTTGTCGTACATAAGCCTGTTGCTCAACCTCATCTGCAATAGGTACTTGTAGTACATTTTTTGGGTTCATCTCCTTACCCATATTTACTTAAAGCACCCACATAAATTTCAAAGAGTCCAAAAAAAAAAAAAAAAAAAAAAACACACACACACACACACACACATTATGCACAAACAAATACCAACCTTGAATTCTTGTTTTCGAATTGATGATTTTATCTATATAATTATATTTGTTTCATAAATTTGGTGAATAGAGGGCGGTGAGTTTTGGTGATACTTTGTTGATAATGTGATTTGTTTGGCTTTTGTTGATAGGGTTGAGAGTATTTAGGTCTGAAAACTAGATGTTTCGCTAGATATACTAGAAAAGTTAGGATTATTAATTTAAAAAAATAATTTTTTGGGCTTTTTTGTGAATTTCACAGAGTAGGTCGGGTTTTAATCATCTATTAACAATCGTGATAAGTTAAGTTTAGATTAGGTAGCATCTCTTTTTTATTTTTTTCCTAAAATTTGAATGATTTTGATTTTTTTTTTGAAATTTTAATGATTCCGAATATGAATATTTGAATGATATGTTTGTTTCTTTTAAGATTTGAATACAAATGGTATCTTGTTTATTTTTATAAATGAAAAATATCTTAAACATAACTATTTGACATCTATGTCCTTACAAATTAAAAACAAAAGGTCCTTATAAATCAAAACAAAAAAGGGACTAAGTTTTATAGTTTAGGAAATAAATATATTTTATACAGATAATTTCTAAATATAATATTTATTTATTATTCTGATATTTTCTATTTAGAGATAAATGTCTTAAAATCATACAGAAATTACAAAAAATAAATAGATAAATTTTAAGAAGGGTCTGAAATTAATAAAATTTCGGACTTCAGACAATTATTATTGTCTTTTTTTTTATTGTTTTTGAATAATATGACAAATATTATAATAAATAATCATAATTACAATAATAAACCAAGGACATTTTAGTAATTTAATGTAGTTTATGCTGACTCCTAGATCAAGTAAACATATAAATGAGAGTGCAATCCATTCTAATTTTGATTCCTATAGCTTAAGTAAACAATTGATTCTTATTCTAATTTTTCGTTCTGATTCTAGCTTATTTTAATTCCAATTTATTTTGATTCCAGCCAGTTCTAGTTTAGTAAACAAACCATTAGTGATTCAATATTAGATTGACTTATTTTTTATTCAATAAGCTTGTGTTATATTTTAACGCTTTAGAAATCATTTAGTTATATTTAAAACAAAATAATTTGAAACTAAAAAACATATTAAAAAAAAAGTAAAAAAAAATATACTTTTTAATAAATAATATTAAAATTACATTAAATGGATGAGAACAATATCACACCATATAAACACAATTAGAAGAGGTATGTCACAATTGGTAAACAGTCAAAATTTGAGTTAGCTTAGATTAATACGACATGCCACACGTCAAATTTTGCACTATTTACGAATGAAAATTTTCTCTTGATCTAAACTTTCCCAAACATAAATTTACGAGTTGATTGATAGCTAATAAATTTAAAAAATAAAGAAGTTAAATATGGTGTGCGCGCGTGTGTGTGTGTGTGTGTGTATCATTACTACATAACATGTAATATAAGATGGTTAAAAACTCAAGAGAGCTTAGATGTAGAGAGTAGGGATGGGCAAATTTGGGTTTGAATCGGGTTCAAACCAACCCGATTAAATTTCGGGTGAATTGAGTTGGGAAAAATATAATCCGAACTCAACCCGAACATGTGATCCGATCAGATCCGACCGAAAATATTCCGATCGGATCGAATCGGATCAAAGATTTATGCTTGTTTTGGCTTTGATTTTTCTCGAATTTTCGGATCGAATCGGGTTTTCGGAATGGACAAAATATAACCCAATCGGGTTAAAACCTTCATTCGAATCCAATCAGAACCCAAATTTTTAGATCGGATCGGGTCGAGTTATCTGCCCACCCCTAGTAGAGAGCATCTTAATGCTTTCAGACATGTCCAAGATCGATAATTAGTTTTGAGTTATGGATGGACCCCACCAACTAGGGTTGGCAATAAACTCCGGATCTGTAAAGATCCAGAAGATCCGGATCCAGAAAAATCCGGATCCGCATGTTAAAAAATGCATATAAGAATCTTAAAAATCACAATCCGTGCGGATCCGGATGCAAGTGCATCCGAAAAATCAGATATTCGGATCCGTATTTTTTATAATTAAACTATTTATTTAATTAATTTTCAATTGAAAAATATATAAATTAAATTATTTATTTAAATGTATAAGCATAATTAACTCTTTTCATTAACTTTAAAAAATATGTTAAAAAAACTAATAATAATAATAATAATTACAGAATATTGTAATGAATTGGTTTACCTTAGATTTTTTAATTAAATTATTTATTTAATTAAATTTCAGTTGAAAAATATATAAATTAAATTATTTATTTAAATGTATAAGCATAATTAACTCTATAATCTTCATTAACTTTAAAAAATATGTTAAAAAACTAATAATAATAATTAGAAAATATTGTAATAAATCGGTTTACCTTAGATTTTTTTTATGTTTGATTTATATTGTGAAATTATTATTTGTGAATTTGTGGTATTATTGTATGTTATTTATATTGAATTGATGTTAAATTGTTGATTCTTAGATTATAATTGAATTTTATTTAATATTATTATGTAAATTATTAAATTTAAAATTATTATTATACGGATCCGAATATCTGAAATATCCGCTCACAATCTATACAGATATTATCTGCATCCAAATCCGCATATTTATTTACGAATTCGAATGTCAAAAGTTTAATCCGACTCCGGATGCACCTACATCCATATCCGAGTCCGAATTTTGCCATCCCTATCACCAACGGTTACGTAGCGGTATATTATAAATTATAATCGAAGTGCCAGAGGTCTCTACAAAATCTGAGGCCGTTATCTTTCCGCGAAACAGTTTTTCTTGGATAAGTTAATTAATTAATCAAATGGCTTCCATTTCAATTTCAGCTCTTGGATCTTCTTCATCTTCCTCTGCTATTAAACCTTCCTCTTCGGTACGTCATCGTTTTCATTCCAAAAATAATACCCCTTTGTTGTTTCACAGACAATTAGCTCCTCAATCTCTCCACCACCCACATCAATTCAACGGTTCATCTTCCTACGGTTAGCTCCAAATACTCTTTTTTTTTTCCTTTTTTTTTAACTTTCTTGAAAAATTTATGTCCTTTGAATGCAGATACTTTTTTTTTTTTTAGGTGAAATTAGTCATACAAGTAACCGACAAGTCGTTGAGCGAAGGAGAGTGCTAATATCATCCATTGGATTATTAGCTGTGGCCTTGTTCAATGCTTCAAAGGATGGAGTAGTTTTAGCAGCTGAATTTGCTGATAGTAACTTTTTATTATCCCTTTTATTTATTACTTTCAGAAATGCACAACTGCTCTGGAATTTTAGATGCTCAAATTTCTATTGGTTCAATTAACGTCAAGGTTTTTTAAGACAGTAGTAAATGTGATAATATAATCAGTGGCGCAAGTCTTAAATCTTAATCGGATTAGATTTTCTATATTCTTGAACCTTAATTTTTTTTTTTTTCATCATTCACTGTCAGCATTGTGTATGTCATTGATTTATTGATTCAAGGGAATTGACTATGGCATCCTCTTGTTTCATTTTCTTATTTGTGCTACCATTGTGGCTTGGTGCCAATTAGTTGAGGACATTTGTTGACATAATTGCTTGGACATTTAGTGCCAGCACTTCGAGGGAAGGATTATGGCAAGACGAAAATGCGGTATCCAGACTACATAGAAACGGAATCTGGTCTTCAGTATAAGGTCAACCATTAGAAACTACATCTTAAAACCTCCTTGCATATTTATAGCATTAGCACTCAGGGTTTAGTTAGTTGGTTTAATTTCGAAATTCAAGAGTGCAGGACTTGCGACAAGGAAGTGGTCCTAAACCAAAGATGGGAGAGACAGTTGTGGTAAGGAGATGATCTGTCTGTAAAAATGCTTTGCAAGTTGTTGAAAATATATTATAAACAGCCCAATGTTGTTTGTTGAAGAAGGTACAGAGTTGACATAAGGATAATTTTGGAGAAAAAAATTTCTTTCTTTATTTTTATGGATGGGTTCCTGTATTCTTCCCAATTCAAGTGAAACTTTGGTAATTAAATATTTTCACTTAATTAGATTCTCAGAAGAAATAACCAGAAAGAGTCTGGTGCATTGAACAAGCTAAATCAGATTTTTGGATAGCCAACCTGCCTCTTTGTGCACTTTATAGAATAGTAGAGAGAGAGAATTATTATAAAACAAACTAAAGTTTGCTCTATGGATTTGTTAGTTTGAACAAGTTCAGGTTTCAAAATAACTGAATGATGAAAACTTTAAAGTCCAGTTCTTTTTGGATAATCATGACCGCTTCAATCTGCAATTATCTTATCCTAAGTTGGTGTTATGCAAGCGATTTATGAACTGCGGACGCATTTTAGGTTGACTGGGATGGTTACACCATAGGATACTATGGTCGCATATTTGAGGCTCGAAACAAGACAAAGGGCGGTTCCTTTGAGGTAGAGAGAGCTTCTTATTTTTATTCTGGATATTATTCTACAATACTAGCCAAAAATAATTTTTCTGTGTTTTTGCAATTTGCAGGGTGATGACAAGGACTATTTTAAATTTCGACTCGGATCTCAAGATGTAAGAAAATATTCTGCTTTTTAAAGATTTATCTTTCTAGTACCCCAGATAGGATGGATGGAGAATCCTCTTTTAGACCTTTGTTGTTCAACTTTTAGCTGTTTGTGACTTTCTTCCTGGTTCAAAATCACGCCTGTTTTCGATCAGGTAGATTATAAAAATTTAATGCTTCTAAATGCTATCCTTTTCATTTTAGGAAATTAATGTCCTAAGATAATGTGAGCTACAAGTTGCATACTGCAACTGCAGGGCTTGAGATTCTGAATGGATAAACCAGACAGATAGGTGCCATAATTGGATAGTTATGAATACTTGATATAGAGTCTTCTAATCGTCCTGCCTGGTTTTTGAATTTCAGGTAATTCCAGCTTTTGAGGAAGCTGTCTCAGGCATGGCTCTGGGTGGTGTTAGAAGGTGCTGCATGAGCTTCTCTTAAGCATCTAGCCTTTGTCATTATCAAGTGATATATGCAAATTCTCAAGCAGTTATCTACTGGCAAAGATAGACATCCAAGCATGTCAACTTAACATTAATGTGCATTTATGCGGATCACATATAAATGAAGTGCATCTAACCTTTAGTTTAAATGCATTTGCACATGCCATGCTTCTCTATGTAATCAATTTCACTTACTAGTTAATAGAAGTGAGTCAAAAATGTGTCATGTGGACTAAACCCTGTAGAAAGCCTTGAAAGTGGATGCTTGACAATTTTTTTTGAATGTTATTACCATTTTCTAGTCATAGCTTGTCTCATTACTTTTATACAGCATTTCTATTCTTTGGCGCATGTTCTGAAGGTTTTCTTTTGCATGATATTTTATGCTTTCTCCTTATATTGATAAAAATGTATATACATACACATAATAGGATTATAGTGGCCGATACTCTGCAAATTTCGCATTTTACTTCACAGTGATGCAGGATCATAGTGCCCCCTGAAATTGGATATCCTGAGAATGACTACAACAAAAGTGGCCCAAGGCCAACTACATTTTCGGTATGAATCAGGTCTTACTTCACTTTTGTATTTATGGTTATGTATCATTTATGTGAGGAGCAATATTATTGTGTTCACAGGGCCAGCGAGCCTTGGATTTTGTGCTGAGGAACCAAGGACTGATAGACAAGACTCTGCTGTTTGATATTGAGCTCCTCAAAATTATACCAAACTGATCATTTGTGACCTTATTATGCTTCATTAGCCCCATCTGAACATAAAAGGTTGGTTGTGCACAAGCCTGTGTTTTTTGCCTTTCTTTTTTATTTTCTTTTCTGTTTGTGTCTCCTTACTTGGCTGAAGTGTGTGATTCTCCTTGTACTAACACTTCGTTAATTCAATCCAGGGAACATGGTGATAATTATGTACAAGTGAGTCATTTTGTAAAACACTATCATTTGGAATATTTTAACTCCAAGAGCTGTTCTGATTTAGTTTTTTCTTTCTCTATTCTTTGGTGCAAAAATTTTGATGCATGCACTCATCCGACCAGATGTTAGTACTCAGGTTAATGTAACTGAAGATGTGTGGTTAAAGATTGGTTCTTATTTTATTACTCATGGTAAATGACTGATCAATCAAACATTTCAACAGAATATTCTAGTTTGTCTTTTCCTCAGTCTTTTCGTTGATAAGATATCTTTTTTTGAACTTCAAGTGCTTCGCATTGGATCTTAGCTGCTACTAAGAAAAGATTGGCTCTTTCATGTAAATTTTATATCATGTCTTCTTTGTTTGGAAAAAAGCATATTCAAGCAATACAAATTAGCGTTGGTCACAAACACTGGGTTTGCAGCAAGCAATTTAGGCCACTGCTAGTAGCATCAGAAAACATTTACAAAAGCTGAGGCAATTGAATCATACAAAAAAATGCAGGCCGGGGTTATTGCTATGGATTCTCATACTAGTGCAAGAAGTGGAAATTCATGGACTCCTATCACCTGATGGAAGGGTTGAAGATGAATATAGATGCAGCAAGAAAAGCATCAGGTGTAAGTGTGGTTGTCTGGGATTCCAGTGGAGACCTTATGATAGCAGCAGCAAGGCAATCAACATTTCATGGAGATATTGCGTTTTTCGAACCAGAAGCCATAACCCGCCATGGACGCAACTGTTCAAGATCTTGAATGTGATCATGGCCTTTTGTTTTACAGCAACTTCGGAAACACTAAACTGTTTACTAAAACTAAATCAAAATTTTCTCCTTTATCCTCATGCGCTTTCTTTTGCCCTCTTACAGGCATATCTTTATCTCTTTATTTTAGAACTTACTGGCTGCAAGCTTACCATCACATTGCGAAGAGTTGGAGAAGGGTGCCATCATCATTGTTGCCACTGCTTTGGCCTTGGCCTCGACTATCCCATTTTCTACAAAACTCAAGTAAGCAACCTGGGCCATATCCTTGATTCCTTGCTTACCATCTTCATCTGCAATTTTCATAGAAGAAACTGTGAATCTCACAAGGTTTTCTGAGCTTCGAAGAAAATGGGATTCTAATGGCCAAGATGAATGCAATGGCAACAACGTTGATGGGATGGCCGCTTTCGCCAACACTTGCGATATGACGGTAAGCTTCTAAGAGAGAAAGAAAGGCCGGTATGGCAGCAAATGAAGGCACATAGTATAAAGGAGAAAGTTTCGATTTAGTTGTTCAGCGATTCTGAGTCTGATGTAAAACAAAAGGGCATGATCGCATCTGCCATTCAAGAACTTGAGCAGAGAAGCCGTGTCCATGGCAGGTTATGATGGCTGTGGGTGGGTAAGGCATCAACTGCATCATTAAGATGAAATAGCAATCATGTGTAAAAATGACCATACAAAATAAGTTATTACTGTTTGATCAACAGTTAGAGAACCAAGAATGATTGAGATACATGATGAAGTTAACACTGCAATATCAATCCATCCGTAATTTTCTTAATAGTCAATTATTCTAAGAGATCATTAAAAACTATTTAGAAGTTGATGTAAGTTACTTATATCTTAATTTTGCCGCTGCCCAATAACAAATTGACAGCATAAATTTAGAAAATATGATCCCAAGTCAAATTTTGTGTAAGTGATGTAACATTTTCCTTACAAAACCACAGAAAAAATTGCCTCGGCTTTCTCCGACTTTGCATCACATTTATATGGGTCCTAATATTTTGAAACTTCCCATTCCAAAATTTAATGACTTTCCGGGCCTCCTGGTGCTCTTAACATTAATATTAAAAATTTCCCATTTGAAATTAAATTACTTTCCACGCTGGTTGTACTATCGACACTAATATTACAAACTTCAATGAATTTCCACTATGCTCTCACTGCTAATATCAACTTCTCATTTTAAATTCAATGCCTTTTCGCAAGGGCTGTTGCTCCCATTAATAATATTAATAGGGTCTTACTATCTTATAATTAATATAACTTATAGTTCATTTAAAATAATATAAAAATAGGTTATTTTTATTATCGTGTTATTCATTTATGTATGTTTAAAGTAAGTGGTAAATTACATTAATTGTAACTTAGTAAGGTCTTAATATTAAAACTCTTCATTTCAATATCATAGACTTTTCACGCGTGCTCTCGATACCAGTATTAAAGGATTAGAGTTCTCCTCTCATCTAAGTTCTCCTCAAAGAATCTTGATCCAATGTTAAAAAATTTGCATTTCAAATTCAATTGAGTTTTTTTGTTAATGGCTTTTCTTAATAACTACTGCTACCTAACACAAAATATTTAGATTTAAAACTTTTCATTTTAAGTTCAATCATTTTTTATGCAGGTGTTCTCAACACTAATATTAAGAAATCTTATTTTAAATTTAATTACTTTTCATACTAGTTAGTGCTCTTAACAATATTGAGGATATTAGTTCAAATCCCATAGAATACTTTTTCCTGATTTTTTAAAAAAATTGTGGAATAACTATTTGAGCCACTCTTTATATATTCAAAGAGGAATAATTTGGCAGGGTTTTTTCCTCCTTCAAGAGTGTTTCGTCTCTGAAGGAATATTGAATGGAAGCTAAATTGGATCTTTATGATCCAGAGTGATGCTCACTAGTTGAGTGTATTTTCTTCCAGTTCTTTTTCTCTTTATTTTTCAATTTATTAAAAAGATTTCAGTCTTTAAGTTGGGTCTAAAGGGTAGGTGTGCGTATTAAAAAGAAAAGGTGAAAGAAAGTGTAAACAGAGGGGAAACTTAAAACACAGAATAGTGGTGAGGTTGGTAAGTGTTTTAAGGCTAATTAAGGAAAATAGTGTCTTGTTAACACCGCGGAAGCAGATAAATTAATAAGAAAGTACGATGCTATAATGCTAAAAGAAGAGAAAGAAGACAAAGTAATGTTTGGGGAGAGTATAAAGGAAAAAAGAGCAAAGGTTGAGACAGGTAGATAAAATTCTTACTGTGAGAGGCATTAGTCATGAGGATGTTAGAACAACTCTACAATAAGCATGGCGTCCAGTGGGGGTAGTAAAAGTAAAAAACCTGCGAAATAAAGTTTTCATGTTCAATTTCTCTTCAGAAGAAGATAAGTGAAGAATGTTAACCAGAGGACCCTGGCACTTTGATCGAGCCTTTATAGTACTACAAGAACCAAGTGGTATAGGCAAAGTCGCAGAGTAACTATTTTCACATGTCCCATTTTGGGTACAATTGCATAATGTGCCTTTGAAATGTATGGATATAAGTACAATTCGTGAATTGGGATCCAAGATTAGAAAAATGAAAGATGTAGCTACGAACGCAGCAAAGGATTGTTTTGGAAAATATGTGCGAGTCAGAATCTTAATAGACATTACAAGCGTTTGAAGAAGATATTAAGAATACAACAAAAAGACAAGAAAGAAATTCCAGTGGATATGGTCTATAAAATGATGTTAGATTATTGCTTTTGTTGTGGATATATTAGGCATCAATACAGGGAATGTGCAAAATATAAAGGCCAAATCACAAAAGATTTGGCATGTAAGGCATGGTTAAAGGCAATACCTCTAGTTGATCGTATGAAATTTCAAAAGAGCAAGGAAAGAGAAAATAGGGAACAAAGAAAGTCAACAAATTCAATGAGTACAAAGTTCCCCAATAAAAAACCATCAAACCCAATTATAGAAAATGAGTTAGGGTCAACCCAATACCAAGAAGAAGCAAGCAGTCCACAAATGGTGTTAAGACATGTAGAGGAGGCAATGGAGGAAACATTAAGGATCCAAGGGAAAGAATCGATATGGGATTAAGTTGATAGCAAAAACCTACTTTGTGTAACTGAAAATGAAGAGGCATCTAAAAACTTAAGTCAAATGGCGATAATCATGAATGAAAGTGAAAATGTGGAGGGAAGAATGTTTTCAATAGGCCACGGATTAGACTAGCCCAATATAGTCCAAATGAGCTCTGATGAAGAAGTGGTAGATAAATGGAAGAGATAGAAGAATCAAGCCCGAAACTTAATCAAAATGGCAAGCACAAAAGTGATACCAAATACTTCTAAGCGAGCCAGTTGTGACACAAAAACAGCCAAGTCCAAAAAGCAAGAAACCAAAGATGGCTAATGTGTACCAAATTTAGTAGTATGTAATTCCCTCGTAACTAAGTTCAAATTAAGCTGAGATATAATAGTTATGGAGGTAGCAAAGGTGACAAATTTAGCAGTGAATGAGACATCTGTGGAGCAGCAATGAAAATCATAAGTTGGAGAGTCTTAGGTTTGGAGAATACCCAAATGTCCCTAACTTTAAAAGATATTCTCTAAGAACACAAGCCTTAGATTCTTTTTGTTTGTGAAATAAAGATGAAGTCTGTGTAGATGACAAATATAAGTAAAAATATAGGATTTGATAATTGCTTTAACATAAACAGAAATAGTATGGGGGTGGTTAGCAATGTTATAGAATAGTAAAGTAGATGTAAATATTGTTTCTTACAGTAATCATAATATAGATGTCGTGATTCAAGGAACGAATATGAAGAATTGGAGATTTACCAGAATATATGGTCGTTTAGAAGTTATGCAAAAATGGCATACTTGGATGCTGCTAAGGAAACTTGCAAGTCTGTTTTCTCTTCCATGACTGTGTTTTGGAGATTTTCAATGAAATTCTGAAATTGAATGAAAAACTAGGTGGCAAAGATAGAAATCTAAGTGTGGTGACTGAATTTAGAGAGATTGAAAATTACTATAATCTAGTGGACTTAGGATGTAAAGATTATCCTTTTTACCTGTTCTAATAAAAGATTTTGACTTCATTTTGTTGAAGAAAGATTTGATAGATTCCTAGGGATTAAAGATTGGAAGAATAGCCCTTATGAGTAATTGTTTCAAATTTGAATACATGATGTCCCTATTATGTTAGAAATGCAAGACAGGAAAAAATTGGTGTGAGATAAAAAGGAAATCTTGCCCAAGAATTCACTATAAGGATATTTGGAACCCTTATGTTGTTGTAGATCCATAATAAAGAAGGAATGGATGAAATGTGGTAATTGGACTAGGAGGATCTTGTTAAAACCTTTAAAAAGGCAGCTAAAACCTTAGTGGCATAACTGCAGATGTGGAGTAAGAAAGATTTTGACCACGAAAAAGAAAGTTGAGACTTTTAAAGAATAATTTCTCTAATATAAAGTACAATTTCCAGCAACACGAAGAAATAAATGAAATTAAAAGCACTGAAAACTAGATTGAAAGATTGTTGTTAGATAAGGAAGTGTACTGGAAGCAAAGATCTCGAGCTGATTTGCTAAGCAAAGGGGATGAGAATACCATTTTTTTTCATTTAAAAGCCTCTTCAAGGAAACGAAAGGATTAGATATGGAGAGTCATGAACCAGCAGGATGATTGGACTGAAGATAAAGAGGAGATTTAAATGGAGTTTTATGAATACTTTGAAAATGTTTTTGCAAATCCAGCCCCAAAGATGTGCAAATTGGGACAGCACTTGCAAGTTTGGTGCCAAAGGTGAATTTAGAGATGAATGGCCAACTAGACATGCCTTTCATTGAAGAGGAAATATCAACATCCCTTTCCCAAATGTGCCCAACCAAAGCCCCTAGACCTAATGGACTACCAGCAGCTTTTCTCTAAAAGTACTGGGACTCAATAAAGCCTGGTGTCATTTCTACTTGCGTCCATATCCTGAATGACAGAGGTACAATTGGTCCACTCAATTACACTCGCGTTATTTTGATCCAAAAAATTCATAAACCACAGAAGTTGATAGATTTTAAACCAATAAGCGTGTGTAATGTCATTTATAGGATTGTAACCAAAATAATTGTAAATAGGTTAGAACATATTCTTCACTAAGTTATGTCCTCAATTCAAAGTGCACTAATCCCTATTAGATTGATTAGTAACGGTCTCATTGTTAGTTATGAATTTTTGCATAAAATTAAACATAGCAAGGGGAAAAAGCACTAGTGACACTAAAATTAAACATCAGTAAAGTTTATGATAGATTGGAGTAGAAATGTTTTGAAGCACACAATGTTAAAACTAGGCTTTTCTAGCAAATGGGTGGACTTAGTTATGAATTGTATTACCACAACTTCATTTTCTGTTGTTATCAATGGAATAATTATAGGCGTTGTCTGTTATCTTCTTACCTCTTTGTAATATGCGTAGAGGCTTTTTCCAATCTTCTTTTACAGGAAAAGCATTAAAGGCTCATTTATGGGCTTCATTTTAGTAAAGATGCAATTGTTTCCCTTATGCTATTTACAGATGACAGCCTACTCTTCACCAGCGTAGTAATGGAGGACTATAAACACTTAAAGGCCAATTTGAATGTTATGGTACAACATCTGGGCAGATTTTCAACTTCAAAAAATCATCCATGTTCTTTAATGGCAGTACAAAAAATGATCAAGTTATAACTATAAAAGATATCCATCAGTGAAAGGTGATTTCTTGACTTGAAAAATACCTAGGCTTGTCATCAATGATAGGAAGAAAAAATATTAATAGTTTTTTTAATGGAGTAAAGCTCAAAGCTTTGAATAAAATCTCAAGCTAGCAATATAAGTTTTTTTCAAGTGAGGGTAAAGAGGTGCTTATTAAAGCAATAGCACAAGCTATCCAAGCATACGCAATGAGTGTGTTTAAAATTCTTATTGGATTGTGTAAGGATATTCAAAAGTAATGGCTAGGTTTTGGTGGGGAACAAAACAAGAGAAAAAGAGTATTCATTGGGTGGGATAGGAAAACGACGAGTGAAGCCAAAGTTAGAGGTGGAATTGGATTAAGAGATTCCTCAAGCTTCAATCAAGCTCTGGTTGCAAAAAATGGCGAATCATACATTTTCCAAACTTCTGGTAGCTAGAGTTACGAAAGCTAGATATTTGAAACACTTAGGTTTATGGATGTAGGTATGGGATCAAAACCTTCTTTTTTTTGGAGAAGTACTTTTATAGGGAAGGCAAGTGATCCAAAAAAAGTCTAGGTGGAGGATTGGGAATGGGTAAAATATGCAAGTGTATAAGAGCAATTGGATGCCTAGGCCTTCAACCTATAAGCCAATTTTAACTCCAACAATGAGGATTGACCGTGCAGTTGTAGAATTAATTAATGATGAGCAACACTAGAAGGAAGCATTGATTCATGACCGCTTTAGATTAGAAGATGTAGAAGTTATCACACAAATTCCACTCCTAAGAAGACCAAAAGAGGATCAGTTGATATGGCACTACGACAAAAGAGGGCAATACTCAGTGAAGAGTGGATATCAGGTGGCTATGAAGAAAAAGCTTCCTTATTATCCAAGTTGGTCCACTCAGAATCCAAATCAATGGAGTTTTATTTAAAAGCTTGCATTACCCGATAAGATGAAATTTGTTTTATGGAGAGCTTCTCATGACTTTTTCCCACTACATAAAACTTATAGAAGAAAAGAATACTGCAAGAGCCAATATGCCAAACTTGTTGCTGTAAGTTGGAATCCATTTCTCATGCTTTGTTAAGTTACAAAATTGCAAGGAAAGTCTTGGAAAATTCTCAGCTAGCAGATGTGTTCCAAAGGGAGCGCATTCAAGACATAGCCAGGTTGCTGCAATTCTTACCTCAACAGCAAAAAAATATTGATGGGGGGGTAAATTACAGCTTTACTATGGGTAATTTGGAATGCAAATGGCTATACACTGCAAGCAGAATAGTTGGGAAACTAAAACAATTGTGCCCCCCCCCCCCGACTAAAAGTTAATATGGATGCTACTGTGAGTGCCGAAAAGCAAGTGGTAGGTTTGGGGGTTGTGGTTAGAGATGTTGATAGAAATTGCTTAGCTACTATTGTTAAAACAACAAAGTACTTTGGCAATGTGGCAATGGCTAAAGCTGTAGCCGTGGAATGGGTTTTGCAAGTTGCTTTAAAAGTTGGTGGAACTTCTATGGTCTTAGAATCCGATTCCTAGGAGGTAGTAAGCTTAGTTAACAATAGGAAAAATAGTATGTATGAAATTTTCTGGGTGATCTCTAAAATTTTGGAAAACAAGAAGAATTTTTATAACTTCAAAGCTCAGCATACTCCTAGATTATACAATGGCATAGCTCACTCAATAGCTAAGTTTGCACTGCAAATGATGGAAATTGTTATATAGTTGGATGAAGTTCCAATAGACATTTGCATTTGTTTTCAAATTTATCTATTGAAAGGCATGCTTTCTGTTCGGGATGAAAAAAAATTGTGGAATAGACTCCCCAATCTTATTAACAAGAGTAGGCTACTGAGAAAGTCTCAATAGTTTTATATACACATATATAATTGCCTTAACTTTTATCTTCATTTTCAAATCTGTATTGATAGTCATGCTTTAAGTAGTAGTGACAACTGACAATTATAACTAATCTAAAAATTACTAGAATCTAGCGACAATTATATATATATATATATATATATATGTAGACTGTAACAATTAAAAAGAAAATTATTAGTTGTCACGATTGGTTTTATTTTATGGTGTCTTTACTGATCAGTAATTAGAATATGCTAAAATTGGAATGAATTGGAATCAGAATCAAGAATATAAATCAGAATAAATTATTTACTTGAGATGTAAGATTAAGAATCGGAACAAACTATTGTTATTTACTCAAATGCCCTTAATTAATTATTGTCCTTTGGTATTAATAATAATAATAATTAAAAAAATTAGTGATAACATTATAAATAAATAAATAATTGTGACAATTAATGATAATAGTGATATCAATAACTAATAACAACAACAACAATAATAATAATGATAAATTTAAAAATAACATTATGAATAAATAAATAAATAATAATATTAATATTAATATTAATAATGACGATAAATAACAAAAATAGTAACAATAAAGAAGAAGGAAAATAATAATAACATTAGAAAATTTTAATAATAATAATAATAATAAAATAAATGCATCAATAAATAATAAATCAAAATCAGAGGTGCAAATCGGAATCGGGTCTTGTTTGAGATGGAGGTTCTGTAGTTTTTAAGTTACAGCTACTGCGAAAAAAAAGCTATAGTTATGAAATAAAAGTTAATAATATGTAGTAAATATAAATTTTAAATAATAATTTTGATAAAATTATTAAAGATATAATAAATTTTCTACCATATAAGTGAAAAATCATACCAACATAACTTTCAACTTATATTAATTATTATTTACAAAATATTTTAGTGTGTAGCTGCTCAATCTCAATTCCAAACGCACCCTCAAAATTATTAAGATGCGAGTTCTCAAGGAGTGTTGCGTGACAGAGTCAACTGAAGACACAAGGCAATTGACGACGATGGGAGGCAGCTGACAACAAGCGCGAGAAAGACAACAACAACGATGATGGGCTGCAGCGTGACAACCGACAAAGATGATCAGTGGCAAGCTGCTCAAGCCAATCATTTTCCTTTGGTTCTCTAGAGAGAGATCAGCTATTGCAAATGGAGACAGAGATCGACTGGTTTTCATTTTTCTTTTGTTTTTTCATTTACATTTTTTTAATTGCAAAGAGTGTGTTTTGGGAATATTGAAAATATAGTAGGGACAATTTTGTCGTTCCGAAAAATAGGGTTTTGATTCCCAACCCCCCTCCCAAAATCACAAACCCCATAATCAATTCAAAATTTGTATAGATCCCATGCAACTCATTCCCATTGCCAACTTCAATTTAACATGTAAACAATTTATTCATTCTGTTTCCCATTCCAATTTAATAAACACAAAATTTGTATAGATCCCACGCAACTCATTCCATTCCCATCTTGAATTTAACATATAAATAATTTATTCATTCTAATCCCTTCATTTTGATTCCCATTCCAGGATAAACACAATATGAAAGCCGAGAGGTCGCATTATATGTGTACTTTTGGCAATTATAATGTCACTAGTTTGAAAATGACCAAAAATTCGCACTAACAATGTAATCCGGTTTCAATTGTTTCATGATGCCAAAGAAATTTACGCTTGACGCAAAAGCTAATCTACATAATTTGTCACAAGTACGGGAATCAGGAAAGCAAAGGTTACAACGCCGTTAAATAAATTTAAAAAAAAAAAGAGAGAGAGAGAGAGAGAAGAAAAAAGCCAAGAACCTCTCCGATAACACATAATAAGACTATGGCAGCAGCAGTTCAAACAAAACTTAGTCTATAACATCCCAGACAACATACTTGCTCTAAGTAGTTCCATCTAGTCAACAGAAAGTTCCCTGCGCTTGTAACGCACCATCACCTTTCCTTTGACACCAACAACCATTGCATTCCAATCAATCTCAGGGAAAGGAGATATCAGCTCAAATTCAAAATTTCTTAACAAATGGCTCCATATTGCCTTTATCTGCAGATATGCAAAAGGCTCACCAAGACATCCATGCCTACCCCCACCAAACGAAATATATGAGAATGCCCCAGCAGCCTTATCTTCTTCTCTTCCAGGAGCAAACCTATCAGGATCGTAACTGTCTGGATTCTTGTAAATATGAGGAAGCCGGTTTGCAAATGCTGGTGATGTTCCAACTATGTGTCCCTTTGGTATGTCGTATTCTTTACCTTCACGGGTCTGCACAGTAAAATCACTGTGTGAGCTTCGCAAAAGCATGATCAGTGGAGGGTGTAGTCTCAGGGCTTCCTTAATGCATCGATAGAGGACATCCATCTCAGCTAAGATATCATGATCAACCCTTTTCCCGTGTTTTTTCATCAGGCTTTTTTGTTCCTCCTGCACAGCAGATAGACACTCCTTGTATTTGAGGAGATAGGCCCCAGTCCAAGTGGAGGTGATTGAGCTGGTGTGCTGCCCAGCAAAAAGAGCGGCAATGAGTAAACCAGTGACCTCAGACTCAGTTGTGGGCCGGCCATCTTTGTACTTTGAGTCAATGAAGGACTGCAACATGTCATTCTCTGACTTTGCAGCACATTTACGGGAAGTGATGATGTTAGCAAAGATGTCTGCAAGCTTCTTGCGAGCCTGGTCACGACGGCTGTGAGCTGGGATGGGCAGGTATGGGAAAAGAACACTGATAGGGAGCATCCCATTGTCAAGGTCATGGAACAGGGAAGACACGTCATCAAAAAGCTTATCACGAACTTCCCGACCAAGGAGACATCTACTGGCAGTCAAAATGATCAGATGTTCCAGCTCAAACTTCAGATCCACCTCGCCACTGTCTCCCCATTTTGAGAAGTAATCCTGCCAAGTTCCAAGATGAATATACAAATATTAGGAGCTATTAAACTAGGATATAGATAGTTAGGCAATAAAGAACTTCATTATCCAAATTATCTCAAATCTAAATAATAGCATGCATCATATCAAACAAGAAAAATCAGCGCAAAGATACCAATCAAGTGCAAAAGGCTGACTTAAGGCCAAAGTCAGCCTTTTAGCCAGGCCTGATCTCAGAGAGTAGATAAAAGTAAAATTAAGATTATTATTATTTTGATGAGAGGGAAACAGAAAGGTATTTTATTTTGATGAACAAGAAAATTACCGCAACTAAATCAAGTCCACACAACTTATCAACTTCAGTATTTCCATACAATATTATCCTTTACTTCCCTGGATCGATCAAACTATAATACTGCTTATTAAAGTGGTGTTCAACATTCAGCAATTTAACATGTTAGTTGAAACTTCCATTTCTCTAAACTTAATAATTATTTTGAGAAAATATATGGCAGAACATTTACACTCAGAAAGTAGAATCTTTTAAGTTGACATACATATACATATAAATCAACCAAAATGTATGTCAAGAAAATAATTCCATCAAAAGTCCAATAAGTCAACAACTTTGTTGAAACTGCTTACCTCGGCTTCCACAACCATCTGATCCACATATCCCTTCAACTTGGTCACACGAAGTGCCTCAGTGAAGAACCGGAACTGCTCCTGCCTAATCGAGTAATCAACATCAAACACGACTCCAGGCCCAAAAGTGGGCACATTGAACTGATACACTTCCTGCTGACTCAAGTCAGACTCAGGGGCCTTAAAGAAGTGTGCTGACACCTCAGGACCAATCAAGAAAGTAATCTTTCGATTACACAAGTTGACAGTGAAGACACTCCCGAGTTTTGAATACTCCTCACGGATCATCACAATCGGTCCTTTCAAGAACTTGACAAGGCCACCAATCAGAGGGTAACCCTTAACAATTGGAGGCAAACGCTTACTAGATCTAGGCATTACAAGGGAAGAAATAAGCTTGGCCACCACAATTGTGGCCACAATGAGCAAACCCAGATTGTAAAATTTGTTGGTTGCATCCATATTCAACTGAAAAACAAAATCCAAATCAGAAAAAACACAAAACCCGTTACTCAAATTTTATATTATAACAGTTTAGTTCAGATCAAAAGAGTCTCAGAAATTTTAAAGCTGATGAATAAGAGAATTGGATAAATTAAAGAGATTAAGTCGAGTAATTGAAAGTTAAAGGAATAGATTTTCGGTTAATACCTGATTAGCGATTGTGAATGCGAGAATGATGGCCGAGATTGCGAGGACACACACGGTTCAAGTAGGAGTGTCGTCAGTGTTATATAGAAGTAAGAGAAAGCTTCATTTTACCCCTAATATTTAGGATATTACACAGGCTACCAATTAATTTGTTAGAAATGTCTCCATACCCCCTGCCGTTATATGTGATGGGTTAGGATGCCAATCTTTTGTTTTGGAAAATTATCAGTTATTCACCTTAAGTTTATCTATTAATTAAAAAATATTATAACAATTTTAATTTAATTTTTATTTTAAGTTTGTAATTTGTATCAACCATCTATCAAAACATTAACATTGTTAAAATATTTAATAAAATTTAAGTAAAATGACTATTTTATCCCTAAATTCAAGGAGTACGATCATTTATCCATCTTAAGATTATCCTCTTAAAAAGTATTACAAAATTTTAAATTTATTCAATTTTCCATCTTAAGTTTACAATTTATATCAATCATCCACCAAAACATTGACATAGTTAGAATGTTTAGATTTTAAGTGAAATGATCATTTTATCCTCGTAAGGGCATTTTTGACTTGGCACTATAAATAATAAAATAAAATTAAAAATAAAATATCATAACCCAACAACTCTTTTTTTTTTAAAATAAAATCCACCAATGATTTTTATCCATAACCACAATTTGTATGAAATCTTCCATCAATCTTATAAAACCAAAAAATAAAATAAAATACATCTCACTATCTTCTTCCTTATCTTCTCTCTCTATAAATTTTTAGTATTCATAAAATCAACACAGAATTTGTATCAAATCCTTCTTCATCAACATACTTCATTACTAAATCCTTCAATCATATGCAATATTTAACAAAAATATGAATAGGGTTAAGAAGACCAGCCATTAAGGAGTCTTGTTGTGATTGCAACTATGCCTGAAGTTGGTAGAAATAGTAGTGGTAGCGATGATCAATGACAATGGTGGTTATAACATTGAAATTAGGTTTGATTGGGTGTTTATGGAATTGAAATTAAGAATTGGATTGATTGGGTGGTAACGAATTAGGTTTTTAGGTACTTTTTAGATTTAGTTTGATTATGTAAATTTGGGAAGATAAATTAGATTTTTAATAAAGAAAGAACTTAGAGAATTAAGTATATTTAATTGAATATTGGTTATAAAAATAATTTTTTATTTCAAATTATTATTTTATTTTTTAGTATATTAAACGTCTAAACTACCCTTGTGATGTCATCAATTATAAATGGCAATTAACATTTCGGTGAGCGGTTAATACAAATTGCAAATTTAGAAAGGAAAATTGAAGAAATTTAAATTTTGTAATATTTTTTATAATAGGGTAAAACTTAAGGTAGACAATTGATAATTTCTTAATATTTAGCATGTTAAATATTATTCTTAGGACATCATCAATTATGAACCGTAGATAATCTTTTGATGGACAATTGATATAAATTACAAATTTATGGTGAGAAATTCAATAAATTAAAAATTTTTATAGTATTTTTCATAAGAGAATAAACTGAAAACAGTTAACCGATAATTTTTTTTTGGTTTTTAAAGGAAGAAAGAATAGAAAATAATAACTTTTAACGGAATAGTTGTAACAATAGCATGGTAGGGGTAATAATACTTTTTTGAAAAATATGGTGGTAAAATGGGTAATAGAGCAAATACCAGGGGGATAAGGGATGGTTTCCCTTAAGAAATTAACTAAGGTGTATACATGTGACATGTGCATGTCTGTCGTTGTCGTTTTGAGATTTGCAGCCATGCGAGTGTGATTTGACTGTCGTTTCTAAATTATCATATAGGTTCTTGTATTTTCTGAAAAACTTCAGAGTCTCTAACTTATTTATTTATACCAAACTCTCCCTAAGCTAGAATGGCCAAATATATCTTTGTTGATTAAGCTTTAGCAGGCTGATAAATTTTGATTTTTAGGCTTTAGTTTTATTTGCTTCATATTTTTAATTAACGGTTCATAAAATTTTATCTGAAGACTTTATCTAGTCTTATTCAATTCATCTACTTTTCATTGTTTATAAATAAGTATATAAAATAAAAATTTCAAAATTTGAGTACAGAGAAAGCATGGGTATATAGAAGGACTATTAGGTTAATGCTTTTATTAAGTTTTATGTAAAGAAAATAGCTAATTAAATATTTTTTCAAAAAAATAAAAAAGTATACGAGATTTTAAAAAACATTCAAACTAAATATACAATCGAATCACATCTATTTAAAGATATTTTAATTAAAGAATAACAATAAACATTACATGATTTAAGAGTAAACTGAAATCCTAGTGACTTGAAGTCCCTCTTTTTAGCTAATCAAACACATGAATAATGATACTGAATTATTTTATTAAGAGATTAACTAAGGACTTATTTATATAAATAGAAAAATAAGGCACTCATTAAATTGTACAAGGGTTTAAGGACCTATTCGTATTTACTCCATAAAATTGGTTTTTTTTTTTTTTTTTAATGAGCAAAAGTCGAGAATTTGCTGGTTTGATGATCTGGAATGGAAAAAAAACAGTGGGTATGCTTGTCTGCTGCGGTGTGGGCGTGGTTTTTGTTGGTCACGTGGCATTCGGATTGAGGAAGCACCTTGCGCACGTGGTAAATTGGGCCCGCAAGTAGCAGCCTAACACAGAAGGACAAAAAAAAAGAGGATAATTTTTAGGGACCTCCCTTAAAGTTTAGATTATTAACAGTTTGATAGAAAATATTCACGTAATTATAAAGACCTTTCCCGATGTTAATATTCTGTTAAGTGAATCGTTATTTGACTATTGAAATTTTAAAAATACCCTTACCACTAAAATATATTTTTATTTACATGATAAATTGATGGATAATAGAATTCACACCAAAATACTCAATGGATAAAAAAATTATATGCATAATTAATTAATAAAAAAATTGTGAAGAATGGGCCAGGTTGGATATAAATGGAGAAGTGATAAACCCAACCCATGTCAGTCTTGGAAACAAAACCGTGATGTGCACTTGTGCAGACAATAAGCAAATAAAATTAATACATGACACAGAGCACTTGACACAGCTTAAACATCCCCCAGAACACAACCCCCTATTTGAATGAATTTGTTTTGAAATTAGAATATACAAAATTATCTAGTCACCAGCCCAAATTCCAACTAAAGATGTTAGATAGGGGTAAATATTCTCCGACCGCTGAGCCATACAACTACATGAACGAGATCACAACAACAACGACAACAAGAAAGAAAAAGTGCAAGAACAAGAAGAGGTTTAGTGATGAACAGATCAGATCATTGGAACTCATGTTTGAAAACGAAACAAGACTTGAGCCTCAAAAGAAGCTGCAGTTGGCCCCAAACTGAGCAATCACATTACAAAGGAAGCCAAAACTCATCATTTATACACTTCTGTACTACTTATGAAGCTCTTAGGTCATTACGCAATAGCTATTATCAGTCATTACCCAACTATTTTTTCAACTCAACACCAACAACAACGACAACAAGAAAGAAAAAGTGCAAGAACAAGAAGAGGTTTAGTGATGAACAAATCAGATCATTGGAACTCGTGTTTGAAAAGGAAACAAGACTTGAGCCTCAAAAGAAGCTGCAGTTGGCCCCAAACTGAGCAATCACATTACAAAGGAAGTCAAAACTCATTATTTATACACTTCTGTACTACTTACGAAGCTCTTAGGTCATTACGCAATAGCTATTATCAGTCATTACCCAACTATTTTTTCAACTCAACACCAACAACCCCAAATAAAAACAACATCCAGCAATATATTCATTAATTGAAACATACCCATTGTTATTTTTAATCAACAAAAGTCGTAAGCCACTGATTCAAGGAAGCAAGCTGTATTTCGAAGACTAACCTCTTTTGTGATCTAATTCTAATTGCGACAGACACTGGCCGTCGGTGATACTCACTTTGTGGAAGCTTTGGACCAACACATGATGTCATCTCATGCATTAGATGAAAATAGATGAGTGATTGCTTCTTCTCCAACAATGAAAATGAAATTGGGTTTTGTTGTGTAAGCTGTGTTTTCGAAGTCGAGTGCATTTTTTGAAAAAATTCATTTTCATTTGTCTGTTGGGTAACGATAGTAATTGGGTAATAGTGGAATAGTGAGTTTATGTCTCTAATTCTCGTACATCCAAGCAAGTTTTGTTTGAATTTTACTTTTGTTAAATTTTAAATTTACTTTTACGTGTTTGCCCCTTATATTAACCTCATACATATTTTTGTATTAACATCAGAGGAGGTCCTTGTAATTATGTGAATATTTTCTATCAGATTGTCAATACTCTAAATCTTAAAGGAGGTCCCTAAAAATAGCCCGACAAAATACGACTGCCCTATTGTTTGAGATTCCCTATTTGAGATACGTACAAGTAGTGGCACATCCAAAAAGTTTAGGGAATTTTAGCCATCTAAATCACTTTCTAACTTTTACTTCAAAGAAAGACTTCACTTTTCTTTCTTTTATAATATCAACTATTTACAATTTTTTTTTGTACCATAATGTCTCCAAAATTTAGAACAAATGAAACTCAAAACTAGAAGCAATGGCCAAACCACAACTTCACACTCCAACAAAACATTTTGCATTTCTCCCATCTCGCATTCATCTAACAAAACTATTATTCAAGTATCACTCAACCCACATTCATCAAATAAAAATTTTATCCAAGAATTAAGGACAAAATCAATTAATAATGTAAAGAGCAACGAGAAGTTAAAAGTTAGTGTTTATTTATTATTATTATTTTTTGGGATGGGTTTGGTGCAAAAGGATACTTTTTTTTCATTTTATTAATGGTTAATATGAGCTAAAAAATTGAACTCTTCTCTCGTAGAAGCAATATCCAACCACCGCTTGGGTTCTCTCTTGTCCTCTTTTAGGTTCTTCCTTTCATAGTTGGATTTTCTCTTTTCACCGTCACTTGCCAACAATTTCGTTAACTTAGTCTTCTTTCTCACATCTACTCATTAAAGTATCTCTCTCCTTATCTGTAACACCCTAAATCTAACGTGCGAAGCACATACTTATAAATTGTAATTCTTACACCAAAAACCTCAAACTGAAATACCTCAGATTTTAATAATCAAATTGACAAATCTACAAACCTAATACTAAATATTTTCTCCTAAAGATAGAAATATAACCAAAGTCTCAAACTCTCTAAATATAAAGTCATAAAAAGACAAACTTAAGGGAAACATAAGTTCATCATTCTCTTATTCAACTAGTAAAAGTAAATGAATATCTAACTTCAAAGATAAGAACAATTCTCAAGAAGCTACTCAATTTACAAAAAGTAATAACTTAGGGCAATCTATCAACTCGGTAAGTAAAACCATTTACAACACACTAGGTTTATTGGATATTATAAATTTCATAAAATGACATATTACAACAAGATGACATAAATTCATAGTAATGCAGAATATCAAAAGCATAATTAATCATGGGAGCAAATAATATAGCATATATACAAAAAGCAAAGTTGGCTCATGTCACATAATGTCACTTATACTCCCAATGACAAGGCCATAAGTAGAATCATAATCATAATATCATGTGCACACTTAGAACAAAAACTCAGTACTGGTACAGAACATATGTGTTGTATAATACGATTAGAATCAAAATCAGAATGATTACGGACAATGAGTCAAAATATTTAAATTCATTTTTCATGTGTAGCAAATTTCATGTGGCACTTCGTGTCACTTTAGCCTTCGAGAGGTGGCCCTCATACAACCTCAAGAGGTGGCCCCCATATAAATTTTCGTAGATAATCTTAATCGAATATGTGAACAAAATATTCATATCGGATTCGTAAAAGATCATAACAAGTATTTAGGTTTGCAAGCATTTTATGGATAATTTCATAACAGATAATCATTTATTAAAATAAATTATACATTTAAAGGCATTTATAATATTTTTTAAAATCACAAAAAAAATTTAGATTTGAAAACATTTACATAAACTAATTTTGTTATGAAAATCAATTAATTTTTTAAGAACTATAATAACGCACGTACTTATAATAATATCAAAATAATCAAATATATCTAGTATATTAGGAATGAAGTTACTTACCTCGATAAAAGCAATGATTTTAACATATCTCTAAACTTCTAACAGGCTCAAGCACCTCAAATACTTTAAACAAATGCAAGATATAACTATTAAAAATTTATTCCAAGAATCTGATTTTCTAATTCATGCCTGTACAAGTCTGATTATCTGACTTTTAACTCTTAATATAATAATTAGAACGACATAATATTATACAGAACTATTCTGAACATCCATGGGTATCTCCCATATGAAACCAAGCATATTTTCAAAATTATTTGTTTCTTAACAAGTTAAAAATTGTCTCACAGTGCCTTAACAAAATAGTTTGGGTTCCAATATTTTTATAAAATTATATATTAATAAAAAATTATGAAACTAAAACTGGAAATACTAGACACATATATTAGTCTCTATTTAAAGTTTCAGAATTTTTTGAGTTTGTTTAGCACTACAAATAATTTTGTAAATTTGGTTGATTTGCCAAAATCACAGTTTTCCAATGCAATAGTGTCGGTTTCAAAAATCCATATAAAATCGAAAACAATGTCAAATCTTACTAAATAAAATTCATTTGATAAGTCTATATGTCTAGTTTGCAAAAAGATACGGTTCTTCCAAAGGATCATTCATACAATTATGTTTTATTTTGAGATGTTCATACTGTCCAAAATTGTTCAGTGTGTTTATTGCATTAAAGATTAACTAACATGACTCAACAATAAATTAACACACTAAACACAACTTAAACACATCCTAAATCATGCTTTGTCTATAACAATCTAAAATCATACAAGATAAGACTCTTAGTAGAACACAACTATAGGTAATCTAGTAGAGTATAGGAAACGTAAGACTTACCAACCGTTAAGACTCTCTCCTCATAAAGAGTTCAAATTTTAGGGTATGACAAAAGAGTGATGAGCAGTTGAGAGAAAAAAAATGCCGCTGTAAGTTTAAGATTATAAAAGAGGTAACAATAAGTATGAATTTATAGGGAGCCATAAGAAACATATTAACTTTGGAAAAAAATTAAATATTTTCCAAAATGATCTCATGAGCCCTAATTAAGTGTAACAATCCTTATTAATAAGGAAAGAAAGTGTCTACACGCAAGAATTCTTCTCCTCTCATAATTTTTTTTTCAAAAACAAAAATTAAACAAAATTTCAAGTGTTACATTATCTTTCACCACACAATAATATAATGGCAAAAGATGAAATTACAAAACTCTGTTCTCCCACACTCTAACAAACGAAGATGGTGAGATTATAACCATCAGTGGAGATCTCAAAGAGAAATGAAAGAGAGAAGTAGAAAAATGCTTGCTTAGAAAAGTCTTATCTACTAAGACGGTATATAAAGAAGCACTTCACTCTATACTACAGGTGAGTTGACACCAATCGGTAGTCGTAGAGTTGAGAGTTTGGGCAGTAATAAGTTCATTTTTGAATTTTCATCAGAGGTTGATTGTAGAAAGGTGTATTGTACTGGCCCCTAGAGCTTTGATCATTCTCTCATTATTTTAATAGAACCATTAGGTATTGCGTATTTAACTCAGCAGGATTTCACGCATGCATCCATCTGGGTTGAGATCCATAATTAGCTTGTGTACTGTATAAATAAAGATGTGGTTATTTCTAGGGCAAATGATGAGGTGATGTTGAAGAAATAAATATGGGAATGTCAGACTTATGTTTGAAGAGGTTCATGCGCAACTGGGTGAAATTAGACATTATTAAGCCTTTAAAAAGAGGCCTAAAAGTGTGATTAGAAGATCATGATAAAGTATCCAAATACTACTATCTTTTGAAAGAGTACTAATTTTCTGTTTTCTCAGTGGCAGAATTGGTCATGTGTAGAGAGAATGCGTTTGTCCTTGTTACTCAAAATATCCCCCATCCAACACATAATGATAAATACGGGCCATGGTTGAGGATCATCACACCAGCGAAAAAATTAAAACAAGTAAGAAGCAAAAAGAAAAATTCAAGGCCTATCTTTATTCCAACTTTTGAGCAAAAGGCAACACTTAAAAATCCTCAACTGATGAAAAATTTTGTTCTAGAAATATGGAAGATGTCTCTGGAAGAAATGATGATAACATGCCGATTGATGCACAACAAGCAACGCAAGTGAGAGGTATTTCAGAGACTACATTTAATGAAGGACAGCGACAAATTGGGGTAAATAAATAGCTTGAAAGCAAAGGTGAAGGAACGGCGGAAACAAAGTAAAAACCATTAGTATTAATTGGGGTAAAGAAATAGGGCAATCCACGAGAATAACAAACGTAGCCTCGCTCTTCATTGAGTTGGCAGCACCAGATGTCATCATTTCAAATGCAAACATTATTGCGCCTTCATAACCCGTTCTAAGCGATTTGTGGGCCTTATTGGTGTCTTTCTTATTGCTTTCTGGTGGACGCTTGTTTACTCATCGGGAGGGGAGCAGCCCGGCCATCTACTATAGAGAATATCTCCTTTTCACATAGGCTATCAGATCAACCAACTTAGCCAGGAGAGCCCCTGCTAAATTACTAGCCTAATTTAGACACAGCAGCTTGCAGTAAAAAAAGGCGGAAAAAATGGCGAGAATTTAAGGGCTTTCAAATGTTTGTTCTTTACATAATGCTGCAAGCCGCAAACGTCTTATAAACACAATAAAAGCAGATCAGTTCAGTTAAAAAATGTGTAAACTCACGGACCCATTCTCTGAAACTTCAATAGTAGAATGTTTCGTTGGTAATACTTTTTCTTGTTTAGATTTTTTTTATGGCTCCTTTGTTGAGGAATCTCACAAACTTGTCTCAACGACAGCGTGTCACTGAGAAAAATGAAGCCGCTTTGTTGGAACATCTAGAGCCTGGGGAATACTCGAACATTCAATGCTTTGTATAATGTTCTCCATTCACAGAAGCCAGAAATAATTTTCTTATGTGAAACTAAAATGATAAAGCAACAAATATAGAAAGTTCAAGTGAAGTCATAATTTTCCAATTATTTTGTTGTTGAAAGACAAGCTTCACCTTTTAGTATACACCATATTGACACATTTTTTGTGAACGATGATGGTTTAACATGGAATTTTTTTTGTTTGTTTATATGGCAATTTAGAAGAAGCCTCTATTCTAGTTTTTCATCCCTTGGTGATATGGTGGTGATTTTAATGAAATTTTAAAGTCACAGGAAAAAAGAGAAGGATTGTCTAGAGTGCAGAAGCAGTTAATGATTTTAAGGGAACTATAGAGGATTGTGTGCTGATTGATGCAGACTGTAATGGACTTTATGGCCCTGATGGAAGAAAGGCTGGAACAACTTGTATACACTTACCAATTGAATAATCTCTTCAAAGGCTCTTTTGTCACTCACATAAACACAATAGGATCTGATCACTGCCCAATAATAATTAATGTGAACTATAGAATAAAGCATCATTCGGGAAGGAGAAGTATGCATAGGTCAATAAGATTTCACTATGAAGAGTTTTAGAGTCAATACGATGAGTGCAGGAACATAATCCAAGACATATGAGTGCTAACAATGCTTACATCTCCACTGATCCAGCTTCTACATTCTTGTCAAAAATTCTGGCGTCCAAGTGAATTTGAAAGCCTGGAGTTGTAATTGTTTTGGTAACCGAAGAAAGAAATTAAAAGACTTCTAGGCAAATTGGAAGATCTCAAAAGAGGCCCTATCGAAAACATCAATCCTTGTGAGATGAAGCAGGTGAAGCAGCTGTTATACAAATATTTTTTGAAAAAATATTGGCATTAGAGGTCTAAAGTCAGCTAAGAATTACGGATAAAAGCACAAATTTTTCCATGCCTAAGCCACAACAAGGAAGAAATTTTATAAATGGCATTTTAAATGATAACAACCATTGGGTAGAAGACCTTGATGAGATTGAGATGGTGCTTAAATCTTATTTCATTAATTTTTTTTCACCTCTGCCGGTTCTATTGAAGAAGCAATCAACAAAGCTCAGCTAAGTGTATAGCGATCAATAACATAATATATCCATCCACACATTGGGTCACTAGTTGGCTCTTATACTAATTGTAAAAGTTTGGGACCAACAACAAAATAGACATTGTTTGTTTAGGGAACACAGCTCATCGTAGATTTGTTTTTGGATTTTGCAAGCAAAATGTGTTAGTTAGGATAACTTAAGGTTTATGAACTAGTTTTAAAATTCACTCGCTAGCGATATGGGATATTACAACAATAAAGCTTCAAAAGATCATCACTGCATCAGCCCAGCCAATCCTCACATTTTTTTCCTTCTATTTTTGTAAGAGAAGAAAAAATACAAAGTTAAAAGTTACATTTAGGAGCTAAAAAAAAAAATGAAGAAGAATATAAGACTAACCCAGTGTAATGGTATAACATCTAATTTGCTCATAAAATGGCAAACTTATTTCCTTTTATGCAACAATTTGATACTTTTCCTAATACATTTGCCATGGACGGCGATGGTTCTGAAATTCCTCCTCCCCTTTACTCCATCAAAGAAGTTTGTAGGCAAGGATAATATACCTATTAATTCCTTTTACTAAATCATAAGTAAACATTACAATAAACATTACTAGAAAAATGGTCTTTATTGACTTTAGAATAGTGTCAGAAATTACTTTCACTGACACTTGTTAATTGTGTCAGTAATCTGGGAGTAAGAAAAATAGTGACACTTGTAAGTGGTGTCAGTGATTACTATTACTATAGTATCACTAAAATCATAACACCATGGTATCAAAATATTACAATACTATATTAGTATTTGTTATTACTATTACTATAGTATCACTACTTTATTTATTATTTAAAAAAATAATTATATAAAATGACATGTTGCCCATTGATTTGTTGATAGAATTAAAAGGCTGTGAGAAATAAGAACAAAAATCAATTTATATATCAAAACCTTTCATAACATTTAAATATTATCAATATATATTACACAATCCAAATACTTCAATACACAAAGACGTCTTATTACAAGATATTTTATTCTTATAATTGAATAATCTTAACTGCTATTATCCAATCAAATTCCTTCTACTCGTAGCTGAATTTAAGAGCTAAATTTACCAAATTTAGAAGGATTATTATTTTTCACTCCATGAACATAAGTACTACGATCATGCATTATCACGGACAGCTTCTTCATTCAATGAATTTGATGGGTTAGGGATATAAGTTGAAGAAGAAACACTTTAAACATATTAATCATATCTGCAAACAAATAAAAGAAAAAGGAAAAGAAATTGGTTGCCAAATTCCAACAGTTGCAAAATAAATTAACAAGCAATACAAAGACAAAATTTAATAGAAATAAACATATTTTGGTCGAAAAAAAAAATTCATAAGCTGTGAATAGATCAACTCAATTATCTTAAAGGAAAATTAGAGAATAAGAATGTTGTAACTCATTTGATTAGAAATAAGGTAGAATATATTTAACTATTGATATAAATTTTTTTAAAAAAGTGATGATGAATTCATTCTCTTATATATATATGAATAAGAGAGAGTGAGATAGCAAATTATAGCATTCAAGTTTTCAGTATAACATCTAGTATCAAGAAAGTGTGTTTATTTCTCATTATATAAAAGACAATGATTTTCCAGCTAAAAAAATTCATAATAAAATTTAATATCTAATACAACATAATGCAATTAGTGTCAACTCATTCCAAATTACTCTACTAGAATAATGAAACATTTCAGCCATTGTATTGATGGAGCTACTAGTCCAGAATATTCATAATAAATATAGAGTTCAAGGCAATTAAGAGATGTACCTCTTAAAGCTATGCATATTCTCTATGTTTCTAAGGCAATCTTTAATTCATATAGTTCCACCCCCTTTGAATTCACAAACCAAGACTTTACAAACAAAGGCTTTATATCATTAATCTTAATACCTTTTTACCAAAAAATCACTATATTCATAAATAAAAATCACAAGTTAACGCTTTAACCTCATGTTGGGCTGTCTTAGTTTTCACATGGCAGAGGAATCTACGATAATGTGTATGTTTTCTTGAGAAGAAAAAGGAACAAAAAATAGGGAAAGGAAGTCAAGACTAAGAAATAATTATTCAATAAGCTGAAAAATTATCATATATCATGCATGTTTTATTGAAATTGATGATCATATATACACTCACTCACTCACTCACACACACACACACTACTACACACGTGTCCATAAGAGACAACCAATAAAGTTAGAAAAGAACATAAAATGCAAGCCAAGACCACCGCAAACAAGACATGCTGTGATGTTTGATAAAAAGCCAAGACAAAAGTAGAGGGCACGATAATTTTTTTTTCCTTCTTTTTAAGTGTTGATGTTGATAAATGGCTGGTTGAATTTGATCAAACGAGCAAGTACTTCTCTAATCTTTGAAAAAAAAAAAAGCTTTTGATTATTCCAGCAAACACCATAGTCCATAATCACTAAAAAAAAAAAAAAATTTGCTTTTGCCATTTCCCTGCACTCTGCAGCATCTTTAAATATCTTGTATTCATTTTAAGTACTTAAAATGGTGTATTAATGTTTGAAGGATAGAAAGAAAGCATACACTGGGCTATCAGCTTGCATGGAATTGGCCAAATATGGCATCTGAACTCCATCGTTTCCTGAAAATTTAAAAAGAAAAAATAAAAAAAGAACAAAATTAAATATCATCACAACACACAATGTGTCTATCCATTAAATTAAAAACCCAGTAAAAAATTAACTCCAAGCAAAAATAAATATTTTGTATTAGGCTATACTCAAGCTTCATAGAAAACTAATGGAAAGTACCATTGCCAAAGTAGTAAAGCTGGGAAGGCATTGAAGAAAGAAGGGAATTTCTCATTTTTTATTTATTAGACCAGCAGCTTGCAATGACATAATGTAAAGAAAATAAATAACTGAAATGAAATAATGTCATAATGAAACTTGGAGCCATTGAAGCATCATCTGCAACGTTTCTCACCTCTGATGAGAGCAAATGAAAAATTATGTTATTATAAAACAAAAAGTTGATCTTCTCCACTATTTTAAAAGTTTTTAAGCTGTGTCAAGTGGCTTCTATACCTTTATATAAGCCTCAATGGTACAATAGCAAATGGAAAGAGTTTGTAAAGATGAGATTGCATGATCATAGTTCCTACAAGACAAGAGAAACAACAGAAGCTGTAATCAAAGCTCCACAAGTTTCACAAAGGCATAATCGATTTTCCTAATATTGACAACAATCACACTACCAGAGTCTTCGCTTTCAAAGCAATCTTTTATAATTCATTGTGAAAGAAGTAGTAACCAACTGAACATTTTAGAGGAATAAGGAAATAATCATCTGGAAGAAATGATATTCATAAATAGATGATAACCTCAACTTGATCGTATTAACCTAAATGAAAAAGAAAAGCTTGCTTAATTAGTTCACTTCAAATTAAAAGTGTCCATTTGTGTCAATAAGTCACATAGGAATTAGCTACGCTAAGGTATGTTAATCCAATTAGAACGAAATTATCTAAACATGAAAAACCTTTACCCATTGTTAGTGCCTTTAGGAAACTTAAGAATCAATTTACAATGATTCATTACATGTGCTGTGAGTCCTAGCCACTGTAACTCTGTTTACCTTCATCCAAGTATAAAGTTAACACATCGACAGACTACCACCCAAAACTTAATAAATAAAACTACAGATTTTACTAAGAAATGATGATCTGACCTTTCATTTAGTTTACGTAATAATTCAGTTAAGCGAATCCAAGGAGATTAACACAATACAATTCAAAGCATTAATTTTCCAATTCAAAAAACAAAATTAAAATCTCAGTTGAGGCTAAAATAGCGATTTGACCTTTAACGATAGCATCTGGACCTCGCACATGATTTGTCCATCGTGATGGAGTTCACACGAACTGATCTAACCATAATCTCTTTTATTTGGTGAATTTACGGCAGTCGAAGATTGAATTAGCGGAAGAAAACAAAACTTCATCTAACAAGAAATCCCGAGAAGTCGAAGCGAGAGGGGCGGTGTGCACTCGAGTAGGGTGAACAAAATGTGGAGATCTAAAGTGGGTCTTGTGAGCTTGTGGCATAGCGGCATGGTGGATGTTTTACATAATGTAGATCGTTAGGGTTTCGTATGGTATGGGTCTTAGAATATGAGCAGTGGTGTTAGGATTTCTTATGGCATGGACCCTTGAATTTTAGGGCTCGAAGAAGAGAATTTTTAGAGGTATGAAGAAGAAGAAGGATATCGCCAGAGAGATGAGGCGGCTGGCCATGGATTTAGGAGTTAGGAAATTTTATGTTTATGTTGATTTCGGGTGTTTTGCTTTTGCTTTTATATTGTTGTTTTCTATATTAATTTAATTTGATAATTTCAACATGTTCAACACAAACTAATTTATGAATTTGGCCTGGTGGTTTGTTGGTTGAACATAAAACACTTTAGTTTTGGGTCCTAGGTTTGAGTCGCAACTAAAACAAAAATAGATTTTCTTTTGTTGTTTCTGATACCTTAGTGTCGACGATCTCTGATGTTTAATCTACAAACACCACATAATCAGTAATTAGTGACACTTGGTTGTTAAACACGGAAAATGGCCCAAACATATGTAATTATTGATACTTTTTAAAAAAGTGTCACAAGACATGTATCAGTAAAAGCTATCTTTCTAATAGTGAAAATAAACAAACTAACAAGAAAAAATGAACTAGAAAATCAAGAACAAAAAAGTAATGAATAATTATGTAATTGCACTAGAGGACTCCAATTTCAGGCGCAGTAGCAGTTGAGGAAAAATTTATAACCTCATTGGACACCAACCAAGTCGTAAAGTACCAAAGTTTCTTAAAATCACGAATTAAATCCACGTCACTGCAAAAAATATTAAAAACAGAGATGCCAACAGTATTCAAATAGATTAGAGGTGGTAATGTAGATCATGACGGGATTACACAACATAGATATGACACAATCTTTTTAAATATTTGTTGATATAAATTGCATTATTGGATTGATATGACTTGTTATATTTTAGATTAATTTTAAATTTTTTATTAAATATGATAAATGGATTAACACGATTAATAAATAGATCGTATTCATATTTGCTTAAATTTAACATGACATTAACAAGAAGGATACTAAGAATTACGAATTCTAGTGTAGATAAAAACTAGAAAATAGATAAAAATGTAAAGTCCAGTAAAAAAAAAAAAACCCTGAGTATTTGAAGGCTTCGATATTCTTAAGAGAGTACTTTTCCAACACATTTGCCAATGACAGTGATGGTTCTGAAATTCCTCCTCGCCTTTACTCCATCAAAGAAGTTTTAGGCAAGGATGATTCCTTTTGCTAAATCATAGTAAATATTAGAATAAAATAAGCCAGCCAGCCAAGAAAAAATGAACAGAAAATCAAGAATAAAAAAGTAATGAATAATTACATAATTGCATTAAAGGAATCCAATTAATGCACTTCAAGTGCAGCAGCAGTTGAGGGAAAATTTTAAAGCTTATTGGACACCAACCAAGTGGTAAAGTACCAAAGTTCCTTAAACTCACGAATTAAATCCAACATCACTGCAATAGTATTCAAATAGAACTAGAGTAGAGGTAGCAATATAGATCATAACACGATAATACGACATGGATAGGGCACAATTTTTTAAATTCGTTTTGGTATAAATTGCATGATTAATAAATAGATTGATATGACTTGTTATTTTAAACTAATTTTTTATTTTTTATTAAATGTGTTAAGTTGGTTAGCATGATTAATAAATGGATCGCATCTGTATTTACTTAAATTTGACATGACATTAATAAGAAGGATAGTACGAATTTCGATCCCTAGTGTAGATAAAAGCTAGAAAATAAAGAAAAAGTAAAATCGAGTAAAAAGCCTTCTGAGTATTGGAAAGCTCCATTATTCTTAATAAACTACTTTTCTAATACATTTGCCATGGACAGTGATGGTTCTGAAATTCTTCTTCCCCTTTACTCCATCAAAGAAGTTGTAGGCAAGGATGATGTGCCTTTCAATTCCTTTTACCAAATTACTAAGTAAATATTAGAATAACATAAGCCAGTTAGCTAAGAAAAAATGAACTAGAAAATCAAGAACAAAAAGGTAATGAGTAATTATATAATTGCACTGGAGAGACTCTAGTTAACGCACTTCAGGTGCAGCAGTTGTTAAGGAAAGAATTAGGACCTCATTGTGTTGGAGAATTAACAAATTAAACACTTAAAAAACACACTATTTTATTTCTTCAACAACACTCTTCACCAACTACAACTCCTATTTTTCACTCTTTACAACTTAGAGATTTTGTTACTTCACTTGATGCATTGACACAACTCAAAAGTGTATTACTCCCAAGTATAAGAGTGTCTAGTTATAATATAACTCGGTGAGTCTGGGGTCGAACCACAAGGAATTTTAAAATCTAGTTGGTAATTTGTTAAACAAAGAAAATTAATTATGGAGAAAATAAATTATTTCAAAACAATTTAAAAATATGCTAAGGTTACGGGATCTACTCTCAGTATTTAAACTATAATTTTAATACTCTCATTTATATTTTGCCTCACTTTTACCAGTTAATTATTATATCATTTAATTCTATGTGTGTGGATAAATATAGAATAAAATACCTAATGTGCCATACTATATTAATGTGTCGATATTATGTCAAAATACCATACAGATCCAAAGAAATTTATAAATTAACATGACATAAAAATAACTAGAAAATAATAATAAACTTAAAAACTCGTTTGAGAAAATAATAAATTTAATAGTTTGAAACATTGAGCTTCACCCTTCACTTCAGCTTAATAAAATTAGCTACTCATATTGAAAGAAAACACAACACTTTTTTTATTTGATAAACTTTTGAAATATGTTACAAAGAAAATTGATACAGACGGAAACAAGAAAAGAAAAGAAATAAACAAAGAAAGAAATTCTTCAGCTACACCCTTGGCTATCACTCTCTCTCAGAACTTGGCTCCCTCCTCAATGACTTGCATCCTCTTGCCTTTTATAGGCAAGGGAAGCATCTTCTTTTTTTTCTTTTATTAATATTAATATTAATATTTTATTTTATTTTTATATTATATATATATTAATTGAAATGTGTGATGGTCAGGAGGCGTCACCAACATGCTTGCCAATCTTTGTTTTTCTTTTTTTCTTTTTTTAATAACATCTCCTTGATTGATGAATTCTAAATTGCTCCAGTTGTTCTTCTTTGTTCTCGCTTTCAACTCCAATTCCATCTTTATTCCTGAAAAATATTTACAAGTTAAAAATTAACATAATAGGAATTAATTTAACATAAAATATATTTGTGGAGTATTAAAATAATTTAGAAATAATGAGCACATTAATCGACACAATAAGTGAAAAATTAATAATTTTAACCTTATTAAATATACACTTTTTTGTGTCAATCACACCTCCCAACGAGCTTATTACTAGGCCCTAGCAATTTAAGCGATAAAAGTTTAGTAAAATTTCAAACTCAAATTGAAAATCTTTTTTTTTTTTTTGAAAAATTGTGTTTACTTCTTTCATCACATTAATGATAACAATCAAATAAAAGTATAAACATTATTTTCAGCCTAAAGAAAATCACACCCGCACAAAACAATTATGTAAAATCATGTAAAATGATCAATTATCAGAGCTACATTAATCAAGTCACTTTTAAAAATGACACATCAAACCTCAAAACCTCACGATTAAGAGTGACTCTCTCAAAAGAAAATATACCCCAAATCAAATTGTCACTCTAAAAATAGTAGATTTGAGAGAATAATAAAACAATATTACACATTCTCACCAAGATAAAAAAAAAATAATGCCCACAGCTTATAAATAAAATGATCTCAAGTCCAAGGAATTACTGGCAAAATTTATTTTTATTTTTATGCATCACCACATATTTTAGTCCATATTACCAGCTTTTACTTTAGACTATAGTTCCCAAAAATAAAAAGGACTTTTATTAGGACGTAACGTAGGTTAGGGTCACGACTAATAAAAAAGGTAATATGGAAAACAAAAATATATGTTTGAAAAATAGGAGACTTTTTAGAGATTACAAGGTGCTTTTTTTTCTTGGAATTGTTTTCTCTTTTTTTTTTATATACATATCCTTTTCTTTTTTTCATAACACCATTATTAGGAATACATAATCATCCCTATTTTCAAACATAATTGGGTGGTGGAAAACATAAAATATAAGGTGATAATCCACATTGGAGTGGGATAAGATAATAGGTTATCAAAGGAAAAGTTTTTTTTTTTTCAAAGGCTCAAAGGGGTTAACTATGGATTCTTTATAATAGGGTTTGCTAGAAAGGTTCAAACGGATCAAAGATGACCTTCTGTCATCTTTTAGGGCTCTAAATAATATTTCATATCCACTAGTTCAATAGATTTTTAGATGCGGCTGCGCAAACTTTTTTTTTCTTTTTTTAAAGAAAATTTGAGATCTTGTACAATAAATTGTAAAGCTGTATAGGCAAACAAGGTTACTCTCCAAGGATAATAGGCTCAAAAACTCACTTGGACTTTTCAAATCATGTACATTCCTCCAAATGACTTAATCAATTTTACTCATCAAATTTCTCAATTTACGTTTCAACATGCAAAAGGGAAAGCATAGTGTAACATAACTCAAGGCCAAAGATAATTCAAATACCAAAATTTGAAAATCATTATGTTATCCAATGTTAAAAGATCACACCGAAAAAGAAAACTCTTTTTTTTTTAAAGAAATATTAAAAATTGGGACTGATTGCAGAAACTTAAAGGAGATGATTAAGAGAAAAAGACAAAAAATAAAAAGTTAGAAAACAATTTTTTTTAAGAACAAAACACTAAAATTAACAAGATGCGTTTCTAGAGACACTATATTCTATATTCTGCCATCTTCGACTCAAATTTTTATCCAAAGTTAGTCTTTACAATAAAAATTAGTAAAAACATTAACAGGATTGAGACATTCCATAATTATCAACTATTCCCTCCCCCCAACCTGAAGGAGACATTGTCCTCAATGTCTACAGAAAGGAGTAGAGTTTAGAATATATCACCTGACCACTGTAGAAAATATTTACAAACGGAGAGTTAAATCTAATTTACACTTTTTATGAGAGTTACTGCATTTAACAAATCGATGAGTTTTTTATGGATATTCAAATGGGCCCAAAAAGCAAATGTAATTAGCGCCTCTAAAGTTGAAGATCTCCAGGCAAGAAAATAAAAACGTCAGCATGATTTAACATTTTAGATATTCTTTCTTGCATACCTGAGACAACTAACTCTTCTCCAGTTTATGGGTCTGGTAGACATCCTAAAGGTTTTAAGGCTTTTGGAATGATGCCTAGCACTTGGCTTCCTCGAACGAAAGCAGCTTTAGAGACAAGCTTTGATAGCCCTCAGTCACCTCCTTCATATACAAGATGTAGTTTCCTCTCTGTTATAGTACGACCAAGATCTATGGCTGCCTGAACGAACTCCTTATACTTTCCATAGCGAAATCTAGAAAACACACAAATGTTCTTTAGTGGTTTACTTGAAGTTTATGCTTGCCATTAGAACAATTCTAAAAAGAAACAATTTGTGAATGCTTGAAAATGAGCTCCTATTTAAGGATCTTAGTGATAGACATAATGATATACATCTGTAAATGGGGTGATGTGTTTGTCAAATGACGCATGAAGCTTTTACCTTAATAATTTAAAGGCAAACAGTGAAAAGAAAAAGCGAATAGTAATTAGACATAAAAAAAACACACAATAATAATAATAATGCAAAAGATAAAAGAACAGTAAAATAAAAGGATATTTACTGGTAGTTGTGATTGTGGCTCACATCTTCCTTTTATGTCCAGTAATGGCTTGAACGCCCTTTATGGGTCGAGGATAGGCTTCCCATCCAATTTCTTATAAACTGGCAAACATGGTCTTTTAGAGTCAGATTCTCAAGACTAAACTGTGCACTTTCCTTTTGTAACAGGTTCCACAAAATTTGAATTTTACATTGAACATATCCGCTCGGATGCGTCTCAAGAGATCGTAAGATATCATCCAACGATTCTTTACTCATGCCATCCTTAACAAATTTGATTTTATCTTCACGATTTACAGAAACCATTCCTAAAGTTTTACAACGTGGTTTTCTACAAACAAGTCTTACACAGTTAGGGCATTTAGAGCCAAGTCGCTTAGCTTTTCTTTTCTTAACAAATGTACTTTTACCAAAACCAAGCATGTAGGAAATGAATGGATCAGATAACTCACCTGCCAGTCGGACCTTTGCTTCAATTAACCAGCGAATGTCAGCAGGAATCCCATTGATCATTAACAAACACAGTCGTTTACAACGAGCTTTGTAAATCTTCTTAAGAGCATTTTGAGGGAGAGAAGGAAAACATTGAGGCAATTTTCGTTGTATTTTTTCCATGCTTGACATTGATGTTTAAGCTATGGTGGGAAACTGAGAATACCGACTTAAAAAGTTACAGAGTATCGTTATCTGCCATTTATACAGGAGAGTGAATCAAAACAAAACGAATCAAATCTGCAAAATCAAATCCAAAAGTGAAGAAGAAGAACAAAATAAAATAAAAACACACAAGGAATATAACTCAGCTTAGTCCTTTTATTGAATTTACCTCAAGTTTCAATTGCAGATTATAAATACCATCCTCTATTTCCTTGAGTTGTCTTTCTAGATCTTTCACATGGAATACTAACTCTGGTGGTTGTAGATCCCAAATGGGATGTGATTTACAAAATCTGAGCAATTTCCTCAAGTGAAATTTTACATGTAAAAGTTCTTTAAGATGTTCGAAAATGATACTTCTCATGGAGGTACTCATGACAAGTATAAAAATTTGGTGAGCTAAAGAACAATTGTCAAACAACTCACAATTAAAAACAATACAATGCACTCCATTAAAGACATAGGGAAAAGGAAAAAATAATCAAACAATTCAAACGATAAAATAACAGTAAATCAAATTCACAAAAAGTTAAAATGAAAAGGCTTAATTAAAATTTGGTGGGTCACTCAAATTGATTTCGATATCTGCTTCAAGTGGTTGGTATTTCAGATATGGTTTCAATCTTTGACCATTAACTTTAAACATGACACCATCCTTTGGATTCTCAATTTCTACGGCTCCATATAGATACACATTTTTTACAAAAAATGGACTATTCCACTTTGACTTTAACTTCCCTAGAAATAAATGAAGACGAGAATTATAAAGCAACACTTTTTGACGAATTTCAAATGTTTTCCGAAAAATTCTTTTGTAATGAAAAAATTTGGTTCTTGCCTTAATAATTCTGGAATTCTCATATGCATCATTCCTTAATTCCTCAAGTTCATTTAATTATAATTTACGCACATTGCCAACATCATCAATATTTGAATTAAAAGCTTTAATGGCCCAAAACGATTTATTTTCAAGTTCAACTGGTAAGTGGCAAGATTTTCCATAAACAAGCCGATAGGGCGACATTTCTAAAGATGTTTTAAAAGCAGTACGATATGCCCAAAGTGCATCAGTAAGTCGAAGAGACAAATTTTTACGATTTGGATTAACTGTCTTTTCTAAAATTTGTTTTATCTCCCTATTTGCTAATTCAACTTGACTACTTGTTTGAGGGTGATAAGGGGTAACAACTTTATGTGTAATTCCATATTTCTTCATTAAGGACTCAAATGACTTATTACAAAAATACTTACCTCCATCACTGATAATGGCTCGAGGTATTCCAAATCTGCTCAAAAGATTTTCTTTTAAAAAGCAGATCACAATCTTGTGATCATTGTGCCGACAAGGAATCGCCTCGATCCATTTTGAAACATAATCAACAGCAACCAAAATGTATACAAATCCAAATGATGATGGAAAAGGGCCCATAAAATCAATTCCCCAACAATCAAATATTTCAATGACAAGGATGGGGTTTAAAGGTATCATGTTTCGCTTTGAAATAGACCCTACCATTTGACAATTCTTACATACTTTACAGAATGCATATGAATCTTTAAATAATGTAGGCCAATAAGATTCACACTGCAATATTTTTGCAGCTGTCTTTTTTTAAGAAAAATGGCCACTTCATGCTTCAGAATGACAAAATTGAATAACCCTACTTACTGTTGAGTGTTAGAAAATGTATATTTATAAAGGAGAAAACCGTCATTTTACATTTCAAGTCTTACTAACACCTTTACTTTTATGAATTTAACCTTCTTTTGATTTAATTCCGTTTGTTTTATTTTAATTAAGTATTTTATGTATTTTAGGGGCATCATAGTCATTTCACAATAAACGAGAGATCAGATGGCAAAACGGACATCACTTTTGAACTAAGGAAAAATGACGTGGCATAAAAGGAAAAATGGTACTGTTCACATGTACGGTACTATTCACGTGCACGGTACTGTATACGTTACTGTTCACGACATTGTTCACATAGACGGACGATGACGTGGCATTGACCGATGATGTGGCATTGACTGATGAGGTGTCACGATCCTGTTGGGCTAAAATTCTTATGTACTGTTGACTGATGACGTGGCGCAATCCTGAGCGTCCAAACTGTTTTTAATCCGATAGCCATGATTTACTCCATGTATTTATAAAAAGGGGGCCTCTCCCCCCTAATTTGATATCTCTGAATCCATTTTTGGGATTCATTTTTTGTAATTCCTTCTCCATATTATATTTTCTTCGTATTTTAATAAATTCTTATTTTGCTCCTAGTTCAATTATGAGTGGCTAATTCTCTTTCAAGCTTGGGTTGAAGTTGAAGTCTCAACATGTGTCATGGGCTTAATTTGGTAAATTTATTTTCTCTTCCCCTCTAGTTTTTGTGGATATTTTGACTTCTCGTCGACAAATAATACTAATCTTGTTTAGTACCGCCTTGGTTTCACCGGCCCTCTAGTACAAGGTTATTATTATTTGGCACGATAAGCCCTTAGCACCATATTGATTAGAGCGTGGTTCATGAGGTGTAGATTCCTCCCTCATGATTTAATTGGCATTAATACAGATTATTTAGCCCATGATGCATCTTGATACGGATCCAGATACCCAAGTACGTCATCTCAATAGAATTCTCTTCAATTTATTCTTGTCATTTCAATTTCAATTTTAGAATTTATTCTCGCCATTTTAATTTAAGTTTTAGCATATTCCAAATCATTTCCACCACAAATCCAACCACCCATTTATAAAACTAATTCTACACATAATTAAAATCCACCTCCTCGTGGGATCGACACTCGTCACCATTAATCTATACTACAATTGATTCGTGCGCTTGCGAGTACATTAAAATTTGCACAACAAGTTTTTGGCGCCGTTGCCGGGGAGGTAAGTAATTTTAATTCATAGAATTAATTTTTGTGAATAATTTCTTTTATTTGTTTTCTTGTATTTTTTTATTAAAAAAAAAGAAAAAAAAGAAAAAAAAAGTGAATCTACATTTAAAGGTTAGTATTTCTTTTCTTTTTCTCTTCTTAAAAATTCTGTAATTTAATTTTCAATTGATTTTTTTTGTTTATCTTATTAATTTATTTTTAGTTAATTTAATTTCACGTATTTGTTTTTGTGTATTTTTATAGAAAGGTTTTAATAGAGCAATAAGGTTAGTATCGTAATTTCTCCCTCTTCTTTATTTTTATTTGTTTTGTTCCCATCTTTAATTTAATTTTATTTGTTTTGCATGCATGGTCGTAGGTCATTATTACCTAATCTTGAACCTATAGACCTTGAATTAGAAAAAAACACTTCAACACACAGGCACATTAAAAATAAATTTGGAATGGATTTACAAGCACCACAGGAGAGGCCATTTAAGGATTATTTCAGTCCTTTAGCCAATTTGAGCACATCATGCATAAGATACCCAAATCTAGCTACTAGGAGTTTTGACCTAAAACCTAGTGTGCTAAATTGTCTCCCAACATTCTATGGCCTAGAAAATGAGGATCCATATAATCATCTGAATGATTTTCATGCCATTTGTCAATCTTTAAAAGATAGAGCTCGTTCATGGTTAAATACTTTACCTGCTAATAGCATTTCATCATGGGAACAAATTGTAACAAAATTTTTGAATAAATATTTCCCAGTGCATAAAATCAATGTTATTCGCAGGGAAATCTTAGAGTTTACTCAGAGAGAAGACGAGTAGTTTTTCGAAACATGGGAGCGATTCAATGGGCTACTCTTGAAGTGTCCACATCATGGGTATGAGAAATGGCACCAATGCCAATACTTTTTAGAGAGATTACTGCCGAATGTGCAAGAATGGCTAATGGCAACAAGTGGAGGAGAGCTAATGTCAAAAAGTGCATCAGAGATTTGGGAATTCTTCCAGTGACAAGCGGATAATTCCCAACAACGGAGTCGATCACTCAGGAATACTAGAAGAATTAAAGGAGTGAATGAGGTTCACATTGGCAAGTCAACTTCGGGAATCAAAGAAGTCAAAGAGATGGTTGAAGGTCTTGCTCGACAAATAGCATCGTTATCGACTGCTAAATCAACAGAACCACATGACCATGACTCATACTCAGATCAAGCCAATGCCATAGGTGTAATGAGAAAGCCATCAAATTACAACCCATACTCCAACACATATAACCCTGGATGGAGAGACCACCCCAATTTTTAATGGTCTCAAGGACTCCAACAGAATGGACTAGCAGCTCCAGCTCCACCAATGCAACCAATTTCTCAAATTCCTCAAGCCTCTCAGCCCAGACCATGGGAGGATGCATTCCAGAATTTCAAGAATGTTACTTACTCCACGATTGAGCAACAGAACCGCACAATTGATGGACTACGAAATGAGTTGAGAGCAGGCTTCAATTCACAAGCCCAATCAGTTTCAAGCCTCGAGAAGATGGTGGGACAACTTGCTTCTTCAGTTCAGACCTTGGCAATGACCGTTGAGAAAGGTAAATTTCCAAGTCAACCAGTGCCTAACCCTAAAGGAGTGCATGAAGCAAGTACCAGTTCACCACAGCAGTATGGAGAAGTCAAAGCCGTCATGACCTTGCGAAAAAGAAAAGAAGTCGACAACAAAGTGGAGATGCCGGTGACAAAAGAAAATCAATCTGTACCTATGAGTGTTGAGGACTCATCACCGGAGGAGAAAGAAGAAACCAACCCACAAGAATATGTTCCCAAAGCTCCATTTCCCCAAAGGTTAGCTAAAGGAAAGAAGGGAAAATCCACAGGTGAGATTCTTGAAATCTTCAAACAAGTAAGTATTAACATTCCTTTGCTTGATGCTATTAAACAAGTTCCATCTTATGCCAAGTTTCTTAAAGACCTTTGTACTAAAAAGAGAAATATGCATATTCAAAATAAGGCATTTTTAACAGAAAACGTTAGTTCTATACTCCAACATAAAATTCCTTTAAAATGCAAAGACCTAGGTTCCCCCACTATCTCATGTAGTATAGGGAACCACACAATTGAGAATGCTTTGTTGGATTTAGGAGCTAGTGTAAATTTGTTGCCTTATTCAGTATTTGTGAAACTTGGATTGAGAGAATTACACCCAACTCCAGTGGTGTTACAGCTTGCAGATCGGTCCACGAAAATACCTCGTGGTATTGTGGAGGACGTGCTTATCCAGGTAGACAAGTTTGATTTTCCTGTTGATTTCATTGTAATTGACACTCAACCAATACAGGTTTCGAGGAAGCACATCCCCATTATTCTAGGCCGACCTTTCTTGGCAACTGCGGATGCTCACATTCAATGCAGGACCGAAAATATGCAGTTGTCCTTCGGCAACATGACTATTGAGCTGAACATCTTCAACATTGCCAAACAACCTCACAATGCAGATGATGGAATTGTTGATGTGGATTTAATAGAAATAATAGTTGATAACACTTTTCTTTCAAACCTTAGTGATGATCCTTTACAAACATGTTTAACTCACTTTGGTTTGGATTTTGATATTGACAGATCGGTTGATGAGGTCAACGCCCTGCTTGACTCAGCACCATCCATGGATACTAATAAATGGAAGTCAAGAGTTGAACAACTAGCACCATCAGAGAAGAAACTCATCACATCATTAGAATCACCACCGAAACTCGAGCTCAAACCATTACCTAACACATTGGAATATGCATTTTTGGGAGAAGAAAGACTCTACCGGTAATCATCTCAGCATCCCTCAATGACGAACAAAAAGGTAAGTTGTTGGATGTTTTGAAAGAGCACAAAGGGGCATTAGGATGAACCATAGCAAACATTAAAGGTATAAACCCAGTAGACTGCATGCATTACATTCACCTTGATGAAAATGCTAAAACTACTAGGGAGATGCAACGTTGGTTAAATCCTAACATGAAAGAAGTTGTTAGAACAGAAGTCCTTAAGCTATTAGACACATGTATCATTTACTCCATTTCTGATAATTCATGGGTCAGTCCTGTGCAAGTTGTCCCCAAAAAGTCAGGAGTCACTGTAGTTACCAATGCCGATAATGAATTGATACCCACTAGAGTGACTACAGGATGGCGTGTATGCATTGATTATAGGAAATTGAATTCTGTCACACGTAAAGACCATTTTCCTTTACCATTTATTGATCAAATGCTTGATAGATTAGCAGGCCATGAATTTTATTACTTTCTAGATGGCTACTCAGGATATAATCAGATTCCTATAGCACCAAAAGATCAAGAGAAAACTACTTTCACTTGCCCTTTTGGTACATTTGCATATAGGAGAATGCCATTTAGATTATGTAATGCACCTGCTACATTTCAACGATGCATGTTGAGCATTTTTTCTGATATGGTGGAACAATTTCTTGAAGTCTTTATGGATCTTTTTTCTGTCTTTGGTGACTCGTTTGATCAATGTTTACATCATCTAACACTAGTTCTGCAGAGATGTATCGAGAAGAACTTGGTCTTAAATTGGGAGAAATGCCATTTCATGGTAAAACAAGGTATTGTTCTCGGTTACATCATTTCGAGCAAAGGTATTGAGGTTGACAAAGCCAAGGTGGATCTTATTTCTAATTTTCCTCCACCCAAAATAGTCAGAGAAGTAAGATCTTTCCTTGGGCATGCTGGTTTTTATAGACGTTTCATTAAAGATTTTAGCAAAGTTTCTAGACCCTTATGCAATTTACTTGCTAAGGATGTACCTTTTATCTTTGATGATTCATGTCTTGTGGCATTTGAAAAACTAAAGCAGTTGTTGACATCATCACCCATCATTCAGCCCCCAAACTGGAGCTTACCATTTGAGCTCATGTGTGATGCATCTGATTATGCAGTAGGAGCAGTATTAGGACAAAGAGTTGATCGAATTCCCCACGTTATTTACTATGCTAGTATGACATTGAATGATGCACAATTGAATTATTCAACTACTGAAAAAGAAATGTTGGTAGTAGTGTTTGCATTAAGAAATTTCGATCTTATCTCATTGGTTGTAAAATAATTATATTCACAGATCATACTGCTCTTAAATATCTTCTCACAAAGAAAGATGCAAAAGCTAGACTAATTCATTGGGTGTTACTTTTGCAGGAATTTGACTTGGAATTAAAGATAAGAAAGGAACAGAAAATGTTGTGGCGGACCACCTCTCTCGTCTCCATTTTGACACAATTATAGAGCCATTAATATTGAATGAGTCATTTCCAGATGAACAATTAATGAGACTGGAAGTATTACCATGGTATGCTGATATAGTTAATTATCTTGTTACAGGTCAACTTCCAGAGCATTGGACCAAGCAAGACAAGGCTAAATTCTTTGCAGAGATAAAGAATTTCTTTTGGAATGACCCATATTTGTTCAAGTATTGTGCTGATCAAATTGTTAGACGATGTGTCCTAGAAAATGAAATTCAGAATATTATTTCATTCTGCCATGAACAAGCTTGTGGAGGCCATTTCAGTGCTAAGAAAACAGCAACTAAAGTTTTACAATGTGGTTTTTATTAGCCAACTATATTTTGAGATGCTTACACTTTTTGTTCTTCATGTGATAGGTGTCAACGAATGGGGAGCATTACACGAAGGAACATGATGCCACTAAATCCAATTTTAGTGGTTGAGATTTTTGATGTATGGGGTATCGACTTCATGGGACCCTTTCCCCCTTCTTTTGGCCATCAATACATATTGGTTGCTGTTGACTATGTATTGAAATGGGTAAAAGCAATTTCATGTAGAACCAATGATCACAAGGTGGTGATAGGATTTTTGAAAAGCAACATTGTTTCACGCTTTGGATTCCCTCGAGCAATAATCAGTGATGGTGGTGCCCACTTTTGTAACAAAGCATTCAAAGCTCTTTTGACAAAGTATTCAATCACACACAAAGTGGCGACTTCGTATCATCCACAAACCAGTGGCCAAGTTGAGATATCCAATCGAGAAATAAAGCACATATTAGAAAAAACGTTGAGGCCAGACAAGAAAGATTGGTCATTAAGACTTGATGATGCATTATGGGCATACAGAACGGCTTTCAAGACCCCAATTGGGATGTCACCCTATAGGCTAGTGTATGGAAAAGCTTGCCACCTATTTGTGGAACTCGAGCATCGTGCGTATTGGGCCATCAAGAAATTCAACTTTGACATGTAGCAAGCCAGCTCAGAAAGAAGATTACAACTGGCAGAACTTGAAGAAATTCGCAATGATGTATACGAAAATGCCAAGATTTACAAGCAACGAATGAAAGTCTTCCATGATAAGCAAATTATGAGAAAATCGTTCACTCCAGGTCAGAAAGTGCTTTTATTCAATTCTCGCTTGCACCTATTCCCAGGTAAGTTACGCTCTCGTTGGTCTGGCCCATTTATTGTTCATACTGTTTTTCCATATAGGGCAATTGAAATTAAGGACCCAAAGAATGGTGTCACGTTTAAAGTTAATGGTCAAAGATTAAAGCCATATCTAGAATACCAACCACATGGAGAAGACATCGAAATAAATTTGAGTGACCCACCAAATTTGAATTGATTTTTTTCTTTTCGGTGATTTGATTTTTTTTTCTTTCTTTATATTATTCTTTTGCTAATTGAAATTATTTTTGCATAAGTGTGTTTGTTTAACTATTAAGTTTTCTCTTATCATTTTTAATCATGAGTACCTTACTTAGACCGTTCCTCCTAAACATTCTTAAACCACTTCAACGTGTCAAAACTCATCTCAAAAGGCAGATTCAATTTTGTAAAACACATCGCATTTGGGCTCTACAACCACCAGAGTTAGTATCCTATGTTGAGGGTCTAGAAAGCCAACTCAGAGATATTGAGAGAAGTGTTTACGACATCCAGTTGGAGCTTGAGGTAAATTCAATAAGAGGACGATTTTAATTTTCTTTGTGTGTTTTAATTTGTTTTTCTGTTTGTGTACTTTAGTTTGTTACCCCGGTGAAGTGGCGGATAACGGTACTCCGTGACAATCAAGTCGGTTACTTCAGTTTCTCATAATAACTGATATTCTGAGGCGAAAGTATGGACAGAAACGAGATTCTAGCGAAGCTTCACAAGCGATTCCCTTCACTTCCTCAGAATGCCCTCTTTACGATCTATAAAGCTCGGTCCGAACGCATGCGATTGCTCATGAGGAATAACATACCAGCTGATATTCATTGGTTAATTGAGGCGAAAGTACGATCGGCAAGTGAGTTACCTCCAAAATTTATTGCATACATGCCTGGTTGTGGTAAAGGAAATTATGCAAGAAAACGACGAGCTCGAAGAATTTCGGTTGCTTGTCATAAGTGTGCCAGAATGAGTTGCAATAAAAACCCATGTTCTTTAGGAATGGTGTCTGATAACAGGGAAGATAAGATTCAATTCAGTAGGGATGGCTTGAATAAGGAGTCATTGGATGATATCCTTTTGTCTCTTGAAACGCATCCCAGTGGATATGTGCAAGGAGCGATTCTCCAGTTATAGCCATTATTTCAGAAAGAGCATGCACGATATAGTCTCGGGAATCTGACTATAAACGACCCTGTTTGCCAGTTTATAAGAAAACTGGATGGGAAGCCTATCCTCGACCCATAGAGGGCGTTCAAGCCGTTTCTGGATGTAAAACTAGAGAAAGATGTGAGCCACAGTCGCAACTACCTGTAAATATCCTTTCACTTTACTTTTATTTTATTTCACTATTGTTTTATTGTGTGCATTATTGTCTTTAATAATTTTATTACTGTTTGCTTTTTCCTTTTTACTATTTTCTTTTTGACTCGCGAGCCACGTGCTTTACGCGTTATTTGACACTGACATGTTACCTCATATACAACTGTGTCCCACTGTCACCAAGACTCTTAAATGTGATTTTTTTTGTCAAGCGCTCACAAATTATTTTTTGAGAAGTATCACAATGGCAGCTACTCCAAATAGACAATTCAAGAACATTTGTGTGCTTTCTGGATTTACCTATGGCAAACATAAAGAGTTCGTTGAGGCAGCTATCGATCTTGATCGAAGTATAGCAGAGAGAAAATTACACTTGGTGTATGGAGGAGGTAACCGAGGGTTATCAAAAATGGTCTCTGAAGTAGCTTTTGTCAGAGGAAGTCAAGTGTTAGGCATCATTCCAAGAGTCTTAAAACCATTGGGCAGTTCGTCTGACTCATCAACTGGAGAAGAGTTAGTCGTCTCAGGTATATAAAAAAGAATAACTGAAATGCTTAATCATGCTGATGCTTTTATTTTCCTTCTAGGAGATCTTGCATCACTAGAGGCACTTATCACACTAGCATCTTGGGCCCATCTGCACATCCACCAGAAACCGATCGGTTTGTTAAATGTCAATAACTTTTATGATGGCTTTATCACATTTCTTAACCATGCAATAAAAAACTATTTTATTCCCTCTAATGAGAAAAAACTCTTTATTTGTGCTCACACTGCTAATGAGCTACTTGATATGTTACAAGCTTATAAACCGGAGCCAGACCCTTGGACCTTTGTGTTGGAGCATCCAAATAATGATGGTAATAGTAGTCGCAGTAAGAAGTACAAATTAGATTTAACTCTCCGCTTGTAAATATTATTTTTTGTGTTGCACTACCCAGGTGATGTCTTCTAAACTCTACTTCTTTCCTTTCAAACATTGAGGACAATGTTTCGTTCTGGTTGGGGGGAGGGAATAGTCGACAATTGTGAAATCTTGGTTAAGTTTTTACTAATTTTTTGTTGTAGAAACTAACTGTTGCTAACTCTTTGTATTGAAGATGGCTGAATATAGAGTGTAGTAACTCTAGAAACGCATCTTCATCGTTAAAAAAAAAATTAAGAAAAAAATTCAGACATTTTCTTTTTCTTTATTATGTTTTGATGTTCATTTTTCTTCTTCTTTTTAATTTCTCCTTATAAATATACATTTTCCAACTTTTGAGTCGAAGATGGCTGAATATAGAGTGTAGTGCCTCTAGAAACGCATCTTCTTAAAAAAAAAAAAACCATTTTCGTTTTCTATCATTTTACGTGTAACTTTTCTAATTAGTTTTTATGCATCATTTTCACATTTCTGTATGCATATTTTCCTTTCATGCTTAGAATAGGTTGGGGGTAGAATGTTGTTTGAAAAAAAAAATTGTGTGATTTGTTTTAACATTGGATGACATGATTAATTTTAAATTTTAGTATTTGTATTATCTTTGGTCTTAAGTGATGTTACGTTATGTTTGCTACTCTACATGTTGATGTCGGAGACAAATGTGAGTTGCTTGAAGGAATGAACATGTCATAATAAGTACCAAGTGAGTTTTTGAGCCTATTATTTTTCTTAGAGAATAACTCATTTGCCCACTCTTTATACAGCTTAGCAGTTTATTATTTTACACACAATCTCTAAATTGCTTTTGAGTTAACCCTTAAAAAAATTGTAAAATAAAAAAAAATGAAAATAAAAAAATGTGTGTTGTTACATTGGGAGGCCCATCTAACTAGGAGATATGGATGATTATTTAGAGCCCTAAAAGACGATGGAAAGGCCATCTTTGATCCGTTTGAACCTTTCTAGCCATCCCTTTTATTAAATATCCATAGTTAACCCTTTTGAGCCTTTAAAAAAAAAAATCTTTTCTTTGTCAACTTATCATCTTGACCCACTCCGATTTGGAGTATTACCCGATGTCTTATAAGTTCCATCACCTATTTATGTTTGAGAAAAATGTAAATAATTATTTTTTTTAGTGAAGTTATGCCAAAAAAAAAGAGAAAAAAAAACAAAAGTTGTTGTTTCAAAAGAATAAAAATAAAAATAATAAGTGAAATCCACCTTGCAACTTCCAAAAAAAAAAATTCTCTGTATTTTTCTCAAACATACACTTTGTTTTTCTTATTTCTCTTCTTTGTTAGCCATGTCCCTAGCCTACGTTACGTCCTAATAAAAGTCCTTGATTTTAGGGAACTATAGTTTGAAGTAGAAGCTAGTTATATGGGCTAAAAAGATGTAGTGATGCATAATAAAAAAAAAGATAAATAAAGTGGGTTGACTAGCATTTTTGTTTGACTTGAGATCGTATTATTTCTAAACTGAGGGCATATTTATTTCATCTTGGTGAGAGCATGTGATATCACTTCTTTATTATTTTCTCTCTTAATTACCATTCATTGGAGTGACTATTTTTAGTGGGTTTAATTTATTTGTGAGAGTGTCACTACTTCCAGTGAGATTTTGGGGTTTGACATGTCATTCTTGAAAGTAAATATAATAAAGTCTACTGGGCTAATTCATGTGGATGGTTGATGTGAGTGTGATGTTGCTTTAGACTAGAGATAATGCTTATACTTTTATTTGATTACTATCATTAATCTGATTGAATAAACAAGAGTGTTTCTAAATTTAAAAAAAAAAATCATTTTGAATTTAAATTTTATTTTCGCTTCATTTGCTAGGGACTAACAATAAGCTGGTTGGGGGGTGTGTTGAGTGTTAGAAAATGCATATTTATAAAGGAGAAAACCGTCATTTTACATTTCAAGTCTTACTAACACCTTTACTTTTATGAATTTAACCTTCTTTTGATTTAATTCCGTTTGTTTTATTTTAATTAAGTATTTTATGTATTTTAGGGGCATCATAGTCATTTCACAATAAACGAGAGATCAGATGGCAAAACGGACATCACTTTTAAACTCAGAACGGTCGAAAACCTTAAGAGGAGCATAAAAGGAAAAATGGCACTGTTCACATGTACGGTACTATTCACGTGTACGGTACTGTATACGTTACTGTTCACGACATTGTTCACATAGACGAACGATGTTACGTGACATTGACCGATGATGTGGCATTGACTGATGAGGTGTCACGATCCTGTTGGTTTGAAATTCTTATGTACTGTTGACTGATAACGTGGCGCAATCCTGAGCGTCCAAACTGTTTTTAATTCGATGGCCATGATTTACTCCATGTATCTATAAAAAGGGGGCCTCTCCCCTCTAATTTGATATCTCTGAATCCATTTTTGGGATTCATTTTCTGTAATTCCTTCTCCATATTGTATTTTCTTCGTATTTTAATAAATTTCTATTTTGCCCCTAGTTCAATTATGAGTGGCTAATTTTCTTTCAAGCTTGGGTTGAAGGTGAAGTCTCAACATGTGTCATGGGCTTAATTTGGTAAATTTATTTTCTCTTTCCCTTTAGTTTTTGTGGATGTTTTGACTTCTCGTCGATAAATAATACTAATCTTGTCTAGTACCGCCTTGGTTTCACCGGCCCTCTAGTACATGGTTATTATTATTTGGCACGATATGTCCTTAGCACCATATTGATTAGAGTGTGGTTCATGAGGTGTGGATTCCTCCCTCATGATTTAATTAGCATTAATACGGATTATTTAGCCAATGATGCATGTTGATACGAATCCAGATACCCAAGTACGTCATCTGAATAGAATTCTCTTCAATTTATTCTTGTCATTTCAATTCCAATTTTATAATTTATTCTCGCCATTTTAATTTAAGTTTTAGCATATTCCAAATCATTTCCACCACAAATCCAACCACCCATTTACAAAACTAATTCTACACATAATTAAAATCCACCTCCTCGTGGGATCGACACTCGTCACCATTAGTCTATACTACAATAGATTCGTGCGCTTGTGAGTACATTAAAATTTGCAAAACACTTACCTCGTCGTCTGGTATGCATCTTCGAAAAATTTGATCAGAGCAATACTTGAATAGGTATGGATCATCCCAGTAAAAACTTCTCACTTCTGTTAAGAATTTCTTCTTGTCCTGGGAACTCCAGTCACATGACATTTCACATGTTGCAAGATAATTAAAAATATTAGCATACCAAGGTATTTTGTTTATAAAAAATAACAATTCATCAGGGAAAGAATCATTGATGGGTGTTGTTTCAATTGAGGACTCATTCGTAAGTCTTGAAAGATGATCCTGCAACAACATTTTTAGCGCCCTTTTTGTCCTTGATTGTCAAGTTAAATTCTTGAAGTAGCAAAATCCATCGTATCAACCTTGGTCTGACATCCTGTTTTGGCATTAAATATCTCACAACAGCATGATCAAAATAAACAATAGTGGATGAACCAATTAAATACAAACAAACTTTATCCAATGCAAATATTACAGCAAGTAGTTCTTTCTCAGTTGTAGTGTAATTCATTTGAGCACTGTTCAAAGTTATACTTGAAATATAAGTTGTGCAACCCAAGAGGGGGGGTGAATTGGTATTTTGAAACTTATCCTAATAAAACCACACAACTATCCAATTTAATGCCTTAGTAAATTCGAAAGTAATAATTTTGATAAAAGCACAATAATAAATGAGTAAGGGAATAGAAAAAAAAACACACAAAATTTTACGTGGTTCGGCAATCACAACCTACGTCCATGCCTCCAAGTGATCCAAGCTTGAGGTTTTCACTATCCAAGTCTTCCAAGGCTTCAAAAGCTTACAATTGACTTCCAAGGTGTCAATGAACCTTTACAACAAAGAGATTATCTCATAATCTCTTCATTCAAGTGTCTCTCACACTTAAACACTCATAAATTTTATGAGGAAATGAAAATTACAATAAAAACTCTCTTAAAGAGTAGATATACAAATTGAAGAACAAAAGATGATTCAATGTTTTTGATTTGCGAATATGAGAGCTCAATATATGTTGTGTGCTATTTGATTTTGCTTGCTAACGAGATTGAAAATGAATTGGATTTGAGTTTATATAGTTTGAGCTCAAAACCTAGTTGTTATGCACATTTTATTGATAACCGGCTTACCGTTTATGGAATCCAGTTAGTCGCTTTTATGTTATCGTTACAGTAAAAATTTGAATTTTAGAACATCCGGTATGCCGCTTATGAAATCCGGATAGCCATTTATGTTCCACAAGCTTACTGTCCAAAATCCGGTTAGCCGTTTGTTACAGTAACTGCTACAGTGAACTATTTTTCTAAAATTATAGTTTGGCCCTAAAACTTTATATAACTGTATTATGGCCCAAAACGTTATGAATCTTTTCAGATAAGTCCAATTTCAGAATTTCTAAGTAATACTTTGTTAATCCCAAAATTTTCTGAAATTATGATATCACCCAAACTATGTGAAATTATAGAATGACCCAAAATATTTAAATATTTTCCACGAACCAGCCGTGAGCTTGACATGGTGATTTTGTTTGATTTGAGGTTGAATGAAGTAATGAGAAGGAAGATGATGAGGATTGAAAGGGATTTTTCATAGCAATTTGGTTCAAAAACGACTTAAGATGAATAAATCTAGAGAGGGAAAATTTGTTTGAAAACCTAGGGTGGATTTTGGATCTAGAGAGTTAAGCGAAGAAAATGAATTTTAAGGATGATTTTAAGCATACAAAGTCATGGAGAAAGAGTTTGATAACTCAATTTGATGGGAAAAGAAGAAAGATGATGGATTTTCGAGGGAGAAAGGGAGAGGAATAAATGATTTTTAGAGAGAGAGAACAACCGGTTTGTCAAAGAAGAGAAAGAAGATGAATAAAGTGAATCCGGCTAACTAGTTAGCCGGTTAGTGGACAGTGAGCACAAAAACGCCTCCGGCTTACCGGTTTCGCTAATTGGTTGGCCGAATTATTTTTAGAGAGTTTCCAAACGGCAACCAGCTTACCGATTTGAAGAACCGGCTATCCGATTTTGAGGCAGAAAATGAGCTTTGCAAATCTGACTTTCCGAATTGCATAACCGGATGACCGGTTTTTGTCCAGTAAGCTCCAAAACACATCTGGCTTTCCGGTTTGATAAATCCGATTATTCGAAATTTGACCTGAGAGTAATCAATGAGAAAATGATTTTCCGGTTGAGAGGAAGCGGTATACCGGTTTAAACTTGGAAATCTTTTTACCTCTTATTGAATTTTGGCAAGCTCTTATACTTGTATTATACACCATTTTATTTTTGGCTTAAAAAGCGATCAATTTTAAATCATTTTTTGATTTAAAACTTTTCAATAAGCCATTTAAAATTAAATGAAACGTAAATGCATACAAGAACAAACATATTAACTTAATCAACAAATCATAATTCAAGATGCAACATTCATCATTTTAAGCTCATGTCTTATCTTTATAAAATGCTCTTCACTAAGAGGTTTTGTAAAGATATCCGTAAGTTGATTTTCAGTAGAAACAAATTTAATTACAACATCTCCTTTTTGAACATGATCTCTAAGGAAGTGATGCCTAATTGCTATATGCTTAGTTCTAAAATGTTGAATGGGATTCTTGGATAGATTAATAGTACTAGTGTTGTCGCACAAGATAAGTATTTGATCAAGATTAATACCATAGTCTCTAAGAGTTTGTTTCATCTAAAGGATTTGTGCACAACAACTACCAGCAACTATATATTCAACCTCGGTGGTTGAAAGAGCAACCGAGTTTTGCTTCTTCTAAACCAAACGACAAGTGAATGACCTAAGAAGTGACACGTCCCACTAGTACTTTTTCTATTAACCTTATATTTGAAAAAATCGGCATCCGAATAACAACTTAAGTCAATATAAGTTCCCTCAGGATACCAAAGGCCAAGATTGATAGTGCCAATCAAATATCAAAAAATTCGTTTAACGGCAAGCAAGTGTGACTCTTTAGGACAAGATTGAAATCTAGCACACAAGCATACACTAAACATAATATCAGGCCTACTAGCAATCAAGTAGAGTAAAGATCCGATCATACCTCGATATGTTTTGATATCAATTTCCTTATCTTTCTCATCTTTGTCCAGCTTGATGGTAGTATTCATTGGAGTGCTTTTTGCTGTTCTATTATCATAGCCAAATCATTTTAGTAGATCTCTCACATACTTGGCTTGATTTATGAAGATTCCTTCCTCGTTTTGTTTGATTTGGAGTCCAAGGAAGTACTTTAACTCTCTCATCATACTCATCTCAAATTCTTTGCTCATACAAGATGAAAATTCTTTACACAACAATTCATTAGTAGAACCAAAGATAATGTCATTAACATAGATTTGAATAATAAGTATATCTTGGTTCTTATGCTTAACAAAGAGAGTTGTGTCCGCTTTTCCTATCAAAAAATTGTTATCTAACAAGAAGTTTTTAAGCCTATCATACCATGCTCTAGGTGCTTTTTTTAGTCCATACAATGCCTTAGATAACTTATACACATGATCTGGAAAATTTTCATTTTAAAAATCAGGGGGTTGTTTCACATACACTTCATCCATAATACAACCGTTTAAGAAAGAACTCTTGACATCCATTTGATATAAAATAAAATCATTATGACATGTAAAAAGCTAAGAGCATAATGAATTCTAGTCTAGCAACAGGTGCAAATGTTTCATCAAAATTAATTCCCTCTTCTTGGTTGTAACATTGAGCCACTAGTCTAGCTTTATTTCTTACAACCACACTGGATTCATCCATTTTGTTTCTAAATACCCATTTAGTGCCTATGATGGATTGATGTTCTGGATTAGAAACTAATTCACATACATTGTTTCTCTCAAATTGATTCAATTCCTCTTGCATTGCCATAATCCAAGATTCATCATTTTCTGCATCCGCAAAGGATTTTGGTTCAATTTGAGAAATAAATGCAGCATGCTCACATGTGTTTGCTCTTCTTGTCCATCCTCTTGATTTTCTTGTGGAGCATTCTCTTATTTATCTTTTGATGATTCTTCTTGTAACTCTCCATCTGCATCATCATTAACAACCATTAGTAGAACCAAAGATAATGTCATTAACATAGATTTGAACACTAAGTATATCTTGGTTCTTATGCTTAACAAAGAGAGTTGTGTTCGCTTTTCCCATCGAAAAATCGTTATCTAACAAGAAATTTTTAAGCCTATCATACCATGCTCTAGGTGCTCTTTTTAGTCCATACAATGCCTTAGATAACGTATACACATGATCTGGAAAATATTCATTTTCAAAACCAGGGGGTTGTTTTACATACACTTCGTCCATAATATAATCGTTTAAGAAAGAACTCTTGACATCCATTTGATATAAAATAAAATCTTTATGACATGCAAAAAACTAAGAGCATTCTAATGGATTTTAGTCTAGCTACAAGTGCAAATGTTTCATTAAAATCAATTCCCTCTTATTGGTTGTAACCTTGAGCCACTAGTCTAGCTTTATTTTTTAGAACCACACCGGATTCATCCATTTTGTTTCTAAATACCCATTTAGTGCCTATGATGGATTAATATTCTGGATTAAGAACTAATTCACATACATTGTTTCTCTCAAATTGATTCAATTCCTCTTGCATTGCCATAATCCAAGATTCATCATTTTCCACATCCGCAAAGGATTGTGGTTCAATTTGAGAAATAAATGCAGCATGCTCACATGGGTTCCTAAGAGATGATCTAGTTGTAACACGTCGTGAGGGATCTCCTAAAATTACATCTTTAGGATGAGAAAAAACATACCTCCACTCCTTTGGGCGTGTTTGAGAAATATCTTCTTGTTGTTCCATATTTGTTTGCTCTTCTTGTCCATCCTCTTGATTTTCTTGTGGAGCATTCTTTTGTTTATCTTTTGATGGTTCTTCTTGTAACTCTTCATCTGCATCATCATTAACAACTCCTTTCTCCGCAGAGGAAGGGTTAGACTCATCAAATGTAACATGCATAGATTCTTCCACAACCAATGTTCTTTTATTATACACTCTATTAGCCTTGCTTGTGTTTGAATAACCAAGAAAAATACCAACATAGGATTTTGGATCAAATTTACCTAGATTATCTTTTGTATCCAAAACAAAGCTCATAGGGAGTTTTATTGAGATGAGGTCTAATCAACACCCAATTTAAAACATAACATACGGTGTTGATGGCTTCGGCCTAAAAATATTTTGCTCAAGCATTTTCATTCTCAACGTGATCCTAGCCATTTCTTGAATAGACCTATTCTTTCTTTTAACAACTCCATTTTGCTGTGGAGTCCTAGGTGATGAATATTGATGCTCAATGCCAAAATCATTACAAAAATTCTCAAATGCATGATTTTCAAATTCTCCACCACGGTCACTTCTAATACAAGTAATAGAATAACATTTTTTTCATTTTGAACCTTTTTACAGAAAATTTTGAATGCATCAAAGGCATCATCCTTATTAGCTAAGAACAATACCCATGTGTATCTAGAGTAATCATCCACAATCACAAATGCATAATATTTGTCACTTAAACTAGCATATCTAGAAGGTCCAAATAAATCTATGTGAAGAATTTGAAGTGATTTTAAAATAGAGATATGATTTTTTTTTAAAAGAAGTATTGATTTGTTTTCCAAATTAGCAAGCTTTACAAATTTTATCTTTTTGAAAACTGATTTTTGGAAGACCTTTAACCAAATCATTTTTTGAGATTTTTGAGATCAAATCCATACTTGCATGACCTAATCTTCTATGCCATAACCAACCATCATCAAGCAATGTAGAGAAACATTTATCATTTGTAGATGCACAATGTATATTAATGGTATAGACATTAACACATCTATTTCCTACAAACAAAACCTTTTGATTCATTAACACTTTTTGATTTATTAAGGATAACTATATATCATTTATCGCATAATTGACTAATGCTAAGCAAGTTGCGTTTTAAGTTTTCAACCAAGCACACATTTTCAATAAGAATAGAGGATACATTACCGACATTGCCAATGCCAATGATTGTTCCTTTTGAATTATCTCCAAACGATACATCTCCACCATTTTCGATCTTGGTAAAACTTGAAAACCAAGAATAATTCCCTGTCATGTGTCTTGAACAACCACTGTCTAAGTACTACTTACTCTTCTTATTCTTCAAGCCCTGTAGAGAAAATCTCAAGTTTTAGGTACCCAAACCTTTTTGGGTCCTTGAGAGTTAACAATGGTTCCTTTCGGAACCCAAACACATTTCACACTATAATATGCATTTCTCTTCACTGGAAATCTATTTTTTATTTGGCCATCTTGATTACAATAATGACATACAACTTGATTGTTTATAGATGTATTATTCACAAAGTAGTTCTTATAATACTTTTGCTTCAAATTAGGCTTATAGCCAAGACCTCTGTCAAACACACACTTTTGTGAATTAAACAAGTTATCTAACATCTTTTGCCCATTTGTAAATTTTAAAAAATATCATTTAACTCATTGCTCTTCTTCTTAAGCATTTCATTTTCATTTTTCAAGTCATTTATGTGTGATTCTAGATGCTCATGTGAAGTGCTAGGTTTCTCATTTGATAAAGGAACTCTATTATGCAATGATTTATTCTCTAATTCTAGACATATAATCTTTGCACTTAGGGATTCATTTTCATCTTTAAACTCTACCATTTTTTTTAAGACATACATTTTTTTTTACCAATTCTTATCCATTCATCATGCAATTCTTTGAAAGCATCATGTAACTCATCATATGTAGGAAGATCATTTAGCTCATCAAGTTCATCATGTGATTCTTCCCCAAAAGCCATGAAAGATAAATTAGTCATCTCTTGTTACTTTTTATCATCGCTTGTTTCCTCATCACTATCATCCCACGTGGCCACCATAGCTTTCTTCTTGAGTTTGTTGAGGAGAGGACATTCCGGTCGTATGTGTCCGGGCTTCTTGCATTCATAGTAAGTAATTGACTCTTTCTTCTCATTTTTATTTTTGTAACTTCTGAACTTTCCCTTTTCATTAGTCTTCTTGTAGAATTTTCTGAATCTTATAGCCAGCATTGCCAACTCCATATTATCTAGGTCGCTTTCTTCATCACTCTCATGTTTCGAAGCTTTGAGAGCAATGATTTTCTTCTTTTCCTCTTGCCTTTTTTCTGCTGCCAAATCTTCTTCATATGAAATGAAAGAGCCAATTAAATCATCAATAGGTAGGATATTTAAATATTTGGTTTCCTTAATGGCAATCCTTTTTTGTCTCCATTCCTTAGGTAGCGATCTAATGATTTTCTTAACTTTCTCGCTATTTGAAAATGTCTTTCCTAGGGCTCCTAGAGTGTTCACTATGTTCGTAAATCTAGTAAACAGAATACACACTCTTATTTTGTTCCATTTGGAATAATTCATATTGTTGAGTGTACCTACTTATTTTAGACTATTTCACTTGATTCATGCCTTCATAAACAACTTTAAGTTTGTGCCAAATTTCATTAGTACTTTCACAACTAGACACTTTATGAAACTCTTTCTTATCTAGTGCACAAAACAAGGCATTCATAGCTTTGGAATTTAGAGAAGTTTTTCTCTTTTCCAATTCATTCCATTCTTGTGAAGGTTTTGGAATATCTATACCAACTTCATTTTTAGTCAAAGGCATGAAAGGACCATCATTAATGATTTCCTAAATTTCATAATCTAAATATTGCAAGTAAATTCTCATCCTAGTTTTCCAATACGAGTAATCGTTCCCATCAAAATATGCTGGTCTAATGGTGGACTGTCCTTCCCTAAATGTGGAAACATTTTAAGTTGCCATTGATCTTTAGCTCTAGACGGTTATGTCTAAACAAGAGCACCTTGCTCTGACACTAATTGAAATATAAGTTGTGCAACCCAAGAGGGGGGGTGAATTGGTATTTTAAAACTTGTCCTAACAAAACTACACAACTATCCAATCTAATGCCTTAGTAAATTCGAAATCAATAAGTTTGATAAAAGTATAATAATAAATGAGTAAGGGAATAGAAAAATAAACACGAATTTTTATGTGGTTCGGCAATCACAGCCTACGTCCACACCTCCAAGTGATCCAAGCTTGAGGATTTCACTATCCAAGCCTTCCAAGGCTTCAAAAGCTTACAATTGACTTCCAATGTGTCAATTAACCTTTACAACAAAGAGATTATCTCACAATCTCTTTACTCAAGTGTCTCTCACACTTAAACACTCACAAATGTTATGAGGAAATGAAAATTACAATAAAAACTCTCTTAAAGAGTAGATATACAAATTGAAGAACAAAAGATGATTCAATGTTTTTTATTTGCGAATATGAGAGCTCAATATATGTTGTGTCCTATTTGATTTTGCTTGCTAGAGAGATTGAAAATGAATTGGATTGAGTTTATATAGTTTGAGCTCAAAACTAGCCATTATGCACATTTTGTTGATAATTGGCTTACTGTTTATGGAATCCAGTTAGCCGCTTTTATGTTACCGTTACAGCAAAAATTTGAATTTCAGAACATCCGATATGCCACTTACGAAATTCGGATAGCCTTTTATGCTCTAGAAGCTTACTACCCAAAATTTGGTTAGCGGGTTGTCATATCCGGTTAGCCGCTTGCTACAGTAACTGCTACAATAAACTATTTTTCTAAAATTATAATTTGACCCCAAAACTTTATATAACTGTATTATGACCCAAAATGTTATGAATCTTTTTAGATAAGTCCAATTTTGAAATTTCTAAGTAATACTTTGTTAATCCCAAAACTTTTTGAAATTATGATATCGCCCAAACTATGTGAAATTATAGAATGGCCCAAAATATTTAAATATTTTCAAATAGGTCTAAATCCGAAATTGAAAACAATATTTATTAAAATCAAAGATTGTAAAATTCTTTTATTTTAGTCAACAACTTGAAAAACAACTTAACTCCATAAAATCATTTTCTTATTGTAAAAGCACAATACATAAATTTTTGTTCAACCAAAAACATGTAGTTTGTTATCATCAAAATCAACATTTGTAGCCATATAGGCTAACACTACTTGCATAATAGATGACAAAGGGCTTATCTTTCTTTCTTTGACCCAGAACAGCGCCAATGGCATAATCACTAGCATCACACATTAGCTTAAAAGGTAAAGACCAATCAGGGGGTTGCATTATTGAGGCTGATGTCAAAAGAACAATTATTTTTTCAAAAGCTTGTTGACAATCTTTAGTCCATTCAAAAGGTGTGTCTTTTATTAGGAGGTTACAAAGTGGTCTAGATATGGCACTAAAATCTTTTATAAACCTCCTATAAAATCCTGTGTGTCCTAAAAAGAAATGAACTTCTCTAATTGTCTTTGGTGAGGGTAATTTTGAAATGACTTCAACTTTGGTTTTGTCAACTTCAATTTCTTTTAAAGACACAACATGGCCCAAGACAATTCCAGAAGTGGTCATGAAATGACATTTCTCCCAAATTAAAACTAGTCATTTTTCTTTGCACCTTTCCAAAACTTTTTCTAGATTATCAAGACATATATCAAAAGAATTACCGAATACAGTTAAATCATCCATAAAAACCTCTAGACAATTTTCAACCATGTCACTAAAAATGCTTAGCATGCACCTTTGAAATGTTGCAGGAGCATTACAAAGTCCAAAGGGCATTCTCCTAAATGCAAATGTTCCAAATGGGCATGTGAATGTGGTCTTTTCCTAGTCTTCTAAGGCAATAGGGATTTGATAATAGCCAGAGTAGCCATCAAGAAAGCAGTAGTAAGGATGTTCAGCTACTCTTTCGAGAATTTGGTCTAGAAATGGAAGGGCAAAATAATCATTTCTAGTGGCATCATTTAATTTTTTATAATCAATGCACATGCGCCAACTAGATGGAATTCGTGTTAGGATTGGTTCACCTTTTTCATTTTTTACAACGGTTATTCTAGATTTCTTTGGTACTACTTGTGTTGGACTTACCTATTTACTATCAGAGATAAGATAGATGATTCCTATATCTAATAGTTTAAGTACTTCATTCTGTTAGCTTATATGGCTATAGATATTGATTTTGATGATAACAAACCACATGTATTGATTAAACAAAGATTTATGAATTGTGCTTTTTAAGAAAATGATGTTATGGAATTAAAGTGTTTTGGACTAAAATGAAAGTATTTTAAAATATTTGATATTGTTTTAAAATTTCAGATTTGGACCTATTTGAAACCATTTAAATATTTTGGGTCATTCGATAATTTCACCTAGTTTGGGTGAAATCATAATTTTAGAAAGTTTTGGGATTGACAAAGCATTATTTAAAAATTCTAAAATTGGAGCTATTTGAAAGCTTTCATAACATTTTGGGCCACAATACAGTTTTATAAAGTTTTGGGGTTAAACTGTAAATTTAGAAAATATTTCACTGTAGCAGTTACTATAGCAAGCGGCTAACCGGATATGATAAACGGCAATCTGAATTCTGGGCAATAAGCTTCTGGAGCATAAACGGCTATCCGGATTTCGCAAGCGGCAATCTGGATTTCAACAGCGGCTAACCGGATATGAAAAACGACATACCGGATAATTTGAAATTCAAATTTTTGCCTTAACGGTAACATAAAAGCGGCTAACCGAATTCCATAAACGGTAAGCCGGTTATGACCAAAATGTGCATAACGGCTAGTTTTTGAGCTCAAACTATATAAACTCAAATCCAATTTATTTTCAAGCTCTCCAGCATAAACAAAAAGCACACGAGATATCTTAAGCTCTCAATTCGCAAATCACAAAAACATTGAATCATCTCTTGTTCTTCATTTTTGAATATCTACTCTTTGAGTAAGTTTTGTTGTAACTTTCATTTCTTCATCTTAATTGTAAGTGTTTGAGTGTGTGAGACACTTAAGTGAAGAGATTGGGAGATAATCTCTTTGTTGTAAAGGTTCATTGACACCTTGAAGTCAATTGTAAACGGTTGAAGTATTGAAAAGGCTCGGATAGTGAAATCCTCAAGCTTGGATCGCTTGGAGGCGTGGACGTAGGTGGGGATTGCCGAACCACGTAAAAATTCGTGTGTTTGTTTCTCTTCTCCCTTACTCATTTGTTATTGTGCTTTTATTGAACTTATTGCTTTCAATTTTATTAAGACGTTAGATTGTTTGTTGTGTGGATTTACTAGGATAATTTTTAAAATACCAATTCACTCTTGGGTTGCACACTTATATTTCATTTGGTATCAGAGCAAGGTGCTCTTATTTAGACTTAATTGTCTAGAGCTAAAGATCAATGGTAACTCAAAATAATTCCACATTTAGGGAAGGACAGTCCACCACTAGACCACCTTACTTTGATGGAAACGATTACCTGTATTGGAAAACTAGGATGAGAATTTACTTGCAAGCCTTAGATTACAAAATTTGGGAAATCGTTAATTATGGTCCTTTCATGCCTTTAACTAAAAGTGAAGTCGGGGAAGATATTCCAAAACCTTCACGGGAATGGAATGAATTCGAAAAGAAAAAAGCTTCTGTAAATTCCAAGGCTATGAATGCTTTGTTTTGTGCACTAGATAAGAAAGAGTTTCATAGAGTATCTAGTTGCGAAAGTGCTAATGTGATTTGGCACAAACTTGAAGTTGTTTATGAAGGCACGAACCAAGTGAAAGAATCTAAAATAAGTAGGTACACTCGACAATATGAATTGTTCTAAATGGAACAAAATGAGAATGTGTACTCTATGTATACTAGATTTACGGACATAGTGAACACTCTAGGAGCCCTAGGAAAGACCTTTTTAAATAGCGAAAAAGTTAAGAAAATCATTAGGTCACTACTTAAGGAATGGAGACAAAAAAAGACTGCCATTGAGAAAGCTAAAGATTTAAATGTATTATCTATTGATGATTTAATTGGTTCTCTCATTTTATATGAAGAAGATTTAGCAGTAGAAAAAGGACATGAGGAAAAGAAGAAAAACATTGCTCTTAAGGCTTCAAAACGTGAGAGTGATGAGGAAAGTGAGATGGATGATGAGGAGTTGGCAATATTGGCTAGAAGATTCAGAAAATTTTACAAGAAGAATAATGAGCAGAGAAAGTTCAGAGGCTACAAGAATAAAAAGGAGAAGAAAGAGTCAATCACTTGTTATGAATGCAAGAAGCCCAGACACATACGACCGGAATGTCCTCTTCTCAACAAACTCAAGAAGAAAGCTATGGTGGCCATATGGGATGATAGCGATGAGGAAACAAGTGATGATGATGAGCAACAAGAAATGACAAATTTAGCTCTCATGGCCTTTGGGGAAGAATCATGTGATGAACTTGATGAGGTAAGGGTTCTTCCTACATATGATGAATTACATGATGCCTTTAAGGATTTGCATGATAAGCTGATGAAGATTGGTAAAAAGAAAATATGTCTTAAAAAGAAGATGATAGAGCTTAAAGATGAAAATGAATCATTTAGTGCAAAGATTACATGCCTAGAATTAGAGAATAAAACATTGCATGATAGAGTTGCATTATTTGAGAATTCTAGCACTCCACATGAGCACTTAGAGTCACACGTGAATGACTTGAAAAATGAAAATGAAATGCTTAGAAAGAAGAGCAATGAACTAAATGATATTGTGCTAAAATTCACAAATGGGCAAAAGATGTTGGACAACTTGCTAAACTCACAAAAATGTGTATTTGACAAAGAAGGCATTGGTTATAAGCAAAATTTGAAACAAAAATTTTACAAGGGTTATTTTGTGAAGAATACATCTATTAACAATCAAATTGTATGCCATTATTGTAATCAAGATGGTCATATGAAAAATAGGTGTGCAGTGAAGAGAAATGCATATTATAGTATGAAATGTGTTTGGGTTCCGAAAGGAACCATTACTAACTCTCAAGGACCCAAAAAGGTTTGGGTACCTAAAACTTGAGATTTTCTCTACAGGGCTTGAAGAAGAAGAAGAATAAGTGGTACTTGGACAACGGTTGTTCAAGACACATGATAGGGAATTATTCTTGGTTTTCAAGTTTTACTAAGATCGAAAATGGTGGAGATGTATCGTTTGGAGATCATTCAAAAGGAAAAATCATTGGCATTGGAAATGTCGGTAATGTATCATCTACTCTCATTGAAAATGTGTGTTTAGTTGAAAACTTAAAACACAACTTACTTAGTATTAGTCAATTATGTGATAAAAGATATAGAGTTATCTTTGATGAATCAAAATGTGTTATTGAGAATACATGTGATGGGAAAGTTTTGTTTGTAGGAAATAAATGTGTTAATGTCTATACCATTAATATAGATTGTGCATCGATAAATGATAAATGTTTCTCCGCTTTGCATGATG